>NC_045561.1:30354968-31554968 GCF_009819795.1 Aythya fuligula
TAAGTTTCCAGAAGTGACCCTGGGACTAACCCTCTGAACGTGTTTAAGTGCCTAACTTCAGTTACTAGGAGTTGCAGACAGAAACTACTCAGAGAAAGCCTTCCCCCTTAGTCTGGACAACAAGAGGAGATATAGATAAAGACCAGGCACTGGGACTGGAGGGCAGAGAAGTGTAGATGACAACACTGGCACAGCAGATGCACAGGACCAGGGAAGGTGTACTGGATGCCTGTGGCAAGGTGTTAGCAGCACAGGCATGGGGGGCTGCAGAGGTTGCCTCTGTGAAGAGGTCTCAGCTGCCTTCTGCCTGACACAGCCAGTTCCCCCAAGCTCCAGTGGACCCAGTGCAGGGTCCACACAAAGCTCATGGTGTCTTTGGAAAAGCAATTCTTGACAGGCAGAGAAGGAAGTTAAAAAAAAAAAAAAAAAGTAGTGAGAAACAGCAGAGGGAACACCAAGGCGATGAACCACCCACACTGTAACAGGTTTATTCTGAAGGACTGCAGCCCACAGAAAGCCCCCACCAGAGCAGGGTAAAAGGGTGGGGAAGAAGAAGAAGCAGGGAGTCCAGCAAAGGACCACTAAGATGGGTAAGGAACTGGAGCATCTTGCCTATGTGTAAAAGCTGAGAGATCTGGGACTATACAGCCTGGAGAAGGAAAGGCTCAGGAGGATGTCATCAATATATGTAAATACCTGAAGGGAGGGTGTAAAGAGGTTAGAGCCAGGCCGGAGCCCACAGATGGGTCAAGTGGCAGTGGGCACAAACTAAACCGCAAGAGGTTCCATCTGAAAATCAGGAAGCACTTTACTGTGAAGGTGAAGCACTGGCACAGTTTGCCCTGAAAGGATATGGAGTTTCCTTCCTTGGAGACATCCAGAAACCATTTGGACATGGTCCTGGGCAAATAGTTCCATGTGGCCCTGCTTGAGATGAAAAGGGGGTTTGGACTACAGGACTTCCAGAGATACCTTCTAATCCCAGCCTTCTGTGATTATCTGTGAATGTCCAAGGGGGAGAAAGACAATTTTAACTGCTCTAAAAATAGGAAGGTGACAGGAAGTGAAATCCTTAAAATGTCTCTTACCAGCTATGACAGAAATTCAATAGAAAAAACATTGCTTTTGGAAGAGAAAAGTTGAATTATGATTTGGTTGAAATCTCTCTAGACTATACTGATTAACTCAGAAGTTTTAAATGCAATGACTTTCCCCACTTTTACTTAAGCTGATGGAAGGAGAATGAAGAGACAAAAATGGTCATTCTCACATTCTTAGGACATTCAAGTATTATTTCTAATTTAGCCAGGAGAAATGGTATCTGTCACTTTGTAAAAGACTATAGTTTATCATCTACAACTATCAGTTCCACCTGACTTACTAATTTATATGACAAGCTGATAACAGATCTTTGTCATCATTACTAAATGTACTTGTGCTTTTATATAGTCTTCATAATTTTATCTAGCATGGATATTAAACTAGATGGACTATAATTTCTTTGTTCATAGTGTACCCAATGTATAATGTATTTCATCAAGCTGTCAATGTATGCATACAGTATTACTAGATGTCATCTCTCTTTATAACAGTTTTTGTGTTTTTTTTTCTTTCAACACATTTTTGTCACAAAAGTAGAAAGCTAAATGAGGTAACACATTTCAGTTGTCACTGACATTTTGCATTGCACTTTAATCTGGCTGTAACTCCATTACTTTTTTTTTTTTTTTTTTGATTCTCAGGCTTTGTACTTCCTATTTCCCACTTTCATACAATTACATAAATCATGTATTCACTTACAAGCACCACCGCTGAAATTGCATTGCCTATGTTTATTGAATTCATTTTGAAAGCAGAGCTTCTCCAAGCTTGCACAGAAATGAACATTAAACTGCAAAGCTGCTGTACTCAATCTTTACACTGTTAGTGAGCAGGCATTCTGCATTTATTCTGTTGGTAGCACACCTGTCCTATTGACTGTGCTGACTGACCTGGTCGATGAACTTTCTGTTTGTTCCAATGTAATGAAATTCCAAGTCCAAATAAAGCATTTCAACTGTTTCCACTTCATTTATCAATTAAGCAGAACAATCCAACATATATTTTTATTTTTATTTTTTATTTTTATTTTTATTTTTATTTTTATTTTTATTTTTATTTTTATTTTTATTTTTATTTTTATTTTTATTTTTATTTTATTTTTATTTTATTTTTATTTTTATTTATTTTTTAATCTGTAATTTTACCTTTGTCAATGTACAGTGGCTACTCATTTTCAAATGATGTTTCCAAATGTTGCTTCATCAAATATGAAAATGAAGGTCAGGCCAATCTACCTTTTAAAATACTAAGATACCTGTTCTGGTGTCTACAACAATTATTTAAATATTCTAAAAGCCTTCTACCATTCAGTCCTAGATTTTATGAAAAGGTATCCCAACCTCAGTTATGTAGTTTCTATTCCAGTGTCTTTTAATAGCAATAATTAAAAAGTTTCAGGTTTTCCAAGATAATAGTATCTATTTCATATATAGAATATACATAATGTGTTCACTTTTCACCAATACTCTCAAGACTTTACCTCACTTGTTAATTGGTTGGTTACATTGCTATGATTTAAATACATATTTGAATAATCAAATACTACTTTGCCATATCATTAACACTGTTAAGTGTGTGCTGATTCAGTATTGTATCCAAAAAATGCGCCTTAGCAAGTAGGTGAGTAGTTTTTCTGTTTAAACAAGCATAATATCTGCACGTGTACTGTGGTGTTGTTCTGGTGGAAAGCAATTTTTCTTGATGTGTTTCTGTCATATTGTAATAATCTGAGATTTAGCTGACTACAGCTGTCCAATCCAGAATGATTTTTAATATAGTTCTGTCTTCCAAAAGAGAATAAGCCAAATCTCTAACAAGACCTATGGTTTGTGCCTTCTATGTGTTTGATGTACACATGGTCTAACTATCAAGGAATGTCCTTGTCCCTGTCAGCATACTGGTTTCTGAATGTTTGACCAAAATGGGATAGACTTAGCAAACATTAGTGATGACAAACATGCCTGAGTTTGACACAGAAGAGATAGAAGTTAAGCTTTTTTCTTTGTTTGTTTTTCCAGAGGGTGGAAATATTTGCTCTGTGCTTCAGGCTGAGCTTTCACATGTTTTCTGTCTCTGCACCGCTGTGCAAGTCCACCCTGTTCATTAAAAACAGAGCCACCCTCTTGTTTCCACAGGAAGCTGATATTTCCCGACAGAGAACAGGTGACCATGAAAGAAGACAGTCCTCTACAGCAAAGAGAGCCTCAGCTGCCAAGGTAGTCTTGGATTATTCTTCCCAGCCCCAGCTGAATATACAGCCCCAGCACAGGTGACAAAGAGCCCACAGGCAGACCACTGTATCCCTAAAAAGAACAATTTCAGAGCTATTGGGATGCATTTGGCCCAAATTAGCGGCATTGGATGTATCTGATGAATGAACCTAAATTCACTGTCATTATGAGATCATGCTTGATAAATTCTACTTGAAAATTTAGTATTGTAGAAGATCAAGAAGGTTTCCACTCAATAAAGTATAATCTGTCAGGGCTACTGCAGTCTCCCTAAATAGTAAATATTTCCAGTTAATTTTTCAGGTGTTAAACAGGTATCACACAAAAAGCCTTTTACCCTGAACAAGTTTGAACTGGCAGTATCTAAAAACTGTTGCCCCTGAGCATGCAGGGAAGTTAAGTTTTGTTCAGTTTTGTTTAAGGGTGCTAAAATTTAAATTGCATTGTATTTCCAGGGGAATGTTTGCCAACCTATTTAATATCCTAATGATTTCATTTCAAATATCTCCACTGCAGGGCAGATAAAATCCTGAACCTTGACCCTAGCTAAAATCACATGTTATAGCTTTGCTGCTAATGTTGGTAGGATCAGGTTTTTAACCCACATTTCCAAAGTATGTGACAGATTCTTTCATTGGCTTAGGTTTGATCACTTCTGATGTTTTTTGTTCTCATTTACCAAGTACTAGGAAACCACAGAAGCAGAAATAATTTATAACAAGAGTCTTCAAAGTGTGAATTCAGTTTTCACACTCTTAAGGAATTTGCCATTTCACTTACAAAATGTGTAAGTCTAACCCTAGAAAGGACACTTGCCTCCTCAAAAAGAAAAATGCACTGGCAGGAATGTAACTTTTTACTCAAATAAATACATCTTTAACATATTAAGGGCAGTTCATACATAAAAATATTACTGATTTTGACAGATCTTAGGATACTTATAAAGTTGTTAAGATTCACAAACTGAGTCTGAGCATTGCCCCAGTGTAGTGCCAAAGGCCACCCATAGCCAATCCAAAAAATTAAAACAACAGCAGCAACAAAAACATTCAACAAACATACAGCTGCTATGGAGACTACATGACTTTAACATAGCTGTGCCTTCTGGATTCTCCAATATTAAGCATCAAAAAGAAATGGCATATTCATAACTACCTACGGCACATATTTTTGATGTGTAGATTTATCACTAAATTCTTCAGAATGTCTTTAACTTTACTTGAATATTTCAGTTCAGATTCGGGATGAGGGGGCACAAAGAAAGTAGCAACAGCTTCTCTGTATATGGGATAACAGTTAAACTAAACAAAACTAATAATTTTAAACTAAACTAAAACATAAGTAAGCCACAATGAATATTAAAGTGTATTCTCATAGGTCTATAAGATCTTAATAGGCTGAAAAATAATACCTATTATACCTTGATGTCAGTAAAGCACATATGTAATGTACACTGAACTACCTTATGAAGCAGTTAATGCCAAATGGAGGTTCAGACTTTCAAGCATGACTTCCATTTCTGCATAATGTAACTTCATAATGTAAAGTGATTTGCATGCTGAGACAACTGCACTAGCAATTCCACACATAAATGACATCTAATATGAATGTAGCAGTCAGGCATCTAGAAATCTCTCTTGCCATCATGCCTTGAATTTATTGGTTAATCATGTCTTCAAAACAACTTAGGCAAATACACTTTCTATTGCACCAATGTTTTGACAAAAATGAAGAACAAGTGCTAGTCCAGTTGGAAATTTGATCCATATTGTCCAAAGTTCCTTTATAGGGAGGCTAGGTCCCATTCAGTAGGACCTATAATTAGTTCATGTTACACTTGATGGAGAAGAAATCTACTTTCCATTTTAATAGATGGCTGAAGCAGAGGAGAAACAAAAGTGAACGTACAAGATGTCCCCTTAGGCTATTTCTTCAAATCCTTTTATTGCTTGATAAAGTTTGTAGAGAGATTAATTAATTCAGAGTATCATCCATTCACCTACTATACTTATAGGTGGAAAAAGATTGCCTAAAGACATAGCAGTGTTTGGGGAGTTAGGGCTCATGCTCCCTCCTTCAGGAGCTCCTGTAATTCTGCTGCAGGTCACTAGGTGGAGAGCGAGAACCCAGGAACAGAGACCCTCTGGGCTGGACATCATTAATGCACATGAAATAATAAAGGAGGATACATTTTCCTTTTCTCTCAGAAATTTCTTGGTGTGCAACAAACAACACTGAGCCATAGTGTGGTGTGCTGGCACCTGAGTCCTGCTAAAGTCTGAGAGTGAAAGGAAGGCAAGCAAAGCCCACCTGTCCCCCTGTGTAGCTCCTGCTTCCACAGGCCATTTGGGAGGAGGAGCGATATGGCTTGTTGAGTGCTTCCTCCTCAGATGCCATTTGGTTTGTGATGACTAATTTATTAATTTAGTTTTAAATCATGCATCTATCTAATATGTTCCTCAAAAATCGATAGAATCTTCTCTTTCCTCTTTTATCCCCCCCCTTCCCCAACCCCACCCCACCCCAAGCTTCTTTTTTTCCCCACTACACTTTTGGATTTTAACACACTTGATTTGTTAACCTGGTCCAGCAGGAACTGAACCACTGTCCAGCCACTGGAAAGCTTTAATTGGCCTCATTTTTCTCTTCTCAATTATTCTTTCTTTAAATGTTTCTCCACTTCTGTCCCTCACCCTTGTCACAGCTCTGGTGACAGAATTTCAAATTTTATGGGGGAAACATATTTTAAATGAGAATCCTCAGTGTGAGATAACAAGCATCACAGCTTTTCTCTTTCTGAATACAAATAATGAAAGATCTTGAATATTAACTTTTTTTTTTTTTTTTTTTCCATCCTTTGATATTCCCTGGAAATTGTCTTTCTTTTAAGCCTTTGTGAGGATATAGCTATAACAGATGTAAATCTGTGACTAGAAAACAGAAGTGGAGAGAAGACCACAATTTGTGGTGGACAGGCTATGACAAACTATAACACTATCTTCAATTTTTGCCAGAACTCATAATTACAAAGTCTTGGTACTTTGAATAATTTCAGACCTGAAGACCCACTCAGACTCCCCCACCTCCTGCCCCATCCCACATCCCATGTCACCAGCTCCAAAGTCATGTTTGCCCAAATGTGCCTGAGCTCTCCTAGGGCTTAGACCAGCCCTCAAAAATGGCAAAGCCAGGGCAGAGGGACACAGATTCACACTACTGTGGCTTTAGGCACATAATATTGGCACCTAGACTGAAAGAGTTTGGGCTCTCTCTGTGCTCAGGGGAAAGGGGCAGGTTCCTGCTGAGGATGATTTGGATCAGGACCACCTCAGCTCCTGGGCAGATCAAGTTTGGAGCATGATTACCCCCACAGTGATTTGTCTAGATCAATAGGAACTTTTCTTAACAAGGATTCCATGTGTTTTGATTTCATTATTATTACTCTTCTGAAGGACAAGTCAGTGTTATTCTGTTATTTAGTTTCTTACCTGCCATTTTAACAACTCTTTTTGTCAAGTTTAAAATGAAGGCCCTTGATTTTAATAATGTGATGTCTCCTCCATCCTTCTCTTAGGGAGGGTTGCATCTCTGGGTAATTTTCTGATAGAGGCTTTATACCTTACCTTCATTCACAATTAAAAGAAAACACACACGTACACTAAAAAAAAAAAAAAAAAAAAGCGCATCTGTATCATCTGTATTTTGTCTATGAGCAAAACTCAACAGCTTTTGGCTGAAAGTTTAAACCAGTAGAATTATATTGGAAATAATTGAAAATTTTAACTATCGGGATAACTGACCATCTAAATATATTGTCAAACAAATTTGATATTTTTATTTATTTTCATTTCTTTTTCTGCCTTCCATATTCATACTGTTTTCATTTTTCTCTCATTTGATTGGTTTTGCTTTCATCATAGTATACAAAGCCCAAAGCTTATTTGGTGTATCATACAAACTAAAATTTACTTACATTTTTTATGACCTACAGTTCTGCAATTTTACTTCTATTACTCTTGTAACTGTGAGTCTTAGTTGTGCAATTTGCACATCTCAGTGCATTAAATTTCAGAAAACAGCTATTTGTTCTTTCCAGTCTATAAACACCTGTCCAGTGACTTTCATGCAAAGCTTCTGACAAATTGTGTGGTATATGGCTCCTTATACATATCTTAGTGAGTTCTTCAGGGGATCTGACTAGAGTTATTCCTATAGCTTAGGTCTAGACAGGCTACCACCTGAGTGTTTCTCTTCCCAAAAGTGTTATGGTTACTAATGGGTTAATTCAGTGTAGGACCAACTGTGTTATGAAATGATGAACTTTCTGGCACATTGCATGACTGCTCATGCTCTATTTGAGGCTGAGTGGGATATGAAGGCATTTGAAATAAAAGTGAGTGCAGAAGAAAACTTCACACAAAATCATCCTCATGGCTCCTCACGGCAGGACAAAAGTTTGGGCTTGGCACCGGTCTTTAGGTAGCAGTGACCGTTTCTAGAGTGGTCACTGTCAGACATCTTATCTTCTCTTTCCCAGAGAAAGCTCAGGATTAGTGCAGACCATTGCCTATCTTGATGACCTACACTGACCTTGGTCTTCCTTAGATAGTGTCTGCCTCTCTCTGTGCTCACAAGCTATAAGCTTCATATGGCAGACCCCTTCTTTCATTCTGCTGTCCTGCAGTTATGGATGCTGAGCAAGCATGAAAATTTTGCATGACTTGGGTTGTTATGATCTTCAGAGTACTTGAGAAATGCCTAACAAATAACAGTAAATGTGATGAGAGAATACAGCATAACCACTTGTTGGACAAAAGCTTTCTTTCTGAACCACAGGACTTCAGGACATCCAACCTCTCAGCACAGCACAAACACATCTGCAATTCAGATTCATAAATCCAAAGCTTTGTCTAATACGTGTAATGACAAGTTGTCCGGTCATTTAATTATGACTGTCTCTCCATGTGCTTTATTCTTAAATCTTTGTGCAATGACAATGTCAAGAGGCCCCAGACAGGCTTGACATCCCACAGGGCTGGCTGCCTTATGCAGTTATGAATAGATTATCTCTGAGTTTGAGTTCTGCCCCCTCCCTTCCCCCCCCCCAAAAAAAAAAAAAGCAACAAAACAAACAAACAAACAAAAATCGGGATTTCAAGAGATGGTCATGGAAAGCAAAGTGCCTTGCCCAGAAAAGCACACAAGGAAGCACAAGAGTTGGGAGTTGGATCCAAACATTTTGCCTTCTCTGAAAGTGACAAGTCTGCCCTGCCTCTCAGCTTCACAGGTGCAGTCAGTTAGTTAGTACCAGTTCAGAAAGCTGAAAGTTTCCCAGTGACTCTCCTGTATCATATCTCACTTCTTGATAACAGTGAGTTATATCACTTTGGGATAAGCAAGGTGAATTTTCCTACACATACCTGAAACTGAACACACCAAGAAACAACTGCATGAAACATCCTAAGAGAAAGTGACCAGAAAAGCCCAGTCATTCTATTTATTGTGACAACTTGCATTTCACTGGAATATATCCAGATGACAATGGAATGCAGCTGACTTTACAACACATGACAGACCAACATCATAAAGAATAACTCATGTAAAAGCCTTTAGCCCTTATCTGTTGTTCTTTTCACTCACATCTTTTGTGTGAGATTCCCTGCATTTGAGGCTTAGTCAGTGCCTAAAGGGACAGGGAACTGCAGGGCTAAAGGGAGTGCAGGGAACAAAACGAGGAAAAGTCATTCACTTCAAAAGTAAAATAAAGAGTTCCTGTCCAAATTAAGTCTTAACCTTAATTTTTTGTTTGTTTGTTTGTTTGTTTGTTTGTTTGTTTGTTTTGGATGGGGGGCAAGGTGTGTGGGGGGGAGGGGAGGTGGGATATGAAAGAAATTTAAGTAGGTAAAGATTTCATTGTGCCTTTGAGCTCTCCTACCTTTCCCTGAACAATCTACTGGTGTTTAGAAGACCAACTAGCTAGAAAATTTTCTTACATTTGTCTTCACTCTTTTTTTTATCAGGTTCTGCCACCACGAAGGCTAACCCCAACTTTTTGGGTCTGCATGGGTAGGTTGAGCTGTGGGGCAGACACCTAAGGTGCCATGCTGGGGTTCCTCTGTACACGACTCACAGCCCCTTCTCCTAGCCAGCCCCGCTGTATCCTCACTCTGACATGCCTGATGTCTCATGCATGACCACTAATAAGCCCCCTAGTAACATCCTTTTAGTGACTGTCTTGGTCCCCATTTGTTTTTTTCTGTGTTGATGATATTGATACCATAGTCAGCGCAACAGCTCGTGTATGCAAAAATACCACAGGATCATAAACCACTCTTTCAAAACCCTTAGTGGTACCTGCATTGCTTTCCATCAACTCTGTACAACGTTGGGCACATTGTCCATGTCTCTTCCTCTTGGAGTAGCTGATACAGGAAGCCTTAATCCCTTGCCTCTTTGACAACTGTTGTGCAAAGTATAAGACTTGGTTGGAGGGTGCTGGCTGGAGCTGCGGTCTTTGGGGTAAGGGATGGAGGAAGATGGGTTGGCTCAATGTCCCTGGAAAATGGTGAAGTGTCCCTTGTGACTCCCACCAGGGAGAGGGTGACAGTGCTGGGGCAAGACAAGCAGGTCTGTTGAAAGAAAAGCCTTCAGGAGGGGGTCAATCCATGGAAAGGAAGACTGCCCCAACTGTGTGAACTTGCTGGATGTTTTTTCCACTTTTCCCTCCAAAGTGTCCTTGCAGTTTCAACTTGAAGTACAAGAAAATTGATCTGTAGTTTATTTGGCAAGGGGATATGGGAAAATATTACCTACTTGCCAGTCTTTCCCAGAAGCAACAATCACCATTCTCACTCCCAATATTTGCAGTGCCACTTTCTTTTTTTTTTTTTTTTTGAATGTCAGTTTTGTGCCTTAGACACCTGTCAGTCTGCTGTGTCATGAAGTTTTGGGTACTTGTATGCCAGCGTGACAAGATGAACTGGGGTTTGTGTGAGTGCACCAGCATGCGCAACACTGAAGCTCAAATATACGTGTTGGGAGCAAGCATCCTGTAGAGTACTGTGATGGTGGTTCATTCATAACATAGGACTCATTTTACATGGTTTATCATTTGCCTCTTTCACCAAGAGGTATGTTGGGATGATGAATTCAGGGGTGGCACAAGACTTCTCAGAAACGTAGGCAAACTGAATTTTCCATCTCCCTCAAATGAAGTTTCTAGTTTGGGTTGTGGCTGGGCAAGTCCTGACTTGGGAAGAAAAGACACAGGCAGGAAGGAAGGAGAGAGCTAGGATGTTATTTGAAGTGCTTAGTCACTAGGTTGTGGTCACAACTGTTATAAAATGAGAGCTTAAAATGTGAAGCTTGCTTCCTTATTGGGAATGCCTTTATGGTCTGTATGACTGCAAATACATTTTGTTAAATTTCCCTCCATATGTGTTCTCCAAACAACTGAGTATTATTTTAAAATGTCAGAACTTGCAAAAGAAATAAAATTGTGGGAGGACATTAAGGCCATGACCATCCAGCTCAATCTGCAAGGTAATACAGCTGCTAAAGGCACCGAGGCAACAGACTTTCATGTAGCTGCCAGCTCCATAAGTGGACGTACGGAGCTGTGCCAGGGAGCACACCAGGCTTCACTGAGGTCCCTGGCTCAGCCTTCTGCTGCAAGAGGAGTGCAGCTCTGGGGACCAGATGCTAGCCAAGGGAAGCGAGAACAGACTCGGGTGTAGTCAAACAGTCCTGCAGCAGCAGGCACCATCCCATATGCCCCCACCCTGCCTTTGGAGGTAGGACCAGCCCTGGGCTTCCCTTGCTCTTGCTCAGGTTATGCATATCTTTATGCATATGGCAGTTTGCTGCCCCAGGCAACTGCCAGTCTATCTGTTCCACATAAATATGTGGATATATAGCCACATATAGCCGTGTGTGTGTATTAGTTTTACTTAAAATATGAAATATCCAAATAAACTTAAAAAAAATATGTAATTCAATGAACAAGTATAACCAAGGTTTTTCACTTGCACACTGTCATATAATGAGCTTACATCATTCACACATGGCTGGATTTACCCCCTAACTATTTTAAAAACTACACAATAGTCAAAATGGTTATTTTTCTATTATTATTTCTGTATATCAACAGTAGCACAAGTACTGAAGGCCAAAGTCTGAAATAAAAGTTTTTCAGTTAGTACTGAAGCCTAGACATGGAAATAAACTCTGAACACTCTAAATCACAGTAGCGCAATTACACCTGTTCAGCACATAGACCTGATTCTTCTCAGGTCTGTGCATCCTCATAACTGATCCTGCATTGTCTGATTGCTCATGTGGTTTTGTGTTTCTTTTTGTTTGTTTGTTTGTTTGTTTAAATTTTATTTTATTTTATTTTATTTTATTTTATTTTATTTTATTTTATTTTATTTTATTTATTTATTTTTTTATTTTATTTTATTTTTATTTCCTGGAGGGTCATTTGAAATAGAAAGGTTACCAAGGTACAAAATAGTTGTGCTAATGGTTTATGCTTGCAATCAAAACAGCTCTGATATTTTTCCTCACTGTGTTTAAAAATAATAATCCAAACATAAGATAAGGGAAAAAAAAATAACCAAACCCAAGAATCAAACATCCCAGAACCTAAGAAATGACCAGAGAGAAAACCATGCAGCCAGCATGTTATTTTTTAAGGCACATTAGTCTTAACTAATTTTGAATGAAAGACAAAATACTAGAGCAAAAGAAAGCAACTGAAACTTTAAACAAACATTGGGAAGCACAATTACAAACAGCCAAGAATGAATGTCTAGATTTTCAAGGAAAGCTCTAGAGGAAAAAACAATGAAATCTTTTAGCAAATAGTTAATGGAGATGGTAGGGGAAGCACAGTGCTAAAACCAAAAAAAAAAAAAAAAAACTTGAAAAATGGCTGACCTTAAACAGCACTGTGGAAAGTTCTGTTGCTTTCATCTGCCATTCATATGTTTACATTAAGTTCCTGCAATGTTAATTTCCCACTGACAGGAAACTGAAGTTAATCTTCATATTGGATTCAATTCACAGACAGTATCGATTGTAATGCTAGATAATGTCTCTTTAATCAACATGTCGTGTGTATTTGGCTGGCTTGTGTAATAATTTATTTCCCGTTGTTATGGAGTCCAGTGGCTCCCCTTGAAGTGACATCTGCTAGAAACTCCTCTCTGCACTGTTGTTTCTCTCGTGAGTTCTGACACTTTCACATTGCAGTCCATCACTTGCATCATTTGGAGCACACAGATGGGGGAGCTTATTCAATCTGATTTCAGATAATATTGACCATATTATGGAATCCATCAGGTGACAAAAAATCATTATTATACCAATTTTTTTTGTGACATAGTGGAGGCAATCATAGAATCATAGAATATCCTGAGTTGGATGGGACCCACAAGGATCAAGTCCAGGCAATAACCTAGTGATGAACCATCCACATAATCACAGGGGCATAGAATGATAGAAAAGTTTAGGCCAAAAGGAGAGGTCAAAATTCTTAGCTTCAGCTCAAGGTAAGGCTAGCATCAAAATAAGATTATGGGGCTTATAGGTTGGACTCTCAGCCATCCTGCTGTGGCTGGATTTCTGTGATATTAAGGAAGGAACATGGGCACATGCCTTACTGCCTTTTCAGCCCCATTTGCTTTGCTTTTCAGACATAAACTTGAGACTGTCATAAGTCACCTGCTTTGCATCCATGGCTCCCAGAAGCATACTCAAGTACTTGGTAAGCCAAGGACACACCAAGGTCTAAAAACATATCCCTGAATTACAGAACATTACAGATAGGACTGGCCTGGCTGTTGCCATACCTCCTAATATGTATCCTCCATCTCAAACATCACAGCATCTTCCTGTAGCTGGATAACAGGGCTCCCTGTCACATGCAGAATCTGTGACAGCATATAGTTGCAACCAGACTGATGTTACTGGATCAAAGTTGCCCACATAAATGTGGGCTAAGAAAAATCTCAGTTCTTGGCCTGTCCTCAGTGTTTTTCATAAGCAAAGAAATGTAGTATTAAACACCAAACTACAAGATGAGGAAAGTTAGTGAGAGTGAATCTGCAAGCTCATCTTCAGCCAGCCCACAACAGGTGTAACACAGCCATACTGTGAAAGGGCTTGTCATGTAGACTTGGTACGTACTGAACCATCCTTTGCTGCACCTCAAATGTTTTTTTCTTGCTCTGAACAACTTATTTTCCCCTTTCATCCAGTTCAAATTACATTTTCCCCACTTCTCAGTTTTGTTTACACTCATTTTTCTCCAGTTATGCAGTTAAAAAAAAAAAAAAAAAAAAAAAAGTATAATTATTCATATCTTTCATCTCATTCTTGAAGCAGTATATGACTAGTCCAAATACAAAGTGTATTATGGTGCTCAAGTGCTTATGGAAAATCTCAGGAACTGGGGACTGTGTGTGGGGCACTCACTTTTCATGTTTGCTGCTTTTCTTACCAAGCAGCTGAGTCTCTTATCTGCTCCAATACCCAGTTTATGTCTTTGTCCATTCAACTGCTCTCTGATATGAAAACTCCAGAGAATACTTTGTCACTTTACTGCCTTCGGCTCACAGTGAAATCCTTTCTGGAGGCACATTTTTCAAATGCATTAGACTTGATGTTTTATTGTCAGCATCTCATTGTTAAAAACAGTTGTTTAAAGATATTACCTGAGTTTACCAACATCTTGGACATCCTAGTAATTCTCCTGTTGTCTGTTTCTTATCTAAGAGTGAAATACTGGTTCATTTTTTTCTTCTGCTCCTTTCATATTACCTTCAGAATAACCTTTAGTCATATATAAGAAATTCCAAGGTCAGGTCCACTAGTATATCATCACTCCAATCTTTCTTCCTTCTTACCCAGAAAATGGGTCTTTTATATCCCTTAAATTAGTGATCTGGCCTAGTCACACACATAAAAGTGAGGAAAAACTTCTAATTAATTTGGAAATTATATTTCAGTTTGCCATAGACCAATGTATCAAAGAGGACACAGCCCAGAAGAATTTTTTATTGCAAACTGGTTATCTTTCAGTTCTTCAAGCTATCCAGGCTCTAAGATTGTGATTTAAAGAAACAGTTAATATTATCCAGATGTGCACAGGAGGATGCATTTCACCTTTATTTTGCTAAAATTTTTGTAATTGTCTGGATGGAGTCCAAATCTGGAAACATTTACAAAGCTATTTCTATGATGAACACATGATACCACCTTGCAACCCAGAACAGGATAATCCCAAATATTGTTGAAGGTAAATAATCTTTGCCTAAAGCACTGACAGGCTTGTGTATGTAGTGAGGGCTTTTCTCAGCTTTGCTATTAAATCATTCACTAGATTTTAAAACAAGAAGAAAAATTGTGGTGGAAATAGGGACCAGAAGCAACTCCAGAAGGCCACATGCTTTACTCTTTGTCTGTGACTCTTGCACTGATATCTGTATAGCAACTCAGTGTTGACAAGGCTGAAGAAAGGCTTAGTTGTATGTTTATCCAGCTAGATGGGAACAATTTTGGTAGCAGAGGCTGTGAACCTGCTAACTGGGATGATCAAGATTCCTGGTTTGGTTAAATGTTCAAATCACTATCCTCCTCCACTACTTTTTCTACAGAGAAAATATACTTTTTTTTTTTTTTTTTTTTTTTTTTTTTTTTTTTTTTTTTAATGAAAGGGGAAAGTTGCATTCCAGGAGGAGAGGAGGAGCAGACTCTGATCTTGAGTGGGGCAGAAAGCAACTCTGGGATCAGGCACAAATGTCTGGAGAAGAAAAATAAATTCAAGTAATGCCTGTGTTCAGCATTATGTATTAAATAACTGTACTGACCTTCCTAAGCAGCTGAAAGGCTTTTTCAGCTGCCTTGTAGGGATACCCAGCTCTTTTCATGCGCATTTCTGATTTGGAAGTTGGGACTCAAGTCCAGGGAATTGACTCAGAGCAGCACATACCTTTTTTTTAAAAAAAAACCTTTTATTACCTTTTATTTTATTACCTCTTGTCTCTTTCTAATCTCTCTGGGAACTTAGTTCTTGCTAAAATCTGTTTCCATTCTTCATGTTTATTACTAAAGTTCTGGACCATCATTGTATCATCTGCTTCATTTACCTATGCAGTATTGGTTGCATCTATCATAGATAGAAACCTCTTAGCAACAAGCTTCTGAACCCGCATAATAGTTTTGAACCTCAGGATTTATCTTGAGAATGATCAAATACCTCATACTTAACACACAATGCTGACCTAATTAAATCTCTACAAATATAACTCATACTGTAAATATAATCCTTAATTTTAAAAGATGCCACAACAGATTGTTCTCTCCTTCCTTCATGCTAGCCCTGCATATTCATTCTAACTCTGCATATTGCTATCTGCTTCAGTAAATATGTCTTTCAAAAAACAGGAGCACTTTGCAAATTCCTTTCCCTTTTGTTCAATATCAAGCTACAACTTTCCCAACAAGTTTAACTGCTTTCCAAATAGACCGCACAGAAAGTATCAATGAAAATAGACTTCCTAACCATGCCTCTGTCCATCTGTTGTTTTCTTTCCAGCTGTTCTTATTTCACCCAAATCAGCTTTTTCTGATAGCTTTTGTTAATAGACAATAAGAACAATGATTTTACTTGCTGATTATTCTCCATTGGCTTTTAAATAGCTCCAGTATGCTCATAGTGAGAATATTTTTTTCTGGATAAAAGTGAATGAGAGAGAATGGTAGTGTCACAACTTACCCAAATGGGTTTGTTAGGTTGATATTGTTACTAGCACTAGCAGCAAGAGTCGATAATCAGGAAATATGTTATACAGTAAGATGAAATGTTTCATTAAGAATTAATGCTGTTACTCAGACATTCTTACTGTAGGACTTGGATGAAAGAAACAACTCACTGTCTTGTGACTAAGTAAACTTAAAATTAGTAAACTGAGGTGCTTGATGAGTTTCAGCCATTCATCTTAGTTTGCCTGGCTGAAGTTAGCCGTTTTGTTTTGACATCAGTATCTTGTAGTATGCTATGCTTTGTCTTTGAATATTGGTAATGCAAGCTTTTTTTTTTTATTATTGATATTATTATTATTTTTTTTTTTCCTATCCTTCTTTTCTAGTTAAGGAAAACCTTTCAACCATCACTCAAAACAAAAAAGAAAATTCAGTTTACCTCAATTCCCTGTTGTACTTTTTGCTTCGAGATGAAAAACTATCTTAACTTCAAGCTGTACGTGGGTCAAACCAAGAAACATGGGAAGTCTCACCAAAATTAAGTTGTTTGGGGTGGGAAGGGAGAGGAAAGCAGTGTTAAAACCCCAGGGCTAGAGCTCATGCAGGAAGCTGGAACAGGTCATTCTGCAAAACAATGATGGCATCCTGCAGGGGTGAAAAGGATCTCACTTGGTGATTTCTCCTTAAGGCCAGGTTTGCTTCAATGCAAAAGTGAAAAGACAGGCAATACTTGTTTTTGTAGAAAGTGGGGAGAAGTGTGTTACTTCTCTCATTTCAGGAAAAACAAAAAAGCAGGAGTACTAGGGGGGCTTGTGTCTAGCTGGGTGAAAGCAAGCATTTGTTTTCTGTTTCATCTTGTATGTCAGAAAGATCTGATAGATAGGAAGGGCTGTAAGAAGCTGCATCTTCAACAACGGCTAGGTAAAATCTACCTGCTGATGCTCATAGTAGGAGATCTATGGAGCTGGGCTGTGGGAAGCTTCATGTTAATTTCCTTTCCTAAGGGCTATTGATCTAATCTGGGGATGTGAGATGTAATATTAGGGCTTATATCTTTGAAGTACAGTGTCTCATGTGACAAGGGGCAGCTTATTAGAGTGTCAGCAGAAGATCCTCTAGATCCTTATGTTACAAATGTTTGCTAGTAAGAGGATAGGTGTTTTCCATGCCAGTTAGATGGTACTATGCTTTGGATATGCACTTTCAGGACTGTTCTAGCATAGCTGTTTGCTAGATGTGTCCCTCTTGCAGTCTGTAAACAAGGACTACTGCTGGAGGTTTGTTGTGTGTTGTTTGCTTATTTTACTGTGCCGTCCCTCTCCTCCAATATCAAACAACAACAACAAAAACAGTCTGCAAGTCTGTCACTATATCATTTGGTAACAACAGGAAAAATCCTTTGTTATTTGGAATGCTCTGTATTATGGGCAAGTAAATTTTCTAAAGTAATTGCTGCATTCTTTAATTTCAGGACAATTTTTTTTTGTATTGACTCCTGTGTTGAAAATTTATTATATGCATATCATTGAATGTTAACACTATGATGTAGTCTCTGTATTTTCTGAGCAGTTACCATAACATATATTGACATATATTACATGTACATAAAATTACAATTCCTACCCTTAAATACTGAAGTGGGAAAAAAACTGGTAGTAGTTACACAAGACATAAATTTATATTTTAAATAAGCCAACAATAGAAATCCATTTAATTTTTATATGTTTATTTATTTAATTATTTGACATTTGTTCAGCTCATCCTGTTAAGGGGCATTCAAAAAATGAAGGAAATTGCTGATATTTCTGCTGTGCTTTTACTGATGCTATGAGTTCTCAATTATTTTATATTACTTAATAAAAATAAACACCATAGATCATTGTAGGTGGCAGTTATAACAAACTATTTTCCGAACTAGATGCCAACAATGAAATTGCTTAAGTTAGAATTAAGGTAGAATTATTTTTTGTTGTTGTTGTTCTATGTGCGTGTATGTGTCTATGTGTGAAATACTTGTCTGTTCTTAGGTGGGACTCCTATTTACATTGCTTGATTGAAAGAACAGGATTTGTACCTTGTGTACCAGCAAGTTTGTGAGGCTGAGAACAAATGTATGTAATCTCTGATGGGAAGTTGCATGAGGAAGTTCTGTCATAAGTACTAGGTCAAAACGATATTGGAAACTGTGCATATTAGTGATCCAAAAAGTAATTATTTCTCAAAGAATGGAATGGATTTGTCAAACATATCCCCTTCAGTATATTCTGTGCTAGCTTTGTAGTTAACAGGACTTCATGGCTATTGTGTCACAGGCAGGAATGAAAGCCAGCAGAACAAGTCTTCATTCTGGTGGTTTCTTTCCAGAAAGTAATAGCTAGATAAAATTACCAATATTAATATAATTTTCATTCTCTAGCCAGATCAGAAACTAGAATGAAAACCTTCTAACATACCTGTGTATTATTTGTAATTTGTAATTATTTGTAATTATTTACAATTATTTGTAATTATTTGTAATTATTTGTACTTGTGTAATATGCTAACTTTATCTGTTATTTCAAAATTTAATATATTTTATTTATTTATTTATTTATTTATTTTAAGAAAAAAAAAAAGCTACAAAATTCGACTTTTTGGTCTAGGAGATAGTGTTATTCAATTAAATATGTTGGCATTTGTCTATATATTTTTCTTGAGCAATCATGATTAAAAAATCCACCAACTTTCACCACTGCAGTTAAGCCCAATTTGCAGTTATTGTGTGCTTTTTGGAAATATGGAAGGTCAGCTGAAATTCTAGAAAAATCCATCTGACCTATTTTTTCTCCACGGATGAAAAGAAGCAACACAAAACCTGTTACCACCATGTTGGCCAGTTCTGAACTAATGCAATCAGCTGAGATTGTAAGTATCTATGACCCTTCTGGTTTACTACAAGAAGAACAGCTTCAAACTGAACTTAAACAAGCTGGTGTTTCATGCTGTTCATCACCAAAGGCAGGATATTTAAATTATATCATTCTGTACCACAAACCTTGCAGGATGTGGAAATGCATTATCTCAACTCCAGCAATAGTTTATAATGAGAGCAAAGTTTGTTAAATGTGATCTGCCTTCTACTACACAATCAGAAGGAGGAAGTGCCAGGTTTTATAAAATAGCTTAACCCTACTTTTACACCATGTAACTTTTTTAGCTGGCAGGAACAGATTCTATAGCTCCACAAACAGCATGCTTCTGCTCCCAACAGATAAGAAAATGCTATGCACAGTGCATTGATTTTTCTTCCAGTACAACACAAAAATGATGCCAAAGTTGTAATAACATTAGCAGATATTTAGTATGGATGTGGATGAATTGTGCAGTATCTTGTGCACAATTCATCCACATTGGGGAAATTATATGGGGTAAATTATAAGGAGGTTTGTATATTATTTATTTTCTTCTCAGCCCACCCTAGCGCCCTCCCAAAGACACAACTTCTTTGCTGGTGGTTTATATATATATTGTCCTTTATACTTATTTTCTGTTCTTTTCTCTTTCATCCACTAGGCCTAGTTCTATTTGAATTATTTTTGGATATTATTTGAGATGTCATAGGTTGCTGTGGTTATTTATAAATAACATAAATTCAGAAACCATAAAATTGAGTTCCATGTTTCAAATTGTTTTCTGTGACCTTCTCTTCTGCATTGTGACCCTTTTTTGTAAACAGTGGTTTTCATCATCAATTCCACCTGTTCTTTAAGATTGACTGTCCCTGCTTTGTTCTGGAAAGAAGCAAGTAGTAGCAACAAGTAATACATGTCTTGCTCCATGCATATTAAAATGAGTTGAATAATGTGATCTTAAAACTAAAAACTCAACTGTTTTCTGAAATAATCTCTCTTCAGTCATTTGCTGTTAATGTTGTGAATTACTCTTCCTGGCTATGTTCACTTAGAAGTCTAATATTTTTGCCTTTATAATTCTCCCTGACTCAGTTAAGGTAATAGCTACAACCCTTTCTCATTAGTTGTATGCTCTTCCTTAGCCTAAAACAAAATTGCTGTCTGATACTATGCACTGTATAGTATCGTTTCAAATGAAAAAAAAAATCATTCTCGACTTGTCAATATATGTTAGACAAGTGACAAAAATACCAGAATCCCTCTTCTCTTTATTGGGCAAATCTGTATGAAGGCTAATGACACCCAGGAGACCCAACTCTGTAAATGATCAGCTGTGTCATTTCCAGAAGTATATTCAGTTCTTGGTTGTCTGACAGATTTGTTGGTGCTCCATAAAGATGAGTTGGTGGGGTATGAACAGACTGATTGTATGGGGAGTACAACAAATGTCCAGACTTCTTGTGGAGATAAATACTTCTTGTATAGTACTTATTTGGATGGACCCAATTTAATTGGAGTGGTAGAAGAGCAGGGACTGATTTCTTTCTGCTCCTGATCTGGTATCAAGATGCAATTGAGATGGGTGTAAGTCAGTCACATAACATTATATGTGCCTGCTGTTTCAAAAGCTATATTTTATGTCAGGAACTATTCTTTTCTCTACCTTGCCAACTTCATGGTTTATGATTACAAAATTCTACATAAGCTATGCATTTCTCTTAAAATCTCTGGACACTGCCTCAATAAACAGTCTCATCCTGGACTGTATTTTATAAACAACTTAATCAGATCTAACTCTGCTTCTTAAACCCCTGTCTGCTCCACAAGCTGCAACCACTGTCAACTATTGTCTCTTAGGACTACTCTTCACAGTAAAACTGCTCAGCAATATGCCTCTGCCTAAAAGAGTTGATAATACGTTTCTTTGGTATATCCACAAATTCAGGTTAGTTGTTTTAACTGTAATTGTCAAAAAAAAAAAAAAAAGTACTAAATTAGAAATTATTATACTAAATGAAAAATACAGAACAGTGTAATATTTTGGAAGTCCTCTCTTTTGTGATGAAAGACACTAAAACAAGCTTTATTTACATATCAGAAAAGGCAAAAAAAAAATCATTTTCAAATTAAAGAATTAATTCACAGTTGATGAATCTGGGAAGTCAATTGGTCATGCATTGGAAATGCTAACAAACGACACCAAACAAATGCTGCAAAATTCTAATCAAATAATAAATAATGAAATAATATGAGTTCATTGCCTGAAAATATAATTCCTATTAATGACACTCATATTTGCTTATATGTAAAATAAATAATGGTTACTTACAATCCAATCACAATTTGTATTCTTGATTAATTAATCACTTTTTTTTTTTTTTTAGCAGTCGTATCTCTTAAGTAAATGTGAATTCTAATTTATTTTATTAAAATATTTTTTATTAGACTAGTAGTATCTTTAAAATATATAAAATAATTATTTAAAATACATTCTAGATATCTTATTATAAATAGTTTGAGATAGAAAATAAAGAGCTGTGATTAGCTTAAAATCACATTTAAAAGTATATTGAATGTAATGAGGAATTTAACTAAGCTTGGACTTTCTTTTGGTGATAGCTACTGCAAATATTGCAGTGCTGGAGTGGCAGAGCCTTGTGGGGGTTTTTTAGTATAAAATCATTTTTCTAAGCCCTGGAAATTTTGAGTCTAATTCCTGTATAGAAGCAATTATAAGCCAAGTATCTTTTATTTAGAGTGAAAAGGGCATCTGATGGCTTATTACTAACTACAGTTTATGAATAATGTTTCTAATAGGGTGCGCTGTAACCACCTCTTTTCCCATTTGCCAAGGAAAACAGCTGAATTTGAGAGGTTCTTTCTGGTTGAAGGTTGTGTTTGCTGTTGAGTTTTCTACCTACTTAAAAGTGTGACATTTACTAAAAGAACATATGTTCTGCCAAATTTCTATGTTTGAAGGCTTTTGTTGTTTGTCGCATACATGACAGTTTCCCAGAAGTAACTCTATAGACAGCTTTGCGTAGTTTTTCTGTGGCACCCTTTAAGAAAAAAAAAAAAAAAAAAAACTCTTTAAAATAAACATTTAGAAAATGTGCTTGCAGTCATAAGTCGACATCTTCTGCCTCCTTATTAGCTGAATTTAATGCTGTATAGTTATTTATGGCACAGACTGAAAGTATAAATGTCTCTTCATTAATCTGTATCTCAGGCTTAATGAGTGCTGAGATTTGGGGTTTGGGGACCATTAATGCAGTCCCACCATTTACCCAGCTCTGTGACATCACTACCAGTTAAACATAACCTTGTAAACGAACAGTATTCTTGCCATCTATTAATTTCCTCCTGGGAGTGAAATGCCTTTAAGCTTCATTCAGTGTAGCTTTTTGTACACAGATTCCTCAACCATTAGTCACTACAGTCAGGATTCACGGTATTTCAACATCAGAGTTATGGCCCCAGGATAGGATTTGTTTATTTATTTATTTATTTAAAATGTGTGACACATTTTGATAGGGAACTAGAAGAAATGTATGTGTTTTGAATTCCAACCACCAATTCCCCTCTGGCCTGAACAGATTATAATACTGTTGTCAGTAGCTAAAGACAACATTTCTACATATTGAACAAGAAAAATATTTCAGATGAGAAAAGAAGAAAAAATAAATCCAATGATTTTCTAAGTTATCCATCCTAAACATGATTACAATCTTGCCAGACTTATGCTATCTACAGTAATATTAAAAATGGGTTGTAAGTATTTTGGTTTCATTGATATGTGGGTAATCGTATGCTGTTTTGTAAAGAGACACTTAAAACAACATATTTATTTAAAAGAAAAATATAGGGGACTGTGACTTTAAATTACTTTTTTAGGTCTGCTGAATCTTTTAATACACAATTGTACAAAACTGAAAGTAAAAATGTGAACAATAATAATAATTTGTACGACCATCTTAAAATTATCTTTTTTTTTTTTTTTTGAGATCTTGGAGATTACATAATGCAAATTGTTGAGAAGTATCCTTGTAGAGCAAAAAATTCTTGGGTTTAGAATGTAAGTTTCTACAACATCTCCTTTTCAGCTTCCTCCTCATTCCCTCAGTTCAATGTACAATGATTGCTTCTTACCAGCCTGCTCCAGGGATCACCTGTGAGGAATGTGGTACATATCTTTAGTTACTTATCATCCTTTGAATAGCCCTGGTAATTTTACATTTTGTCAATAGATTGTGTGACTATATTTTGGGTATGGAGATCTGTGGCTAATTGCACCAAATATCACACAGCAGAGACAGGAATTAGCCACATATTTTGAGATTCAATGCAGTAATTTAAAGTCTTTGGACAATCCCCATTTATATGGGGATTTATATTTATATACCTCCTTATGGAGGTAGAGAGACAACCTTCTGTCTGTATCTCACCTGTTTAATTTCCCAGTTAAATTGACTGTGTTCTGGTCTTTTAATTTCAGCAAAGGCAAAATGGCTGAAAAACCGTGTTTTGAATCATTTTGAACTTCTAATGAAAGTCTTCCATAAAGGCAGAAAGTTTTCTGTGCTAGCCTTAAAAATCAGTTTAAAAGATCTGTATGTAAAAGACTGTCTTTTACCTGTGCCATTTAAAAGGCTACTGCTAAATTCTGTGGAAGCATAGGAGATGAGCTGATGCATAACTTTTTTCATGGTTCTATTCTGTTACTTTGTACTCTTTAGTAAGAGATCATAGAAAAGATGTAGCTTGAAGGCTTTACAAGGAGGTGTTTCTACTTAAGATCATTTTATCTTGGTGCTTTATGAAGGTACAGGTATGACATCCACAGTTTTACAGAAGTCTTAATGCAATGTAGAAGAGACCTAGTATATGCTCAAGAAAGAGGAAAACAACAAACAGGGCTGCACTTTAGCAAGAGAAACTTCTTTAAAATTGGCTTAGCTAAAAATTTAACATCATTATTAGCTAATGGTTGTAGGAGGGTGTTTCCCTGTCAAGGGTTTTCCTCTAAAATTAGAAAAAGTGGCCAATATGAGAGACTTGCTCTTATTACTATCGTAGAGGGTGAACTGTTTTTTCTAAACAGAAATACCCATGGAAAGTAGTACAAAGTTGGTGGTCTTGTAGATGGCCAATAGTTTCAATCACTTTCATTTGCTAATAACATATAGGAATAGTGCTAATTCTTACAGCGTCTTAGAAACAAAGATGCCTTACTATATTAGGACTTTATTCCTCCTACCAGAGCCTTGAATTCCTATCTTTTTGTAATCTCTGGCTCCCATCACCCTGTCCCTGAAAACTTAAGAACAAAGTCACTATCATCTGCCATGTATAAACATAGCTACCCATAACAGGAAACAAGCTTCAGCAAATAGTTTTGAAGATGTCATGTTTTTAAAGATGGGTCCAGTTTTCATTCAAAACAGGTCAATTAAAATAATAAAAGGCCCCTTGGATATGATTTTCACAGCCAGTTTGTTATACTTCATGGGCAATGGTCTATGACAACATTGAGAAAACTTTTTTTCCCACCATGTATACATATCTCTTCCAGATGAAGAACCTGGATCAAAGTGTATAGTAGCCATTTTGAAAATAAATAAATAAATAAAATCATTGACATTGTATAATAGTTCCTGTGTTCTTTCAGAACTCTGTAACTCTCAGCATGGAGAAAGAAGGTATCTCAGTCTTTACTCATTCCTGTGACTTGACTTTGGAGAGATCAGTAAGAGTTCTTTGCTGACTGTCTGGGGTGAGCTAGTGGCAAGAGTAGGAAGAGAAGAACTGGATTTTTCTGTCAGTGTGATTCTGTCTGTGCGTATGTGATTAGTCTGGCTTTCCAGTTGACATTTCCAGAGGTTGCAAAGCTCCACAGGGACTTTCTGAGCCCTCCAGCAGATACCTCTGCTAGCACTTCTGATTGGCCTCATCCAGCACACATTGGAAGTCAGTATATTGCCTGCCAGAATAGGAATAAGACTGTTACCTTTTTCACCTGCATTTAGCAGATTAAATAGCACCAACCAGGAAGCTGTGATGTGTAGATTGAGGACTAACTGTTCTTGCTGTGAAATAAGATCTTAGTGCATTGTGCAACTGTGCTTTAGTTCTTACTGTGGAAGAGGCATTTTCATGCTCTGCATGTAAGTCATCTTTGATTACTGAATGATTACATTTCTATTCTGTGGGTGGGTAAGCATGTAGCATAGCTGCAGTCTACTAGTGTCCAACCAGTCTGACCACAATCTTTCTTCATGCTCCCTTCACTTTCTCAAGACGTGGTCACAGAGGCAGTTTGTACTTCAAAGCATACTGGTGTGCTATGGCATTTCCTTGACTGATGTATTTTTCACATGCCTACCTTGGCAGTTTCAGATGTGTGGGTTGTGGGGAATTTATTTATTGCCTAGTTCTCACTGGGCATCCAGTATCAGAGATCTGTTGCCAGGGCAGTAGAGATACCACCAAAGGGATAGTATGTTACAACTTTGGGGAGAACTAAGCATTCAACATTCTTATTTACAGCAACACAGTGACAGGCAGCCTACCAAATTGTCCTGATCTCTGTTCATTGTACTTTGAATGGAGCTGGCTTTTGGTGTATACAAATGGGAAGCTATAGTGATATTAATTAAGTCCCTCATGTAAATGCCATTGTATAAAGACTGACACTGTGAACGTAAGCATTAAAGGATAAAGTCCAGTAGCAGCTAGTGCAAGCTCTAAAACCAAGACTTGTTTCCTTTCTAGGATGTGCTGTGTAATCATTCTCATAGATCTTTGGTTTTACTAGTGTGCTGACTTTTTATGCTGCAGACTAGCTGTTCATAAAAGGATGCATATGTATAAAGATATACAGTGTTTTATAACAGCACACCTACAACATATTTAATGGATATGTAAGCTGTTTTTCCATACAGCCATGCAGCTTTTCATGTGCTTTGTGCTGATACATTTAAAGGCAATCATATAATGGTTTGGGTTGGAAGGGATCTTAAAGAGATATAAATCCAACCCGCCTGCCACAGGCAGGGATGCCACCCACTAGATCAGTTTGGCAAAGGTCGCATCCAGCCTGGCCTTGAACACCTCCAGAGATAGAGCATCCACAGCTTCTCTTGGTAGCTTGTACTAGTACCTCACTACCCTTACAGTGAAGATTTTCCTCCTAATGTCTAAACTAAATCTATCCCCTTTTAGTTTAAGACCATTCTCCATTGTCCTTATCTACCCAAGTAAAGAGTCTTTATCTTTTTATAAGACCCCTTTAAGTATTGAAAGGTCACAATGAGGTCTCCACAGAGCTTTCTCTTGTCCAAGTTGAACATGGACAGCTCACTCAACTTTTCTTCTTAGGAGAGGTGCCATCCCTCTGATCATCTTTGTAGTCCTCCTCTGAACCTGCTCTAACAGATCCACATCCTTCTTGTGCTGGGGGCCCCAGACCTGGACACAGCACTCCAGGTGGGGCCTCACAAGGGCAGAGCAGAAGGGTACAACCTCTTACCTTGGTCTGCTGGTCACTCCTCTGTTGATGTAGCCCAGGGTGTAGTTGGTCTTCTGTGCTGTAAGCATGCACTGCTGGCTCATGTTGAGACTTTCACCTACCAGAACCCCCAAGTCCTTCTTTGTAGGGCTGCTCTCACTGAGTTCTTCTCCCAGTCTGTACTCCTGTCTGGGATTGCTGTGACCCAGGTGCAGCACTTCACAGCACTTGTACTTGTTGAACCTCATTAGGTTCATGTGGCCCCACTTCTCCGGTCTGTCCAGGTCCCTTTGAGTGTCATCCCTTCCTTATTTGGTATCAGCCACACCACTCATTTTGGTGTCATCTACATACTTGCTGAGGGTGCATTCATTTCGATCATCTATGTCATTGATGAAGATATTAAAAATCACCAGTCCCCTGAGGGACACCACTCCTCACCAGTCTCTACCTGGACATAGAATCATTGACCACTCCTCTCTGGGTGAGGCCATCAAACTAATTCCTTATGCACTCTTCAAATCCATCTTTCCAACTTAGAGACTAGTATGTCACCTGGGACTGTGTCAAAAGTCTTACAGAAGTCCAGGTAGATGACATCGGTCAGTGCTCCCTTGTCAGCTGATGCAGTCATTTCCATCATAGAAGGCCACCAGATTGGTCAGGCATGATTTGCCCTTGGTGAAGCCATGTTGGCTGTCCCAGATCATTTATTTATTTTCATAAGCAGGAAGTGTGGAAAAGAAAGAATTATGGACATTTTTATTTGAAACTCATAAGACATCAATGTTGAATACCACTTATAAAAATGTATCAAATATATCAAATGCTTTTCATGTACCTCTTTTCAGCCAGCTTGATTTAGGTGTTCATGTTCAACATAACTACTGATAGATATTAATAAACCATAACTCTGCTAACTGTAATAGTGACTTCCAGAGGATTTAACGGGTCATTGAGGAACAAGTTAATGTACTTTCCATTCTTGTTTAACCCTTGTAAGTTTTAAGTTTCTATAAGTTTCTGTTGACTAACAGAAACAGCAATTATCTGAGCCCAGGATAAGGAATATATATTTTCCATCTTGTTCCTCAAATGCAGTGGTGATAGAAACACAGATATCTTTCTTTCCTACAGGAGAAGAGGATCAGATTTCTCCACTGCTTTCTGCTTCAACAGATGATTTGAGAAAGCAGACATCTCTCTTCAGCAGTCTGGGCAATACTGCTTCTTTTTCTCCTGTTGGGCTCCTGTTTCATAACATTATCAGAGACTATTTTCTCTGCCTTCCAGCATCTGTTTTTCAGACTACCCCTGCAGAAATGTCAAAGGTCTACAATAACTCTAACGGAAAGGGAAAATCTCTGGCTTCTGACAGTTTTAAAGCAGAATCAGTACTCACTAGACCAAGGAAAGAGATAGCAAAACAGGTGTGTATTTCATGTAACCAACACATGCCACAGACAGGTAATAGTGATTGCTTTTATTTATTTATTTATTTTTTAACAAACCTAGTCTGTCAAGGATAGGCCAATTGCCTTGTCTGTGGTTCCACCTGATAGACAGTGACAACAGAAATCTGATTGATCGTGTATGTACAGTTTATATGTTCAGACATTCAGCTATTTATGAATTCCTGATGGGGCCTTTCATAAGTTAGTTAAAATAGTTCTTGTGACTCTTCCACCAAAAATATTGTGATGAATAAATGAACTTGTATTAACATTACAAGAATCCCAGGACAGGGAAAGTATAGCAAACCATTAAGAATAGGAGAAAAACTCAAGTAGACAAAACCAAAACAAATTGAAAACTACAACAATAAAAATAACAGCTAAACACATATGCATGGAAATAACAGTGGGTTTTGTTCTTTCTGGTTTGGAATATACCTTGAGACTACTTGGGGATTACAGCATAGCTCTCCAGCTAAATAGTCTTGTTGTACATGTTTGTACTTGTACAGATTCCCAGAAACTAGGTGTCAAAAACAGCTTATAGGTTGCATCACATTGTTTTCCTTTGGCCAAAGTAGAATCACCAGATAAATAACTGCCATAAACAATGTTAGTTCCACAGTACCAGATATTAAATTCTGATACTTCTGAATGTTTTTTAGCCAGCAGAAAGCATGTCAACCTTGTGCTTCTACAAATCTACAAATACTGAATACTTTGTCCTAGCAACAGCACCATAAAACAACAACAACAAAAACAACAACAAAACATATACAAAATTGTTAGGGGGGTTCTAATTTTTTATTTTAATTTCCAAAAGGAGATTTCTCTTAATTAATTCATTGCAGTCCATTGGCTTCATCTGTCAAAAGTAAAAATATTTTGCTTTGTCTGGTGCATTGCAAAATACCCACAGTATGAGAATCAAGTTTCATATTCTTCTGGGCAACAGCTACCTTTCAGTTATGTTTGTTCTCCATGATCCAAAATACATGTTTTAAGGCAAACGTTAGTGGAAAGTTCAAGCAAAATATATAAATAAATAAATCCAGGGCTACACTTTTAATTCAATTCTTACTACTGCAGGTTTTTTCATTGCTCTGATTTGAGAATTTTGTTTACATATGAGATATAATATTCTGTAAAAGCATATCTTAGGATGGTTAAGTATGCAGAGGGAGGGTATCTCTGAGTCATTCAGAACATCACAATGCCTTCCTGTTAAACGTAACATTTTCAATGACAGCGTCAAGTCAAAAAAAATTTTTTTTCCTTTACTTTATGCCAAAATTCAGAATTTCTGTCATTGTTTTTCTGTACATCCTTCCAAAGCAGTCTGATGAATCATGGGGCAGTCAGAACAGATGCACTAAACCTCACTAGATGTCCAAACCTCACTAGAGGAAATAAGTCTAGTGGGTCTTCATATGCTGAAATCACCATCCTTAGAACATAAGCATTGTAATTCATTGTTGCAGGTACAAGCTAATAAAAGATGTTGCTTATCAGTCATTCCTGATGGAAAAATAAATCTTCCTTCTGCATGTACTAAATATAAAATTATTGATAAATATGTACTCAGGTATCTGGCATTGTTTGAAAGTGGACCAATTGATGGGAATTAAAATTTTTTTTTACAGATTTAGTTTATGTGTGTGACATTACACAAAAATTATTTTCAGATTTGCTCAGATCATCTTCAGGAATCATATTCAGTCCCTCAGAGTTTATAGTCTATGCTTCATAGCTCCTTAAAGAACAGAAGTAATGTAGAGCACTAACATTTAAGCCAAAAAATTTTTTCTTAAGTTTTGAAAACTCAGGAGTACACAAAAAGTCTGTGTAATGCTGCTATACCTTTTCTGTATCTTTGCAGGCACTGCTCAGCAGGACCAAGTTTCACTGTAAGAATGATGAATCACTCTGTTCTGATGAAAAAAATAATTATTCTATAAAGATTTTGGATCAAAAATGACTTGATCAAGGGGTAGATTGAACAGAATTGAAGACACATGTTCTTTTCTTTTACTGTGGCTATACTTCCATTTTATTTTATTTTTTGACCAATTTCCAAATGCTTTGTAAAGTCTTATTTAAAACCCTGGTAATGTTAATACATTAATCAATACATTTTCATGCAGTTATGTTCAGTCAGCTACTGAAGCAAATTATTTCATATTAGCAATATGTTCATAACTTGATTCTCCCCTGAAGGAAGAGTCGTAGATGCTGAAATCCACTTCATTCCTCAAATAATTTTGTTATAAGAATTTGCTGTACTTACCAGGTAGTCAGTGTTTGTGAAAATAACTACTTTACAACAGACTAAATCATTTGCAGTTACCAATATTTTTCATAATCAGAACTGATCAGTTTGGTACTATATCTAACTTTATGTGTAACACTAAGCTTACCAAAGACTCTTCACTGACCTTAAGAGAGAAAATCCTTCAGATTTACTCAAACAGTTGTCCATGTCACTTCAATTTTCTTCTCCATTGTTTTGATAACAATTTTAGCAGTTATTAAAACTTTGAATTTTCACAGAATCGTCTAGGTTTCAGCATTAGCCACTGTGTTAGTAAACAAATAAAATACATACCTGCCTCCCATTCTGCCCCTATGTTCCCCCTGCTCCCCTCACCCAAAAAAAAAAAAAAAAAAAAAAAAAAAAGCAAAGGAAAACAAAGGAAAACAAAACAAGCAAACAAACAAACAAACAAAAAAGCACAACCCCATGGCTGTTTTGTGAGAAGAATGTGTTTGCTTTTCTCGGGGATGTTGCTCAGATATAATTCAGGCAGAGGAAGGTCACAGGGTGCATGTCTGTTCTCTGCTTAGTATTCCCTCTGGTAATCTCTTCCCTGTGCTTCATCTTGCACCTCCATAACAGCTGCAGGCTCTGCCACCCTCTGCATCAGAAGCTTGGTGACCACATCCTCCATGCCAGTATGTTCCCCCTGAAGGTACCAGTTGCAGAGCTGAGCAGCATGGACTGTTCCATGTGTCCCCACCAGCCATCACTATAGGCTGCTGCTCACAGCAGACTTGCCATGAAGCTTTTGCTATTTGCTGGGTCTTTCAGCAATGTAGGAGCCTGCATCTCTGACCTGGTGTCATGTTTGCTCCCTGTGTGTAGGTGGGAATTCAGCCTGCAGGGAGGCAAGGGGTGTGACCAAGAGATTTTCCCAAAAGTGAGCTGGGAGTCAAGTGGCTCATGTGGAAGCATTGCCAAAGGAAAGGGCCTGTTGGTCAGCTGACTTGTGTCCAACCCAACAACACGTATTCACGTGCATGGTTGATATCCAACTGAGCTCTTTTGCACCACAGCACTTCAGCTGATGATCTGCGTTTCTGAACTGCTGCCCATGTTACTGGGTTTAGATGAATCATGGGTAAATTGGAATACTTAGCTGAGGAAAAACAATTAGCCTAGCTGAATTCTAGTGTACCACCAAAGAACTTGCAAGCAGGTTCTTCATTTAGTTATAAATTATTTTTTCTTTTGACTCATACATTTAATTTATTATCAACATATGATCTATATTGCATTTTTCATAAAACTTGACTAAAAATTAACAATAAATAGATAAATAAAAATCAGTTACCAGGAGAAGACAAGCATAGTTGCTCTGTAAAGTATCTAAAATCTCAGAAGAAAAAAAAAAAAAAGCTATCATATACTGTGGATGAATCAGGACTCTAATTTTTTTTTTCATACCTCTTGAGAACAAAATAAACTGTTGAATTGGATCATGACAAGTCCTCCAGGCTATAATGAATTGTTAGGATTTTTTTGTTATTAGTTAAACAAATGAGTTATCTAAAAATGTCGTTCTGTCATTGCCATATGGTTTCTGACCAGGAGAACAGAAAAGATATCCCAAAGAAGCTTGTTAGCACAAACAGCACAGCAGTTAAGCAATAGTTTACAAGTCTGTACAACAAGAAACACAACTCACTTTAGTAATTTCATGCATGGTCCACTGTGTTTATGGATATGAAAAAAAATAATGACATGCCTAATAAAAATGTTAAGGTTGGCATTACATATTCATTAGGAAACCACTTTAGCTGCTCTTGGTAGTAGAACGTATTGGTTTGGTTTGTTCATTCAAGATACTGGTATCGCTTAGATGATAATATTTTTTGTTATTTCTAACTTAAGGTATAAAATATTAATCGTATATTTTATTTTTATTTATATTGCAGAACACCTAAAAAAAAAAAAAAAAAAACTATTCACATTGCATAGAAGGGGGTGTGAGTAATTTCAGTTCCAATTAACAACTAGTGCTCTTATTGACGCCTTACTCTTCTTATCCACACACACTCTAAATTCACATATAACATCTTGGCAGCTGCAGTCAGACATCTAGGTACCAAAACGTATTAAATTTCCTCCTTCATGTATTCCCATGATGTGCTGTCAGAACATTCTAGGTGACTATAACCCCCAGTGTCTCTCCTGTTTTATATGAGTGATTGATTGATTGATTGATTGATTGATTTTCTGGTGATCTTAACGTTCCTTTATTCTTTAGCTTGCTAAAACCATGCCTGTTTCCATTGGACACTACTAAAGTAAAGCCCCTGAAGTAATTGAAGTACTGATAAAGCAATATTGACATTAAAAAATGTTGACCTCAAGCACATCCACCTGCCACTGTGATTAATAACAGCACAGAGAGGATGAGTAGGAATTTTGGAATGACAGCATATCCTGACTAGGGGGTGGAGACACCAAAGTATACCAGAAACATTGATATGTACAAACAAACAAACAAACAAAAAAAAACATCAGTTTGGTTAACAGAAATTTAAGAAGGCAATTATACAGTTTCAGTGACAGATTTGGTACGCCATGCTTTTGATTTGCCATGAAAACCTTTCCATATTAGTTACAATCAATTTCATTTCTTACTTAAATCAGAAAACAAGAGTAGGATGTGCAAAAGATCTATAACCAGAAAATATCTCCTAACTTAGACATATGAGTGGGTTTCAGAGGATCAATCACTACTTTTCACTTCTTGATTCCTAATCAATCCTGTATCCTGCATGAACCTTTCGGAGTGGAAAAGATGATAAGGGAAAAAAAATAATACACAGGAGGTGGGTCTGCTTTTGAGGTAGCTGTCATGTTCATCAGCAGTTATGCATAATTGCCATTTGATAGAAATAATCAGGTCTGAAACAAAGACATAAGACCCAAGACCCAGCAAATTATGCTGAGATCCATATTATTTTGCCTCATAGTCAAGATGTATGTAGAGTGGTACTGGTTCAACACTGAAAAGTGCTCTGAATGCTTTTGTGTTGTTCAGAGTGTGACACCTGTAATACTTTCTCTATAAGCCCCTGTGATCTGATCAGAATTCAACCTCAGCTCTATATTTGGCTCCTAGCCAGAGCACCCTCTCCTATTTTGGCCACCCCTTCCTGCTAGATGCCAAATACAGTCTCCCCTTTATGGTCCCAACAGGCTTATTATACTCATCTACCTTCTCCACACCTAGTTCCTCACCTTCTCCAAATGCCCTATTAAGGGATGCTTCAGCAGTGGTAAAAATGTCTTTTGAGAACTGGAGCTCTCTTGGCAGTAACATCATTGGACTGAGGGTGCTTTTCAGCACACCCAGAGAGGTACACATCTGTCTTTGTGAAGCATGACTTCAGTTCATATTTTGTCATATACCTCTGTCCTAAATCTACCTCTCCCAAGCCAATAAGTATACTCAGTTTATTCAGTTAAAATTGTAAATGTGTAATTGAGACATTCCATATTTTTTATTAGGTAGGTGGACTTCTGATATTAATATTACTATATACCTGTTTGATTTTAGAGCACACTTCTACCGTATATACCATGGGTGCCCGGTGGAGAATTCACAAACAAGCCAGGGTGCAGAACTGATGATAGTTTGGACACTGAGTGAATGAATGATGGACAGATGATAGTGGGTGAAAAGGTAAAATGAATATATATCCTGTTTATTTTAAAAGTCTTTCTCTCCTGGAGTTTCTCTGCTGTCAAATATGGAAAAATAAAGGTGGTTGAACACTGTAGCTTTTGCCTAGGAATTTCAGAGACAATAAATTGTGTTTCTGTTTTCCACACAGACTGAGAAGAACCAATCATTCCTGTGTTTTATATTTTTTTTTTTTTTTTTTTTTCTTTTCCTTGAGATTTGCTACACACACAGGTCAGGAGAAGTGGAAAGAACAATGGCAATTCCAAGGTTATTTTGTGAAAGGGAGATCATGAATGCATGAAAAGTGATACAGATTTACAGAAAAGACAGAAAAAGTTTGGGAATTTTAAAGGACATATCATGAGAGCATTTCTGAACCCTGATTTCAACTAGACTCTTATAAAATTGTTGCATATGAAGGCCTATCCATCTGGGAATCATGGATTTGAAGCTTCTTTAAAGTGATTTTCATCATAACCAAAAGGTGTAATTCAATAGGTATTGCAGAACATATTTGATCAGCAGGAGATGATCTCTATCACTAGTTTTATGTTGTATTTATATCAAATGTTTCTGAATTTTAGTGCTTGTCTCTTACCTTCTGAACCAGGAGGGAATTTTCATAGATGATGCCATCAGATTGTCTCCTTGCTTCCTGTGTTTTTTTTTTTTTTTTTTGTTTGTTTGTTTGTTTGTTTTATTATTCATACAATTCTGTCATTTGTTTTTTTTTTGTTCCAATTATTTTAGTCTTTTCTGTAGTGAAAGTTTCTCCACAGTTCAAATGGATAATGCTGCAGTGTATTAGGATAGTGTTTTCCCACAGTGTAACCAAGTGTATGATAAATAGGCTTTTAAAAGTCCTGAATTCTGGTCTTTTCTGGAGCATAAGCTATTGGCAGGAACCATAATGAATTTCTTGTATTCACTATGTGGTAAAAATTATTGCTGTAATTATATTTGAAAGCTGAGAGGAAAACAATACATAAATCCACCTGTTTTAGGTCTGCTTTCATCATGCTTTCATCATGGAAATGACTGCACTTCTGTTCTCATTTGGAAACCAAGTCTGTGATAATTAAGAAGAATACCAGCACAGAGATCTTTCTTATTTCTTGGGCTTTGCATCTTCAATCTTTATGTGTGCACAAACTTTGTGGAAAGTACCACGAATTTTGTGGACAGTTTGTAAGGTTAGGTACCAGAGAAAGGGACTGCTAGGAGATGCTCAACTTAATTCATAAGCCATTATTTAAGGGGACTGTTAATTTTAACCACAGAGCTGTCTTTACTTGAGTTGGGAAATAAAACAGTAATTTGTTTTCCTTGGAAAAGAGGTGAAGTAGTCAAGATATATACATAGATATATATCTATATCTACAAAAACTTCCTGAATTTGCAGTAATCTAGATGACTAATACCACATTTAATCACAAATCAAGAAAGCAAAGGTTTGAGGTGCCATATTATGCATGTATCCACATAAGAGAGAGATAAAAATAGAGAAATCGCTAGTGCCTCAAAAAATCTATTAGAAATTATATATTGAGCAAAGAAACTGAAAGCTGTAAAAGTCCTTTTTATGAAAATTACATTTGCTTAAACTGTCAGAAGAAATCAGGAACAATTTAAATAAAACATTACCTCATGAGGAAACACAGACTGTAATTGATGATCTCATTTCAGTAAAACATCAGGACCAGATGGGATTAGTATTGAATTCCCCCAAAAATATACAGATATAATTTTACCTTGCTCAAAATATATCCACACTCTTCTATAAAATGAGTATTTTCTCCCCTGTTCAGAGCCATAGCTATACCATTAGTTGTGTTGCATGTACTTTCAGAATATTGCAATGGGAATATTTTAATACTTTCCAACTGGAAATAAATCATATGAAAACAACAACAAAAATGCATTAAAGATTTATTTTATTTATTTATTTTTTTTATTTTTTTTGTACATAATGCTGTTGAAGAGATATTTGCAAAAGATTATCTGGTTGTATGCTCCAGCCATGGAAGATTACTGCCTTCAGCCTGGGAGACAAGGTTGCTCTGTCTAAGCTGAGATACTTTTATTGTGTCACAGCAAACTTGGTGAAACAGGACCTTGGCTTCCCCAGAAAATGGCAAGTGCAAGCTGTAAAGCTATCCATATCTATAGCTGCTTTTCCATACATCTTATTTTTGTGTCAAAAATGTAGCTGTAGTGTAGATTTTATTCATGGCCATAATAACAAACAAGGATCACTGATCAAATACGCCTGTGACCAGCAGGGACAACCACAATCTGTAGGCAGGCAATGGGCAGTCAGTGACAACATACAAAGAACCCTAAATATAAAATGTAATCAAAAAGAAACAGTCCAGCCTGGCTCCTTACAATTGGTTTGAGAATCTGTATCTCTTTCTATATCTCTTGTATATCTCTTCTATATTCTATATCTCTTGTATATCTCTTCTTTTTGTTTCTCTGCCTGCTTCCCAAGTATTCTAGGAGACCTAAATTGCCCTTAGTGCTAAATGAATTGCTCTTGCTAACCTGCACATCACCAGTCAGACACGTGTGCTCCTGAACTGCTGCAGATAGTTGTTAATAGAAGCTGTATTGGATTGGGGAACTGCATTTTGTTTATTATTTATGGTTTCAGTTAGGACATATTTATTTGCAGAGATCAACAGTAAATTCATACCTTACAGAGCAGGTACTCCAAGAAGTATGCAGATGGCTGGGGACTGATGCTGAAAGACAGCCACCAGGGTTCTGCTGTGCAAAGGCACTGTCTTACACCATGGAGAAGAGGCTGTGCTGACCCCTGTTATTCACTCATATTTCCACTCTGCCCGAGTGTGCTGGCAGCCATACCAGGAGCTGCATGGTAAGGGAATGGCAGAGTACTGCAGAAATTCAGCACCCAGTGTTTTGTTCAGGAGGAGCTGACAGCAGGAAGTGGGACAAAGTATGGGTTAAGATGATGCATGCTGTGACCAGTGAAAGAGAGGGAAGTGTAGGGTCTTAAGAAAAAAAGATAGAGGAGAAGCACCACAGTACCTACATGCAGTGGTGAGTGTTTGGATGTCAGAAAACTGGGTCTGTAATAACTTAAAGAAGACTCAAAGTGTACGAGTGTGTTCTCAAGTGTGTCTGTTATATTTTGCTTGTACTGTAACTTGAACACTTATTGATATGCTGTGAGTTAAAGCTTGTAGGGTTAATAATTTTTTAACTTTGGCATTATTTTTAACAGGTCTGGTCTCCAGCTAAATTTAGTTCAATACCTGACACCCCCACATATTAATCCTTTGACATTAAAATGATACAATTTTCCAAGTTGCTCCCTGAAAGCAAATTTAGACCAGTGCTGTATTCAGTCAGATTTTTGAAAGTATCAGATAACTGGAAAAATCCTATTTAGAATTATTTATTTTTTAATATTAGTAGTTATTTTATTCTTCTTTTTCTGTCCTAATCTGTTCTTGGCACTCTAGACCCGTGATTAAAAAAAAAATAATAATAATTCCATGTATTTCTTTGCTGTCATAACTTGTAACAAGGTGAGCCTAGAAATGCATGACGAGGTACATCCCATGGACATCCTGTGCCATCCATGGACAACATACAAAGCATGGAAGTATCCTGTGGAAGCAGTAACTTGTCTTTCTGGAAGAAAGTTTTGTCATAAATGATTAAAGTGTGGGCAGATGAGAGACAGCAGATGAAGTGAAGTCAGAGATACAGACTGAGAAGTTGTGGAAACAACATCATAGGGGAAAACCGTCTGGATGCAGGAGTAACAGTTTATTATTAAGTGGCCCAATATCATGGAATCAGTAAGAAAATATAGGGTATATTTAAGCACTTCTATTTCCACTCCCTTGTAACCACAACACTGACAGCTCTTGAAGACAAAAAAGCCAAAGTTTTATCAAGTCTTAGATTGGAAAGAAGGACAATATGTCTTGCTGAAATTCAGCGTGCACCTTTGACTTTTCTAATATCCTTAAGAGTAAAAAACTCCAGACAGAGGAGTTGCTCCTGTAAGCGAGTAATACTCTGAGAAGGACACCACAGAACCTTTTGACAAGGTGTCAGGCTGAAGTAGAACAGAGCAGGAAGTTTACCTTGAGATCTAAAATAAAATGTTTTTGTTTGTTTGTTTGTTTGGTTGGTTGGTTTGTTTGTTTTTGTTTGTTTTGTTTTTGTATTCTATTTGCACTAGCTTTCTTCTATAACCAGTAGATAGAGGGATGGATATTGACAGAGGTTATCCAGCTTTGAGGCACTCCAAAAGGCGACTCAGAGCATCTGATTACATGAGGACTGTTCGACATGTTATTTAGATGCCTTTAATTATGCATAGTGAACTAAAACCTAATCAATTAAAATGGGTGGGGACCTCAAATGACAGTACAGGAGTAGGGATGACCAGCTACATTCTTGGCATGATGTTTCCGGATGGAAAATATCTACCTGCTAGAGCCCTGCTCCACTGCATAAACAATATTAATGGCAAGTATTGAGCACTGCCTAAACCCAGTAAATGAACTCTGTCAAGGACTATGCAGATAACTACACTCCTGTAGATGCCAATGCTCTTTGGTCACAAACCATGCATGTTTCTGTTCATAGCTAAGGAGTTTCAGAGTCAATATGTTCTGGTTAACATTTTCCCCTGCTCAGGTCTGACTGTCTGTTCCTTAGCCTGCAATTTGGGGTGGGAATCTGAAAACGTGAGTCTTGGAGACAGTTCAGTGTTTTCTGAGGGCCATAAAACACATAATTCATGGTAAAAATGTGGATGCTCCTTGTACTGGTTGTAGTTTTCTCTCCCTCCTCTCTACAGGCTTCTGTCTGCTGCCTCAGCCAACACAGATATGATGAACCATATGTTTTTAGTGGTAAAACAGCTTCCAGAGTGTGACTCTTAATTTTTTATTTTATTTTTTTCTCTTTTTTTTTTTTTTTTTTGTTTAGTTCAGTAAGAAAGATATTACTTAGATACTCTATCTGTTAGCTTTGTATATACCTTTTCCACCTTTAGTCATTCAAATTATAATTCCAGTGGTATGATGTGCAGGGTTTTCCACAAAACCTGTAGCTCAGTGACCCTGAAAGGTAATGGAATCAGAGCTCTCAATTCTACCTGACCCATCGTTCACAACGAGGTACTTGTCATATACATCACATCCCTCCCAGGTTTGGGCTGTGCTACAGGAACATTTTAAAGAACACACAAGGAAGGAAGGAAGGAAGGGAGGAAGGGAGGAAGGGAGGAAGGGAGGAAGGGAGGAAGAGAAGGAGGGAGGGAGGAGAAAAAAATATACTGAAGATTATTTCAACTGGCTCTGTAGTCAATTTTCATTTAGTGGATGCTTTTTTTTATTGTATGTATTTAGTCATATATGGTACCAAATAACATAAAAACACATATTATCCAAGAGCACTGGGATGATTTATGAGAGTCACAGTACCTACCTCATGCCCACATGCCACTGTGTTATCTACCATTAGTCTGTATCTACGTGGCATGCAAGTACAGGGATCACTTGTGCATTCAACTCAACAGTAAGTGCGGTTATGTTCATGAATTCAGAAATATACCAGATATATTCTCACAGGTCTGACTTCACACCAAAGCAGGGGGTTGTGCAAGCAACACAGACACAGACTTGCAGAGTCAGAGAAAGTCTGTTATTGTTGCAGCCTGGAGATGCTGAGAGAAATGGGGTTGTAATGAGCACAAAGCCTGAAACAGTCAACGTGGCTGCAAACACCTGCAGTCAATCTTACCTTCTCTATAAAGCTTAACTAATCCTTGTCTTAGGCCAGTGACTGCCCTATTTAAGCAGCAGGCACTCATTTTGGAGTCCCTGAGATGGTCATTATTGATAGTTGCTGTTGTCATTGCTTGCTTTTCCTCTGCAGTAGTCACTGCACCGGGTTCTGCTTAGAGCCTCTGAAGTTACAGTTTCGGTTATCTTCATTGTCTTTTCAAAGCTATAGCAGATTTCAGCTAGGAGCCAGGTATTTAGTGGAAAAATTGCCAAAATCTTAAACAAGGAATTATACATAATCCAGACTGTACAGGGTATATGGACAGTTAACATAACATTTCTTAATATTTAAATTTATGTTCTTGAAGTTTCATTAGAGAATGATATAAGACACAAAAAGTATTCCTGGAAAACAAAAATGTTACTTCTGTTTTGCTAGCAAAGGAATTGGTAATATTAGCTCTAATCCATCACTCACTGAATGAATCACTCAGTTCTGACAGGTGAGGTGGCAAGGCATACTGTACATTAGACACCCAGAGGGCACCAGCAGATCCTGATTGTCCCTCATCTGATACCCTTGCCCATACATCCCTTGCATGTTTGCACAAAATTCCAGGTCCTCAGGCTTTGTTTGAGCTGTACTAGAAGTGTGCGAGTGCCTGGATATGTCCCCAGCTGAGCCATTTGGCATCTTGCCTTGACCTGCAGATGCTGAAGGTCTTTCTGGTTCACCTTCTTCATTCTTGTTGCTTCCACCTTCCAAAGTCCTGTGGAAATGTGTCAGATACCAATGACAAAATATGACAGAACATCCTGACAGAACATCCACTAGCTTCTGCCTTCTGGATGGTTAGCTGGGGAAGAGAGGACCCATAGAAAGGAGGCACAGAGCCTCACACACTCCCAGATTCCAGCTGCTACTTCTATGCAGTCCTTTTGTTGCCTTCTTGCAACTCCTTGCACTTCCTGAGCAAATACTAAGATAGGACCAGATATTCCTCATAAAGGTGCCTTTACTTTTCTGCATTAATATTTTGATCAGCTGATCTCTACAGCTGAAATTATTGTGGACAAACCTGCCCAGGCAGAAATTACCCTTGGAACAGCTAGGTCTGCACTTCTTCAGTACCGGTGAACACCTTGTCTCTTGCCAGGACAGCAGGAAACAATGAAACCACTGCAGCTCTTTGCCTTCCATATTTACAGTCTTGATGCATTTCAATTCTTTTAGCAGCTGAAATGCTGAGTGCCCTGAAGGCTATTCCTTTTACTATATCATGTAGACTGCAAAGGGGTTAATTTTGAGGGTCTTAGTGGGCCACTCAGCACAGACATTTTTCCTCTGTGATGGTAAACTGGAGGAGTCCTCAAGAAATTATTCTAGATGAGAGTTGTATTTAAGTACTTTCTAAAGTTTATGCATTTTCAAGAAATGAATCAAAAGAGTATATGACATGAGACTGAGAATAGAATGTTTTCTTTTCCATTAGAAAGGTGGATGGAATAAATGTTAACCTTCCCCTGCATTATTTGTGTTTGGTTGCCTGTGTTTTTTGTTTGTTTGTTTGTTTGTTTGTTTGTTTGTTTTATAGACATGAGATCAAACCACAAGAGCTTCTTTGGTGCTTTTGTCAACCTACCATTGTCAGAAATGCAATTCTTTCTGAGACCAGTTGTGCTGGGGTGAACAATAACACAGAGTACTCTTCACCTCCTTGCGCTCAGTGTGCATGATGCCACATAAGGCTGTTACATGATGCCACCTGAGGTTGTTTTTGAGAAATTTTTACCTTTGTCTCAGATATGTGTTAATTGAGAAAGCAGATATAGTATTACTGATTTTCAAGCTGCAACACATTGTAGAGGCTTTGTACTACAGAAATAATAGAAAATATAGGAAAACAAGTGATTTAGAGAACTACAACTTATAGTATTAGTTTAGTACATCCTGCTCAATAATGAGCATGGCTTCTTCAGCCATCCTTTGGTCTTTGTGTGAAGTACAGTACTCTGTCCTAGCAAATGCAGTAATCTTTTTTCAAGCCTTTCAGATACCTGTTTCTTCTGGGACACTGTCTGAAGTGTAGAAATCTTGTCATGTTCTGTCATCACGAGTCTCTGGAAGGCAGCAGTACAGTTTCTATAGTAGATAGATGTCACTTAGCTACATATGTTTCTGTGGAAAACAGTGGTTCTTTGGCTGTCACCACTCAAACCAGCTGTCTTAGGGGCTCTTCCTTTGTTCTGGAACAAGAAGCAGCATAACACTGCCTCTGCAGTACAAATAGCAAAGTGAAAGGGAAATACTTCAGTAAAAAAGTATGAAATCTAAGCATAATAAATAAAACATACTGAACTACTACTAAATACATAAAGATGTTAACAGTATATGATTAAGATTTCACAAATACCTTTGTGCTAATTGTCCTCTGTACAATCTCTTACTAGCACTTTCCTGATCATTTTTGCACAAAAGGGGAATCAATAGAATACATAAAGTGATGGTCTCTAGGCTGCTTCTCAGCTGAGTCTCAGCAGAGTTACTAGTGAACCTGACACTGCGAACACATCCATCAATACAGTAATAGACTGTGTAATACAGCTCTTTCACAACTAGATCTAAAGCACCTTTAGAGAGGACAGCTAAATGGCACCATTTTCTTAATGTAATAACCTTTCAGTAATTTAATCAAAGAGAAAAATTATCTTCAAAAAGATCATATAATTGCACAGTCCTGTCTTTAATCTGAAGCTTTATCTCAAAGCCCTTAAGAAAATCTGGCAATGAATTTTCTCTGATATCTTTTAGTCTCTCAAAGACTAACTGGCAACTGCAGAAGCTCCCTACTCAAAACCTAGCATCTTCCATTTGCCAGAGGCCAGCAAAAGCCAAACACTTCTGAGGATGTAAAGGTTCACTGGGGTTGGGGAGGATAGGGGAGAAGAAAAGGGAAAATGACAGCAGCAATCTCTAAAGGGACTGCTGTCTGAAAGTAGTGAGTCTGCTCATAAGATTTATTAGCTGTTGACCTCCTTCCACCACTTAGTTTATAACATGATGACAGCCTGGTGGTGATGGAAAGAAGCCACTCTTCCTCCTTGATCCTGACCTACAGAATTAGGATCATGAACCAGTCACACAGGCATGCCTTATAAAACCATTCAAGGCAATTTCATTGCCACCTGCTCCCCTGCTATAAGTGCATCAAGGACAGTTGTGAATTCCTCGAAAGTTAAAAGCATTTCACATCTTGCAGCTGCCCCAACTCTCCAGGGACCAGATGAAGGTAAAATGTTGCTGTGATTCTCTGGACTACATGATCTCGCCTTAAGTGATTGATCTGTTCTGTTTGTTTGTTTGTTTGTTTTTGTTCTTAATTGGGAGATTCAATATATTGACACTTAATTTGGAAGTTTGTTAATATACCAAGGATAGAGTAGAGTAAAAAGTGGATCTGGGAAGGAATGATATCTGAATTTTTATGGAGATTCTGTGTTCATAAATTGCACCTCATACTGGGAGGGATGGGGGCAGAGGCATCCCCATCCTGATTTCCAGCCAGTGAGGAACAGATCACAGGCCACTCGAGCAAATAGCCTACCTGCTTATCTTTTACTCCAAGAACAGAGCATAAACAAATTTGCATAGGAATATGATTTGTTTATTTTTTAATAATTAATTAATGAAAACCCTTTAATTTACTTCTGGATAGATATTAGTGAGCAACAGACTATTTTTACGCTGATTGGTCATCTTCTCATGTCTCCCTGAAGTGTTTCATTCATTTATTTATTTATTTATTAAAAAGTTCAGAAAAGTTATCGTGAAGATAGAACCCTTTCACCTGAATCATGAACTGTATCAGATCATGATCACTTCAGTCCCTAAAACATGATATTAAAATGACTATAAAATGAAAATGTCATTTTGAAATTAGATTAAATGATTCCTATAGAAAAGATCAGAAGTCCTCTCATCCTTGTCTTCTTCCCCTACATTCCAGCTCTCATTCTAAAAGGGATAAAACAGTTTCCCAAATTCACACACAGAAAAATATAGTCTCCTGTTGCTAAAGTTTTAGGTGAATATATTCTTCACTTCAATATCCAGTAGTCTTCTTTGATTAAGGCAGAGATTTAGGCTACTGGATTATTTTTTTGAGTTTCATTATTTATTTATTTACAGAGCATTCACTGAAGTATCACTAGAAAGCCAGAATACTGTCAAAGAAACCGTACCGGTTTTCATTTTGTCTACTTTTATGTCAATGCTAAAAAGGAATTTGTGATTCTGCTTAGCTACAATATTATGAAAAAAAATAAAATAAAATCCTGTAAAAAACAAACAAACAACAACAAAAGCACACACTCAAAAAGTGTTTTAATGTAGACATGCACATTTTTGGTAGACAGAATTAACCTAGAGAATGTTGTAGTACAGTCATAGAAGACACTGTTTATAATCCAGCCTTCTAGCTAAAAAAAAAAATGAATAATTTTGAAGAACGCAAAATCTGTCCTGTATTACTGAGAAGAAATTACAAAATCTCAACAAAAACTTTACTATTCAATGTAAATAAGGCCATCAGATAATGCATTCTAGCAAAAATGAGGAGATGGGTAGGGAGTGAAATTGCAAATAGCTGTCTATTTTTTTTGTACTTATTACTAATTAAATCACCTCTGTAATTACAACATTAGCACTGATCAATTGTGCTAAGTTATTTTTAGACCACTGTTGCTAAGAACAGAAAATCCAAAAATTATAAAAATATATGCTGTCAGCTTTGCTGTTTTGTTAAAAATATATATATAAAAATGCATACATTGGTTTCATCATACTTTTTTATAGAGATAGATAGATGGATAGATACATACATACATACATATATAGATACATAGATTTATTTTTGTTTGTTTATTTGTTTATTTAACAGCTAAGCCATGAATTACACATCTCATTCCTTTAAGAGGAAAAACATCTTCCTGAATCCTTAATGTAGGTTTTAAAATGCATCATTCTTACTGAATCAGCCTGCTGGATCACACGAACTGCCAGCAGAATAAGATCTTTCTCCATGAGTAGTATTCAAACATGGTTAAAGGTTTCTGTGTAGTTCTGAAGTATGAGGCATGTGAGCATGGCCACTATACTGGGCTGGGTAAGTCACAGCAAATTCACCTTCAGTTGTTCATCTCTTCTTGTCTACTTCCTCCAGGCATGAGAAATCTGGGACTCACTTCCCCTTACATTCCAAAGGGGAATCCTCCTGCCTACTCCCCATAGTCTTCACCTCCACCACCCTTGGGCAAGAGGCACCCCCAGGGAAAGCTCTTGTCACCTGTGAGCCTAGGAACAAGAGGGTAGGGTTGGGGTTTGAAAAGGATCTGTATGCCTTTCTCAGGCTTAAGAAGAAATCCCTTTCTGATGTCCTCTCTTCCATGTTCTGAGCCCTACACTGAGAAAAGTAAGAATATCATTATACACACACACACAAAATCCTTATTGAGAAATTGCAGTGTTTCCAACACTTGTGATTTTATTATAATGTTGCAGCTCTGGGGTAGTTGTCACAGTCCCATTTCCTGGAATCAGGATCTTACAGCAGATCCTACCTTTCAATTTGACAGGAAGTTTTTAGCTTTTGTTATGGTGAAGAAAAGGCTTCACGTGTGAAGTGAAACCAGAAAACAAAATTAAAAAAAAAAATCCCTAAAGCACGTTTATTATTATTTAAGCATCTGATTCCTAGAGAATAATGAGTGTGACTCACTTTTTTAAAAGAGTTTTAAGGGATGTAAACAACTGAATGGGAGAAGCAGAATTTCTTCAGTGCTTTTTGTGAATATTGGAATTACTGTTTAAGTGACAAAATTAACTAACCACATTTAAGTGTATCAGAATCTATTCTGGATGTGACAGGTTTGTGACTTGGGAGAAAGACTTTGAGAAAGGGAATGAAAAAATGGGCAAAAAGTAAGAAAGACCACACAAATTCTGTTTTCAAAATTTTTGTTTCAAAAAGAGCAAATTCAGGTCTGTACCTTCATTAGATGTGCACATACAACCCTGCTTAATTATTAACTGTGGAAGCACTGTCTTTCTTGATTATGTGATGTTTCCTTGTCAGAAACAACATTTTTACAGGCTTTGGGGTTTTGCCATTTTGCCATTTGCTTAGGTATTTTCTACTCCTAAAATCATTTCCTGTAGAGGAAATGCTACAGTTCTCATTCCAGTAGCATTTTTAGCAACAGTTATTGTTTCCTATCAGCAATTCTGTGTTTTGGGACAGAACCAAATTGTCTGTTTTAAATTTTGTCTTTTTTATCCTTTCTCCAGCATTGCTTATGAGATAGCAATTTCACAGCCCATAATCTGGAAAGACTATAATAGAATCTACATAACAGTTTGTTATAACAGCTTCTTGTGTTCATTATGATCATCTGGTACTATGAGATCTCCTTGTATTCACAGGCTTGCAAGATTTTAGTGGAAAATATGGTTTTACAGTGCTAAAGTGAAGACAGGTACAGGTGAAGTCAGGTACAGCTGAAACTGCCATCTTTCTACCAGATTTGGGTAGACCACATGTCGTATCTCTACCTATAAATGTCCTACATATCATATATACTTCCTGGGGAGGACTACCATGATGGTGGCACATTCAGAAACAGATATTACCCTGTCAAGCCTTATCACTTTGTTTGAAATGAAGTGTGTATGAGAAATAACTATAAAACAGCTCCAGATACCCATGCGCAGCCTCCAAAGGGCATTCCAGCATTGTTCTCTGAAGCTAGTGTTGTAAACTGTTCTAAAATGTTGTTGTGGTGTAAATACCACAAACCAATCATGGTATTATGGTATTTAAAAAAAATAATATATATATATATATATTTGTCATGTTTATCTGTGTATGTGGCTTTGCAAGCAATTCAGTCAGTGAAAAACAAAAACAAACGAAAAACAAAACCAACCAAACCCCCACTTAAAAACAAACAAACAAACAAAAAACACATCCCAGTGAAATACAGAGGAGTAAGACTGTAAGACATCACAGGAACATTTCTACGTATCTGAACTTGGTTCTGAATTCATGACCACTGACTGTCCTACATGCCACCATCTAGAGTACACCGTAATCATCACATGTCCTTTGTCCTACTCCTTCTGTCTGCCCCACATCTTACGGGACAGACAGAATTTTACATATTTTTTACATATTTTTTCACCAAAAGAAATCAATAATTATTAGCAGGTGGAGCCAAATTCTTATGTGATATAAATCAATGTAGGTATATTGAAGTCAGTCTGGCCTTGAACAAGTGAAGGCTCTGGTGTGGAGGGACACAGAATGAGGAGCTAAGAGGACAGTTATTTACTGGATACCATAATTCAACCACATATTGGATATAACTTACCTTTCTTTTAGAGCTTTAGCTAACAAAATATTTCAAGTTTCCAAATGAAAAAGAATACAATTGAAGGCCTCAGTAATATAAGTAGAGGAGACATACAATTATTTAGTGTCATTATTCAGTGTCATAAGGAAAAGGTTTTCAGAAAGATATAACACATCACTTCAGAAAATTTACGATCTAGTTATATATTGAGATGATTTAGATGATTTTCATTTATTTATTTATTTATTTTAACCTAGCCAAACAACTTAGCCAGATGACCCACTATTTTAAAATGCAGCAAGATAGAAGTCATTTCCTTGGCAGCTGGCTGTGAGAGATATTGTGGTAAATGATATTTTTACTCCTGTTTCATCTCCTTCTCAATTATTTGCTACCTAAATTTAGCTCAATTACTAAGAAACAGAAAACTCAGCTCTTCACATTAAATAGAGATGCTCTTTCCTCCAGACAGAGATTCCTGCAAGCTACATATCTTTACAATGTGATGCCCTTGTGTTGTCCACCCTGAAGTCATAGCAGAGGACAAAAGCTCAGGAAATTAAATCACATGTCTACAGAAGTTAGCTGAATGTGGATCTTATCCAGAGCTTTTAGTCAAGCTGGAAGCTCATTGCCTTGGCCATTGCTGCAGAGGCTTTCAGACCAAGGTTATAATTAGCTGTCAGAAACTAACCAAAATTAAAATATAATTCAAAACAAGCAATTACTCAAACATTATGCTCAGAATTGTCTGATAGTTTGGAAACAGTGACTCAGTGAAGGCTTTTCAAGCCTGTTGCTGAAAAGAAGAAAATTCAGCTATCTCCATTCATACAGACAGAATTAGGTAACCAAAGTCCCAGCTCCTGAAGCATCAACTGAAACAGGTACTTTTATATCCTTTATGTCCTAACCCATAAATGGGAATGCTGATGACAGTGGCACCTGGCACCTGCTTGCTGAGCAGCTTGAGCAGGAGCTGAGTGAGGGCCGCTATTATATTACAGATGTTGTTAAATACCAGTATTTCTTTCATTTTGGTACTTGTCCACTGAACTCTCATAGGCTTTAAAAGGTGAGCAGACTTTTTTTTTTTATTATTATTTTTTTCTAGAAGAGTTTTAGATAATGAAAATGCCAATTACATTGTGTTCTCCATGTAGACTGGGTACTTATTGGATACAAGCACATTTTTGTCCTGCAGTATTATAGTCTGAGGTGTTATAAAGTAAAGTTCATCCTTTCTGTAAGATGCTACATACTGTTTTAATGTTTTAAAATTTACATTCTAAAAGTATACTGAAAGCATATACATCTTCTCTATGTTTTAAAAAGAAGCAGTATGCAATACTAATGCAATCTAGGGAGATTTGCATGAAGAGTAACTTGAACGCAACGAAGATCCTAAGAGGTAAAACATGAACTCTCACATTATATATCAGCAATGTTCCATGAATAAAAGACATTTATATTTCAGACAGTTCTTATGCTTTTGAGTTAGAACATTTATTTATTTATTTATTTATCTTTGAGAAGGATTCTAAAGAGGGAAAATAAATAAATAAAAAAAAAGTACTTTTCCCAATTTGCCATCATTTTATGCCTTTCTGATAGCTTTTCTTTTCTCTGTCTCTACCCATGCATTTTCTTTGGGTGTTTAACAGTTCCCTCAGGGCAGGACCAATTATTTATGACATACTTCTCCATGTAAGATTTATTTGGGAAAACTGTTCCTATGGAAACTGCTGTTTTCAAACAGGCTTCTATTAACTTCAAACAATAGGACTGCATATGCAATAGAGAATACATCTTTTATTAGCAGGCATATTTTAATGAATTTGACAACCAAATAGCTTGCTCAGAGGAGCAAAATGAGATATATTCTGTGATATAATCAAGTGGGCATTGAGTCGTCAGCTGGTAACTACAGGGAATTAGAGTAGCTTAGTTCATTTTACCAAAGTCCATTTTGAAGGTCTTTTTAAAATTTCAGAACAAACGTTTTAAAAATATCAGTCAGAATCCTCCATTGGAATACTATGAAAAAGCAACAAGCACCTTACTTACAAATAAAACATTGAAGGCTTTGTTTCAGAAACATCAATTTTTATCTGTATGAAATACTGACACTGTAAGGCTTTGGCACTAAAAGTAAATTGACAGGCCAGGATGCTACAGACACTTTTGATTTCTGTGGCTTAAGGATCAAGCTCTTGTAATTACATTTTCTCTTTGTGGTGTTTTTCAGTTTATTCTCACCTCACTATAACCCCTGTTTATCTTCTGTTCTTTGTAGTCCCCCAAATGAAATGAAATGTAGTTCAGCAGCAGCATAGCCCATCTGAGCATGTCTTTAATGAAATATATATATATATACATATATATTCATATGTATCTTTTCTATCTGCCTGAACAAATAATTTGACTTTAAAAAAAAAAAAAAAAAAAGGCATTTAAGAGACTACTTCATTAATTATGTTGGTGGCATTATAAGGTTTCTAGAGCTGTAAAATCTTATAATAATCTAGTCAGGAACTGGTAAGGGCGGGTGGACAGGGACAGCATAACAACATCCCAGTCCTCCAGTTAGGACTCTTCCTTTGGGTCTTTGCAGAAGCTAATGATTTTAATACAAAGGCCTCTGCTGCTAGCCTTCGCACAGACAGTCTGGTAACACTTGTTTACATTCTGACTCATCTTGTTAAGAGAGATTCAGAAAATATCAATTCTGCTTTCTTTCTGGAAATGCATTCTGTACACTCAAGTGGTCGTTCTGTTATTTAAATGATTAACCAAGAGTGCTTCCTTTTTAAAAGGAATGAATTCAGACAGAGACTGAATAAACTCCAAGGCCACGATGTGTAAAGGAAAAAATCTTTGAATTCCATGTTGGAGAGTTTTAATAGCCCAAGATAAATTGACTGAAGGACTATCAGAACAAAGCTCTCAGTCTGCTAAATTGCAACTTCTAGGCATATTGTCACACATACAGGAAAGGAGAAAAGTATGTATAATATTTTTTTCTACTCAAATTTAACTTATTTAACTTTTTTTTTTTTTTTTTTTTTTAATTTAAGTACTAAAATTAAGCACTAAATTGCCAAGAAAATAATTTAAAAATTGTGAACAAGATCACCCAGAAACACTGATTGCTTGTTTTTAAGTTGGTGTACAGACATATCTGTACATACCAGACTGTTGATGGTGAACATTCTCACAAAACCAGTGACTCAAGCCTTCTAACAGGATGTCAGGTAGGTTTGGAAGGTAGTTTTGATTTCTAAGTAACCCTAGAAGAAAGAAGCATGCTTGTTATACTGAATGATCCTACAAATGTTGCCAGAATTCCCTAAGCTCAGGCAAATGATGTGTTCTGTGAGCCTAAAATTAGCTCCTCTATGAGGAGAAGACTTTTTCCAGTGGTTGGCAAAAACAAAGTAATTTTGAAATATGTAACACAAGAGGAAACACAAGAATTTCCATCCCCATATCTTGATATTCTTCACATTTTAGCTTCTTATAGATTGCAGATCTCCCTTCTAACTGAAATAATAATAATAATAATAATAATAATAATAATAATAATAATATTTATTTTACTGGAAGAAGATCCACTGTGATAGGAGCTGAACTCATCTTTCCAATTTATATTCCTAGTGTTGCCGTCTTCTTTTATTTTGATTGTATTTTTAAAGAAGTAATTCCAGAACCTGGTCCACTGGGTCCATGTGAGAACATTCACTTTAAGCCCATTGCAGCAACACTGGGAAAAATAACAGCTCAGCATCCAGATTGCAGATGGATTAATTTTCATAATTAATTATATATATTCTCATGCTAGTGGTCATTGGGTGAGTAATAATTTTTAATGTTTAATGTGACAAGAACTTCCTGAGTCAGACTTTAAGTTACATTAAAACTGGAAGAAAAAGCATATTGAAATATGGATTTATTGCTTTTAAATAAAACAAAAAGAAGGCACTTTAGCTCATTTTTCAGGTGTGTTTGTTAGACACAGAAATGACGAGTTTTACCAAAACTGAGGCTCTGCAGTTTGCTGAAGACGGGATTTTGAGAAAGGCCAAGGACACTACTGTTTTCCTGTTTGATGTTGGGATATTTATCATTCTTTTAAAGTCAGTGCAGGGCACTTCTGAAAATCACACTCCTGACCTACTTTGAGTTATTTATATTCTCACAAATATAAGAAAATTATCTAACAGAGAATGGTGGATTTCAGAACTTAAAAGCCACTTCTAATCCCTAAATGCAACATTAGGTATCGTTCGGCTGCTAAACCGTGCACTACCCCCATTTACACGCACAGATAACTTGTTTTTCACTGGCACATTCTCCAGCAACTGCACTGTCCCCTTTGGACCTTTACACAGCCACCTAAATGCTGCACAAAGTGCAATGGGTGAGATTTATCACGTAGCCATGATTCACCAAGTAGCATTTTTGACCTTTTCTCACATGTGAGATTGATTTTTTCAGCCTGCTCTGATTGAGCTTTTCATGCAACTCCACCTTCCTGGAATCCTGGCAGTAACACCCCCACTCTCCCACCCAGGGTGCCCCTAGACCAGCACTTGAACCCTTTTGGACAGCAGTGATGAGCAGAAAGCAAGGTTATTAGAGCCTTCAGGTCGCAGCCACGCCTGCAGTAGTAACCTGATCACAGAGATTTCATTAATCAGAAAGGTCTCCTGTCTTTTAAGATGTGGAATGGGTAAGTTTTGTCTATCCTGCTTAACTTCTTTTTTAATATATTTATATGTTCACTGGAGAAGGATTCTGCATATAACTGTCCCAGGTTAGTATCAAAGCTGGTATGTTTTTGAATCACTCTGAGTATATATCTGTCCATTGAATTTTTAAATTTACGTTTGAGGGAAGGAGGACAACAGCCACTTTTCCTTCTATTTTGGGGGAAAAAATAAAAAATAAAAATAAAAAAAAAAAAAGAGAGAGAAACAGACTGACTTAGACACTTCAGTCCAAGAAGGAATTCTGTGAAAGAAGAGTATTTCTATCCAGTCCAAAATTAGTACTTTCTGAAGGAAAAATTCCCTAGTCCCTATTCTCCAATTTCCTATGGGCTAGCACTACCTGAATCTTCAGCCAGCTCATTGGCTTCTGTGTATCTGTTTCTACAAGCTCTCACTGCTCTCCAACCAATGAAAAAGGTGCCAAATCTGGGGTTACAAATTCCCCTGGGTAGTCAGGTGCCAAAATTTTGACATCTCGGTGTTCAACAGCAGTATCTAATACTCCCTTCTGAGCACTATATTCCTGTAGTTACCATAATAAACCACAAGGAGTTGCTACATTTTAAATTTATTTATCAATTTAATTATTTATTTATTTTTATGGTAAAGTTTTAGTAAAACTCAGAAAGTTTTAGTAAAAAGTTTTAGTAAAACTCAGAAGCTGAGACACTATATGAAGAAAAACTTGGAATTAAAAAGTGATAGATCAACTTGCCCTTCTCTCCTTCTGGAGAAGAATTAGTAGAAAAGTGAATCTTGTTGCATATTAACATCATATTTCAAGTGTAATTTGAAATCCTAGTATCTGAAGAAAAAAAATACTATATTTTTAAATGGGGAAAAAAAAAAAAAAAGAGAGAGAGAGAGAAAACAATTCAAAGAGTGGAACAAATATCTGTATTTTTAGATAGCTGCTTGTTTCCATGAGCTGACACACCAGGTTCTTTCTGAATACATACCCGCCTAATAAAAGCTTAACAAGATTTCTAACAAAATACAGATTCCTTTTCTGAGTTCTGTATTGAGTTTATGTCATATGTGACATTTTTATTTATAGTATCATTAATTATGATTTTGAAAACATGTATGTAAGGTACTACCTATTGGTTGGCTCCAGGTCTATCAGGTGAAAAAGCAACCAAAGTGATGATCATATGTTTTCATTAAATTCCTGGATCAATCTCCGAGACCAAATAGAAAAGCTTTATTTTTATTTTTTTAAAGGGATATGTCTTTAGAGGTTTGTCTGCTATAACAAGATGTTGTACCTCATGCTAACTTTATACTATCATAAATTTATTGCTAACCATGCCAATGAAAAACTCAGGTCCATATAGCAAATGTATTCATGGGGGAGAACAGACACCTGTGGCTGCTTGCAGCCTTTGAATAAAAAAAGCAGTGAGGTTACATTCACATTCATTCTGAAACTCCAGGATGAGAAGAAAAAAAAAAAAAAGTGCTAATTCCTGTACTATTAGATTTCCTGTGCCTTTTGATTGCCAGTTATTTTTCTTGAGTTTTCAAGCATTATGTTTTCCCATGAGAAACAATAAGAAACATTACACCTAGGCCAGGCACTGCTTTTCATGGTGCTCAATATGGATCCTTCTCCCAGAAATACATGCTGATGTTAACCAGCATGAGTTTGTGCTACACATGCTTGGCACCTGCCTTGGATGCCAATCAGATTTTCAAGAGAGTTGAGATCTTTGTTATGATCTCTGTAGAGAATTATTTCTCTTTCTTTGTTCCCATCCATGTTTCCTATTCATCACTGAAAACAGGGTCTGTTGGAGTACAGCTAATATCTTGCTATGAGAAGAGAATATGGGGGAAAAAAAAAAAAAAAAAAGTAATCAGAGTTCCACAATAGATTGAACCTGAATCTTCCCTGTTTTAGTGTACACAACAAAATTCTTCTACTGAAGTTGTCATGTGCCAAATAAAAGTCAAATGGAATGTAAATGAACATGCCAGCAGCTTACTTTATTTAAACAAACAGGATTAAAAGAATAAGAGAAGAAAGATTTTTTCTTCTAGTGATACATTTGATATATCTTTGATATTATGAAAAGCTTTGATGCTGCCATAATAGATACTATAAAAAATATCCATGTCTAGTTGCAGTAATTCAAATAAGACTACTTCAGAAGCAAAAAAAAAAAAATGTACTTATTTTCACCTCTAACAAAGACAATATAAATATACCTAACTCCTGATTTGCCATGCTACTGGTAGCTAAAAACTGTCTGCAGCCTGTGTGGGTAGGACCACTGGAAGGGGACAGTAGAGACCATGAGTGAAACTGAAAAAAATATAGAAGGCATTGTGTAAAGAGGGCTGAGGCAAATACTGGGAAGAATCTTATGAAAAATAAGGAAGAAGGATGGCAAACATGTTTTTCCAGTTATTGTTGTTGGTGGTAGTGGTTTGTTTTGTTTCATTTTTTTTTTCAAATTCTGAGAATATTAACTTGGCTTAAAACCCATAATGGGATCTGGACTGTGTGAAGGCAATTTGCCATTGAAGATGCTCGGATGGAAATGTAAAAATCCATGAATGTTCTATCAGAAGCAATTAATTGTCCATGAAAAAAACTGACTCGATACCCAAATCCATCTATCTTTCTAATGAGATTTACTTAATAAGATTTAAAATGTGAAATAGTTCCTATGAATCACCACCTAATGGCATTAGAGCATCATTCTTTTTAATTTTGTTTGTTTGTTTGTTTATTTGTTTCTTCTTTTTCTCCAGGAAATCATTAATTAATGAAACTGTCCTAACCTTTCTATTCATTTCAATATTGAGGCAAGTATTACAACCTGGAGAACTCTAATCTGTACAATTAAGCAAGTGAATCATAAATATGAACAATTCTAGGAGCAAGTTCAAACCTTTAATAGGAATATAAGGTCAGTTTTGATTAGCAATTTGGAGAAATGTAGTCTTTAGTGGAATCTAGAACCGCAGAAGCATTTTTTTTTTTAGACGTTCTAATGGAAAGAGAATTAAAAGAAAAATTGTTTTGCAATGTAAGCACAAAATTGTTGGACTAAATCAACAAAAGAGAATATGAAACTCAGAAGTCGAGGTTTGTTATTCAAGCTAAGAGAAACGCAAAACATATGTATGGCAGAGAAATAAATGAGACACCAAATCCTTACTATAGTTACACCCGTAAAATTTCAATGATCATATTTGGGCTACAGCAATAGTTTTTTTTTTTTTAAATACTGCCTTCTTAGTCAGTTAAGGTGTAGTAGATTAATATAGTAACAAATACATTTCTTTGACCTGGAACCATCTCTAAAACTACAATTTTGTGTTTTAGGAAATGAATATTTGCTGCAGTTTTTTTTTTTTTTTTTTTTTTTAACTAAACGTCTTAATAAAATAGGAGCTTGATTCAATCTTTGTAGAGATTTTAAGTGCATGAGCCAAAACCATTACAGAAACACACTTCTAAACTATAAAGCATGTACAGAAGTCCATTTTACATTTAACTGTCAGAGTAAGCAAACTACTTCCAACAAAGCATAAAAATAATGATTTTAGATAAAAATAATTCCTCTTATGAAAACATACGTGGAAGACCACTCTTATTACCTGATTCTGTTCATTCAGTTTACAAGAAAATTTTATTATGAGATATATAAGGCAAATTAATCTTCTCCTTAATGAACTTCTGTAGGTTTCAGAAGCCAAATGGCTTCAGTGATAGCAATGTGCACTGAGTTGCAGTCAGGTCCTTGATACATGACATAATTACAGAAGTAGGACTTCCTTACATGTGCTTTATGTGCAGTGTTTGCAGTGGAGATGGAGAAGTGGTTTGCGGTAGGAAGAAATGAGAGCTGAAAGAAATTTTGGATGGTCTATTCACAATTGTGGGCAGCTTGAGAAAAAGGGCCTTATCCTGGGTGAGGATCAACATGGGTGAGGAACCAGGAACTGCTTGATTCCTCTTCTTAGCAGAATACTGAGTACCAAATGAAACAATGAGTCACCCAAAAAAACTGAGTTACCCAAATAAAACAATGAAACATATAGTAGTGCCCTGCCAGAACCAAGCCCCTCCCCACACCCCTGCCCAGAATCTGCACAGTGATTACAAGCGACTGGAAAACTACAGTCTGAAAACTCTTTCTTCAGGACAGACATCCATAGTTCCAATTCTGGGATGAGTTTTACCTCGGCAACACAACTTGCTTCCAGTGTTTTAACAAGTAATTATCTATTTTAACAATCTGCTTGTGTGGGTGGCAGCAGCAGCACACTTGTAATAGCTACCTGATTCATGTTTCCCCTGTTCTTTCTCCTGTTTTCTCTGTTCCTTCTTAGGTTTGGTGAGGTTCTTATTTCTTGGAATAAATATGCCGGAGAGCAAAAAGGCCTTGCAGAAATAAGCTTCCACATCTCTCAGAGACACCTTAGCCTTACAGTTTCCACAGTGGTCTCTTCAGTTCTTGGGTGATTTAGGAGTAGAAATGTATTATGAAGCCACATATACCGTTACTGGATGTATTCTTGTGAACTACATGGTAGGTCCTTTCTTCTGCTCTCTTAAATGCGATTAAAAAAGAATTTACTAAAGATTGAATCTGAACTTTGAAAAGACTGGAGGAATTTTGGTCAGAAGAAAAAAAAGTAGTTTGAAAAACTAGTCATCTCCTCTCCTCTCCATTTTAAACTGCTGTGGTCCATCTGGTAGAACAATACAAAGTCTTGGGAGCTGGAAAGAGAAGTGGCCTGCCAAGTTTAGCTCTTGGCCAAGCAGGTGAGATGACAGGATCTGTAAGAGCACCTGCCTGGCTCCATCTCAAGCTTAACAGCAGAGAATGGCATTTGGTCTTGGTGTCCTTTGTGTGTGTTTCCACCAGCTGGAGTGGTCATGATGTGAAGGTGGCTGGGGCTGTGAGGGCAGCATGCTTCTCCTGCTGCACGGCAGAGGTGTGGCAGAGCATGGCAGAGGTGCAACAGAGATGGTGTTACTTCACCATGGCAGGTAGGGCTGTGCTCATGCAGGAGAAATACAGAATATGTGCAAACTGACAGACTGTATTCTATCTGTATTTTTGTATTCACAGTGCTACTTGAATTGGGGAAAAAATGTGAGTGACAAATTATAGCTCTGTCATGTATGCCACAGGTACGGTGGCATATGAAGTAATTATATTCCACCATAGAGTTGCTAGTTAATAAACAACAGTTAATAGATTGTTTTAATGAGTTATTACAATCTCAATGCCAGGGTTGAGCCTGAAATAATGGTGAACAATCTTAAGGCATTCTTGAGCATGTACCGTTCTCATATCTAGTGATAAACTGCCCAATGTGAAACTGGTCATTGAAAAGCTCCAGGGGAACATTGAAGGGATCATATTAAGTCTGTTCATGTTTTTAGACAGATCTAACACAGCAAAATCTCTCAAGATGCATGTGTCTTATGTGGATCAGAAAGACTTTCAGTGGTCCATGTCAGGAAGAGGAGAGGGGGAAGAAGGGAAGTTTAAGGTGCCCAGCTTCTAATATTTTCCCAGCAGATAATTCTGTTTATGCTAGTAAGAAATTATTAACAAGAACAGTGAGTGCTGAAGGGGAGGTGATTGTTTTCATGTGTCATCTTTTCCTTTTGAAAGAACCCAACTGGATCCCAAAAAACAACCTTCACATTTTTTGAGCCATTTCCTCTCCTTGTGCAAACAAGTAAACGACATAATACCTGAGACAAACTTTCAGAAGCCCCGAGTGATTTGCAAAATGAGGTGTCCTTATAGTTTTCAGGTTTTAAACTGCTAGTGCAAGATTTCTGATTTTTTGTTTTTGATGCTTTATATGATCTTTTCTCAAATAATCTATCTCATTAGAATAAATATTTAGTGCTCTATCTATCTTATGCTAAAAGTCTGAGGATTCATCAAAATTGTCAGTATCAAGTCATCAAAATTGTTCATCAAAATTGTCAGTATCAAATGACACTTGAGGCTCATGATCTTTTTTGTAGGGGGTAGAGAATCTAGAAAACTTTGTGTCTGTGTTAACAAATGGAAAAAAAATAAACAACTTATGAATTTATTTGTTGAACTTATTTGTGCAAATAAGTTTAACTTATTTGTTGAATCTATTTGTGAAAATAAACAATTATCAGGATTAATTAACCATATTTTACTTTTGACTGGAAAAATCCTATAGGTTCTCATAGTTTCTACCAGTGTCCAGTGTTGCCATTCCTTGTCCTTCTGTAGCCATGATAATCTCTGTATCTGCACATGAAGAATCACAGAATGGTTTGGGTTCGACGGGACCTTAAAAATCACCTGTCTCCTAGCCCCCTGCCATGGGCAGGGACACCAGACCACATGTCCCACCAGACCAGGCTGCCCAAAGCCCTATCCAGCCTGGCCTTGAACACCTCCAGGGATGTGGAATCCACAGCTTCTCTGGGCAACCCATGCCAGTGCCTTACCACCCTCACAGTGAAGAATTTCTTCCTTATATCTAAATATCCCCTCTTTTCATTTGAAACCAGTCTTGCCTGGCCTATCATTATTTGCCCAAGCAAAAAGTTGTTCTCCATCTTTTTTCATAATCCTTCTTTAAGTACAGAAAAGCTGCACTAAGGTCTCCCCAGAACCTTCTCTTCTCCAGGCTGAACAGCCCCAGCTCTCTCAGCTTGTCTTCACAGGAAGACAAGCTGAAGGCTCCAGCCTTCTGATTATCCTCGTGGCCCTCCTCTGGACCCAGTCTGACAGATACACATCCTCCTTTTAGGAAGAGGTCCTGCCCTGCCTTCTCTCACCTGTCAGCCCAAACTGCTTTTAATTAATATTTGGTATATGCACAGGTTGTATCCTCCATTCAGCCTGTAATAACTTTAGAGGTCAAGCTTGGGAGAATGAAAAAGGTCTACAGCATTTTAAACATTTCCTTTACAAATAGGCTTCTGTTGTTTTTCATATATTTATTCACATCTCCCACATCTCTCCATCCCATGAGTGTACTAAAACTCAGACAAATAATCCAATTATTTCTACTGCTAAAATATGACCATCTGGTCAAATTATGCTAGTCTCATTCCCTTACTGTGAACAGATACACTTTCACACCAATTATTTTTAAAAGTTAACCTGTTTTTTAATTCAGAATTCTTCTTTTCCTTCTCTAGTTTGTTTTTGTAGCAAGTAATGCTTTCTAATCTGTTCTATTAATTTTTTTTATTATTATTATTTTTTTTTTTTTAATGTGTGTGCAGAGAATTCAACTCTGACCACAGGGGAATTTGTGAGAACTGTACCTGTTATCCTTATGAAGTTTGTCTGTTGCTACATGATACACTAAAGATAACTTATTTCAATAGGCCAGGCATTTTTATATAAAAGATGAGAGATATCACCATGTAGGCTTAATGATAAGTACTGTCGTGATTTTCTTTTTAATTTTTTTTGTTTGTTTCCCTTTGTAAAAGAAAGTCAGAAATGGAGCAATTATCTTTTAATCGCTTTACTGAAATTGATCTTATACCCATTTATCCCTGGAGATTTGCCTTTCCTGGAATCCCAAACGAATAGGGAGCAGCAGGAGGGGAGAGGGAGGAGGTTGGAAGAGAGAGGGGGAAAGAGAAAGAGGAAGAGAAAGAGAAAGAGAGGGAAGGAGGCATTTGCAATTATGGTATGAAAGCAGGAAGCTCTAATTTGCCATTGATGTCATTGATATGAGCTCTGTTTATCTGGGAGAAATACATAATAGAGCAAAAAATGTTTAATGGTTGCCTTAATTTCAGTTAGTATGGTCAGTGTTCCTGTGGGTTCACTTTGAAGACTGACAGGATATTATTTTATGAGGTTTATTACTCTTTTCCCATAGAATCTCCAACTTGTGCTTTTCATTAGAATGGTGTTATCTTCAAAGTAGCACATTAAGCTCTCCTTTTACAGTAAAAACCTTTTCCTATAGATTCTGCTTGCTTTTATTTTTATGAAAATTTTGTAATGTAGTAAGATCAATTCTAACTGCTCCTATTTCCTCCTTGGTTTAATTCTGCCTATGCACACAGGAACTTAGCTATTGAAATAAATAAATAAATAGATAAATAAATAAATAAATCACCAAGCAGTGTTATAGCAGAAAGGCAAAGCCAGGCATCAACTAGCACCAACTATTAGAGCACTATTAGAGCAACAACTATTAGAGCACCCACAGCCCCCTGTCCTAGGGAAGTAGAAACAAAGGGGCACCATGGCAATTTGGAGCAAAACTGAGAAACAACATGGGGGGCAGCTACCTCTGGGAGAAAGAAGCACCTGTTGGAGCTTCTTCCTCCCAGAAGCTATGGGCATTGTAATAAGAAGCTGTCACCACATGCCCTGTGGCTATCAGGTTTTCAGGGATTTGGTCAGATTATGTTAAATCAAAGCAAGTAGCTGATGGAATAAATATGCTGACCTCCTGGTGTGCTTAGAATAAAACAGAGCAATACTGCTCACTCTGGCAGTGGCCAGTTCAGAATGCTGTCTCAAGTTATGTTTGCTAGTAATCAATTCCTAATGAATAGTGTAGGTGGAATAAGAATGATAACATTCCATCAATACAGGGAAAGTGTCACAACGGTTTATCTGAGGTTCATCATCAAGTTATCTTGCTGGATGTGAATCCCCACATCAAGTTATCTTGCTGGATGTGAATCCCCACATACCCTCTCTCCTTACCAGAAGTGTAGTAAATAATACTTGCGGTATTTCTTTGAGGAAAGCATTCCCTCTGGTTGATAATGGAAAAATAACACATATCTAGTAATGCAGCCTTTATCGTTACATACTATTCAATTATGAAATAGTAAGAAAATGGTTTTGTTGTTATTGTGTTTTTGTTTTGTTTTGTTTTCAGGAAGTTTGCTAACTGAAAACTTTGATGCTGCAGGTAAATAACTACATAGCATGTGCAAATATATACATGTATACATTAAGCAGCTTTTACTACCTTGGCTTGAAAGGAAAGTTAGGCTTTGAAAAGAAAAAAAAAAAGAAAAAAAAAAAAACAACAACTTTTAGTAGTTTCTACTGCAAAACTTTTCAAATCTCCAATATTCTTCAGTTACACAGGCAAGGTCCCTAGAACTTATTTTAAACCTTTTAATAAAGGTTTTAAGACTCTCACAGATGGAAACTTTTCTCTATTACAGAAGCTGTATTTCCTAGCTGACAAGTGGAGAGTCTCATCACCTGTGGAGTCAGCAGCTCGGGCAAGATTAATTAGCAAAGCTGAGAAGGTTGTTGTGGCTGAGCCTCTAAAACAAAGAGAAAAAATATCCTCATCCTTAGACCAGACTTCAACAGGAACATAAATAACTTCTCATATATATGTATATATGACTAAGACTGAAGTTTCGCTCGCCTATTCAAAGCTGAAATATATTTTAGATATATAGGAATGGCTGAACACAAGTGATAGTCAACTACATAAAAGTTAGAGATGAGCTATAATAATTTTTCAGGACAGTTCTCACATTTACTGACATAAACTTAGAGTTACTTACGTCAGAAAACCACAGTCCTTATGTGGGTTATCTATGACTACATCTATCAGCTTGATATACACTTAATTTAGGAGCTTAGTTCTAACTCATATTTCCTGTAACATAAGGCTGAATTTCATCATTCACTAAAGGGACAGTTAATCTAACACAGGTAAAGAACTCTTCAGTCTTTTTCAGAACAGGCACAGAGCTAGCTAGTACGGAGATGTAACTGTGAAATTAATGTTTAGCATATCCAAAGAACTTTCTTACTTAAAATAAATTTCTGTTAAGCTTTATTATATATGTAATTCGATTTGAATGAGAGAGAGATCTGGAGTCTTGTAATCATGGTGCCCTTGGCTATAGCAATTATATTCTTGGATAAGTCTACCCTAGTTCAGGGCACTGGGTTGCTGGCACAATGCCACTATGAACCCTACTTAGCCACTCCAAAGCCACAGCAATGATGAAGCAACACAGAAGAGTCCTGTTAGCAGTGGTATAGCTACTGCTGCTCGTTAATGTGCTGGGTGAAGGTTCCTGTGGCCTGGGAGGAGTCACTGCAAAACAAGGAGGAGAGAGAAACCGAGGTAGTATGAGGAAAAGCTTCTGGAAGTGACCCATTGTGGGGACAAAATATCCCCACAGTTCAGCCACAAGATCCCTGTTAGCTTGTCAGCTACAGGAGTAGCTGATGTATCTTTTAAACCTGTGACCTGACATCGGTGGTTACAGTTGAAGAGTAAATTGGAGAAACTCCTGGGCTGTCCCAGCATGGGAACAGCAGAGGCTGCTTCACAGCTCAAGGAGGTAGATACAACTTAGAATTCTTTTTTTTGTTTGTTTGTTTGTTTGTTTTTGTTTATTTATTTATCTTTTGTTTGTTTATATGTATATTATATTAATTATATTATATTTATTTTTTTAATTGGTTTGTGTTTCAGTTTGTTTTGTTCCTGCACACTCTAGAGAAATGGATAGTTCAGGCAAGCTGTCTTTTGGCCACTTTCTCATTGCTGCTTATTTTGTTTAGTTTTGCCCATTCCTGGCACTCTCATGCAGTATGACATCTAGGTAGGAGTAATCCTAGAGGTCTTCTTTCTCTCTTTTTCCTTTTGCTCACTCACCAAAAAAAAATAAAATAAAATAAAAAAATCAGGAAATAAATGGAACTAGAAAAAGCAAGCCCCATGTGAGGGAGGAACTAGGCCCCTTGTTTAGAAAATATTTTTTTCCTCAGAAGGTCCAAGGGAGATGCTGCTCTGTTAGGCTGTGAAATAGGTTCTCAAGGGAAGAAACAGAAATCCTACTGCATGAAAAAAATTTAAATTGAACTGAGGGGAACTGTTGTATATTACACAGAGAAGTTTTGTATGGGTGAAGGGATAAGTAAGATGAACTTTAAGCTTTTTTTTTTTTTTTTTTTTTTATATATTCTTACTGTGACCCTAGGAAACAAAGGCACCTGGGAGGAAGCTTAGCAACGGTGTACAAATACTGCATGTATGACAACCCACAGAGAACTGGGAAAGTAACCTTTCTTCAGCACAGGATAATACAATGCAAATTGAGGAAAGAGAGGTAGACTTGATATTCAGAAGACTTTATTGCCATGTAAAGTGATACAGTCTTAGGAAACAGGCTGTCAAGGGAAACAGTCAAAGTTAAGAGCCTCAAAGATTTAAAGCCAAAACTGACGAGTATCTAAGCTGGCTGTGGGGGTGCCTGCTTGTTAGAGGAGCTAGTTCAGTGCACAGGTATGGTTTGGAGTTACTTTCTTCTATCTTCTCAATCATATATTATCTCAGTAAGTATTTGATGAATTGTAATCTGGAGTCTTTCTGAAAATCTTCAAAAGTACACAAAAGACGTGGCATTGCTTTTGTTAGCAGTGGCAGTCACATGGAACAATAGAATCATCTAGGTTGGAAAAGGCCTTCAGGGTCATCAAGTCCAAACACTATTACACAAGATATCTTCCCCCCTCACATCCCCCAAGTAATCCACTATTTTCAAAATGATTAGAAAAGAAATTAAAACATAATACTTGATTTTTACAATTTCAATCAACTGTATGATTATATACAAGAAGCCATAGTGTATCATGGTGGGTGAGTTGCCAATCCAATTTGCAGTCTGTAGAAGTTAACTTAACCTCCAAGATGCTGCGGATAACATGCTAATGTAAATACCTGTGAAATGTTTTCTGTTTCCTTTGGGCCAGATTACTGGCTGCCATTTATATTATCTCCAAGATTCTAATGTTAAATTCCTTTCACTTATCCCCCAGTGTGTAAATTATGCCACCTTCAGCCCACAGTGCCAAATTCAGAAGTTCTGACAAAGAAGACAGAAATCAGATACGAGTGTGCTGCCAGAGGCCTGAAAGAGTGGGGCACAAAGAGGATTTGTTTTAAGATTCTTGGCCAGAAACCTTTATTTGCACACACATCCTGTTGTAAATATATTTACACTGTATGGGATCCTTCTACAATGTTTCCTCTCTGTATCGTTAACTAAAATGAACCTAAAGAATCAAAATATATAATTTTTGTTAGGTGACAACATAGAATAGGAAACCCTCCTCATACCACCTGTAATCACTGAACAGATGCAGCTGTAGGTCCTACTACATGAGGAACCCGGAGGACTGCTTTCTCATAGTGACTCTATCTGCAGGAGTCATTTTGCAAAGCAATTCTATAATCTGCATTATTTATTTATTTTACCTAGAAACCACTGAAGTTAATAATCTTGTTGAATTTAGTAGCTTTTTAACCAAGCCATTGTTCTCCATGTGAGAACATCTACAGGTTCCCTATAAAACCAAGGCAATGCTAGCAAAGTCAATGTTTGATTAAAGATTTCTGTGATATTAACACATCATTATTTAGTAAGTATTGTGACCAAAAAAAAAAAAAAAGGAAAAAACTAATTGACAAAATAATTTGCAGTGCAAATCTCACTTCTACAGCATGCCTGCTGAATTATCTATTATAAATTACCTTGTTTCAAAATTGGTTAAGTCTGGAGAATGCTGCGTTCCCTCTAGGCCAGGAGCTCTAAACTTACTGTCTCACAGGGGATAAAAAAGTAATTACTGAAGATCACCCTTTCCCAGACAAGTGTTGTGGACTGTTCAACCATTCATTTACAATTTAATCCCAATAGGTTTTTAGGTGTTAACTGGAGGCTGACAAAGTGGTTATTTAAATTCATTACTTTTGAAAAACTAGAAAGCATGCTTGCAATTGTGTGGTGTAATTGAAGCTGTTTTTTTTAAAGTTGAGTGATAAGTAATAGCTTATTGTTTCACTGTCTGTAACCTCCAAAACTTTCCACAGACAAAGAAATATAATTTGTAATGTTTCTTTATGAAGCATTTTTTAAAGTTTAAGCATCAGATAAAGTATAGCATGGGATAAAGAACCATACTTAACAAGAACAGTTAGTTCCTGATCCAGTTGCATGTATTTGCTTTTGGAAACAGTTACTGAGTGCAGCCAATGTTATAAGACTTGCTTTCTCATACTGAAGACTGTGCTAGCTGAAGACAATATATTTTTTTCCTTGCTCTTCCTGTGTAGCTCTTTTGCTATTACTGTGGTTAGTGAAAGCAGTAAATTTTGCTTAGTGTTCAAGACTTGGTTTATGTTCAGAGTGTGAAATGTGTTCATCTGATTCGTGTCAATATGGAGCAATGCTAGGGCTGCATGGTATGGTGAATGTGACCTTCTGTCATACATACCCTTGTATAACCACAAGTCTAACAAAAACAGAGTGGCTAATGTATATAGTTTTTGTATCTTGCAAAGGAATGTTTTAGCAATTCATGTCAATAGAGAGCTTGAAGGGAAATGTATTTGTAGGCTTTTCCTTGAAGTCTCTGATATCTGGGGGGTTTCAGAATAACTGCTAACTATTATGACTATTGCATGGGACACTACGCAAGTCCCTGATATCTGGCCAGGAGATTAAGGAGACAGGGAAAGCCAAAGAATGACTAAAAGAAAGCTTTCAGGGGACACTGCACAAGTCTCTGACATACAGCTAAGTTGGACAAAGGAGAAGGACAAGAGGGATGAAGACTATGAGCCTTCAGCACAAGAGACCCTCAGAAGGACCACCGGAGACTGATACATATGCTCCTGTAGGAGAGTTTGGATTCTGGAAACTAATTATAATAACCCTGTTTTTTTAGAAGTAGTAATGAATATGTATTATCCTAGGAGCATAAAAATCAGCTGCTTGATGTAACTGGTGTGCGTCTTGGTGGAGCAGAGACTCCCGGCACACCCAGCGCTGTTTGCTTACCTCTATTCCTTTAATAAATTGTAAACTTTGATTATAGTCCTATTTTGAAGACTGAGCCATTTATAACAAGAGGATCACATTTTCTTTTGGTATAAATTGGTGAATTGACAACAGTTTAGCACTGCTCATTTAAACCTTTTTTTTTTTTTTTTTTTTTTTTTTTAAAACCATTCTGCTTTTTTGTTTTGGCCTCTTTCCACCCCTTTATATTGATTTCAAACAGCATTGCTGACAAAGCACTGAAGTCCAGATCTGCAAAGCTATCTTGGTGCCCATGTTTCTTTGAAATCAATGTGATTTATGTTCCTAAGCACCTTTGAGCATCCAAAGTTGAAGGATACAGTAATGTGAAGGCACACACAAAGTGAAACGATTTTGATTTAAATTTTAATGTGAATGCCTTCAGTCCTTTAGGGAAAAAAAGCAAAGGAAAACATTTCAGAAATCTTGAAAAACGCTTTATTTCTTGTGGATCCTTCCTCCTTGGTACTTTTAATATGAGTGAAATATTGTACAACAAGGAGCTCCCAGGTGATCCCCTGTCTGGCTCTGAATCTAGAAGCATACATATGTCAATACCTCAAGCTTGCTTTGCCTGGGCTGTAATACCTACACTTTGTGGTTCACTGAAATGCTGTGTGCTATGGTGATGATAACATACAATTCAGTGCAATTCAGCAGGGATCATCTCAGGTACAAAAAAAAAAAAATCAGAAAAAAAAGATCAGAAAAGATCAGAAGATCAGAACAGTACCCACTTAGCTTACATTTCAAATGAAAAAAGTCAGACTCATGATACACTAAAGCTGTTATTTTTCATAGGTCTCCAATTCTCCAGTTTCAGGTAAAGTGGTGTATTAAGAAAGCATAAAATGCAGAAGGTAATGAAAATCACAAAAGTATTATGTAAGTGCTTATTATTACTCACCTACAGAGATAAGTGAAATGTATAATATGTACTGCCAACAAAAATAGCATTGGTATTTGTCAGATGATGATTTCTACCTGGCTGTGATTTAGGATTTATATATTTTATATACATATATATAATATTTATATATTGAAGTGTGTGCTGTGAATCTGGGAAAATTATCACACAAGGTATGATGGAAAAGGTCCCTTGCAATACATGTTGTTGGACTGACAAGATACTATACCACATGATACCTTGTAAAACAAATGAAGCAAAAATGTGCCAGTGGTTGTTCTGTTTTCCTACTCAGTCACTGGGAGTATGTTGCAGCTTTTAGACTATTGCTTGGAGTCCATCCAAGCCATCTGCACCCATTCTGCAAGGCAGAATACTTTGGGGTCAGACTCACTTTTTGTGAAAACAGTTTGTCTCTTTGACCTCCTAATTAAGTCACCTATTGATTTCAGGAGTTTGCAGCTGGCAACTTTTTTTTTTTTTTTTTTTTTTTTATGAATTGGATGAAGGATGTGGAAGGGGTGAAGACACTCTGCATGCAGTGCACAGATGCAATATGGTCATGGTAGGTGTGACTTCCTGGCAGAAATCAGTTAAAAACACAGTGGAATACTGAAAATCATCTAATGACTGTCATGTTTTACATACAAAATTTAGATCATCTCATGAACATCATATTTTTAAAAAGTCCTTTCCATGAAAAGTATGTGTTACTGAGGATTGTTTCTGTGAAATTTTCCCAGTGCTTTCAAAGGAGTTCTGCTTGTTGATGATGGTGTTTCACTCTTGCTCTATAAATTATCATAGCATAACAGGCTAAAGAAGATGGATGAGATGTTGATATGAGCCACTCAGCAGCAGATGGTGAAATATCACTCTTCCAGTGTTTGGGACACAGTTTTAGACGTATACGTACTGGAATGCTCTTATCACAAATTCTCTTTAGATTGTAGGCAAAGTGGATGAATTATATTCATGTTCTTTTTTTTTTTTTTTTTTTTTTTTTTTTAATTCTTAGGAAAAAGGCCGAAAAGTTCTGTTACCTACAATAAAACATATTTATACTATTTATCTTCAGAACTAAACTTATGTTGTAATGATTAATTTTGCAGTTATCTGAAAATGTGAGTAGGTGCTATAAGCTGTATTTATTTTATATTCAAAGTGATATCATGTAAACAGGAAAAACAAAAAAAACAACCAAACAAAAAAGACAACCAAACAAAAAAACATACTTTTTGTTCTGCTGAGCCACTCAGGACTATACCAGCCAATTTCTTTGTTCACGCTGTCTCATAATGTTAAAGACAGAGAATGATGAGCATCAGATATTACTGGAAGCTTAAGTGGCAGGGAGATTCTACAATTTACTTTTATACAAGGAATTCCTTTAACCTATTTATTTATTTATTTATTTATTTATTTAAATTGAGACACATAACATGTTATTAGAAATATATGGAAGTACAAAGGTACTAATGATGCAAGAATCTGTGTTACCCAGGAGATCCATTGTGATGCCTCTAACATTTCTTTTCACTGACCACAGTTCACTGTTATATGATATTCATAACAGGCTCTGTTCAACTGAGGGTCTTGTTCTTTCTCTTTTCAACAGTGCATGTCTTTAACACCTCTCACTAAATATTTTTCTCTCTGTAATTTCTGGACACCCTCCTCTCCCCCCATAGATACAGTATACTACAATATGAGAAATATGTATATGAGAAGACCAGCTTGGGTCTGGTGCATGCAGGCAGAAAACTGGCAAAGGGTTAACTAGGGAATTGCACATTCCTGTTACTTAAAGTCAGCTGCTTAGAGAGTATTCTTTATGTCCTTACTTTGATAAAATAAGGTATTTGCTCCCCTAGCAATTTAGCCTCAAAAGAGAAGGATTACTGTATATCCTTGCTTGTGTTGCTCTTCATTGAAACATTATAGCCATCTACCTAAATTGATTTTGAATTGGTCTGCTTAAGACCACTGAAAGACAATCCCGCTTAAGCCGGTTTATCCCCTGCTTAGTCAATTTAGTGTAATTTAGTTATCTGGTGCAAGCTGAGAAAGTTTTAATCAAAGCTTAAACAGGGGTAAGTGAAAATATAAGGAGAGGTTTGCAGTAGCTGAACTGGAACATTTTCAAATCAGATATCTTCCTGAATCCAGGGCCATGTTGGAGAGTCTCTGAAGCTGTGTATCACAAGAAGTCACAGAAACAGTTTAAAGACATCTACGGAGATGCGTGTTATTTCTTTAAAATCTGGGAAAACAGGCAGCAGGAGCCCTGGGGAAGACATGGTAGTAGATTAAGTGAGGGAAGAGAGGCTTTAGGGCTAATAACTGTTTTCTGTTAACTGTTTTCTAATAATGATCTTTCAGAGTGCTGGGAGAAATGTTTTTGGTGATTTTTCACAGTTGCTGCAGAAGAGCATGCATCCTGAAACTGCAGTCAAAGTACTTCATTTGAACTGAGTCCTGAGCATCAGTCCAGCACAATTTTCAGGCTGTGGTATCTGAGTATGAAGTCCATAGCCTGGCTTAAAAAAAATAATTAAACCTTATTATTTCTTAATCAGAGACATCAGAGCTTGTATCTAAAAATAACTGCTTTGAGAGATAACATCAATGCTAAGCCTCAGACTCTACATTTAACTTTCCCATGAAGTGGATTTAAAGGTGGGAGCCTTTCTGGTTTCTCAGAGCAGGAACAGCCCAGTAGCTTCCCTAGATTGCACTTAGATAGATGTTTGTTTATGATGTTGGGGGACAGTTGTAGAGCCCCCCAAGAGCCAAGCTGAGAAATGTCAGGGGAATGGTGCTTGGAGTCAGGTAACAAAGATGAGTGTATGCATTTTTAAAAATAAAAATGTAGGCTTTCATTTTTAGCTAAAGTCTTTGTCATGGGATGTTGTCTGTCATGGATGTAATGGTGTCTGAATGAGACCTTTGCCCCAGTGTGTTGCCTGGTCTCTCAACAGTGTTGCATCCAGAAGCCTGTGCATGCAGCCAGGGTGAGGGCAGGACCCAGCAGTGACATGGCTCTTAGTAGGTTGATAGGCCAGGTTTCTTGCTGAGTCCTATGCATTGGTACATTGTGATTGCCAAGCTGCTAAGGGATTTGTGACTCTTTGCCTATAGTATGTGTCCCGTGAGGGTTCTCTTTGTCCACATTTCTTCCTAGGGGCCAGAAGCTGCTGTTTAAAAGCCAGCAAAGGGAAAACTTTACATTATGTTGTATCCTGTTCCTGGAAAGTGCAATTAAATGCTGTAAAATCAGGCTGCATCTGCTGAATCATTTAAGACTGAAGCTGAAGAGGGACTGAGGAATAGAGGTTGGCTTAAATCTGGTTGGCTTCTGGAATCTGTTGACAAGGGTGATCACATCTAAACCTTACAAAACTTTGTAGACCACAATTTCAGTTTTTATTTGTGCTAAATTCTACCTCACTAGATCTTCATCTAGAAGCCTCTGAAAGCACCGGCCTGAGGGTGCTTTAGTCTCTTCAACTTAGATATATTTTTTGCCACAAGCTGCTTCTAAATACAGTAGTTCATCATGCTCAACACAACTGTATTTTTAATAGTAGTGTCCCATCTACTTGGTCTATAAATATCAATGTTCTGGCAATATAGTAATTGAAATATTTTTCCATGAAGTTATAAGGATTGTTGGTAATATTTTTTGCAGGTCACAGAAAATTCCATTCCATGTAACATAAATGGTATTTGCCAAGCTAGAAGACAAATTTTTACCTCCTTTCATGGACAACAGATAGGTACATTCAATAACAGGAATCTGTCTAAGGTTCCTCTGGGACTTACCCTATATCTTGTAGATGGCGAAGTCACTCCCAAATCTTTATAGTTTGGATATATCTCTGTGACTAGCATGAAAACTCTGCCCCAAGAACATAAAAACCAAGAGTTTAGAGGAGAAAAGTTGTGCTGAGGAGAGCATGGTGTATCCCAGTGCCCATCCTCAGGCACACACCAAGGTTTGGCAACCAGCCCCCAGGGAACTTTGGGAGGAGGCTGACAGAAAAAAAGGCCAGAAGGTCTGAATACTGATTAACTTCTCTGTAAGCTTTGACACCCAAAAAGCCTATCAGTGGGACAGGTAGGTCACAGGATTGTGATGGTGTAAGCAGAAATGGGAAGTGAAACAAGCTTTATTTCCCCTTCACCTCAGGTAACAGGCCTCTAGCCTCCCTGCATAAAACACACTTCACAGAACGACTTTGAAGAAAGTCCAACTCAGAGTACAGTATGACAAGGTCCTTTCCTCTCTTATTTTCTTGCTTGTAGAAAATGATGCATTTATATGTTTTCAGTGGGGATACTTATATACATATCAGTTTCAAAAAAATAAATAAATAATGTGGAGATTATTCAGTTTGTTTTCCAGTATTTACGGTATTATGCAAATAATCTCAGGACAAATTTTGCATTTGCAGTAGGAACACCTTAGTGTCTCATAACATCTTGTACTTCCCTTGTCTTGATCTCAATAGCATTGTTTCATCAGCAGTGAGCATACATTGGTCTTTCTTATTCAGCTCCCTGTGAGATTTTCCACCCTCTCTCTTCCTGCCAATTTTCATTTTCTTTTTAAGAGTCTAATCTTCCCTTGCATCTTCAATACAGTCTCATATAATTACCTTTGAGCACTTACCCATCTTCAGCTCTCTGGATATACTGTAGTCTCCTCTTTCTTACAAAAGTCTTTAAGCCATTTTAAATATCATATAGAACAGAAAGATTCATTGATAAAATTGTTTTGGCTTTCGTTCCTGTGTACCTCCAGTCTATGCAGGCTCTACCTTGCTGAATGTAGCTGACAGTCTCCCCTAATCCTCCTTTCCATCCCCAGCCTGGGGCTCCTCATCATCACTTACTTCCCTTTTACCTGTATGGGCTGTTCTGTCCAGTTTTTGATGACCTCTCTTGCTTCTGTAATACTCTGTGCTCATGAGATTCAAAGTAGAAATTTGATTACTGCAATTATTTTATTATTGGACTCTAAACCTTGTGTCATAAATTCCTTTCCTGTCCTAACAGTCTTATTTGTTCAACATATTTCTTAGGAGTCTTGCTAACAAATCTCACTCCCTTCTGTTTCTTGTACCTTTTTAAAGAAAAATCCTAGGTTTTTCTTCAAGACATTTTACACATCTGTTTCTTGCTGCTTAGCTTCTGGTGTTATCTTCCTGCATGAACTTTCATTCTGACCCGTTCTGCCAATAAATCAAACTTTGAATCCTTATTTGGTACCTGACTTCTGTTGCTGTCTTCACACTCATCCATGCCAATACTTTGTGCATATTTTCATTACCCTGGGTTAATCCCTAAAGCTGCTACAACCTCCTCTTTCAGATTCTGCCTAAAAATCATTTCTGTTACAATACCAACACTATTAACTAATTTCCTAATGAAAGCCATATCAAGAATCCCAATCCCTGCATATGCAAAACAGCTTTTCAAGATTCAGAAAATGTACATACACATATAGTGACCCTTCTAAGTACATGTATATGAATCTTTTGCTGTTGCCCTTGGCTTTCATTGTTCCTTAATGCCTCTTGAACTTTGTGTTTAAATAAACAAATCTCGTTAGAAGGAGCAGATCCATAGAAATGTCACAAGTCTTGTTCCATTCTCCAATCCAACAGAATCTTTCTATTGCTTTCCACTAATTTTTATTAAATAGTTTAAGTTTTCTAGCTTTTGGGGGCACAAGCATATGTGAATATATTTCTCTCTCCAATCCCATGTTAACTGTACATTAATTAACTGATTTAAGAATTATCCTTATCTATATTATGAAATGTCCTTCCCCCCCTTCCTCCCTCCCCCTCCCCCCCCCCCCGAAAAAAATGCATATCTATATCTATGAAATCTACCTCAGTTCTACAAATAAGTTAGAACATGAATTCTTAATTACAGTGTTGGCTGTAAACACATTTAAGTTCATCTTATTAAAACTTTGAGGAATGTGAAGGGAGCATATCCATAACTCAAAGATATTTATTCTCTGCTTCTCTGAAATTTGAAAAATAATTTAAGGCAGAAGGAATGCATATAAAACAAGGGAAGTAGCTATTGGGATTACATAGAAAATTAATTTAAAATAGGCTTATGTCTTCTTGTTCTGAAGATTTGCTTGTCAATTAATCCAGCCACCATAAAGAAAGCTTTGACACAATACTTAATGACAGTATCATATTGTTTCATCCACAACAAAATAGCCTATGAAGAGTCTATTAAAATATAGTGATAGTGTCTTTTCTATCCATAAAATAGTGCTCAAAAAAAGCACATAAATGCTAAACAAAGATACCTGAGAGCTAGTATATAAATCAAGCAGAATTAATAAAGCAAACCAAATGTCAGGGAACATAGCCTTGAGGCAAAACCTTTATCCTTGCTTCAAAAATGAGGCAACTTTGTCAACATTTTTAGCAGAGCCTTTGGGTGTTCACTGCAGCATTACAAGGTCACATCTCACCAACATTTCTCTTTCAGGATGCACAACAGACTTTTGTTAATCTGCTGCCTTTTGATCCAGGACTCCTGCAGAGTTCAGCAGGAATTTGAACAGCACCACAGATGAGCGTCTTGGCTTGTAGTATGAACATCTCTAGAGAGTCTGAGTAGCCATCCGAGGGCTGTGTGCTAGATACAGCTGTTAGCCCCAGGACTTGTGCTGCTCATATCATGTTATCAGCAAAGAGCTGCACTGACCTGGGAGACTCTGCAAAAGAAACTGAGCTAATAATGCATCTGTAATGGAGCCCGCTGGAAGCATGCCCAGCCCATTTTTTTACTACATAGAAGTAGAGGGGGCCACATTGGAGCCATTTTCACATCATGCCTGCAAGTCACCCCCACAGCTTTTCTGCCCTGTGATTCTTCAGGAAAGCCAGTACCTGCCCTGGACACAGGGAATCTTAGGGCAGTTTGGGGATGAGGTTCACAAGGAAGCTCATTAGTCCCAATTATTGTTAGGGTGTTGCCTTCAGGGGGCAGTGGCAACCTGGTTCAGGAACAGCACGGCAACCAACCCCAGGCCGCTCGGTCCCTCGGCTCACAGACACCAATGTGGTGGATGGCAAATGGCGTTTATTGTCGAGTCACATGGTGTTATATACCCAAGGCCCATAATGTCACTTCCACTTGCTTATATCACAGACCACACACTACTGTCCATCAAGGGAGGGGCTCCACCTTTCCGTACAGCGCGACATCTTCCGGCTGCCAGACCCTAACTACCCACATTAGGGTGCTCAAACAATTGTTGATGCAGGTTGCCATTCAGGAAAGCTTATTGATAAACTATCTTGATTTTCACTGTAGAGCTTGCCCCTCATGAGCTTTTATCACAAGAAGGTGTAGGTGCCTGTTTCTTGATAATGTCCATGAAACTCACTGTTTGAAAAGCATAAGGAGGACCTACAATGTAATGGACATGAAGATATGGATGTCATTTTGGCTTCTAAATACCCTGCAATATTTTTTAATGTATCATTTAAGCTCGCAGCTGCTCCACCAAATAAAATGGTACACAGAGCCATTCAAGAATGTAGGGCTGTTTTCTGGAAGAAGTAACTGTTCCTATGGTATCCAAGTCAGTAGACAAAAAACTTTGATTTCCCATTCAAATAAGATAAAACTTCTCAAGAGGAACTCTTACAAGTTGCCAATGCCCATGAAACCTCTTCCTCCCTTGAGATCCCAGTCCATCTGAACCCCTTCCCCAGTCACCACCAACCCCTCTGGTGATACGCAGTCTCCTTCCTGTACCAGTATGGCTAGCCAGCACCTTTGAGATACAGTTTTCTTCAGGAAACCAGCTGTTGATTTTTCTTGCTTTTAACAGCAAGATAAAGTTATTTTGCCTGGGATGCTACATTTCACAGAGGATAAGGCCTTTGATATATCTCATAGGAGACCTTTTTTTAATCTTCCTTGAAGGTGTTAATATGTAGTGAACAGTCATTTGATATGTTGTTTTCTAACATTGTATGATTAGATTTTTATGCAGAAGCACACTGAAGAACAATTAGATCTTCCAGAATAAACGTGCAGCAATTGGTCTTTCTGAAGACACAAATTGCATTTTGATTTTGTGATGTGAAGAGATCAGTAGAATTATAGTAGTTCTATTGTGTTATGTCTGATGTCTTATGCTATCAACCTCCTGATTCTCCACTTGGTCTTAAAAAAAAATCCTATTCTTAACTTAGACAGAGCTACCTTAATGCAGGTATTTTATTGCCAAATGTACTTTAAGACTAGGCTCCACAAAGTGTTTAGGAGTGTGAAAGCCATCCATTGATTTTGCTGGAGACAGACATAGTGAAAGTTAATTATATGTGTAAGTAAGTGCTTTGTTGGATCAGGTCCTGCATCTCTTTAAATAATATATACATATATATATATATAATCATTTTCAACAGCAAAATTAAGTAAGTAAAAAATAGTCAAAATAGCTGTTAGAAGCTTATATAGTATAGAGAGAGGAATGATGAAAGATCTTTAAGAAAATTCAATATTTCTGGAAGTAAATATATCATTTTTTTCTTTTCAAAAACAATCTTTTGTGTAGTAACATCAAAATAGTTACATACTTTTTTTTATTATTTATTTTTTCAGAAAAAAAAAATGTTATGAGAAAATTAATGTTTCCTTGATAATCAAATATCTAGAGGATCAGATGTTTCCAACTTCAGTAAAAAGTGTGTAGACGCAATGTGAAAATGTTAGCTACTGATGAGAAAAATGCATCTAGGTTAAAAATATATCATATGTATTTTTATTTACTACTGGAATGTCTATGAACATATAGTGTTTTTATATAGTGTCTAAGAACATATGAGTGTTTTTTCTTTCAGGTGTTCTTATGGTTTTCCACAGATATTATGCATGCAATTATTGCACAAGAAATACAACTTACTGCATTTCAGACACTCATTTTAATTCCAATGCATTAGATTCTAAAAGAACACATTTTTAAAGGTAAGTAGCAATTCTGAATTGGCACAATACCTGCTGCTTCTTAAACTGCCTTTAACATTTATGCTTTCTGAATTAATACAACAATTTCAGAAGCACATTATTACAGCTTTTGTATAAAAGCTGTGAACAAATTGAATGTATTTTGCTTTTGCCTTTATTTTTCTCTCTAAATAAAAAATTCGTGTCATCTGTACAAATTGACATTTTGCTGACAAGTTTGAAAGGAAAATGAAGTCCTTTTTTTTTTTTTTTTTAAAAATACTGCAAGAATAAACAATACATTTTCATTTTTTAAATGAAATTCAGAAAACAAACTAAGTTTTAGTGAATAACTATCATGATGACTATGTTTTTGTTTGTAAAATTATGTGGAAAGCCATTACCAAGCAGCAAGGTGTCTTATTAATATAATAAACTAAAATAAGTGAATAAATAAATAAATATATCAGAAAACCAAAACTTCAGAAAATCTTTAACATTTTTATATTTAATGCTCTTATAAAATTGTGCAGCTATAGGAAAATGTACCTGTATTAGGTAGGCAATTTACTTTTTCCCTTTTACCTGCAAAATCTTAATTCCTGAAGGAATTCATATAGACTTTGAAACAAAAGTCTTCAAAATGGGAAATTAAGTTTTTCTGATTTGTTGTTATTGTTGGATTGTTTTGTTTGTTTTTTAGTAGGGCTTTTCCGTTTTCTGTTTCAGTAATCCACATGTATACCACATGTAATAATTGATGGTAGTTAGCTGGCATGGAAAAAAACTAAACAAACAAACAAAACACACACACACACAACTAGTAGTGTCTTTACTACCTAACTACCTAACCTTGGATATGTATTTGAGTCTAATAATTGTTAATGTAAAAAAAGAGTCTTGTCTTCTCAAATGTTGAGTAAGTGCTGATGAAGAGCTGGATTTATGCATTCAAACCTTCAGCAGTGATTGTAGTAGCATGTTTCTGTCCTGTTTCATAGACGTGCAAAGTTTAGGTCTGTATCTATTGTTTCCTGTCATTCTGAATGACACTCATTGAAACTTGACTGACAGTTACTTTGGAATATCTCAGCATACATGATAGGATACATACAAGTCAAAAAGGAGATGTTTTTGTTTGTTTGTTTTTAAATAGATGATGTGGCCAAAACAATCTGAAATCTACATACCTTGTTTTCCATATTTATGCCTCTGTTAATCATAGACCATACACTGTCAGAAAACTCTGTCCATTGTAGAAATGTGGCAACAACATAATTAGGCTTTTAATTTCTATTTAGATTCATAATTTCTTGTTTATTTCATTTATATTCCAAAGATGAAGTGTATCATTATTTTGTTAGAAATCACTGCTGTACACCCTAGTTACTGTAAGTAAACGTAATTAAAAAATGGACCACAATACTGAAATCAAATCATCTTTTGAGAAGATATGTTATGATAGGACTAAGGATGCTGATAAGAATACCTTGCTGTGACTAGAGCCATATGGATGATTAGCACAACACATTGGTACAACATATGTGGGGAAGAGAATATGAAGAAATTAATATCTTTTTGTTCCCTATTTTGACAGCATGGGGTGTGTTGATAGGACTAAGATTTGGACTTCCTCAAATCTCTTGGATTTTGTCTTATTCTTTTTCTCTTTTTTGTGCTCAGCAGTGTGCCTGGTTTTTACTTCTTTCTCCCCCACATACTCTTATCCGTTTGCTGAACCATGTCCTGAGGACACTAGTAAAATAAGAGTCATTGCTTCTACCCTCTGTGAATCTGACATTATTAGCTATGCTCATCAACAATGATTCATGCTACCATATTGAGAGAAATCTTTATTGCTGGGGAGTGCATGAAGACAGTGCATGAAGGTAGGAGAGGATTTGAGTCTGTGGGAGATGAGGAGGCATGCTGCACATCCTTCTTTTATGAAAATTACAGAGATCAAAATATTAACACACAGAGAGTGTTGGCAGAAATAGAAACTAATTTTATCTGGGTAGTCTCTGCACCAGTAACATCAAACGGATACACACCTTCCTTTTAACTAGGTTACATAACAAGGATGAGTAAAGAAAATAGCTAGTCAGCCTGTATATGAGTAAGATTTCAGTGTGTCCTTGTTCTTCACCAACATTTTTTGTGACAGATGCTTCAGGGATGGGTTACATCTTGCAAAGTGTGTGTTGGGTCAGTGCAGCCTTGTTCTTCATTCTGCTTTTCCACTGAGCATGTTGTAACTTGGGGAAGCCCAAATGCCTTTGGAAGATCCAGGAGGGAAAGATTCACAGTAAGTCCACTTCAGAGGGTAGTTGCAGCACACCTTTCCCCCCACGTTTCTGGAATGATTCAGACAAATCCAGGTTTTGTCTGCTCTTTTCATCCCTGCTCTCTTTGAGGAAGTGTGAAGCAAAAAAAACTTGTCCGTGCTTGAGCACAACAAATGCATTTTCACCTGGACAGTACTGAGATGAAGGATGGTTCTTCACTCCAAACTCACTTCCACAAAGTTTGCCAAAATGTTATGATCTTATCAGAAGCTTGGTTTACCTTCCTATTTTTATTTGTTTATTTTTTACCTCATTCAGACTGAGGTAGCTATCTGGCTGTTTGCTCATTCATTTAAAAAGCAACAAGCTCCAACACAGAAAAGATTAATATCATTGTCTATTCCTGTGTTACTTTATTTGGTTTGAGGATGAATATGTTGTAAGTGATGTTTTGAACTGGCAGCATGTGACTACATGTGTGAAAACTGTTGTGTAAGTAGTAAATGTAATAGTCCTTGTCCATTTTTATTTTTTTTTAACTTTTTTTTTTTTTTTTTTCCTACAGTAGAAAGAAAGAAAAGTTGTGCCACATCCCGGCTCTAGGGTTGGAGGAAGACTTTTCATCTTACCGTTCAGATATTCACAAAATCCATTTTTGTTTGTTTGTTTGTTTGCTTGTTTTTCCAGGCATTATGCAGAGAAAAGAAGATAGCCCCCCAGAGGACTGTTCTGAATCTGATGTGTGGAGTCTCCTTGGAAATGCTATATGTTTTAGTTTTGAATTACAAAAGTTTAGGCAGTCATTTAATGAGATGACTCAGCAGTGGTTTTTGAAGAAAGATCACAACCTTCTCTCTAATTGCATGGCAAAATTCTTCCTGCTTAGAGTTGCATAGAGCTGACTTCTGTGCCTGTGTCCCACCGATGGCTGTAGGTTTCAGATTTCCTGAAGACTTTTCTGTTCACATTTCTGTGGTAAAGCTGGGTTAATTGTCAGCAGACAGTTAATACAATTTCTATAAAAGTTATCTTAAATGATATTCTATATCTCTGTTATACACCACAGAAGATCTAGAGCATTGGTAAAAGACAGTGTATCATTTAGCCACTCTAAAATCTCTGTGTAAAACTCCTGTGTAACGTTCTCAAGAGATGTAGAGACAATACTAAATGTGCAAAGGAAAGCACATAATCCAGGGCATGCAGAAGACTTACAAAAAAAAGGCTAGAGTATTAGCCTAATCCTGAAGAAAATTTCTTGTAGTCTTCCTATTATTCTGAAAAATTTCCCATTTACCACAATCTACCTCTTCCCAATAAAACTGTTTTTTTTTTTTCCTTTTTTTTTTTTTTTTTTTTTTATGAATTCCCACAAATTATTATGATGATTATTTTGTATTCAGGCAACTTTGATTTCTTCTGTGAACCATAGGAAGCTTTCTTTTTAATTTTATTTTGTATTTGCTTTTAAAGATTTATTTTTTTTAACCAGAACTGGTTTCTGTATTATTTGTTATGATTTTCTTCATGTTTCTTTACTTCTGTTTAATTCTCAAGAATTACTCCATTGTTTAATCTGATCAGACTTTAACTATGATTTTAATAAAGTCTTTACATCATACCAGTAGCAAATCATTTGTCTCAATGATAAGTGCACATGCTCTTGGACAGGGTAGTGTAGTTCCATTGAGTTATAAGAAGCAGTTGTCTTAATAGGCCTTCTGCCCATTCTGAAGATTATTTATCTGCTATAAATTCAAGAGGCTGAATCTAAATGCCCACTGGAGACAATTTCTGACATGGTCAACTCATCTTATTTGACTTTAATCTCTATCTCTAGCTGAAGCTGTGTTATGATCACTAATGTTACTGAATAAGGCACTGTCTGAGACCAACTGAGGCAAAGATATGCACCACCTCGTATAAAGTCAAATTTTTGACAGAAGGAAGAAAGATTTTTCGATGTCTGGCAACTGAGTATTGATTGATACTGTCAATTTATGAGAGTCCCAATATTAGTATTGAATATTAATATTGAATTAGTAAAAGCAATATATGGACCTGAGATTTGAATATTGTAACAACCCCTTTCCAGAGAGATGTATATTATTATTATTACTATTACAATTACTATTATCATTATTATTATTATTAATAATAATTATTATTATTATTTTCCAGTGCTCTTGGGGATCTCTTCAATAGCATTTTTCTTCTCTCTGAAAACTTGAGTTTGAATTTGTTAAAGAACCTAACTACACATTTGACTTTTTCCACAAGGTTTAATTCTTCCTCACCATGAATCTCTCACTCTTTTTTTTTTTTTTTTTTTATCTGTAATAACCCCAACCTCATCTCCTCATCTTCTTACTCACAAACAAATATGGCTAGAAATTTATTTCCAGTTCTGAAGTTAAACTTAAACTATACATATTCTTAAGAATTTCCTACTTATTTTTGGTAAAGAACACATAATTTTCAGCTGGTAGTATTTTAAAAAGATCCCATATAATTATTTTTTTTTTTCAAACTAAATGTCTTTCTTCCTGTATTAACAAAATTGATATTTCCCAGAGCAGTTTATTAATATAAAGGCATAAATCAAGAGAAATTACAGAACACAAATGACTCAAATCTCTGTTGCCCTTTTCTGTTCCTGTCTGTGCAAAGTGCATGCAAAATGTTTCCAACTCTGGAATGGCAGCATTTGTACAGTCTTTACACTTCAGCATCAAGGACATGATACTCCTGGGTTAGTTCCACAGCCCCTGTCAACCTGACCCAAAATTCCTAGCAAGGAAGAAAGGTTAATTCTCTTTCTCTTTCTCTTTCTCTTTCTCTTTCTCTTTCTCTTTCTCTTTCTCTTTCTCTTTCTCTTTCTCTTTCTCTTTCTCTTTCTCTTTCTCTTTCTCTTTCGCTTTCGCTTTCGCTTTCGCTTTCGCTTTCTCTCTCTCTCTCTTTCTTTCTCTTTCTCTTTCTCTTTCTCTTTCTCTTTCTCTTTCTCTTTCTCTTTCTCTTTCTCTTTCTCTTTCTCTTTCTCTTTCTCTTTCTCTTTCTCTTTCTCTTTCTCTTTCTCTTTCCCTTTCCCTTTCCCTTTCCCTTTCCCTTTCCCTTTCCCTTTCCCTTTCCCTTTCTCTTTCTTTTTCTCTTTCTAGAAATGATGGAATATTAGACCAAATGAAAAACTTGGTTTGTGCTCAGTTTTCTGTTCACAAGATCTATGCCATTTCAGGGTAGAACTGCTAAGGTGGAAAATGGGAACCTATATTAAAACTGTATTTTTATCTGCAACTTATAGCTTTATGTATTTGAGGTAGGGGTGCTTGGTAGGGAGGGGGAGGAAATGTGGCCTTTTTTTTTTCCTAATAATGTAAGGAGTAACGTAATGCTTTTGCAATATGCAGGCTTTTTGCTTCACTTTGTTGGAAGGTTATAATCTAGAAAGATTCTTATCAGTTCTTATAATTTATGCATTACAATGTTCACATGATTAAACGTGTATGCCTGTATTTCTTCTGTAAAGTGGGAGTGATAATACATTTCTTTAATGTATATTCCTAGTGAGTGTTAGGTAAGAATAAGCCATCCTAAAATTAGTGGTGGATCAATTTCTGTATGAGTGTTTAATACTTTGCAAATTTGCTATCTTTTTGCCTCTAAATTGGAAGTCCTCATTTCTAAAGTGTTTTTTGTTTGTTTGTTTGTTTTTCACCTGTTAAGATCCTTTACTGTTTTTAAAAAATATACTTTATTTATTATTGAGTTGAAGCTCCTACATAGGCATAACTATGTGTCTTTTGGGAAGCTTGATCTTTCAGTCCTGCAAGACATCAAAAAAAAAAAAAAAATGAGTAGCATCTTTCACTTCTGAGAACTGTCTAACACTTTTGGTAAGTCAGAGGACTTGTTATGCAGCATCTTCTCAAGAAAGTATCTTCAAATCAGTTATTGTACCTTTGTTTTAGGCAAAATTTTGTTCACAGCTTCTATGTGAAATACAAAGTGCGACCCATCACTCACATTCTAAACTGAACAATTTTTTTCAGTCTTTTCAGCATTAACACTTTGAATGAACTTGTAAAAACACAGTTTTGATTTTATTTATGTTCCAAAAGGTCTCCTTACATCCTTGTTCTTCCTTTTATTCCACCTAGAAGTTTTCTCCCTGAAAACTTTCTCACTGTTCATACATCTGTGTAATGTCTGCATTTTTAACTTTGAGCAGGTCTAGTTTTGGCATTTGCAGGCACTTGATTTATGATTTGTTCATCCAGATGTTCAAACTTCATAGATAGCAAATGTGTTTCCTTGGTTTTCATAAGCTGGTCAAAAATATCTTTAATGTTGTAGAAGGTAAAAAACAAATAAGTTTGTGTCGAGATAATACCTGTACAACATCTAATGGCAAACATTGCAAAATGGTTTGTTGCTTGCCACCATGTTAAACTATTCAGTGAGAGCAGGGAATCAGGCTGTTTATTTATGTTCAGATTCTGTATACTCACTAAATAATAAATTTATTTCTCCTAGCAAAAGAGAAACACTAAATATTGCGTATGTTTATGTAATAAAATATTATGATGTAACATAGTTATGATGGATAAACAGTGATTTTAGCAGAAATGGCCTCCTGTTGAAGGAAATGAATGATGGTAATTTAAGTGAGATCAAAACTTTCCAGCTGATTCAGGGTGCAGTCTTAATAAAATGAGAATTTTTGAGCCAAATAAATTGGAAAGTTTACTTAGGTGGAGGAGGAAGCATTACTCCACTGAGTCAAACACAGCATTTTTCATTATGGAGTATACAAGGTTGAGCACAAGCTTCAAGTCACTAAGTTATGGCTTGGAGAGAAAAAAAAAAAATAACCAAAAGGAAATAAAATGCAGAATAAATTAGTACTTTGAAAATCATGGTAAGTGGTTCTAAAAATATAACTTGAAAATCCTAGTCATAGGTTTTAATGGGTGAGAGAAATTTTCCGTGCCAAATACAGCTATCTAAGTCATCCATTTATTATTAATTAGCTGTAGTTCCTCTCCAGGACTGTACAACCAGGTTTTAAATGGAAAGACCTTACCCTAGGTGACTGAAACAGAAGAGCAGATAAGCCTCAGCTGGAATTGGTTGTTGCATTGGTGTGGAGCTGAATGCCATGTGAACCAACTGTCTTTGGAGGAAGAATGTTTTGCTAACAGAACAGAATTTAAACTAACGAAACATCGTCTCTTGGAAACAAGGTACTATATGGTCCCACAGAGGCTCATAATTCTGCATCCAAGAAAATATGGATCAGTTTCACACTGCTTCCCAAACCCTGAAGCTGAACTGGTGGTTACTATTGAATCAATTTATAAAATGCTTAATCATTGAGATCATATTCGAAAAGATGTTTCCCATGCATCCAACGATCAGAATATTCCTACCAGCTACAAGTATTTCACTTGGTTTTCTGATGTTAAATTTGTATTCTGTTGTGAAATACATACATTACTCCACTATCTTCTAGGCTGTGTAGGTCAAACTGTGTATTAAAATGAGGATTTATTTGCAATATTTACCTGTGAAATCTGTAACAGATGTAGCACATTCAATTAATCACTAAGTGCACCATGATGTGTTTATTTCTGTGCATAAAGGTCTCTGAGACAGGAGCATACCCATCTCTCTGAAGATCAGTATGTCTCCTTCTGATCTGAGTTCAGCTCACAGCAAGAAATGCAAGGTACAGCAGAGCTGGAATCTATGCATCTGGGGTCTGTTGTATCAAAGGCACTGACAAGATCCCAGTTTGTGTCAGTATCTGAAAACCAATCAGCCAGATCTATCTATAACCATTCCATTTCTGTCAGAGGACTATCAGAGCAGTAAAATGATGTTTGATTTTCCTTCTCTTTCCAGGCGTGCACTGTCCTGACTTGCCTTGCTTTGTATTTGAAGCAAGGATTTCTCCTTAGGAAACTTCACATGAATGGTAAGGGGATTTTGTGAAGCAGCAAAGTTCAAAATTCAAGTAGAATTGCTTTATCAATAATCACCATCAGATTTTGTCTGATGTTCCTTTCCAACTTCCCCGTCTTCCTTAATGACCCACAGCAATTTATGTAAAAAAGACTTGAAGGCCAGACATGGGGTTTTGTCATCCTCCATGTTTTGCTTGTGATGTTGGGTCCTGGGGAAGCCCAACTCCTATGAATGCCCTAGCAAACATGAGGTCGGAGAATGCAGGTGTTGTCCAGGACTCTTGCTGGCTATTTGAAATCATATTTACACACATGCTTTAAAGTCCAGACTTCCATTTATGAAAAGTCTGGAAGGTGAGGAATGAAGCAGCCTTCTGGGATGCAGCAACTCTGCTCTTCGGTATGTCCCTTCACTACTTTTGTTATAATGTTCAAACGAACAGCATTTGAAGTTAAGTTACAAGAGCTTTGTTCTCAGTGAGAAGTAAATTATTAACACACAAACCCTAGAGAAGATGGGTGAGGTGGGTGGTGAAGTGAAGCTACTGTGAAATGTGCAAAAAGATGATCACTCAATTCAGGCCGTTATATAAATCATACAGGAACCCCCTTGACTTTAAACAGGAGTCTGGTCTCAGTTGTGTGGTCTAACACTAGCTGTGGGTGATGGAAGAACAAGACAATCTTACAGTCTTGAGTCCTGTTACTGTCCTATAATTGATCTGGACTGCTTAATCTATTTATTTATTTTTTTCATTATTTTTCTCATTGCACATTATTACTGAAGATCTGGAAAGGGCAATTAGGAACAGAATAAACAGCAGTAAAGGGTAACTACACAGATGAGTCAACAATGTGGTCAACATGTGTGAAAAGACAAAAAGTCTTGCAGAGGGAAAATAAAGGAATAAAGCATTTATTTCTATGTTTAATGAAAAGCAAACATAAATGGTTCACTTTTTCATTCTCACCCTCAGACACATGGATGTGCTTCATTGCCTCACTTATTAATTCAGTGACTCCAAGTGCATAAAAACACAGATGTTGATTGGCCTCAATATCTGAGGATATGGTACTAGATCAAACTTGAAAACATCCTAGAATAGGTGGGGGGAAAAGATACGAAAAATTTGGAAAATAATTGAAATAATTATTTATTTTAAATAGACTGTAAATCATATCAAATAATAACTTGATTTTAGTAAAACTGGCAAGTGTAAGAAGCCAAACACTTCAAGAACAGATGTTCAGCAAGTGCTTTAACAAAAAACAAAACAAAACAAAAAACCTTTATCAGATGGTACTAATATGAAGAAAGTTTACTGGGTTTTGTGAGCTCTCATTCTCTATATATTCTAATATCAGTCAGTGTTTCAGTGTTTCATAAGTACATTTGAAAAAATCTCAAAATGTTTTTCATTCCCCCTCTGTTAGATGGCAGTATTGTGCCAGTCACTAGTTACTTCTAGCATTAATACTGTTTTACCATTCACCTTACCCATAACCATTTTATTTATTTATTTATTTAACTAATACGTCTAGACAAGGTACAGTGACATAACTTACATGCAGGTATATGACATTATGACTGAAGGAGAAGGAAAATGGATAACTTTGTCTGCTTGCAGTAGGAGTAGATCCAGCAATTTTACTGTAACATTAAGGATACTTACTTGACAAATAGATAGTACTGCTAACTCCAATAGTTCAAAGCATATCATTAGATCTTCAAAATTCCTAAGAACTTACCCAAAGTCATCAATAAGAAACAATATTTTAGAAATCTTTTGAACTAAATGTATTGGTCCAATTTTTGCCCAGTAATTGTGAGAGTTTAAGTTTGTTTTATTCTTTTAAATGAAGATGGATGCTCACATAGAGCCCAACAGTTTTTAACTTCAAAAACAAACAAACATGCAAACAAAGAAAAGCACCCTACAAATTATCCCTAAGTTTAGGAAACTGTCATGAACTGACATGAGAAACTCCCATATTCAGACAGAACTTCCTGTGCTCCAGTTTGTGCCATTGTCTCTCATGCTGTTGGTGGGCACAACTGAAAAGAGACCAGCTCCATCCTCTTGACACCCTCCCCTCAGATATTTATACACATTGATGAGGTAAAAAGTGGGTCAAAAGAAATTAATATTATCTCCAATAAGTAGGGCATGGGAAACACCAAGATCACTCCATAGGAACTAGGGAAATTTTATTGTTACTACTGAACAGCAATATGCATTGCCCTGAAAACTGTAGCTAGGTTGCGATTCCAATGTGCCAAGGCTCTGTATGTTCAGCTACACAAAGTCATAGCATTCACTACTCCAGATAGTTTATAGCCTAAAACCATCTGGTTTGGTAACATACCTGGCTGTCTCAAAAGAGATGAAAACTAAGAGATGAGTTAGGCACCTACTGGGAAAAAGTTGATACAGGATACTGACAGCAGGGCCTATTTCTTTGTCTTAAGGTATACATAAGGTACTTGTAGTATCACTGGGAGGGAAGGGTTGCTTTGCATACAGCATAGAGTAAAGACTATATATCATGATATATATGTATTATTTTGGCTCCTGACACTGAAACTGAGAACTTGATCAAGCCTCTTCTATATCTGCTCCTGTTTCCACCTGTTGTTGCCCCAACATATTTAGAGATTAAATTCAAAAGCTTTTTGAAGAAGCTCTCTGTAACATATGCTAATCTCACTTGGGCCTTTAACTGCCCTGTGAAAAAATGAATCACTCTTTATATGCAAGATAAAATAACTAGATTAAAAAAACATTATCTCTGCAATTTAAATAGTGTATAAATCATATGACATCTGTTATACTTCAGCATCAATTTACAATCATATATGTTGCTTTTCTGGTTTTAAGAACAACATTTAATAAATATAATAACTTTAACTGAATTCTGAAGATAAATAATCTAGATCAAAGAGAACTACAGGAACCAGGGAACGTGACAGAGAAAAAAACAGAAAATATGTATTTTTCCTCTTAAATTACTTTCCCATTTTAAAAATATACATATACATATATATATATATCTTGCTTACATGTGCTGTCTTTTGATAGAAGTGATACATTTTCACCTTGTCCTGACTATTAAATACCATTGGGCTTGTTAAGTGTTAGTTGTATGTTATTAATCATTTATGAAAATCTGTCCATCCTGCCTACATGCATGGATTTGAAGAATATATTTAAGCTGTGTTTCAAACTCCATAAAGCCCTTTGAGAAAAAGATGACTGCTCCTAGGGCACTTTCCTGCTATGGGTGTTGATAAGGTTTCCAGACCCTAGATTTTGAACTGGATTTTTAGTGGGGTGGGTAAATACTAAGCTGTCTTTTGTTAGAAACCTGAATATAAGGTAAATGTTATTTTCCAGTACCATCAGATAACACAGAGTTAAAGACCTCATCTTATGCTATCTAAGACATCAGAGTTTTCCTCCAAGCAAATTTTAATCTACTTCATAAGGCTTAGACGTTTGATTTGCTCTGATTCATTCTTCTATATAAATAGATAAGGCATCTTTTGTAATCATGCAGACAACGCACTGAGTCCTTGAGGTGTGGCACCAATTACTGGTCCAGATTTTTGTAAAGAAAAGAGCTGGGTATAGAAGTCATGGATATGTCAACCAGTAACGTTGTTTGTGAAATGCAAATGTCAGATGGCTCAGTCATCCATGTTTGCTATTGATCTCAAAATGTGGCTCAAACTGTAAGAAACTTAATGAATTTTTTCCTTTACTTCTTTTCTTTCTCTGATTCCCTTTAAACTAAATGTCATCTATATTATTATTATTATTATTTTTTTTTTTTTTTTTCCTCCAGGACTGTCAGAATTTTGCACCTTCCCTTCCCTTCCCTTCCCTTCCCTTCCCTTCCCTTCCCTTCCCTTCCCTTCCCTTCCCTTCCCTTCCCTTCCCTTCCCTTCCCTTCCCTTCCCTTCCCTTCCCTTCCCTTCCCTTCCCTTCCCTTCCCTTCCCTTCCCTTCCCTTCCCTTCCCTTCCCTTCCCTTCCCTTCCCTTCCCTTCCCTTCCCTAATATTGTTAACAGTATTATTTAACAGGTTTCTCAAAGTTTTAGGACCAGGTATGAAAGAAAGAAAACCACAGTGCTAGAGAATATGGTCTTTTCTTCCTTCATCCCAAGCCTATGCTCCTGTAGCCCTCTCAGTCTCAAAACTTAACAGCCATGTGAAGATATTGTCCTCTGACAAATCTCAGGCTTCTTTACCCAAACTGGATGAAACCTGGGAACAAGAGACACCCTTCTTTCTTTTCAATGTGATCTTGCACTTGTAGAAGCTCTTCCTGAGAAGCATTGATCCCGTCTGTAAGGCAGAAACAGATTCATGTGTGGAATAGAATAATTTTCTATCTATCTAATCTTATTTGATTATTTGCTGTATAATATTAACCAATTGTGATTTGACAGCTGTATTGGATTGTGCTATACAAATGTCTGTTTAGTTGGAAGAGGAAATCGATAAATGAAATGATGACCTTGCTTTCCCTATATGCAATGGATATTTTTAGGTGATTTAAATTGCATATGAAATAAATAGTGCAACAAAAATATATTCAAGATAATAACTTTTGAGGACTGAGAATTTATAATTATTGATTAAAGAAGCAGTTAGTTTCTGAAGTTAGAACACATGGTTGCTATACTGAGAACTCATTTATTTCAAGTAGATCTATTACATTTTTAAATTGTGCATGCTGCTTATCTCTTACTTTAACTGCAGCCCATATAAACTCTATCCAATTTTCTATCAGTTTCTCCAACCCTTGATTTTAGAAAATGTTTGTTATAGAGCTACTTAGTGATCATCTGTCTCCATTTGTTTTTGGAGCTTTAAATTAGCTGTTTTGATGTAATACTGGGTTTCCAGTGGTATTTCTGATTGACTTGTATTTTGCTATTACTTATTAGCATAAATCCTTTCAATTTTTTTCTTAAACACACTTTGTACTGTAAATAATTTCTTTATTTATTGTGTTTAACATCCTCCCATCATAACTAAGGGACTGGGTCAGCAATATGGTTCCTTTTGTTTTAGGTAGTAATTTCACACACAGCTGGAAATGAATTCCTTTAGGAATTCTTAGCTAAAGAGGCATACGAAAAAAATATCCACAATATATGGCTATGATGCTAAAAGATAATGTCTAATATTAAGTCTCTAAGAAAAATGAAATGAGGCTTGATTTTTGTTTCTACTAAAGAACTCTAATCACCTTAAATTTTCAGGTCCAAAAGAGAAATGGCACAGTGACCACTGTGTCTGCCTGGGAGACTGGACAAGAGGGCTGTCATAAATAACTGTGATCTCCTGGGAGCAGCACATATACATCACAAACTCAAAGGCTGAATATCATGTATGAAGGAAGACTGGATTTACTTTTGAGGTTCCATATTCTAACGACCTGAGGCTAGTTGTTTTTCTTCATACAACTCATTCCATCTCAGAGGATATCAGGACCCTTATAGAACTCCAGATGATCCCCAGCCCACATCTGCCCTCCCGGGCAGGCTACGGGCACAGTGTCTGTGAGCAGAAGTAGGAGGGTGTATGACTAATCTTGCTTTCTTACTGTTGGAAATATTCTTGCTCAGTGACATGTATAAAAACTAAAATGAATCCAATTAAAGTGGATTATACCAATAAACAGAGAATACACAGCAACAGTTGAGAGATTATGTAGGGCAAAAGACTGTGGTAACCAACTGACTGCAATATGTTCTACTAAATTTAGGTAATATATTGTACACACGGGGAAGGTGATGTGTACTGCGGTCAGCTACCTTGGACTTGTTTGCCGTCTTATTGATTAGTTGTTCAGGTCTGAGCTGTTGTAAATTCTTTCACTTCTCAGTGCATACTGTCAAATATGCTGCCTAGGGAGCTCATAGCTACAGTTCTGTTTAAAGACAGAGTTTTAAATTGTTTCTTTTCTCATTGTTCATTTGTTCAGTTCTTCTTTTCCATTGCCTACTGCTTTTGGAGCTTAGTGATGAGCACAACAATATAAATTTAAATTGTTATTGCTGCAGTGTTGCAGGGCTATGTCTATCAGCTGAAGTAAATCACTAAATCTACCTTAAGATTTAAGCTACGGCTATTTTTCATGCCATTAATAAATGTGTATGGCATAAATATATAACTGACCAGATTTACTTTCTCTCTTCATGCTAGGGAAAAATAAACTATCATAATTCAAGTATGCATTCAACATGTTGCATGACAAGCTTTTCAAATGTTATGAATGTAAAGTAATAATCACTCCAAGGCAAAATTATTTTTTTTTTAGTTCTGAGAATACTTTCCAACAATACTTTTTTTTTCATTTTTATTTTTCAACAACTGAAGCTAATTATTGAATATTATTGTTTTCATATGATCTATATAACTGAGGTGCATTCAACACATATGCATTTATAAGAAAGCGTATTACAAGTTGTGGTGTAGGTACAACTTTTTTGTAAGACTACACCCTTCCATTATTAGATACCATTTATTTTGATTTTAGCAAACTTTAATCCTTTGTACTGGCAAAAGCTGTGTTTTTAATTCTTTTTAAGAAATATTTCAGACAAAATTGTTCAGGTGTTGGTGAGACTAATGTTTCAAGAACAAGCTGGACAACTTAAAATACAATCAAGTAAAATTACATAGCCTTTGAGTTCCAGTACATAGTTCTGAATACTTTTGATATTCACATATCAAACTGAAGGGTTTGATATTCTGCAAAGACACATTCTTTGTTTCCCGTCTTTTCCATGTTCACACAAATATATTTATAAGCAAATTTATATTTATAAGCAAATTATAAACATTAGAAAGATTTCTGTACTGAAAGATGTAGTTTTCATATCCCTATATGCCTATAAAGTATAGTACAAACTCTAAATCGACTCTAACATCTGCAGCTCATGGGAAAGAGAAATGGCAGTTCTGACAGCCATAGACCAAAATGGTTCAAGCACACATGCCAACAGCCTAGCAATAATTCTGTAATGCAGGAAGGAGAAATAGAACTGCCATTGAAGTGGTCAGAGAGGGGAGAAAAGTGGACTTACTGAGGATGAGAGTTAATTTGAAGAAGAACCATGGAACAGACAGAAACAAGAAGTCTGGAAGAATGAAGACAGACATTGAATCTTGCATCCACTAGCACAGGTGTAACCACCTGTGCCACTGGCTAAGGCAGAGATCCTGCAGGAAAAATATAAGCTAAGCATGTAATTACAGATCATAAGAGAATGCATGCACTAAGAACAAACAGACAATTTTAACTCTGTCCTTCTCTATCTTACACATTCCTAACTAGCAGCTGACATTTTTTCACTAACATAACTTAAATTGAATATTATGGAATAAAATTATGTATATATAGTAACATTGCATATTGTAGAAAAATACAATATTGAGTAATAATTAAGCAATATTATTTTTTAAAGAGAATTAGCATGTGAATGTTTTGAGTTGTGTCTTCTGTAATAATAATAATAAAAACTTTATTTTTATTAATAAATCTGTGTGAGATATCAAGTTGGACTTAGCAGTAATAAAAACAGAAACATTTTTGGCTATATGCTAGGAAGAAATGTTTATGTGAAATAAAACAGCTGGACCTACATGAAATAGAGACCAGAGTATAAAAAATGGTTAGTAGCATTACACACACTGAGGGCCAGAGGGCCAGGTTTTCCAAAGAGACAAAGCTTCTGTGCCTCTGTTTTAGTAGAAGATCCTAGCAGCACAGCATGCCTCTCATGGCTTACAGCTGTACATTTTAATGCCACCTAATGTGCTTGTGCATGACTCTGAAATTCATGGGCTATCCATCTGGCAGAAGGAAACTAAACATTGGTTTGTAGGAGTCCTGAAATTTCTCTAAATTACAAATGTAGCAAATCAGCACAAATTTGGCAGGGAAAACTCTGCAGTGGTTCTGCATCAAGCTGTACCACATCCTACTGCAGCCAGGACAAATACTGCAGCCAGGAAGACCCTTAGCTAACAAGAATTTTCCCATCATTCAAAATTAAATAAATTCTCATTGTATGGCCATGGAACAAACAATTAGTACAACTTGTATTGGTAAGGGCCATTTTCTGACAGCCCCATATCAGTATTTCATTTGGTTTAGCCCATACATGCAATAGATTACCTAGACAAATAAGGAAAGCTTTCCTTCCAACATAGGTAAAATTCATCCCAAATACAGAAAAATTTTGAGAAACTGAGGTTAGAGGGAGAACCAGCCCAAATCACAGGAAAGACTAAGAGGAGCAAAAGACTAGATATCTGGCTCAGATATAATCTCTTGACTTCTTTAGAGTTTTCACAGAAAAAAACACTCAGAAAATATCCAGTTTCATAACATTAGAGATGATCAATAGGTAAGAAAAATCATTTTTCACTTTACACCATATTTAAACATCACAATGAAAATTCAAGTGGAACTTATTATATCAGCTATATTCTGGTAGTTATCATATTATCATATCTCTTTCTAACATATGTTTTTAGAGACATTTAGCAACTAGTGCTAATAGCTGATATTCATGTTCCTTTCTTTCAGTACAGCTAGTCCTGACATTTCATAGTTCATGTATCCTTCAGTTAGACTTTTTTTTTTTTTTCCTAAATCTAATGTCCCAAAAGAAAGACAAGAGTTCAGTTCAATTAAAATAAATAATGGATGTGGAGTAATATGCCAAGCAGAGCATCTCTCTCTGGCATAAAACTTATGCAACTGTCGGATTCCCAAATCCAATCAATGAAATAAATAGGAGAGAATTAAGAGTGCTTTTTCACCTCCCAAAAGCCTTAGCTATCTTACAAATTTATGGGGTCACATTTCACTTGTATAGATCTAGAAGAATTTGTTTGAGTTTCTTTAGCAGTTATTGCAGTAATGCCTACAAGACCTAGGTAAAGCTATATTTACCAAGAAGTGACGAAGAGGAAGTTCCAAGTAATCTACTACTTCAGCAAAACATCATCTGGAGGCAAACAGCTTTACTTGCCCCCTAGTGTAACACAGCTACTCAGAAATCATTTCAGATTGACCTTGATTTTAATTGGACCAAATAAAATCTTGCTTGTTTTATACTAACCGATGTAATTCACAATAAAAAGATGCTGGTGTCAATGCACTGATTACCAGAACTCGAAAAGCAGAAATAGGGTAAACTCTATGTATTAATGGGATTTCCCCAGTTGGATAAAAAAGTTTAAGTAAAACACTCTCTAAGAAGCCCATATGTAATAACCAATGTTGTGACATGTACCAGGTTCAAGCAGATGGGTTGATTTGTTTTAGCTTGGATTTCACCTAAGGAATGTGGATAGTGTTTAAGAAAATAATTTTAAAATCAACTTTAAGAGCCCAATGTCACTGAGGTGAAAAAAATATTGGTACCTGCTAAATGTTTGAATGGTAATGGGAAGCTTCAAAGGTGACATTTTGTGGAATCCTCGAGATAAAATATATTTAGTTTGACAGTTACCAAAACATCCTGCTTAATTGCAGCTCCTTGTACAACACTAACTGTATTTCTCAGATTCCTTAAAAAAAAAAAAGAAATTTGAGCAGTCGTACATATTGAAAAACTCATCTCTTTAAACTTCCATTTTTAAATAACATTTAAAGTATAACCTAAACATAAAATCAGCACAAGATCCCAATACAAAGAAGGAATCCAAACCAAGCTGCATTTTCCTCATAACAGCATCTTGTTGGGGCCCTGATGTGCAGTAGAAAAGTGCTTGCACATTACTGAGAAATACTGGTGATAAAGTGTTCAACAGATACTTTCTTGAACTACTTTTTTTTTAGGAAATGCAGCATGTTGCTGCAAGTTCGTCCATGGTAGACAAATCTCTAAAGCCTGAGGAAGTCATAATGAAATCCCTTTTTTCCACAGACCGAGCACCTTAAAATTCCATTAAGTGTCTAGATTTTAGCAACTTCGTACAGCACTAATCAGACTCCAGAATTATTAGCAGGTTATCACACTATGCTTAGTCTGTAAAACTAAAACAGTAAAGGAGACAGCCAAACCTTGCATACTGATTACCTACTAGCTCCTCAAAGCCTATTTCCCAATTCTTTTCTAATAAAATGGAAAACCAAGGCATAACTAAGTATGAGATGGGTAGATGAAACACTTAATTCAGCAAATACCTAGAGAAGCTCCTGCTTACATCTCCTGGGTAATTATCTGTGCTACAGCAAAGCATCTGCAAGAGCTTCCTCCTCTGGCAGGGACTTATTTCATATGGCTGAACCACCAAAGGTGGGTTCAGTTGCGATTTGTCTACCTGCCATTGCCTGTACAGTGGTAAGCAAAGAAACCCTAAACGATTTTGCCTTCTGAGAAAATGTAGAGGAGAATCACTCTTGTGATTTTCAAATTCACACAATCTCTATCAGCATAGCCCTCAGAAATCAACAGGTATTTCACAGAATCACAGAATTTCTAGGTTGGAAGAGACCTCAAGATCATCGAGTCCAACCTCTGACCTAACGCTAACAATGCCCACTAAACCATATCTCTAAGCTCTACATCTAAACGTCTTTTGAAGACTTCCAGGGATGGTGACTCCACTACTTCCCTGGGCAGCCTGTTCCAATGTCTAACAACCCTTTCGGTAAAGAAGTTCTTCCTAACATCCAACCTAAAACTCCCCTGGCTCAACTTAAGCCCATTCCCCGTCGTCCTGTCACCAGGCACGTGGGAGAACAGACCAACCCCCACCTCGCTACAGCCTCCTTTGAATTACCTATAGAGAGCGATAAGGTCGCCCCTGAGCCTCCTCTTCTCCAGGCTGAACAAGCCCAGCTCCCTCAGCCGCTCCTCATAGGACTTGTTCTCCAGGCCCCTCACCAGCTTCGTTGCCCTTCTCTGCACCCGCTCAAGCACCTCCATGTCCTTCTTGTAGCGAGGGACCCAAAACTGAACACAGTACTCGAGGTGCGGCCTCACCAGAGCTGAGTACAGGGGGACGATCACCTCCCTAGCCCTGCTGGCCACACTGTTTCTGATACAAGCCAGGATGCCGTTGGCCTTCTTGGCCACCTGAGCACACTGCTGGCTCATATTCAGCCGACTATCCACCATCACTCCCAGGTCCTTCTCTGCCTGGCAGCTCTCCAACCACTCATCTCCCAGCCTGTAGCTCTGCTTGGGGTTATTGTGCCCCAGGTGCAGGACCCGGCATTTGGCCTTGTTGAACTTCATGCAGTTGACCTCAGCCCATCAGTGCAGCCTATCCAGATCCTCCTGCAGAGCTTTCCTACCTTCAAGCAGATCGACACACGCACCTAACTTGGTGTCATCTGCGAACTTACTGAGGGTACACTCGATGCCCTCGTCCAGATCATCAATGAAGATATTAAAGAGGACTGGCCCCAGCATCAAGCCCTGGGGGACGCCACTAGTGACTGGCCTCCAACTGGACTTGACTCCATTTACCACGACTCTTTGGGCCTGGCTATCCAGCCAGTTTCTAACCCAATGAAGCGTGCACTAGTCCAAGCCAAGAGCAGCCAGTTTCTTGAGGAGAATGCTGTGGGAGACAGTGTCAAAAGCTTTACTGAAGTCAAGGTAGACCACATCCACAGCCTTTCCCTCCTCCACCCAGTGTGTCACTTTGTCATAGAAGGAGATCAGGTTCGTCAAGCAGGATCTGCCTTTCATAAACCCATGCTGACTGGGCCTGATCGCCTGCTTGCCCTGCAAGTGCTGCGTGATGACTCTCAGGAGGATCTGCTCCATGAGCTTCCCTGGCACTGAGGTCAAACTGACAGGCCTGTAGTTTCCTGGGTCTGCCCTCCAGCCCTTCTTGTAGATGGGTGTCACATTTGCTAGCCACCAGTCAACTGGGACCTCCCCCGATAGCCAGGACTGCTGATAAATGATGGATAGTGGCTTGGCCAGCTCCTCGGCCAGTTCACTCAGTACCCTTGGGTGGATCCCATCTGGCCCCATCGACTTGTGCACATCCAAGTGCCGTAGCAGGTGACCAAACAGTTCTTCGTGGATAGTGAGGGCCACATCCTGCTCCCCATCCCCTTCCACCAGCTCAGGGTACTGGGTATCCAGAGAACAACCGGTATTGCCGCTAAAGACTGAGGCAAAGAAGGCATTGAGCACCTCCGCCTTTTCCTCATCTCTTGTAACTAAGTTTCCCCCCGCATCCAGTAAAGGATGGAGATTCTCCTTAGTCCTCCTTTTTGTGTTGATGTATTTATAAAAACATTTTTTGTTATCTTTAACGGCAGTAGCCAGATTGAGCTCCAGATGAGCTTTGGCCTTCCTAATTTTGTCCCTGCACAGCCTCGCTACATCCTTATAGTCCTCCCTAGTGGCCCGCCCACTTTTCCAAAGATTATAAACCCTCTTTTTTCTCCTAAGATCAAGCCACAATTCTCTGTTGAGCCAGGCTGGTCTTCTTCCCTGCCAGCTCATCTTTGGGCACGTGGGGACAGACCATTCCTGCGCCATTAAGATTTCCCTCTTGAAGAGCGCCCAGCCTTCCTGGACTCCTCTGCCCTTCAGAACCGCCTCCCAAGGGACTCTACCAACCAGTGTCCTGAGCAGCTCAAAGTCAGCCCTCCGGAAGTCCAATACAGCGGTTTTACTGGTCCCCTTCCTGGCCTCGCCAAGAATAGTGAACTCCACACTGACCCTGGCCCCAGGGAGGCAGCAGACTTCCCTACGGGTAGGGTCAGGCCGACAAATAGGGCCCTCTGTTCCCCTGAGAAGAGAGTCTCCCACAACAATAACCTTCCTGTCTTTCTTGACGGAGGCAGTCCTGAGGCATGGAGTCGACCTCCTCACCCTAGGCATCCTCCTGGGAACACTTGCTACCTCTTCCTCAGCCACTGGTCTGTCAAGCTCCAGGGCCTCAAACCTGTTGCGTAAGGGCACCTGGGAAGGTGGGGCTGGAAGGGGAGGGCATCGCCTGCGATGTTGAGCAGGGACCTGTTTCCATTCCTCCTCAACTCCCAGATTCCCTCCCTCTGCCCGACGGCTACAGGGCAGGGGGTCCACCCCCATTTGGGGTGTCTCACCTCAATACCTCTCCTTGAGGCCCTGCAGGGAGTTGCTCCACAAGTCTATCTCTTGTTCACACTCCCTGATATCCCTCAACCTCTCCACCTCCTCCTTGAGCTCCGCCACCATGCGGACCAGGTCATCCACCTGCTCGCACCTCACACACACAGTTTCTCTGCCTCCCGCCGATGGCAGGAACAGGCTCAGACACTCCCTGCATCCGGTGACCTGAACTGCGGCATTTTTTAATGGGTAGTCGGTCTGGGTGTGTACCGACTTCCTGGAGAGCACACCGTGCCTGGTGGAGACCATTATCACCTAGCTAATGGCTGTCGTTAAGGAGGTGTTCGTGTGGGCGGGGGGGGGGGGGGGGGGGGGGGGGGGGGAACTGCCGCACTAACTGCCGCGCCACTCATTTATTAGGTTGTACGCAGAATCACACATTTATTAGGTTGTATGCAGAAAGTATCAGCTGATTTAAAGGCACAGTGCTCTCTACATCTTTCAATTGCTTCCTCTAAGCTAGTGGCATCACCTAGTTTTACAGATTGAAAGTCAGCTCTCTGGCCTTCTGCGTAGCATTTTATATAGCATTTATATAGTATTCTGCATAACATTTTAAAAAATTAAAATCCATAGGCCACTGGGTCAGCATATTAGCTTGCTTACTATGGAAGGCTAATATATCCTTAAAATAATTTCCACAGAGTCAGTGGGAGGATATAAGAACAAAGCTGGAAAGCATGTGAGAAATACGTTGCTTTGTACATGGGGTTTATAAAAACTGTGAGAAGAAAAAACTTCGGAAAGAAATTTGTGGTAGAAAAGTAGGCAAAGCAATGGACCCTGTGAGAAGAGTATTACACAAAGCTCATGAGAAGCCAACAAATAGTATTGAGGAGGTTAGTGAGCATGGTAATAGATAGACAACTTAGATAAGTTATCTAAGGGAAATGATCAGAAATGAGTTTTTATTTCAGCTGTTCCAGTGGAAGTGGAATACAACTTCTGAGAGTCTCTGAGGTGTACAGACATGAGAACAAAGCCTTAATTTATGTAATGTAAGCTTTGCCAATATTCCAGTGTAAATTTTCAGATGAAAATAGTTGATATATTTTAGGAATATCCTATTCTCAGAAGATTTGTTTTGAAACAGAAGTAAAACAGAAGAACTAAATTAAAATCATAACTCTGTATTGTTTTGATGGAATGAAGGGTTGTTTTCTGCCAAGTGTTTCTAAAAAGTAAATCTCAATGTCTGCTTTTTGTTTCCAAAACAAAGCAAGTTGCTACAATGCATTACGTAGTCCTGCAAGTCATCTCCACGAACCCAATTATTTATAAGTATTTTTATTTTCTCTTTTGAATGCAAAGTCCTTGACTAGAAGACAACAATATATTACATAGTATTTTGGTGGATAGTATGCAGAGTAGTAAATATATGGAAGCCATTGTCACAACGACAACATATAATAAATCTATTTAAAATGAATATAGATGAATAGGACATATACTCTTGTGTTGCAGAAAGTTTGTGCAGCCAGCCCAGAAAACTGGTCGTAACTCACAGCTATTTGGTATTTTTGTTATTGTTTAACAATTTACAACTGCCTGCATGCCATCCATTCTCAAAGCCCTTGACCTTAGTAGACCATGTGCAGTCACTCAGAATATCTATCACAATTATTATTTGAGAAAAAAAAATAAAAAAGTTTCAGTAAAAATGCAGACAGAGAGGGAAAGTAAAACAAGAGAAGTGCTATGCTGTCACTGAGGTTCAACTGAGGTTCATCAGTGACCTCATTGTTTCCTGCCATTGTCTTGTCTACTAACACAGCTGCTACACATTCCCCTTAGCCCATTATGGCATTGGAGAGTAGCAGCATCCTTGTGGTAAATGGTGTTATGATTTATTCAGTGTCACTCACTGAGAAAAGCCTCACTGTGGCAACCAAAAAGCAACACTGCAATTTTATTTTACAAGAGAATGGATGTGCTTTTGGCAGAGGGAAGGACTGTAAGTTAATGTACAACCATGGGGCTGCCCCAGGCAGGGGTCTGATCCTGGAGTCAAGGGTGGCAACCACACAGGCAGTTGCAGCGTCCTCAAGGATGGGCAACATCCCACAGCACCAGGGCTGAGCAAACAGGAATGGGTATTCAGGGTGACAGGTCCTATCAACATCTCAGACATCCTCAGGTGAAGACAAGTTGGTACCTAAGCCTGTTACCATGCTTAAGTCCCACCAGGGCTCCAGGGCAAGTGACAGAGGATGCCTGGATGGGAGACCCTGATGGGGCTGGTCAGGGCTCTCAGTGTGCACTCAGGGCCTGGCACATCTGCCCTGAGATGTTACTTGCCATGGGGCAGCGATGGTATAAACTGATTTGGCCTTGAATGGCCAGCTTTACAAAACAGATGGAGAACCCATCTTAAACATGGACTTCAGATCCAAAGCATGGAGCAATCAAGTACTGTAAGCAGCCATCATCCAACTACATATGACATCTAGCAGAGAGGCCGTTTGTGTTTTTCAGGTGCAATTTAATATGTATGTTGGTGTTAACGAGTGTGGAGAGTAGTGGAGCTTTGAATTTGTCCCCTGAAAGAATACATGAACAAATTTATGACGGTTCAGACAAGTGCATACAAGTGCAGACAAGTGCATCCCTCATTTCTGTGAGGTTATTTTACTGCTTATGTTTAGTCCAGCCAATGTCCATGTGCAGGCTTTTATGATAATTTCTATGCTTTTAGCCTTGAAATTTTTTGTTCAGCCTGCTATATATGTCAAGCCAAACTCCTGCTGATCATCTCTGCCCTTATTCTTTTCCAAAGTCATATGTATTCAGAAATGAGGAAGACTGCTTACACAGAGCTCTCCTTCAAAATGTCCTGGAGTCTATAAGAGCCATTTTTCAGAACAAGCTGTAAGTCATGTTCCAAATGCTGATATTGAAGATCCAGCACTCCCTGCCTCCTATTACCCCTGTGCTTTCCCTGAGACTTTTACTTGCATTAAGAACATGATGCCTTTGAGAATCGAAAGCATTCTCATCAAGTTCAATCCCAACTGCAGTCCTCGTAAGCTGCATTTAAGTACTGCTGACAGGACATTCTGTCACCTCCCTGGTTTTAGGCTGACCTCCATAATGATGATATATCCCTTTAAGATCACCATAATGTTGTAACCTGGTGTCCTCAGCTCTTCTGGTAATGGGGTTAGCTTTAAAAGCTGTTAGTAGCTTGTATGCTCTAGCCTCTGCCACTCTGGTAATAAAAGGCTGGATGTGATCGGGTTTTACATGGCCTCAACTTACATCTTGTGGTGATGGAATTAAACTAGTGCTAATAGAAGCAAGATGAAAAATATGAAATGGATAAATAATAAGGTAAGTTTCCCTAGTCATACATGTAGGAAGAAAATAACAACTTCCATCTTGATCTAAACACAGTTCCCACCAATGTACTATTCAGTAAACAATGGTTGATGACCCCTCCAAGGATGCGCGTAAGCGATGTAACACTGGAAAAGTCATTCACACTTGCCCACTGGGAAGTGACAGCTGAGCTGCATAGGTAATTATCAGGTCTCACTTCTTGAGAAGCAGATGCTCACATGCTTACATCCCTCCACACCCATCACATGGTTATCACACCCATTACACATCACAACAGCAGGAGATGGAAAGTTGGGAAATGTGATACGAAAGGTGATCGGACTTGCTCAGGTGATCGTTTCTGGGACAGACAATGGCGATGTGAGAGGGATTTCCCCCACCAAGGCCCCTCGAGGCAACCAGCCACCATTGCGAGAGCGCCTGGTGAGGCATAGCTGTGAGCAGCGGCCATTCCCCCCTCACGTACAGAGGCAGTCCCCAGTGATTGCAAGCGGCAGGCAGGGAAGGCAGCCCGGCCGTGGAGCAGCAGTTGGCGTGGGCAGGTCATGTAGAAGTGCGTGGAGGCAGCCCCTCTGTGCCTTTAGTGAGGAGGATCAGGCTGATACTGAAGCAAAGATGTTGTCCACCTGCTGCACCTGCTGGGCTGAGACCAAAACCCAGATGGACAGGCCATGACCCCCCATGGCAGATGCCTACATGCAGACAGAGCCCCTGAGGACCTAAAGAGTTTCCCAGACTTCCTGTTGTGGGGAACTCCGGAATCTGGAAGTCCCCCTAGGGCCCAAAGACAGAATTAGGTGTTGTGGGTGCAAGTGTGCCCAGCTGGATGAGCTTTTTGAGCAAGATGCTGTCTTGCAAGAGCAGTTCAATAGTCTGGAAAGCATCTGGGAATCTAAGTGAGAGATTGATGCATGGTATCAAGCACTGGCACAGGCTGAGCAACAGCCCTCCCTGAAGTCCTCACAAGGGACTGGTAAGGGAGCCTCTGAACTGATGCAATTGATGGACTTGCAAGACAAGGGAAGCTAGACCCTCATCTCTGCTTGGAGCAGAAGGAGGAATTTCCCCCTTGTCCCTGAAATGCCTCTATACAATAGGATGCTCTGGAACTCAAAAAAGGAGAGGCTAATAATAACAACGGTAATGGTCAAGCCCCAAGAAAGAGCGACTGTGTTAAGGTGGACCAGCAAACAACACATGCTACAAAGAACATGTGCCACACAAAACCAGTGCCAAAAATAAAGCATGAAGGGTGTTGGTTATTGGAGACTCCTCTCTGAGAGGCAGTGAAGCACTCATTTGCCGCTCAGACAATCTCTCTCAAAAGATTTGCTGCCTGTCTGAGGCTTGCAATCACGACATCACTAAGAGGCTACCAAGCCTGGTTAAGCCTACCTATTCCTACCACCTATTCCTACTCTTTCATGTAGGGACAAATGAGGTCACAACAAGGAAACTACAAAACATCCAAAAGGACTTTATGTCCCTTGGAAAGGTGTTGAAAGGATTGGGAGCTTAAGGAGTGTTTTCTTCAGTCATGGTGGGACAAATCACACGACTGCAACACTGGAATGGAGGGCTACAAGCTTTACAGGAGAGATATGCAGGGAAGGAAGAGTCAGGGTGTTGCCCTGTGTTAAGAAGCGGCTAGATTGTGAAGAGTTGCTGCTGAGAAACAGCCACAAGCAGGTTGAGAGCCTGTGGGTACAAATTAAGCATCAGACCAATAAAGAGCACCTTGTGGTTGGGGTCTACTACAGGCTGCCTGAACAAGGGGAGCCTTTTGATGAAGACTTCTTGATCCAACTACAAGAAACATCGCGCTCACGGGCTCTCATCCTGCTCAGGGATTTCAACTACCCAGATGTCTACTGGGAAAGCTACATGGCAGGCAGTAAGCAATCCAGGAGAACCCTGGAGTGCACTGAGGACAACTTCCTCATCTTGGTATTAGACAAACCAACCAGACGAGAGGCGTTTCTGGACCTGGTGTTCACCAATGTGCATGATCTTATTAAAGACATCAAGATTGGAGGCAGTCTGAGTTGCAGTGACCACACCCTGTTTGAGTCTGTGATCTCGAGGGATGTGGGCCTAGCAAAGAGCAAAGTCAGGACCCTCAACTTTAGAAGAGCAAACTGACAATTGCTCAAAGAATTAGTGGATAAGATCCCATGGGATGCTGTCCTTAGGGACAGAGGATCTGATCAGAGCTGGCAACTCTTTAAGGATGTTTTTCTTAGAGCACAAGAGCTCTCCATCCCCCTGTGCAATAAATCAAGCAGGGAAGGCAGGAAACCGGTATGGCTGAGCAATGACCTTGTGGTCAGACTTAGGCAAAAGAAGGAACTGCACAGGCAGTGGAAACAGGGCCACGTGCCCTGGGAAAAGTACAGAAACCCTGTCTGGATGTGCAGGGATGGGATCAGGAAAGCTAAGGCACTAACAGAGCTAAACTTGGCAAGGGATACAAAAAAAATAACAGGAAAGGATTCTACAGGTACATTGACCAGAAAAGACTAGTGAGAGTATATCATCTCTGGAAAATGTATATGGAGGACTGGAAACAACAGGCATGGAGAACGCTGAGGTATTTAACAACTTTTTTGCCTCAGTTCATTGGCAGTCAAGCTTCCCGCATCACTTGAGTCCCCAAACGTCTAGATGGGGGCTGGGGAAGCAGAGTCCCTCCCACTGTAAGAGAAGAGCAGGTTCGGGACCTCCTGATGCAACTGAACAGCTACAACTCTGATGACATCCATCCCAAGGTCCTGAGGAAACAGGCTGATATTGCTGCCAAGCCCCTCTCCATCATATTTGAAAAGTCATTGTAGTCAGGCAAAGTCCCTGGTGACTGGAAAAAGGGAAACATCACACCCATTTTTAAAAAGGGTAGAAAGGAAGATATGGAGAACTACAGAGGCTCACTACTGGTGAGCCTCACCTCTGTGCCTGGCAAGATTATGGAACAGATCCTCCTGGAACCAATGTTAAGGTACATGGAAGACCAGGAGGTGATCCGAGACAGCCAGCATGGATTCATCAAGGGCAAATCATGCCTGACCAATCCGGTGGCCTTTTATTCTGAAATGACTGCATCAGTTGACAAGGGAAGATTGACCGATGTCATCTACCTGGACTTCTGTAAGGCTTTTGACACAGTCCTACATAACATACTGATTTCTAAATTGGAGAGATATGAACTTGAAGGGTGGACCATTCGGTGGATAAGGAATTAGCTTGATGGCTGGACACAGAGAGTAGTGGTCAATGATTCTATGTCCAGGTGGAGGACAGTGATGAGTAGTGTCCCACAGGGGTCTGTCTTAGGTGCTTTTCAATATCTTCATCAATGACATAGATGATGGGATTGGGTGCACCCTCAGCAAGTTTGCAGATGACAATAATCTGAGTGGTGCAGTTAATACAAGAAAAGGAAGGGATGCCATCCAAAGGGACCTGGATAACCTTAAGAAGTGGGCCCAAATGAACTGAATGAGGTTCAACAAGTCCAAGTGCAGAGTGCTGCACCTGGGTCAGAGCAATCCCAGGTATGAGTACAGACTGGGAGAAGAACTTGAGAGCATCCCAGCAGAGAGGGATCTGGGGGTTCTCATGGAAGAGAAGCTCGACACAAGCCAGCAGTGCATGCTTGCAGCACAGAAGGCCATCTGCCTCCTGGTGCTGCATCAAGAGAGGCATGGCCAGTAGGTCAAGGGAGGTAATTGTCCCCCTCTATTCTACCCTTGTGAGGCCCCACCTGGAGTGCTGTGTCCAGGTCCGGGGCCTCCAGCACAAGAAGGATGTGGACCTGTTAGAACAGGTCCAGAGGAAGGCCACAAAGATGCTCAAAGAGCTGGAGCACCTCTCCTATGAAGACAGGCTGAGAGAGCTGGAGATGTTCAGCCTGAATAGAAGGCTCTGTGGAGACATTATAGCCTTTCAATACTTACATAAAGGATGGAGAGGGAGTCTTTACTTGGTTAGATAATGATAGGACAAGGGGGAATGGTTTTAAACTGAAAGAGGGAAGATTTAGATTAGATCTCAGAAAGAAATTCTTCACTCAGAGGGTGGTAAGGCACTGGAACAGGTTGCCCAGAGAGGTTGTGGATGCCCCATCCATGGAGGTGTTCAAGGCCGGGCTGGATTGGACCCTGGGAAACCTGATCTAGTGGGTGGCATCTCTGCCTATAGCAGGGGGTTGGAACTAGATGATTTTTAAGGTCCCTTCCAACCCAAGTCATTTTGAAAACAAACAAATAAGCAGTCACTATGATTCCTTTTCTTCAACATCTTGAACATTCCAGTCTTTTGTCACCCTTCTGAAACCAAGTAGACAGTTTTTCAGATAAAAGGTGATATGGCAGAAAATTCTACTCCTAGACATTTGAGTTATTTGGGAAAATACAATGACATTAGTAGCTTCTATCTCAATTTTTTATCCTACAACTTCCTTCCTTCTAATTAAATAGAGGAATGCTATACTCATTTTCTCTTCTCACCCTCCACTAAAAAGAGATGAAATGTAATCTGGGTTGCAACCGTAGGGTTTAAAAAGTGAGTATCAGCATTAGACCAGGAAATCTGCAGTGAGAACAGCACACACACAAAAGCAAAATAGTAAATACTACATTTTAAAATTACTCCTGACTGCTCTTTAACTTAACCTTTGATTATGAACTCTCTGTTAATTCACCAATCAGTCATGGCTGTGGCATTGGTCTACTTTATAACAACAAATGAAGAACAGATGTGCTAAAAGTTGTTTTCAAAGTTTCAGAAATCAAATACTTTGGTAACCAACAAATTATGTCCACTTCATAATTTGTTTTTTTAACGTACAAAAGATAGTCTAGTAGTACTTTTGCAAATTTAGCAGTTTCAGAGTGTGTAGAAGTTTACCTATAACCCTGAGAACCTGATCTGTACTAAAGTTATAGTTTATCATCCTATTAATTCAAAACAAAACAAAGTCATTTTTAGTAGTGGAAGCTCTTTAGAATGAGTCCCAGAAAAGAGTCAAACTCTTCAAAACTAAGACATAGTTCACACTCCTCATAGTATCTTATGCCTTTGAAGTACCAGGAGACCCTATTTTTACTGGTTTTCAAAATACCCTTTATATCTGCTTATGGCTGGGTGGATGCTGCTGCCCCAGGTGCTAAACTGCAAAAGGATTTAAAGACTATTTGTTTTCAAACATCCTGTTTCTCTCTTTTGAGAGCTGCTTCATCTCCAGCTAGCTGCAGGTACTTCAAAGAGAGACAACCATTTGAGAAATAGACTGCAGCTGAATTCAGGACTAATTCAAGTTTACTTGTCGAACAAAACATGATTTAGGGTTACAAGCACTTCCAATATCTTTCCAGTGAAAGATAATTCTTGCTTTAAAACAAAAATAAAACAACTTACCTTTGTTAAGCTCCTGTTTTAATCCTTTAAAGTCACAGTACAGCAAAGTGTTTTACTGTATAACTATGATTAGGCAAGTACTCTACCGTCTTGTTAACCAATGGCTTTCCCTTTTATCTTCTGCAAGCACCAGCCTGAGTCTCTTCTTCTATATTGGTCATCAGTGTCTGTCAAACCAGTAATGGTTTAGTCAGATTGCTTGGTGACCAATGAAATTATTCCTGTTTTATATATATTATTTCCTCATTTCTTACAGTATGATTTCTATACATAAGTGAAGGGAAAGGTTGGGTTCTTGTCTTTATTCTAGGCCTAAATTTCTTTGTTCTCTGGTGAGACGGTTTATGGTTCTACTTGTAGAAGAGGTATATGAATGGCAAGATATGTTTATTTTTAAATGGAATTCAGTTGTGAAGAACAGTAGGTTAGTCCTGTTTTTTTGTTTGTTTGTTTGTTTGTTTTTTTAAGCATTAATTAATACAATAGAAAAGAGAGTAGAGTGATGCTGAACAAATAGAAAAACTTACTCTTTCTTTTCTATGTAAAGACAGGTGGGGTGGTGGTGAAAAGTGTTATATAATTAGGATTCTATTTATGTTCAGATAAGTTTTAGCTGTCAATGTATGTTTTTCTGAAAGCTTTGGACAATACAAATAAATGCAATTTTTCCAAGGAATATAATTAAATTTCAAATTTTTATAATTAAGATATTTAAATCCATTACTATTTGTTGGCTTCTACCATAGTATTATCATCCATTAAAAATACTTTCTGCTTTAATGTGAGATGTTGTGACATGACTTACTGTCATTTATGAGCAAGTAAAGTAGGTATATAAGCCTTTTCAATGGTTGTTAAATATGTTGGAAGTATTTAATTGCAGTGCCATTAAATTATCATTCAAATGTATTTGGAAAGTCTAATTTTAGTGTTAATAGTGAGCAACACTGCAAGTAAAAAGCAACTGAAAACAACTGAGATCTACAAATGAACAAAGTGTTGTTTCTAACTGGAGCGATTATTATAGTGGTTTTAAATGCAGCACAATTATATTATTTATCTTTGTTATGTTTCTGTGTAGTCTTGGTATTTACTGACTATTAAAATTTTTTTTTTTTTTTTTTTTTTTTTTTTTTTTTTTTTTTTTTCACTTCCCAACTATGGTTTTAAAAAGACAAGAGGAAAGAAAAAAAAAAAAAAAAGATCCAAAATAATGTTTTCTCAGTAGCTGCAAACTCTCAATTAGACATAAATGAAGGTAGTAGAAGGTTTTAAGTCGAAATGACCACTGTATCAAAACCATATGCTGGACAGACCTTGAGACTGTCTCATGGATTAATTCTGCAGGCAGACAAAGAGATGACTGACATAGCAGCACTGTTAAAACTCCTGTCTTACTTGCTCCTTGGGTCTACATTGGAATCATGGCCAGGTACTAGAGCTTACTGCACAATGCGTGGTAACATTAGAAGAAGCTGTTGAAAATTCAAGACCCTAATAAGAGATGCTGCTACAGTTAATCAATAGGGAAATGTTTAGAAGAGTTTTTCAAATCCCATGCTTCTCCAGGGCTTCATGATTTTAGTTTTACCAGTTTCTTTAGGATCTGTAATCAAAAGGGTTTACTGAAAGCTAGCACTCGTATCTTCTTCCAAGTTATCCCCAGTCCACTGGTGTTAGGGCTGCTACAGATAATGCTGCTTTGTAGATTAGTGCTCCTTTTAAGCTTGGCTTGAACACTGGTTTCGCTTGCATTTATACAGATATATGCTATTTGCCATCAGGTAGCTGAGAGTATACTCATTTTGGCCAGGATGGAACAGATTGTCATCGCTCAGGGCTGCAGACCCAAACCCAACAACTCAGTCATCTCAAGTGTTAGCTGTCCTTCAAATTATTTCCATGACCATACAGTAGAGATGGTACTAGGGGATGTCTCTCAGATGATGTCCAATTCAACCTACCCCTCCTTCAGAATCTTGTACACTGTTTTACTTTTTAAGATTTATCTAGTTTGTTCTTAGACATGAGAAAAAGAAGAAAAAGCCTCTTCCATAACAGAAAAGGGAATTTGTTTCTGATCTTTTGTCTCTGAAAATACAGTTTAGAAACAAAGATGTATTCTGTCAAGTCCATTCCAATACTTGAAATATTTAATTAAGTAATAATAATAAATAAATAATGAGTGGGGGCTCAATGATTGCATTGGTCTGTCTTTGCCCAGTCAGTCCAAATGAGCATTTAGGTGGGTTCACATCAGCCAAATAAAAGTACTTTTATTGAGGAGGAATCCAATAGCTTTATTTAACCTGAGTGCCTTTGTTTATGTTCAGCTGGGGCATTAGGGAACAGATTTTCAAACTGTAATATGTTCATCTATGATGAACACATCATAGATGTGTTCTCTCCTCTACACAGAGAAGAGCTCTGGAATTTTGCAGGGTTCCTCCTAGAGCTCAGAGGACTTGGCCTTGCAACCCAGTTAATTTTTGAGACTTGCAAAGAAAAGGAGCCAAAACCTCTGGGTGTTGCCTCTCCTCTACGCTGGGCAGTGCAAATCCCTTGGAAACAAATCTGAAGTTGATTCCTCTTGCTCCCTATGATATATGGTCTTATAAAGGGCATGGGGCAGAGAATCAGTGTTCATGCTGTCTTTAGTAGGATTAAACACAAAATTTATAGTCCTTATTTATAGGTGGACTTTTTTCTTACCTAGATCTTACTCTTTGTTCATGGGAATAGCATTTGGTGAGCGAATCAGACAACACAAAAAAAATATTCAGACAGCTTACTCTCATTTCTGGCATGTATTTGATTTTAGAGTAATTTGGAGGGGAAGAGAGAAGGGATGGCTCTAAAGATAAGAGGATTGAATGTGCTTGTGTACTTCCAAACCCAAGGGTTTGTCTCATCTTACCATCTCTGATATTACAATCAATCTCAGAAATTAAAGTGATTATGCCTTAATATATTTTTAAATATTGATAAACTGATGCCACAGGTCTTTCAGAAACCTAAATAACCAGTTTTCATACCACAATGTATGATGAGCTGTTGTCAAGATCCTTTGTGTTTTCAAAGAGGGACTATTTTAAAATTTTACTTCACCTTTTTTAAACCTAGCATATGATTTTCATCTAGATATTAAAAGATTCTCAGAGTTTTCCAAAAGACTAAAATTGCCAAAAGATACTTCTCTGTACTTTTTCCCCGGTATTGACACAGCTGTGTTAATGAAGCTACTGGCGTTGCCATGCAATTGAACACTGGATATACATCTGGGATTTTTCCAGTTTCTCCAGTTGTACTACTTAAGATGCTGGTCTGGCTGAGTTTAGAAAACAATAATTAGCTTAAAATTTGGTCTTTTTATTATTTTTTTTTCTTTTCAAGTGGATATGAAATTCTTGTATGATAAACTTTTCTTTTTCTTCTCTAATTGTATTAAGTGTAAGAAGGCAAAAGGACAACTGAAGTCACTGCTACCAGTAGGAAACAAAAATATCTATATGTTATTGTGAGAATACTCTTTATTTTTATATTCTCAGGTATAAAGAGAGATGTCTTGCTCAGGATTATTTAAAGGTAAAAACTAAAAATACTTTTGTGTATTCTGTGTACTATTTTGTATGTATTTTGTGTACTATTCTGACATAAATAAGGACAATATATATATATATATATATATATATAAAACTCTTGTCCTGATGTCCTGACATGATAATAAATCACACAGTTAACCTGAACAGTGTGTTTCACCTTTCATGCTATGCTGGATTGACTTCTAAACGTCATTTATTTGATTTCCTCCAGAACAGACTCAACAGTGCTCTTCTAGGCCACTTCATACATTCAAAGATCTCCTAGCTCAGCTGAGAGCTTAAAAAACTTACCGTACCTTTCTAAATCCAAAATAAACTGTCCCAGGCTAAGTGGCTGCAGCTCAAATGCAGACCTCTGTTTTAGATTCTGGTAATTCTGTCCCGTTAATCAGTTTGCTTCTGCTGGTAAAAATTCAGTTAAAGAACATTTATCTCTGGGATGAAGGAGAGGAAAAGCTATCAAGACTGCTACATCTTCAACTAAAATGAAGACAGATGTGTCAACCACAGACTAAGTATGTTTTGTACAAATAGAGGAACATGTTGTTCCCTTAGCCCTGTCCTCAGTAGTAGGAGACATCTATGTCACTTTCAGTGGAGGGAAATGCTTGTGATTTAAGGCATGCTGTAAGTACTGTCTTTGGCTCTTCTGATCCCTCTGAAAAATGAAGTTAGAGTGAGCTTGGAAGCAAAAAATTCTGCCACAAGTTATTCTTTACTTTATGCAAATGTTTTGCTGAATTACTGTTATTGTGGGGATAGGGGTGGCCCTAAGAAAAATCTCCTCTTGAATTTTAGAGGTTGACATTTTGCTTCTTTAGCAGCTCTTGAGTGCCTTAGGATATATAGTGCTGTACAGTGTCTTCCTACAAAGAGCCTTTTGTGTTGTGTAGAGTCAAAGTAAGCATGAAAGAACCTCTGCTTGCTTTCGAGCTCTGTGGCTCTGGAAGATGGAGACTAGCTGTACATAAATCAATGTAATTACAGATGGAAAAGCTGCCAGACTTTTTCTGTTTCCTAGAGGTTTGGGGGGGGGGGGGGAGGGGGGGGGAGGAATAGGATGAGTTTGACTTTGGATAATTCCAGTGTTGGGGATCCCACTACAATCTCTCATTAACTTGTTCCATAAAACTAATTGGTAGGAATTCTTTCCTGAATATTCCTGAATATTCTGCTTTGCTTTTTTCCCTAGTTAATTCCATACAGTTGCTCAAGTTGTAGCTCTTTTACCATTTAAAATGAAATAAAAATCTTCCTATTTCTTCAACTATTAGTAATCATCTCTCATAGTAAAAAGCCATCAAGGAAAATGTTAAGTCTTTCACACAAGCTCCAGAAGCAACACTAGCTACATTCCTTGATGGAGGAAGAGTCCACTCCCATTTAAGCATAAAGTGTCTTCCAATGTCTTAATTTATTACCATTCCTCTTCCTGATAAAGTCTATATTCCCAGCCCAGGATGGGGAAACAAAACTGCTGTTCGATAATGGTTTTTTTTGTTTGTTTGTTTGTTTTTTGATAGAATTACAGTATTAAATGTCAATGGTTAATATAACCAGTCCCTTCTTTTTTTTTGCTGCATGTGAATGTAGCTCATTGCTGGAACAGAACTGAAAGAGTAAGGCCTCCTTAGAACCCTGCTATATGACTTCCTTATAAGATTTTGAAAATTAGGTGTCAATAATTACCAGTAGCTTCTAAAATGACAAGAACATAATAATAAAAATCATTTGGTAAAATAAGTTTTGGTATATATTTAAATAGGTATAAACCTGTATTAATAATAACTGTTATTAGGTAGAAGATAGTAACCCTGCTCATTATCTTCACACATGGCATGTCGTATGTGATCAAACAAACTAGATCTAGACCTTCTGATTTTCTAAACAGCAGGTATAGTGACTTATTTCTAAACCCTTTAAGATTTAAATTTTCTTCTGAGGTGAAAGCTGGGTGCGGACAAGGGGGAAGCTATATCTCCAGAGACCACTCCTTCCAAAACAGTAGTATGTGAGGACCATAAACACAAGTCTATTAGTGTGCCCGGAGGGTGAGAAGGGTGAGGCATGAGGTAACCCCAAGGCATGTAGATGTAGCCAGTTCATACAATCTTTCCTGGGGACGAGAAATTGCCCCTGGAAGAGAGTGACTTCAACAGCTGTGTAATCATACAAAGCCACTTTTTCTTAGTGTTACCCACATTTTAAAGGAAGGATTGAATACGATGTTTATACTACTGTCTATAGCATTCTCTACAATCTCTCATCCTCTATAATCTTTCAGAAAGGACTCCTGAGTTTTCACAGTGTGATCCTTATAGTACTGTCTGTTATCTCCTTTCTTGCATTCAAAGATGGTTACATACAAGTGACAGAAGTCTGTCAGCTTTCCTTTCACAAGGGTAGCAGCTTTCATGGCAGTTACATCTCATTCCTGTTTATCTATCAGCTGCTGAGCTTTCCTTTATATATATATATATAAGCACTTATATCTGATTGGTAGCTGGTGTGTCTATGGCTGGAGATCTTTTCACACAGTTTCAGAATCAGTGCCTGATTACATGCAATTACTACTGGGTTTGAGCCTCTGAGCCTTTATAGCTCAACTCCTTTATTTCTACAGAGCATGTAAGAACATTCGAATGTAAATCTGCTTTCCTTTCACTATACTCTCCCTTTCCTATGTTAAAAATAAAATAAAAATAATTTGTATATCTTTAAATTAATTTATATATAGTCACAGACTCTGGAGATGGATGATACTATACCACAGAGGTCAGTATGATGAGAATGGATGATATAAACTTCACAGTTCGGGTAGTAAAGAGAGCAGACAAATCATAGAAAAGGTCGCATCAGTCACCGTTTCTCAGATTTTCTGGAGGGGCACTGCTTCCTTTTTCATTCATCTGGTTTCATGAGACTCCTCCAACCTCTTCCCACAGCCCTAAGCCACCCCCTCTCAGGGGTCTGGCTGCTGCAAAGACAGCTAGAGGCCTTGGCCAGGGCTTACCACCTCTTCCCATGGCTGCTATCTCTGATGGAGGGTCTAGTGCTTGGCCACTGCCTGAGCTATTTCTCCTGCCATGTTGCAACTACACCTGATGCTGACCCCACCTCAGGCTCAGGGCCTATCCCCAGAGAGCTGTGTGATGCCTGGGGCTGGGGCTGCCTCCTGACTGTCCTATTCCTGGCTGGAGCAGTGGGATGGGCCCTGAGTCAGGCCTGGCCTGGCCCTGCTGCCCTCATGGCAAGCCCCAGGCTCCCAGCTGCCAGGGAACTTGCTGGCCCCTGTGGCCCCCAGACAGCGGGTACATTTCCTATGCCTTTCCCAATATTTAAGGAAACCCTCTGCCAGCCCTAGTTACCTTAGAAGTTACCCAGATTCCAGCTCCTGTACCTACAGTGGGTAGAACCCTCTGGACCTGGGTGCTAATTCCAAATGGGATGTGCATGCCTTTTGTGGGAAATATCCTTTTTGTCTCTGGTGTCCTTTAAGAGCAGGCTTCAGGAGCAGCTCAGGGCTGTACTTGCTGACTGGGCACTTTGCTTACCCAGAGGAGCGCACTGAGCCAGGACCAAAGCAAGAGACTTCTACAAGGGGAAAATTTTGAGTAATTGCTTCTCCTTTACAGCATATGTACTGGCCTTCTCTCAAGGCAGTATCAAGTGACTGAAATTGGGTGGAAATATATTCAAGGTTTCTTTCTGGAAGGTCTTGAAATTCTTGTTGCTGTGGCAGATAGCATTTGTAGGCACTTTGGCCTGAGCAATCAAAAGAAGCAACATGGGTAGCTAGAGTTTTACGTACACCCTGGGTCTGAAAACACAGGTTCAGACCTGTGTTAATAAGTTAAGTGTCTGGCCACCTGAAGTCATACAGTGTTCTGCAGCTGTCTCCACTGTCCAGAGTTTGTCATGTTCTACCTTGATGCTTTTCTCAGGACTCCATTTTATAGGCTAATAACAACCTCTGGTAGTCTGATGCCTTCTACAGAAGAGGAATGCAAGCATAGATAGTCATTCTTCATTTATCCAATTTTTCAGCCCTGGGGTCTTCTGTGAAAGAAGCCCAGCTCAAGCTGGGTACTGTCTCCCATGTGAGCTGCACGTGTTATTTGTACAGTCAATTACATACCATGAATCCATATTTTCTCCTTTCCAAGTCATAACCACAGCCACTGGTAAGCAAGTGAGATTTGTTCTGTGTTGTATAGGTTTCTCTAGACATGCTCCATTTTAGCTGTTTATCTTTCGCTAAGCTTGCCAGATATCTTAAATTCCAAATTCTACCTACAATCTCATTAGTGAATAAGACTCATCAACCTGATCATGGGCTTGTTTAGTGGGCACATAACTGTGAATATGACATCATCACAGAATCATAAAAGATCCCTAGTTGAAAGGAACCCACAAGGTGCATAGAGTCCAACTCTTGGCTCCACACAGGACTAACTGAAAATTAAACCCTATCTGAGAGTATTGTCCAGATGCTTCATGAGCCACGACCACTTCCCCAAGGAACTTGTTCCAGTGTTCGACCACCCTCTCAGTGAAGAAACTTTTCCAAATATCCAACCTGAACCTTCCCTGATGCATCTTTATGCTATTCCCTTGATTTCTAACACTGGTTGCTAGAGAGAAGAGATAAGCATCTGCCACTCCACTCCTCTCATGAGGAAGCTGAAGGCTGCCATGAGGTCTCCCCTCAGTCTTCTTTTCTCTAGGCTGAACAAACCAAAGGACCTCAGCCATTCCTCATACATCTTCTTCTAGACCTTTAATAATCTTTGTAGCCCTCTTTTGGACATTCTCTAATAATTTTATGTCCTACTTATATTGTGGTGCCCAAAACTGCACACAGTACTCAAGGTGAGGCTGCACCAGAGCAGAGTGGGATGATCACTTCCCTTAACTGGCTAGCAATGCCATGTCTGATGCACCGCAGGGTATGGTTGCCTGGGCATGTTGTTGATGCATATTCAAGTTGCCTTTGACCAAAACCCCCAAATCCCTGCAACTAGATACTACCTAGCAATGGGAAGTCACCCTTCTATGACATTTAACCTTGAGAAACTGACTGGGAAATTTGTTGTTTGGGGAATTGATAAGGGGATGATTTACTGATATTGGAAAATGTTAGTGAGTGCTGCCACCCAGGAACTGTATTCAGGAAAGTATGATCCTGAGATCTGAAATAAGACAGGGAAAATAGTTTGTCGTTTGTGCCACCTACACACAGAAAAAGGTGAGATGTGGTTTGATATGTAGAGATGACACTGAGTCATTTCATTACACACAAACCCATGAGTCATTGTGTCACAAATAAGACAGAATAAAATAACAGCTTGACCTGAATGTATGTTCTGCATACCAATTGAAAATGAAGGAAAGCCACTGTGTCTTTGATCCATAAATGTTTTCTATTCTTTTCTATTTAATACATTCCCCTTTTGCACAATAGCTGTCTATTGCTGCAGGAGGAGAAATAGTTATGCTATCCTTCTTGGAGTCCAGCAATTTTCCTAACTCTATTTGACAGGGTAATTGGCCAGAGGGTAGCACTATCAGCCAGGGAACTGTTTTGAAACAGTCTCCCAAAAGGGGGAGTAGAAAGAATAATCCCTTCAGGCAGGAATATGGGATTTATGTTAAGTGAATAGAGGAAAACTTCCTCAGATGCTACAGGCTCTGAACATCCATAGCCACAGCCCACTTTCCACCTACTACTTCACCCATGATAAGCAAGCTCATGTTTCAGCTTTTTACCTTCTTGTCACAAAACATGCACGTGAAAATGATGACTTGCAGATGGGACTCACCCTAAGAGCAATAAATTTGCACAGCCTTCTTGCTTTGCTGCTTTTAAAAAGAAAAAAGCCGTTGCAAGCAAAGTCAGGTTGCACACCTCTGCTCCTGGCAGAGCACTGTTGCACTAGGAGTACCATAAATGTGACACTTCTTTGAATAAGAATGCAAGAAATGCACTGGGTCAAGTTAAAACTCCACCTAATCCGACATCTATGTTCCAAGACAGAGATGAGAGAACAATGTCATGTATGCAGTATTCAAAAATTGACTTAATATTGTCCTGAGCAACCTGATCATACTTTGAAGTTGGACTTGTATTGAGCGTGTATTGGTTAGCTGAGATGGTGTCCAGAAAGCTCTTCTAAACTATGTTATTCCATGACTCCAGTTGAAGAAGTCATTTCTACTACTAACCTGAGTATTTTCACAGTCTGTAACAATTGACAGTTCCTAATATAGTTTTAGGAAGTCTCACTTCCTATACTTCATTTGAAAAGTTAATCTTTATCATATCACACACTGCTATACAGTCTAGTACTACAGTTTTATTCTAGTTTTGTGTACCAGATAGTGAAACAGGTTTCCAAATAACTGCTAATTCAAACTAAATAACAGATTGGCAGCTATTATAGTAGAGATGTTTCAGAGAATAAAAAAGTAAAATAAAATAAAAAACCTTACATGATATCCTCTTTAAAATAGTGATAATTTTTTTTTTCCCCCAGTCATGCTGCTTCAGTGAAAGATTAATTTGGCCCAAGACAAAAGCCTTTGTCTTTTACTGCATTAAATTTTATTTTTTATCTATGTGAGTCAAATCTCTATTCATTACAGCTTTGCTCCACCTGTCTTTTTTTTTTTTTATCATGGGTTTGGCACACTTGAGTAGAATGAAGCTCAAAAGTAGATCATCCTTAATCTTTTAAAATATGTACTTACAGTCTTTGTAATAGAAGCACACGATCACCTGCTACTGGTGACTAAAATCCATCATTTTGAAAAGCAACAGGCTTTGCATTTCCTATTCAATAGCCAACTTCTTATGCATCTTGGAAGGGATATAATGATTATCTTAAAAAAACATAAAAACAAATTTCTTCCTTCTTAAATTTACCAGAGTAATACAATGGTGTTATATGTTTGATAAAAGGAGAAGCAGTTTCTGAAAACGTTTCCTCAGGCAAAACTGCCTGCTAAAAAGCTAATGAGCTAAGGGGTTGTGTCTGGGACCACTGAATCACAGATTCACAGAATTTCTAGGTTGGAAGAGACCTCAAGATCATCGAGTCCAACCTCTGGCCTAACGCTAACAGTCCCCACTAAACCATATCCCTAAGCTCTACATCTAAACGTCTTTTAAAGACTTCCAGGGATGGTGACTCCACCACTTCCCTGGGCAGCCTGTTCCAATGTCTAACAACCCTTTCGGTAAAGAAGTTCTTCCTAACATCCAACCTAAAACTCCCCTGGCTCAACTTAAGCCCATTCCCCTTCGTCCTGTCACCAGGCACGTGGGAGAACAGACCAACCCCCACCTCACTACAGCCTCCTTTGAGGTACCTGTAGAGAGCGATAAGGTCGCCCCTCAGCCTCCTCTTCTCCAGGCTGAACAAGCCCAGCTCCCTCAGCCGCTCCTCGTAGGACTTGTTCTCCAGGCCCCTCGCCAGCTTCATCGCCGTTCTCTGGACTCAGGTTCAACAAGCAGGACCTGCCTTTCATAAACCCATGCTGACTGGGCCTGATCACCTGCTTGCCCTGCAAGTGCTGCGTGATGAGTCTCAAGATGATCTGCTCCATGAGCTTCCCTGGTACTGAGGTCAAACTGACAGGCCTATTCATATTCAGCCGACTATCCACCATCACGCCCAGGTCCTTCTCTGCCTGGCAGCTCTCCAACCACTCATCTCCCAGCCTGTAGCTCTGCTTGGGGTTATTGTGCCCCAGGTGCAGGACCCGGCATTTGGCCTTGTTGAACTTCATGCAGTTGACCTCAGCCCATCAGTGCAGCCTATCCAGATCCTCCTGCAGAGCTTTCCTACCCTCAAGCAGATCGACACATGCACCTAACTTGGTGTCATCTGCGAACTTACTGAGGGTACACTCAATGCCCTTGTCCAGATCATCGATGAAGATATTAAAGAGGACCGGCCCCAGCATCAAGCCCTGGGGGACGCCACTAGTGACTGGCCTCCAACTGGACTTGACTCCATTTACCACGACTCTTTGGGCCTGGCTATCCAGCCAGTTTCTAACCCAATGAAGCGTGCACTAGTCCAAGCCAAGAGCAGCCAGTTTCTTGAGGAGAATGCTGTGGGAGACAGTGTCAAAAGCCTTACTGAAGTCAAGGTAGACCACATCCACAGCCTTTCCCTCCTCCACCCAGTGTGTCACTTTGTCATAGAAGGAGATCAGGTTCGTCAAGCAGCATCTGCCTTTCATAAACCCATGCTGACTGGGCCTGATCGCCTGCTTGCCCTGCAAGTGCTGCATGATGACTCTCAGGAGGATCTGCTCCATGAGCTTCCCTGGCACTGAGGTCAAACTGACAGGCCTGTAGTTTCCCGGGTCTGCCCTCCGGCACTTCTTGTAGATGGGCGTCACATTTGCTAGCCGCCAGTCAACTGGGACCTCCCGCGATAGCCAGGACTGCTGATAAATGATGGATAGTGGCTTGGCCAGCTCCTCTGCCAGTTCACTCAGTACCTTTGGGTGGATCCCATCCGGCCCCATCGACTTGTGCACATCCAAGTGCCGTAGCAGGTCACCAACCAGTTCTTCATGGATAGTGAGGGCCACATCCTGCTCCCCATGTATTTATAAAAACATTTTTTGTTATCTTTAATGGCAGTAGCCAGATTGAGCTCCAGATGATCTTTGGCCTTTCTAATTTTGTCCCTGCACAGCCTTGCAACATCCTTATAGTCCTCCCTAGTGGCCTGCCCACTTTTCCAAAGATTATAAACCCTCTTTTTTCTCCTAAGATCAAGTCACAATTCTCTGTTGGGCCAGGCTGGTCTTCTTCCCTGCCAGCTCATCTTTGGGCACGTGGGGACAGACCATTCCTGCGCCATTAAGATTTCCCTCTTGAAGAGCGCCCAGCCTTCCTGGACCCCTCTGCCCTTCAGAACCGCCTCCCAAGGGACTCTACCAACCAGTGTCCTCAGCAGCACAAAGTCAGCCCTCCGAAAGTCCAATACAGCGGTTTTACTGGTCCCCTTCCTGGCCTCGCCAAGAATAGAGAACTCCACCATTTTGTGGTCACTCTGCCCAAGACAGTTCCCAACAACCACATCCTCCACCAGTCCTTCTCTGTTTGTGAAGAGAAGTCCCTCACGAGAACAAGCACCGACGATTTTGCAACATCTGTCAGCTGCCTGTAGAACTCCTCATCCGTCTCCTCATCCTGGTTCGGCGGTCTATAACAGACCCTGACCAGGACGCTAGCCTTGTTGGCCTTCCCGCTGATCCTAACCCAAAGGGACTCGACCTTGTCATTCCCAGCCTAGAGTTCTACAACCTCGAAAGACTCTCTAATATAGAGAGCCACACCACCACCCCTTCTGTGCTGCCTGTCTCTTCTGAAGAGCTTATAGCCAGTCATTGCAGCACTCCAGTCATGAGACTGGTCCCACCACGTCTCCATGATGGCAACCAAGTCGTAGCCTGCCTGCTGCACGATGGCTTCCAGCTCCTCCTGTTTGTTACCCATGCTGTGTGCATTGGTGTACATGCACTTCAGCTGGGCTATTGCCTTATCCCCTGGCCTTGCCATTGTTTCCCCTGGCACAGCTCCAACAATCCTTGCTTCAGCCCCATCCCCCTTCTTACCTAGTTTAAAGCCCTCTCAATGAGCCCTGCCAGCTCCTGGCTCAGGATCCTTTTTCCCCTAAAAGATAGGGACCCGTCTGCGGCCATCAGGCCAGGTGCCGAGCAAAGTGCCCCATGGTCAAAAAACCCAAGATTTCTGTGTTGGCACCAGCCCCTGAGCCACATGTTTATCAGATTGGCTTTCCGTGTCCTCTCTGTACCCCACCCTGCCACCTTAGGGATGGACAAAAAACACCACCTGCACTCCCACTCCATCCACTAACTGTCCTAGTCCCCTAAAGTCTCGTTTGATAGCCTTCAGGCTTCTCTCTTCAATGTCATCACTACCTGCCTGGACTATCAAAAGAGGATAATAGTCAGAGGGGTGAACCAGGTTAGGAAGCATCCTGGCAACATCCCTGACCTTGGCCCCAGGGAGGCAGCAGACTTCCCTACGGGTAGGGTCAGGTCTCTGTTCCCCTGAGAAGAGAGTCTCCCACAACAATAACCCTTCTGTCTTTCTTGGTGGAGGCAGTCCTGAGGCGTGGAGTCGACCTCCTCGCCCTAGGCATCCTCCTGGGAACACTTGCTACGTCTTCCTCAGCCACTGGTCTGTCAAGCTCCAAGGCCTCAAACCTGTTGCGTAAGGGCACCTGGGAAGGTGGGGCTGGAAGGGGAGGGCATCGCCTGTGATGTCGAGCAGGGACCTGTTTCCATTCCTCCTCAACTCCCAGATTCCCTCCCTCTGCCCGACGGCTACAGGGCAGGGGGTCCACCCCCATTTGGGGTGTCTCACCTCAATACCTCTCCTTGAGGCCCTGCAGGGAGTTGCTCCACAAGTCTATCTCTTGTTCACACTCCCTGATATCCCTCAACCTTTCCACCTCCTCCTTGAGCTCCGCCACCATGCGGACCAGGTCATCCACCTGCTCGCACCTCACACACACAGTTTCTCTGCCTCCCGCCGATGGCAGGAACAGGCTCAGACACTCCCTGCATCCGGTGACCTGAACTGCGGCATTTTTTAATGGGTAGTCGGTCTGGGTGTGTACCGACTTCCTGGAGAGCACACCGTGCCTGGTGGAGACCATTATCACCTAGCTAATGGCTGTCGTTAAGGAGGTGTTCGTGTGGGCGGGGGGAACGCTCTGCCCTTCCTGCTCACCCTGCCTGCGCGAACTGCTGCGCTAACTAACTGCCGCGCCACGCCCTGTTTGCTTTTGAACGGCTGGGGAGGGGCCGCTGCTGGCTCCGCCTACGCCTCGTCAGCCTCCCTCACGAGGGCTGCTGGGTCCTGGCAGCTCCCTCGAGTGGGCTTGATGCCGGAAAAATTAGCCCTGCCTGGCCCGATCCCCCGCTCCACTGCAGAACGCGTCTGCCCCGGAGCCGATCGCCTCGGTAAATGGCAAGCCCTGAGAAGCAGGGCTTATTCTGAAAGGTGGTCCTTGCTCTTTTATCACATATATTAATGGCTTTTCAGAAAGAACTCCTCAGAGCATTTAAACAACTGAGCAGACTGTCCATATTAGAGGGGGAAAGGAGCAAGTGTGCAAGGCTGTTGAAGACCAGGGCTAGTGGCTGCATTGTCCCTAAGGAACACTAGAGGCAGACTGAGCAGGGCCCCAGAAGAGAGCAGTGGCAGTGTCCCATTCATTACCTTTGCTTGTCTCCACTGGATCAATGCCACCACTCCTATAAACCCTGTGAGGGGCCTGACCACGGACTTCATGCTTCTGTAATATCATAAATACTATTTGAAGAGCCAGTGGGAAGAAATACAGCAGATCTCCTCTCCTCCCATTGAAGAAGATATTTGAAAAGCTTAAAAACTTCAAGATCTTCACTTCCCTTCTCAAACTGTTGCTTGAGAAATAAATATCTGCTTTGAATTACCTAGTCAAGGCTCATCCTTTGAAATTCTTACTCAGAGTCAGGAATAAAAACTTGCAAGGCATGTCCACATGAACACTTTATAGACCAGATTAAAGTTGTGTGAAAAAACACCTAAGCATTGAAAACAAAATATTTGCAGGGGAAAAAAATGTTATTAATTCAAACATATATATATATATTTATTTATTTATTTATTTATTTTTTCCAGAAATATAGGTCAATTAAACATTCATTCATATTTTTTTTTGAGGAACAATTTCTTAACTGGAAAGTATATGTTGTATTATCAGTTGCTTTTAGCAAATGAAAATAAAGCAAAAAGCTGAAGTTTGGGAACAAAGAAGTGTTTTGTTTTGTTTTGTTTTTCTTCTTGTTTGCTTGTTTGTTTGTTGAATCCCATTTAATATGGAATTGTGTTGAAGGGATCTAGTTCCCTAATCTGAGAAAAGAGATGTGAGCTCGTGTCTTGAAGATTTGAGGAGGGTCACCACATGCTAAATCAAAATAGGATTTTAACATGGTCTTCTTTCATGCTCCCCTGCTAGAATGAGAACTCACTGTCTTTCAGTAATTGTTTGTGCATTTTATCTAAAATGTCCACAAGAAAAAAGAACCATATTTTCATGTTCATTTTCATTCAAGAAACTCCATTGGCTTGAAGTCAGATCCCCTTCTGGAGATATGAATGTGACCCAAGGTCTCCCATATTTCCTTAGGAGTCCTTTTATCTGTTGTTGTCCAATATGTTTTACTGGATTTATTTTTATTATTATTATTACTGTTTTTTCAGTATACTTCCCCCCCCCCCCCCCCCCCCCCCCCCCCCCCCCCCCCCCCCCCCCCCCCCCCCCCCCCCCCCCCCCCCCCCCCCCCCCCCCCCCCCCCCCCCCCCTCCCCCCCCCCCCCCCCCCCCCCCCCCCCCCCGGGAAAAATCCAAATCAAATTGCAAATATTTGGAAGAATTTAAACACATTCTTTAATGAATTAACTACTTGACAAAAGTATTTTATCTGGCTCTATATAAAAGTAAAATAACTTTATCAATTTTGTTTTAATAAAAGCTATATTTGAACTGGTCATAAGCTGCAGGCAGCGCTTGACTGTGAACTTTATTTTGCCATGTATAAAATGAATGCTGAAATACTAATGACTTCTGGAAAACCTTGGTACAGCAACTGACAGTGCTACAGAAGGAAAAACCCTGTAACAAATTTTGACCTCAGGACTGTCTCTGAATTTTGTTTTCATTAGCTTTAGAGATACCAGAGGATTCTGGTGCAGCTGAGGGAAAGAAGTCCACGTTATAGTTGCACCAAGTCATGGTCAAAAATTATACAGAAGCAGATGGTGTTTTCTTTTTCTTGTTCACTACTGTCTTTGTGCACATTTTCTTTGTACTCCATGTCTTTTCTCTTGAGCTTAAAAGTCAGCTTTTATATTTATTTGTTGAAATAAGGTTAGGGAGCTGTTGTTTCATCTAAAATATCATTATGTGTGAGGTTTCGGGAACCAGTAGAATGTTTGCAATGATTTTGTGAGTACAGCATCAAGAATTTCAGCATGAAATTTTTGCTCAGAATTGTGCCTCAGTCATTTATCATTCACAATATTGTGCCTAGGTGTAGATGTCTCACACTGAAGAAAGCATGCTCATGTGCCATTATTAGGTGTTTTTGCAATTTCTGGTTCTCATTCAAAGCCCAGAAAAAGTAGACGAGGAAACTTTCTGTTTATTTCCAACACATAAACTGTAGATAGACTGCTGAAGGTTTGCTGCAGAGTTAAAACCCTGCTTGTCTTGAAGTCAGTGGCAAAACTGTCTTGAAAATCTTTGGATCCAGGATTTCCTTCAGATTTTCAGTACCTTCTTTGGGATGATTCAGTGTCATCTGTAGATCACCTGTGCCTCATGACTGTGCCCAAATTTCATAATGCTCGCCTTCCCAACTTCAGGATGCTAGGTTTTTGTTTTTGTTTTTCATTTAAAAAAATCAGCTCCATCAAAATCAAAGTGTGAGACTTTGATTTTTTCCCTGCAGATAATTCTCCATGCTTGAAAATATCTCAACATCCTCAAATGAGATGACAACAAATTATTTATTTTGAGTTTAAGACTCAGGTTGATCTTTTCAAAAATATGTTTATGGTCTTAGTTTAAATATTTAATTGCAATTTTTAGTCATATTTTAAATATTATCTACATGATAATACTTTTTTAACAGCAAGCTTTCAAATCACTTTTTTTTTGTTTACTGTCCCTGCATATATTCAGATGTTGCTAACTTCAAACTGGTCAGACAGAAATTCATCCTTCAGGCCAGTGCCAGTTTGTGCAAGCAAGTTTTGAACAAGAACCAAAGAAAATACTTAAATGTTACAGAACAGGAAGGAGATAAAGCTCAATGGAGATGATGTTTGTTTTGAATTACCATTTTTGTAATGCTCCAATATAATGTGGTGAGCATATGATAGAGCATCAGGGCCCTGATGGCACTGATGCCCCCATTCAAGGGCCTCTTGCACTGTGCACATGGCCCAGGACCACATTTCAACCCCCTGGGATATCAGCCCCTGCCCCAGTGTAGGTATCCAGTTCCCACAGCCCACAGCCCTGCCCTGCCCATCCATGGGGAGCCCACCCTGACAAGACACAAATTTAATGGGAGAGAGGATGAAAACAAATAGCTGACTGCTACCATTTGAAGAAAAGAAGGGAAGAGAAATCACAAAAGCTGAGTTAGCAACTGCCCAAGTTTCTAAGAGAATAAATAAGTTCTAGGACACTGCTGAGTTCTTGTTACTAACATCACTCAATCTACATAATTTTTGACTTTGATAAGTAAATAATCAATAACACGACAGACTTTTATGGACAATAGTCTCCAAAGATTTATCACCCGTTATGTGCCTTGCCAGCAAAATATGATTTCCAGATGCTTCTTAAGATACTAAATTTCCAGCAATTCTAATCAGAAAAACTAACTTTAATGTACTTGGAGAACTCGAATACCCAATCTAATTGGAATGACTATTGCCCATCTTATTTTAAAGCCATTCAAAACAAATGCATTTGCCCATGGGTTTTAAATTCAATTTATGGCTTAATTTGTCATCTGAAACATGGAGGGAATTATTGTCTTAAGAGAAAAATAAGCTTTCACTATGTCTTAATTATTTTATTTATTTTAATTTATTGGGGGGTGGGGGAGGAACAGTTAAAGTTACCACATGATGATTAAAACTTTAATGACTAATGTGGAAGAAATGACATGAATTAAAGACAGACATCACGCACAGAGCTGTGGGAACATTCCAATTCAGAATTTATGGAACATTTTCTAGCCTGTACTTTTTGATAACGACAAAAAATTCTGTTTGATTTAAGATGCTCAGCATTTCTAGCACAATTACATAAACCTCAGAGTTCACTTGTCCACCAAGTCAGAATAAAAATGTGTCACATCAGAAAACAATGCCTCTAACTAAAGAGATTTTAGTTCACTTTAAAGGCAAACTGTGGTTTTGTTGTTATTTGCTGCAAAGTGACAAAGAACCACCACATGTGCAAAACTTGACATCAAACACCAGAAAGCAAACTTTTCACCTTGCCTAGGCCAGATGCACATGCAAGAGAATATGAAACATAAAAACACATATGCCTGAATGACAGCAACACTTTGATAACTTGTGTTGTTAAGCAACTGTTTGCAAATGAGGAATGTATTTTAAGCAGACAGCTATATTTACAGTTGCCTGTATCTTCCTGCTTTAAACTTCCCAAACCTTTCAGCTCTTGAGGCACATTTTCTACTAAAGGATAATATTTTTTTTTTCCTTAAGAAAAAAAAAAAATCCAGTTAAAGAAAAAAGTGACTATACAAAGATGAGTGTTTCAACATGTCAATTTTAAAGAATGTTACTGGGGGATAATCCATTAAATATATATATATATTTTAGATTTTGTTTTTTAATCTATTTAAAACAAACAAACAAGCGAAAACAATCAAGAACGGTAATAAGCAAATCTTGACCTATTATCTTCAGCAGACTGGAGTAAAAAGTTGAAAATTGGCAGGAAAATAGAATTTGGGGAATGAGAGATGCTTTAAAGATTCTCAAGGAAAAATAGTATCAATTTAGCTGAGTGATGAGCACTTTAAAATTATGATTAATTAACATTTTAAATAACAACACATTTACAATGATCTCAGGAACTTTTTGCATTGCACAGAGAAATTGACCCTACAATTCTGACTCAAGCTGAAAACTAATGACAGTCACTTTTCATATAATGCAGTCCTTCAAGACAGAGGCTTTTTAATTGCATTACTTCCTATTCCTGGCATTTTTATATATCTGCACACATAGCCTTAACGATTTTATGGTGAGATGCTTATTGTCACAGATTCATGGCTCAGCCCATGGTGCTGGTGGTTTGAAGGGATGCTGCAGTACTGCATAACAATCTGGCTTCATTTCTTGTGGCTTTTGATACAATCCAAATTTATAATAAATAATTAGAGTTCAATGCAGAGAACTATTGTATGTAGACCTTAGATGTTGAGTATGGAAAAGTAGTGCAAACTCATTTGACTGACTTCCCTGGCAATGGAAAATTGTTCCCTAATGTACACTTGCAAGTGTTTTCACCAGTCTCTCTTTTGTACCATTAATGAAGCAGTTTTTAAAAAGTGGCTCCAGGACTAGACCCTGAAGTATTCCTCTGAAAATCTTTCCAGTTTGATTCACTTTTTTAAAGGTGGTTTGCCTGGTTTTGGGTCCATGAAATAGCAGCTATAACTAAGCCAAAATGACAGTTCTTCACATTTGTGAAATACATTATCGAATACTTTTCACACCTGGTGCAAAATCACAGCTTTAATGAAATCAATTAAAAAGCACCCATTGATTAGGAAGCAATCTAGAATTGACCTCTTTGTCCAACTGTCAGCTGAACTAAAAAAAACGTTCTCTCTTTGTTACCACAGAGCTTCTTGTTCCAATGTATATCTGCCTTGATTTCATCCAGAAAAAGTGTGGTGGTTTTACTTAGGTAGGCAGCTGAGCTCCACCACAACCATTCTCTCACTCCCCCTGCTCAAAGAGGAACAGGGAGAAAATACAATGAAAAGGGCTCAAGGGTTGAAATAAAGACAGGGAGATGGCGCAGTAATTATAGTGATGGGCAAAACAGACTCAGCATAGGGAGATAGTAAGATTTATTGCCTATTACTAACAAGCTAGAGAAGCGAGAAACAAAGGAAAGAAATCAAAAGCACCTTTCCCCCTATCCACCCTCTTCCACCTCTTCCCCCCGAGCAGCACAGGGGAACGGGGGAATGGGGGTTATGGTCAATCTATAGCGCTTCTTCTCCGCCGCTCCTTCTTGGTCATTCTCATCCCATGTGCTGTGGGGTCCCCCCCACAGTCTTTGCTGAACTTATCTGGTGTGGGCTTCCCGCAGGCACCAGCTCTTCAAGAACTGATCCAGATATGGGTCCGTACCATGGAGTCCATCCACCAGGAGAAAACTGCTCCAACCTGGGTCCTCCACAGGCAGCAGCTCCTGTCAGGTCACCTGTTCCTGCGTGGTCTCCGCTCCACGGGCTGCAGGTCCGGCCCAGAATCTGCTCCAGCAGACGTCTGCCACAGGCCGCAGCCTCTGTCGGTGCAAGTCCACCTGCTTCACCATGGTCTCCTCCATGGGAAGGAGACCATGGGATTCCACAGCTACACCATGAACTTCTGCTTCACTGTGGTACTCCATGGGCTGCAGGTGGACAGCCTGCTTCACCATGGTCCTCACCACAGGCCACAGGGGACTTTTTCTCCAGTGCCTGGAGCACCTCTCTCCCTCCTTCTTCACTGACCTTGTCACCTGCAAGGCTGTTCCTTACTCCTCTCACTCTCCCAGCTGCTTTGTGCCAGCTGCTTTGTGGTGCAGCATTTTTTATTTTTTTTTTCCCCATCTTAAATCTGCTCTCACAGAGGCAAAAAACAACAACATTTATTGGCTCAGCTCTGGTCAGCAGTGGGGCCCTTACTAAATATGGGGCAGCTTCTCACAGAAGCCACCCCTATGGCCTCCTGCTACCAAAACCTTGCCACGTAAACCCACTACAAAAAGTCATTGATCATAGTAGTTTCGCCATTGCAATACTTAATGCATTCCAGCAGCTCTTCCACTTCTTGAGGTCTTCTACTTCCAGTACTTGAAGGGAGCATATACAGAGCAGGGGGATTATGACTAAATGGTCTTTAAGGTCCTTTTTAACCCTGGTCATTCTATGATTCTATGATTCTTACAAGACAACAATTATTTCACATTTAATCTTTAGAAACAAAGATTATACAGTAAGTGGAATCTCTCTTAGATATGTGAAGTATTTTCTTCATTTGTCTCCTATCATTTGACTACTCTGGTTCCCCTGCCACAATTTGTTGTCAGTGTCTATGTATTTTCTGATCACAGGCTTGCCTAGGCCCCAGTTATGCAAATCTTAATGCAGGAAATTGGTTCTGGTTATTTTAGTGGAACATAAATCATAGAATATCTGAGTTGGAAGGGACCCACAAGGATCACTGAGTCCAATTCCTGGGAACCCAAGGCTCCTAAAATGGAGACTTCTTACACTGTGCAAGCACACAGATGTATATATACTGAGAACTGAGGTGCCCATCTTTGACATTTTCAGGACATACTTAGGTCATTAAACTTATTCACTTCTTGGCCCTCAAAAACTAATACTCAAATCTTACTGCAATAACTTTTACCAACCTTTCTAATTTTTCAGCAATGTTTTGTGGCCTGAAAATGATTTCATTTGGGCTGTTTAGGTTTACTGTTTTATTTTTAACTTATCAAAATATGATGAAGGTCATGAGGTAGGTTATTGGTATGTTTGTGACCGTGCTATATGTCACATGGAAAAAAGGCATGAGAAGGGCAAAGTAATATTGAATTCAAGAAAGCCCATAAGGAGAAGCAGAAAGAAAGTGATTGATACAAGCTGTTGCTTCTTGAATTCTGAATTGGTCCATCTGTGTAGCCCGAAGCACTGGAATGAGGTAAAGGAATATTTGGAAAGTTCACATAACTTATTTAAAGCTAAAAATAACTGGTAATGTTAGGAATTAACTGTTTCTTTGCACAGAAAGATCATGCAAGTGACTTCTGTGTGAAAATAAATGTGAGGCTTTGAGGGGAAAATAAGAAATTGATGCAAATCTCTGATTTAGTAGAGTCAAAGTTCAAATATGCATAGAGTTAGTAAATGACTGATTTTCTGAAATGCTGCATTGGATGAATTTCAGAGATATTTATTTTCAAATTGAGTTGTCAGTGCACTGCCAATTCATAAAACCAACCCTGCAGTAATATCAGCTCATCACAAAATGAACTGACAGACTACCATATTTTTATAGTGAATCATTTAAACCATGAATCATTCATAGCTTCACACAGGTGCTGAAAATAGTGAAAAACCTGCTGTCATGCTAGACAAACCTGGCACATGCTTGCCACAAATGATGGGTTCTTCTTTGCAGAACAGTTCAGCTTTTAATCCTATTAGGAAGGGAGAAAGATCAAGGAAGAAAGACAGAAGAAAGGCCCTGTTTTCTTTCCCTTCCTTTCCCCCATTTCTTCCCCTCCATTTTTAATGATGTTATCTTGCCCATTCAGAATGGAAAGTAGAGGAAAAAATACTTTGATTTTCTATTGAATTTGTTCTTTCTTTTGTTCAGTTGACAGGCAGATATAATCCATGCTGTTCAAAAAGGAGTAAGTCCTGATATAGTGAACATATCATAGTCCTAATTCTGAATCACGTCCAGCATGTCATTCTGCTGGTGTGTGAATTTGTAGATAATTAGCTGCATACACCAAAGTAATCCAAGGAATCCAGGCATGTGTACAGAAGCAGTGGAAGATGATAAATTAGCATTATAGCTTCTGCAAAATGTGCAGAATGCCTGTCATGGGGCATCCTGCAGATTGTCTTATTCCCTGCCTCAAACGAGTGTAGAGAAACAGATTTCAAGTCAAAATTAAAATACCCACCTGAACTGATGTGCAAAAAGCTGAAGAATGGACCTTACTAGCATACACTACATTAGGTGTTTGGAGATGTTCTGAGAATCACTGGATCTATGTCAGCACATTGTAAAACAAGTTAATGAGCAGGGTGACAGGATGTAGCCATTTCACACATGATTAGGCAGGCTGTCATTTTAGAGAAGAGCTTGCCCTATCCCTGGGGACCTGTTCTGCATGCCAGTTTGCCTGCCAATCTGTGTTTGGCTCAGATAAACATACAGGTCAAAAGAGGAAATGCTTTAAGCTGGCCTTAACCATCAAGGAGTGAGAATTTGTGATAAACATTGCGGAACTTACCTCTTATGCACTTAGCTCTCAAGTACTTCTGTATCTGGCAAAATCCTCCTACAGTACCTATGCACCGCAGAGAGTCTTTTGCCTAAAGCAGTCCCCTACATGAAGGCATGAGCAGAAAGGGTACAATAACAAATTCAGAGGAGCAGGCTGCTCTCTTATGCTATATTCCTCTTCAGGATTCACCCAGTTTGGGATTCACAGCCCTGAACCTCTGTTGTAGCCAGATCCCTATGGCAAAACACTGAAGCAAGGTGTGGGATTCCTCCCTCTCTTTCCATCCAGCTTGTCAGCAGTCCAGTCACTCACTGAGCTCTGATGGGACATATAGGTTCATTTCCGGCACTGTCATCACAAGGTATAAGGATTCTTAAGCCTCATGGTGCAGGGAATAAGTGGGGTTGCTGTCAGCCCCTCATGTTAAAGCTGTTCCACTCTACTTAGCAAAGTTAATTATTTCTTCAGTCAGGAGAAAAGAAGTGGAAAGAAAGAAATGGAATGACAGCATGGATCCTCTTAGCCTAGAAGCTGAGTAATATTGACCAATGTTGGCAGTATTAACCTGACTGAAGGGGAGACCTGGGTCCCAGTCACACTGTTAATTGCTATTAATAGGTTTCATCATAAATTAAGATGAGCAGGGGTGGAACTGAACCTTTAACATTTGAAAGAATGGTTTTCCTTGAATGCTGATGGGTGATAAACTATCACCCACATCCCACCATAAGTCTCACCATAAGGCATCTTCTGGGAATATGCCTTGCCTTGGGCCGTAAAAGACAAGACAAGTCAACCTCCTCCCTCCCCCCAAAAAAACTGTCCTTTAAGAGTAGATATATGAAGCAGCTATGGAGCCACCCTGTACTAGCAAAAATATGGAGCCACCCAGTACTAGCAAAATAGGGAATTCCAAGGATTCCCAGAACTAACTGAGCTTTGTTAGGGAAATAAAAAAAAAAAAAAAAAAAAAAAAGTGAGAGAAAAAAAAAAATGTTCCTGTAGACTTTTGGAGTTCCTGGAGCTAGACAGCAGCTGAGCTTCTGAGATTTCCATGATGATAGATTTTAAAGTCTGAAGGCTTTAGCGATCTAAAATGCTAATTAATGTATCTATATATTTGAATGGAAATGACCTCTTAATTCCCTAGGTATTTCCAGATCTGATTCAGAATAATCATGGACTTTGAAAAGGTCCTTTTCTTCCTGAAATAAATGTGGTCACTGGGCTCAAAACCAGCTTCTTCCAAGAGAAATTTTGTATGGAAGACTCTCCTCTAACAGAGAGCTTGCTTTAAGTTGCCAAAATACTGTACTGGTTGTTTGTATGTTGGAGACTCTTGGTCTTTAGCTCTTCTGTTTCTGTGTTGTGACTGTTCATGTTGGAAATAGACTTTTTGGGTCTTGGCATAGAAGATTATCTGAGGTCTTTTTTACACCTATATTATCTTCATACCTTTAGTCAATTTAGATTAATTTTCTTGTAATTTACAGCCAATAAGTTAAAAACCTTAGAAATTCACTGCAGACATATTCTAATTTCAAATGTGTTACTTAAATCAGATAAGCTTTTCTTAATGTTTTTGTATATTTAATAAACCTTAAGAAAATTTTATTACTGGGAGATAACTGGTTTCATCCTTCTTTATACTGGCCAGAGAAGAAAACTGTCAGAAATGAGCCATCACTTAAAAAATGAAATGTTTTCCTTTTTGGTAGGTATTTTTCCTCCTTTTTATTTAGAATCATGTACTTCCCCTAGGTCACCCAATGAAAAGTAATTATAGTCTAGTTCTAAAAAATTGATGCATAAATTACAGAGCATGATTTTTGTAGGAACCTAGGGTTTATCCTCCTACATCAGGTAATTGATAAACATGTTGTTATTCAGCTGCCACTTCTTGACGCCAAGGAAGACGAACAAACCCTGCTACAGCCTTGTAGTACCAAATGCTTTAAATAATAACAGAACAAGACAAATATAAAGACTCGTTAGCATGTTGTGTAAGATATATATATTTTTCTGAGAAATAATTTGTTTTCCAAATTTTATCCCAAGTTTTGATATTAGTCACCTTGAAAACAAAAAAAAAGTTCCAGTGTGCCCATAGGGATTCACTATTTTGATGAGTAAGTGAAATTTTAGATGCATTATTGAAAACTGAGAGCCCTCTGATGTGATTATGACCCCACTGATCTACACAGTGTATTTACTGAATGAGAGATTGTACCTAGTGCAAATAACCTGCAACCAAAGTAGAAGAAAGAACAAGGACTCTTCATTGCAGTGAAAGAGACTGTGAGGTGACTTACTCAAGATCATAACAATAGCTAATGGCAAAGAAAAGAACTAAATTGAAATCTAAATTTCTTAAACCCAAGGCAGGAATCCTGGCCAAAATCCCGATTTTGAAAATGGCTTGTATTTGAAAATGGTTTATATCCTAATCATTATCATCATAAAGAACAGTTAAATAGGTTTCTGTCTATAATTAGTAATGCATTTGCCAAGAACATCTTCTGTTATTACTGATAACATTTTGAAGGTCGTCGTTTAAATTCCAGCCATATGTCTTAACTTGATAATGAATTCCATGGTGAAGAAATATTGATTTGGGAATGCTTTAACTTACATTGCTGCCCTCTTTTACTTGAGTAATATGAGCTGTCTCACTCATATATGTTTAGTTGTTTATTTGGGGTTTTAATGCATTCTTATTCTACATTACCTGAATCCTGATATAGTACCTCAGTCTTCAACTTCTCTGGAATTACTCCCCAGTAGCAATTAGTAGATTTCTCCAACAGTAAAATCACACATGAGAGAGAGAGAGATCATTTTTCCCCAGAATAGGCACATCAGTGTTCAAATCATGTCACTGTATATTATACCTGGCTGTTTTCCTAGTACTGTAAGCAGTTCAAGGGATCTCCTTACCTACCAGGTTTGGGATTTTGGCTGATGTCTGTGTGAATTAATGAAAAAGGAGAATTATAAAGAATAGCATGGGAAGGTAAGGAGGTAGACTTGCCCTTTGTGTGAGAGAGCAGCAGAACTGCCCAGAGCTCTGCCTAATTATGGACAGAGTTGAAACTTCATTTATAACAACAGTGAGCCATCCACATTGTTGTGGATTTCTCCTACAGACCCCTGATCAGGAAGAACTGAATTAAATCTTTATTAGACAACTGGAAGAAACTCCATTTTCACAGTCTTTGACCCTCATGGAGTACTTCAAATATCTCTCTGGAGGGACAACACAGCAGACAAAGGAAATCCAGGAGATTTCTGGAGTGCATTGATAACATCCTAACACAAATGATCAAGAAACCAGTGAGGAGAGGTGCTCTGCTGGATTTGATACTTACAAATGAGGAAAAATCACTTGGGAATGCAGACATTTTGGCTGCAGTGACCATGCAATGTTGGGGAACAGTATCCTGAGAGAGGGAAACACAGCAAATAGCAGAACAATAGTAGAACGAACAGACTTCACCTGATCAGGGAGCTACTTGGAAGAATGCCATAGGAGATGGTCTGAAGGGAGGAAGGGTCCAGGTGAGCTGTTTTTTCTCAAGGATCACCACCTCCAAGTGCAGGAATGCTCCATCCTGATGAGCAAATCAAGCAAAGGTATCAGGAGAACTGAACAGGTGAACAAGGAACTCCTGACTAAATTCAGACATAAAAAGAAGGTATGCAAGAGATGGAAGAAGAAACAGGTCACTTAGAAGGAATATATAGACAGTGTCTGAATGTAAAGGAATGGGTTTCAGAAAGCCGAAGCCCATGTGGAGCTGTCACTGGCAGGAGACATGAAAAGCAACAAGAAGGACCTCTACAGACATATAAGCAACAAAAGGAAGACTAGAAAAAATGTTGGCCTACTGCTAAATGAGGTAGGGTTCTGGTGACAAAGGACACAGAAAGAGAAGAGGTACTCAGTGGCTTCTTCACTTTAGTCTTTACTGGTGAGATTTGCTTTCTGGAATCTCAGGTCCTTAAGACCAGTGGGAAAGTCTGAAGCAAGGAAGACTTACCCTTGGTGGAGGAGGATCAGATTGGTGACCACTGAAAAAACTGATCATAAACAGGACCATGGGACCTTAGGGAATATATGCATGGTTGGTGGATGTCAATGCAAGGCAACCCTCAATTATCTTTGAAAGATCTTAGCAATCAGAAGAGGTTCCCTAGGACAGAAATAAAACAAATGCCACTCACCTTTAATAAGAAAGAGAAGAATCAGGGGAACTACAGGCTGGTCAACCTCACTTGGTTCCCCTGGAAGGGGACAGAGCAAAAAATCCAGCAAAACCTTTGCAGATATATTGAGGACATGAGGGTGTTTGGGAGTGGTCATTATGGATTTGTAAAGGGGAAATCATGTTTGATCAACTTCATAGCCTTCTACAGTGACTTGACTGGGGAAGATGGGATGGATGAGTATAGGAGCAATCACCTTTGGATCTTCAACTGCATTATGTGAGTAGTGGAGAGCTTCATTGAAATTGCCAAAATGAAATACATTTCCCACATCTTTATGTGTACACAATGTTCTAGTCTTGCATAATTACAATATTTTTCGATGTCTTAGATTATATAGGGTCAGTCATATTGTGTTACCTATCTCCCCAACAAAGAACAAAGGGAAAAATCTTCACTAGCTGCCACTGAGAGACAGCTACCTCAAACCTAAGAGATAACTATCTCTGGTCCACACCCTACAGATAGGCCATTCACTTGCATTATCCCAGACAAGAAAGAGGCTAGAAGAAAGTTGAGAATGCGTAAACAAATAAACCAGGTGCTAATGCTGGATTTAAGAATCACTGCATATAAGGTAGTCTAGGAATTAGGGAGATCTTTCCATAACTAGAGAAATTTAAGCAAGCCAGAACAACAAGTAGACACTTCTTTTCTCTGCTTGAGGATTAAATGGGAGACCAGTCAGCAAAGAGGCAATCTCCTTAGAAATAAAAGTCATCGTTCTTAGAAAAAAAAAAAAAAAAAAAAGCCATCTGTGAAAATTCTTGACTTCTTGGAAGAGTCTGACATAATTTTAAATGAAATCGAGGATATTGAAGACAGGAAATGTGTGCTGACATTTATTATCTTCAATAGATTTTCACAGTACCTATCCTGGCTCCAGAAGACTGAAGGTCTTTTTAGAATTCACACAAAAGCTGTCTATCTGTTGGCTTCAAGTATTAGTAGTCTCTGAGCAGTGAATTAGAAACCCAGATAACATGGAAAGCTGCCGGGAACTTTTAAATGAATAAGAAATTTGTAGATGTGGAAGGGAATGTATATATGTTCCCCATACCAGCAACAATCAAAGTTAGAAGAAGCCCACAGAATCTGTATCCTTGATATTTTTTAAAAAACCAAGAAAGTACCAGTAGTTCTGTGTGAAAAGACCATGCAAATTGCAGAATTTGTATTTTGCCATTGCCTATGTGATACATTCCTCCTTTTGTATTGAAAACAAAAAAATAAAAATAAAAAATTGGTTGATTAGTTCATGGAAGTACATTATGCCTGAACTCATATCCCAGGGATTAGTGTTCTGGGAAATGAAGAATTGTATCATAATTTAGTTATCCTTTACCTTCACACAGTCAAGATGCCTTGTGAAAGTCAATCAAAGATTATTTCTTGGCTGTGGTTTAAGTCATCATTAAGTTATCATTAGATCTCCATCTCTTGTCTGAGAAGAAAGCATCTTCTAAAAAGATCCTTGATAAAGACCACATTCTCCACTTCCTTCTCATGATGGCAATGCCTTTCTTCTTTTTATTGCATTTACACTATCATAATTTTACACTAGGTTTCTGGTTTTTACTTTTTACTTTCTCTTTTTCTCTCCCTTGCCTGACAGGGATGGATGTTTGTTTCTTCAGTACCTTTAGGAGAGTTAATAGATCATAGTAGTATACCTATGTCTTGACAGTTGTGTAAGCACAGTTGTATAAGGAAATTTGGTGTTTAAAATGTGGTCATGCAAATTATCCATCCAGGTATGCACCAAGAATGACAACACTGGATCTGGTCAGTTGTTTGATTGGTTGTGTGCTGTCTCGTTAACAGTAAATAAAATATGGAAAAGAGCAAAAGAGGTAACAAGATAATGTTCCCTCAGGAAATAGTTTCCTAATTGCCCCCTTCCACTGTAATGGTCAAAATAGAAGTTTATGAAAGCTACTTATCTTGCTGCCAGTATATTAAAAGAAACAACAACAACAACAAAAAAACAACCAAACAAACAACCACTACCAACAACAAAAATCACTAAAAAACAAAAAGACAGCGTAAATGTTTGAGGAATCAGCATAGTAGATGTACATCTGTGCCACCAATTTGTAAATAGATGCATTTTACATCCTTAGAACTCTGCTGGTGACAGAAGTTCGCTTTCTTTTCATATAAAAATTTTAGGCTTTTTTTCTGAACACAGGAGAGAATTAGAATGTTTGTTTCTAGTTATTCAAAATGGACTGCTGTAAGGCTGAACTGTTTCAGTGTTGGACTTTTTGCATCATGCTATACAAGAATATAAAATAAGTGTTTCCATCTAAAGATATGATTCAAAGGTTAATTTGATTTTTTTCTCATGAAGACAGTGTAGTAAGATGACTGCCAGATTTTTAAAATTATTTTCCTGAAGCAATTGAAGTTATCATTTTTTCACAAATATTTTAAATTTGGAAGAACTGAATAAGTCAATGCAAGATGGGTCTGTAATCACTTTATTTATTTATTTATTTATTTATTTATTTTTCTGACCAGCTTTGATCTTTTTTTTTTTTTTTTTTTTTTTTTTTTTTTTTTAATATAATTTTTAAGTGGCTTTGAAAAACTGCAAAAAGTTCAAACTGTAACACCAGTTTATACATTTAATATGTCTCATCTATTTTATCCTTTCCTTGGAAAACCCATTCTCAGCATGGTTTCATTAGTTAATTGAGATAGGATGGGATGAAATTTGCACACTAAACTTTTAAATCATTTTTAGTCAGTTCCCCAGTGTGTATGTGCTGCATTGTCTGTAGCTGCTAAATATTCTATGAATGATGATACCTATGGCAGCTCTCTCACACTGCATAGTCAAAAATGTCCCTGATAGCTGAGGTTGTTGCTCTTTAGGATCTACTGTTGGGATGCTCTACATCCAGGAATGCATGTGGCTGTGGTGGCAATGGGATGATGCTGCTGTAGGACAGATTTTGCTCCAGCATGTCCTGTGGGAGGGGGCTGCAGGATCCCATGTGGTGAATCTATGCCTGTAGAGTACTTATACCTGCTCCACAGCATTGTCTGATTATAGAGCACCTTGGTGTATTAAAGGTTCAGTAACCTTTAAAGTTAACCTAATAGTAGTTTATGATGAAGGTTTTTCCTCCTCTTTCTTGAAGACTTGGAAAAATCAAAAAATGCGTCAGTACAAAGATGCCATTATACACTTGAAGGCAGCTTCTGTTCTGACAACCGTCAAGTGTGCCTCAATTTTGTGAAGTTCTTACTGGAAAATGTGTTTAGAAAAATTTTTAAGGGAAAAATCCAGACATATTATTTAGAATGTAGTAGATGTGTCCTGTTCTTCCACTATAAGAAAGAGAATGGCAGATGAGTGGGGGCCCTCAGGTGCCCCAGTCTCCTGGTCTCTTGCAGATGCACAACACAAAGTCTAACAGCCACGTCCCATAGCTGCTCTTCATTAAGGTCAGAGGAGTTAATCTTTCTGTCCTCACACAAAGCTGCTACAGCAAATTTTGTTTCCTACAACTTCACAGAACTGGTGAAAATTTAGCCTGTATCAATTATTATCATTTGAAATGGAACCTGCAGTATTTTGTTGTGACAAATGACCCCTCTCAGTAAGTGCTGCTGAGCTGAGCTGAGCTGAGCTGAGCAGAGCTGAGCCCTCTTAGTCCTGGAAAACCTTATTCTTCTTGGACTTTTAAAAATGTATTTAAAAATCATCTAGGAATGATTTATAGCACTGACTAGACAAAGTACATTTCAATACTAATGCATAAATCTTCTAACAAATAAGCTATCTACAGAGTTATAGGCAGAAAGGGGTTTCTTCTTTTTCTAAAATGAAAATATAAATGGAATAGCGCCTATACTTTAAACTTGCTCACACTGATGTCATATGAAGAAATTTTATAATTTTTATTATTCTTGACTTTGAAAATTCCTTATATGTGCTTTATAAAGATTAACAACAAAACTTGCTTATAGAATTCTGGGAATGAATATGTTATCTGGCTTAGGGCAATGATGAAGAGTCATTTTATTGTAATAACATGAAACAAAGCTTATTATGGTAAAGAAAACAGTATTATTCTTGCAGCCACTGACTGAATCTGTTCTACTGTTTATTGCTGCAGTTTCTCTCTGTTCCTTCCTCTCTCTGCCTGCTTTATTTCTTGCTGCCATTAAAATAAAAATGCATATCCTCAGTTGCTGCTGGTACCCTTAAATATTTCCATATAACATATCTAATATGAATCTAAAAGTATTTAAAGAGATATATTCAAATATCCCACTCTTAAGATGACACATAACTTTTGCTGATATGTTCCTAAACTCAGAAAACTTAAATATATCTTTCAGGACTATTTTTCAACAACTTGATTCTGACCGAGACATATGATAATATACATGAGAATACTGAACATTGACCATTTACATGCCCTAAACTACAGCTTTTAATCCACTTAGATATGTAAATTCAATTATTTTCTATGCATCTGAACTTGTTATCTATCATAACTTCAGTTCAATTTCTACTTGTTTATCCAGTTTATGATTTTATGAAGCAGTAATGCTGCCATAAACAATTAAAAATAAATAAATAAATAAATAAAAGTAAAGTTTATTTTTTCATCCTAAGTAACCTTTGTGGGGAAGTATTCATATAACTAATTCTAATGATTAAATGTTTGGTAATGAACTTGCCTGTGAATATGAGTTATAATCCTACATCTTATCACCACCTGAAATAGTAGCAGTACCAAAGAAACAAATGCAGGGAAATAATCCTTTGTCAACATAATTAATTTTTCAGCCTCCAACAAGAGATGTATAACACTTGCTCATTAACTGACTAAATGGGAGAAACATATTTATGTGACCATCATTATGCCCTGGGCTGATGGGATTTCAGCTTCAGATGTCTTATCTCAACCTGGGCAAAGAAATTCAGAAGGATACAAAACATGCAAGCAACAGGGCCTGATTACCTTTTACTTCTAGATTTTTTAGTATAAAGCAAAAATATACGTATAAAGGTGTAAAAAGGAAGTACAAAACACTTGAAAAGAGATATTATCACAGTTTAAACACAGATTAAGATCATTTATGCTATTAAATACAATATCTCAGTACAATGTCTCAGTATAAGTAGCTGACGGGTCCAGAGAATTTACTGCTTTCCTAAGTCACTTGCATTTCTAGATCTTATATCTTTTTTTCTTTTTTTTTGTCCCCTTTTATTTTCTTGGTGCTGTAGTAACAGGAAACCTCTCTGACAATGCTGATTTAGGACCTAGTTCAAAAGAATTGGGGAGCTTATTTTTAAGCTCTTGCAGAACATATTATTTCAGCTTTTATGTCTTACTGACTACCCTTCTTTTTCCTAAACCTGTTTCTTCTCCGTATTAAATATTTTGATTTCTTTTTTCTTCCTGTATAAATCTCTTCCACGATATGTACAACAGAGTCCCAAATATATATATATGTACATTTAAATATAAATGTATAGCAATAATTTAAACAGATTATGACAATGCAGTAATGAAAATTTAAACATTTATACAAATATAATGTTATATATATATATTTATGTTACATATATTTCTATATATTTATTTAATGATTGCTATAAATCTGAAGCATATGCAAATATACCATTGTTTAGATACATAACATATAAAAACTCAGTATGTGTAAGATCTTTTTACTTATATCTTTACTATTGAATTTGTCTTCAGGAGCTTGAGTCTTACCCAGAGTCAACTAGATTAAATTCAGAGACTGGATTACTTAATGATTATGTGCATTTTGTAAATACTTCTCTGAAAGCACCTCTGGACTCCTTCCTGCTTCCTTTGAGCTACACCCTGCAACTCTCCATCATGGTGGAAAGTACATGCATTGCATCAAGGTCAGTCTTGGACACCACTGGTATTCAAAAATACTGGTCTTAACAAATGCAGTCATAAAACTCTGTATTAACTAAGGCCAAGATTTTACTTATTTGGCCATATTTTTCAAATTTTAGATATTTTTACAAATTTTTAGAAATTGGAGGCAGCAGCAGCATCTCTAATTTTTTATTGAAACTACAACAGTCCCCTCCTATATGTTAATGTAGACAACTAGAGAATAAATGAGCCCAGTTCTGCCCTTGTGTTGATAATCTGGCAAACATTTTGTAGTCTACCTGCTTCTGTTAGGGCAGCATTATTAACGATGAAGTCACCATGCCATAAGGTCCTTCTTTACTCAATTGTTTTTTCTAAACACCTGCAAGAATCCACCTGTAGAAAAATATTCCAAGGAATAATGGTGATGAGAATACTTATATGCTAAAGTAAGAGGGATCTGAGAGTGACATAAATGTTATGTAATAAGGGGTGGAGGTTGTACTGGGTCTGGCTGGGATGTTAACTTTCCCTGCAGCAGCCCATACAGTGCCGTGCTCTGCACTTGTAGCTAGAACAGCAGTGGTATCACACCAGTGTTGTGTCTGCTGCTGAGCAGTGCTGGCACGGCATAAGGACTCTCTCTGACCCTCCTAGGGGGTGGGCAAAAAAGTGAGAAAGAAATATCACCAGGGCAGCTGACCTAAAACAACTGAAGGTATATTCCATACCATATGATGTCACACTCAGCAATAAAAGGTGGAAAAAGGAAGAAGAGTGGAGGGGTGGGCTCTCATTGTGAAAACATCAGTCCTCCTTAGCATAGCCTTTATTTGTTTTGTTTTTTTCCCTTTCCCCTTTCTTTTTTTTTTTTTCTTTCCTTTAGTTATTTTTTTTAGTTAATGATAATCTTTCCTTAACAATTATTATTTTTTCCCTTTTAATTAAATTATCCTTATCTCAACCCGTGAGTTGTTCTTTACTTTACTTCTTCCCCTCCTCATCTAAGGAGAGGGAGTGAGAGAGTGGTTGTGGTGTTTAGCTGCCTAGCACGGTAAAACCACCACACCCACAATATCTTATCTTGCAGGTAGTAGATCTACACATAAAAGTATATATATTTTTTATTTTTTTTAACCCTTTTGGCCTCTGCAGAGGCCAAGAAATGTGTTCATTTAGACAATTTTCTTCTCTGAATATTTGCCTTGGACTGAAGGAAACTTTTGCTGGGACTGTGGAGTGATGAGGCTCTTCCAACTCACCTCTGTATTTCTCACCTCTGAAAAACAGATGAAATACAATTGCACAGTCCTTTGTCCTAGTGTTTGCACCCTACCATTAAGAACCCAGCATGGCATGCTTTAAAAAAGAAGATATGCATTCATTTCAAGATACTGTTATAATACATGTATTTTTCTAGTTTTTCTTTATGTTAAATATTCAGGCACCCCCAACAGATATACATTCAATGCTGTAACCCTGAGTGTTACCTGTTATTATTTTGCCTCTGGCTCTCTTTTTGCAGAGCTAATATTACTGTTCTGGATAACACCTTGGCTTGAGCACCTGTGTCCAACTTAAAATTAAAAAGTGTTCCATTTGTTTTCAGGCTGACAGTTCTGACAGTCTTCTGCTGCTACTTTGGCCATTACTACAATGAAGAACAGCTCTGAACTAATGGTTATGTAGTCATCCTCTTTGTCCTTACTATCTATTCATATTCTGCTTGTACCTTTAACCTCCAGCAACATGATAAAATCCATTGTACTTCTTATATCTTCTTCCAAAAACTAGCAATTACAATAGTGTGTTCTTTGCTACAGTATTAACAGGCAGGTCCATGTGCTGCTTTTTGAGACTGCCAGCTTCCTGTTACCAGTCTCTTAATTCACAATATTTTAAATTATGTACAACCTCCTCAAGAGCATCATCTGCCTTCCATTAACATCAGTCTACATGTAGATAGTGGTTTGCCTTTTCTTCAGTACCTTCAAGTGGTTTTGTGAGAAGCAACCATTTCTGAGTTTCCAGAAAACTCTTCTTGTGTGTTGACCAAAGTCATAGCTATGATCTGATCTTTTTTTGCAGGGACTCAGTCCCCTGTGCTGTAAGACTGACTTTCCACCTCTAACTCATCAGAGACTCTTCAGTGGTTCATCTTTGGCCCATGCTGAAAATCTGTCATTCTTGTTTCAGGTAGTCATGAAGTTCATCAGAGCTCAGTAACACAATTGGCTTGTTTTACTGCCTTACGTTTCTTAAAACATTGTGATAACTATAGCCACTTCCAGATTTTTACTTCTTTTTGACAGACACATTGCTGGCAGATAAAGATGTGCTGCAGATCACCTCTACGGACCACTCTCTTCTCCACATACTTTATTACTTTATTTTATTTCCAGTGTCACATATGGATGAGTAATAGCTCCTAGACAATAAATCCCACAAGAGACTGCTCCATTCAGTGTCTTGACTTCTGACAATTTAGTCCTATGAACAATTTCTGGTTTAGGACTCATGTACACAATCTTTATCGTAGCATGCAGCCAATACCTGTATTATAATCTGTGGTAGCCATAGAAAGGATAATCTTAGTCAGTACCCTGAACACAGAGTGGTCCTACCTAATATGCACCTCCTCATTTATTAATGTGAAGAGGAAGAAGGGAGACCATCACATTCATTTTGAAATGGACTAACTTAAGCTTGATATTTAAAACTAAAATTAAAGCAGAAATGTGAAATTCAAAGGAGGAGGCATAAGGAAAATAAAGTGCCTAAAATTACTAGGAAAAGTGTGAAAAATAAAACAGAAATCATGAATATTCAACTGTATGACACTGTCATGAACTCGTATCTTGATTACAGAGTACAGTACACAAGACAATAGAACTACAAAGGTAGAGCTTATGAGCTTGATGCTGAGTATGGAGCAGTTTCTCCCACTTGGGAAAGAAAGCACTGATAATCATATCAATAGCAAATTCTGTGTGGTAGCAGAATAAGAAAGAAAACAGGAAAAAAATAGAATTTCTCCTAGCACTAAGGCCACAAAATTTTTTTAGCCAGAAAATATAAAAATAACAACAGAAAATGCATTTTATGTACGTGGTAAAATTTCAAGGAACCTCAGCCACTGGATATTGTAACAGCTGAAAATGGGATGCTTGCAGATCGATGCTGCATCATCGTTGATGGTTATAGATATGGCGTACCATCCTCAATTGTTTAATAACAAGGAAACTGTGCCACCCTGCCCCAAGAAATTATTCACTGAACCTCTGCAACTGAACATGTATACGATTTTATCAATCCAAGTGATGTACAAATAGAGACAACAAAATTGAAAACAAACAAACAAAAAAAAAAATACTTTATACAGCATACCCTGCTCTCCAACAGATTAATAGTCTTTGTTTAATGAAATTGCAGCTACAAAATATGAGAGGTTTTAATTTGAAAAATTATTTACAACATCTTATATTTGAAGGAAGGATTCTAATGTTATGTTTTGATATAAATACTATTTCGGATTCCAAAATTAAAAGCATATTGTATGTAACACATAATCAACATTTAATTGTCATAATCATTATGACAGTTGTGTTTTAATACATACTTTTTGTAAGATACAAAGGAAATGGTTGTCTAATTTTCACATTGTTATTATCTTTTGCTTTTCGCAGTAATGGGCTCACTGTAGCATAAACAGACATATTCTCTTTTCAGATTTTGAAATAAGAAGTGGGAGTTTCTCTTCCCTACTCAGGTTATGTACAGGAGAAATGTCAGAGAAGATGCTGCTGTGTTAAAGGAACAAAATAAACAGTTTTGTAATTCTCTAGCCAATATCAGTTACTGTTCTTGTTTATTTTGACTGTCATATGGCACACTGAGATATGGTCTTCTGAGTAAGCTCTAGTGTAGCAGAATGCTAAGTTGCTGGATAATCATATAAATATAGCATATGCATACAAGACTATTTTGAGCTTATACATATAGTAATAGTGCCTTTGTGTAGGCTCCAAGCCTTGGCTGACCACATAACCTATATATATATATACATTGAACTATACAGCGGTAAATCAAAAGGACTGGGGTTTTCATGCAAACAAAGAAGAAACTCCTTTTGTCAGTTTTATTTCTTTTTAAGGTACCTTTTGGAGGAAATATGAACAGGACATTGACTTTTCTCAGGTCTACTGCACCAAGTAATTGCAGACTAAAGCAGACTGTGTTCCAACATTTACCTTAGAGAGTACAGCTTTCAAAACACCTCTGAACAAGGGGTAGGGACACAAATCTTACTAAAAGAGCAATAAGCAAGTGATTTTCAATGAAATCTGATAGAAAGGATGTATTTTTACTTTAGGCCAATATGCAGGTTTAGAGGATTGCCTTGAAAATATTCCTGATAACATTGAGTTGGATTAATTCAACCTCACCTTGCTGTTAAACTGAAACAAAACAAAACAAAACAAAACAAAAACAAACAAACAAACAAACAAAAAACAATAATTTCTGTGTTCTGTTCTCCAAGCAAAATTTCTCATTGAACAGTAGGCCTTAAAGAAACTTCCAGCTTGTTTTAATATTTTTATTACATCAACATCCCTTTTGGAACTGAGTGATACTGAAAATCTGTAGACCTTTAATTTCAAAATAGACTTTACCACAGAGACAGCTGGATTTAGTTTAACACCAGCTCTTAAATGTTTCAATTGCACTTACTTCTAAGTTCTCTCTCTCAAGCGTATGGTGATGTCCAGCAGCACCTTATTTCCAAAGCCCATAATTCAGCAAACACAGCTACTATTGGTCTCCTTTTCATGTTCCCCTTCCTCAACAGCAAGTGCTCCTTACATTCTTGCATTTTCTTACTCAGTCCATTGTCAGAAACAACACCCTACCAGACAGTTCTTTATAGCTGGAGACATGGTTGTTCTGACTCACGTGACTTATTTTTTAACATGAGTAGGACATGGGCATAAATTGACAACAATATAGTCTTTCAAAAGTGACTTTGGAAGTTAATAGATACTCCTTCTCAACTATTACTTTATTTTGTGATCAGAAAATGCACTACTCTGTGCAAAGCAGTGGGTGTGGATGTTTACAAATAGTATACTAACCTAAAGTTAGTAGTGTTCCCTAAAGGATATCGGAAAACATAATGTTTGTTCTCTAGACATATTGGATTCATTAAAGCTGCTTCTATTTTTAAGTCCTAAAATATGAAAACATCTACCATTGAATAGCTTCAGTGCTGAGGATTCTGAAAAACAGAGAAAGCACTGGACTTGTGGAAAGAATGAAAGAAATGCTGGGAGTGGGTAAAAAGCATGCTAACATGTTCCAGCTCCAACCCCCATGGAAAGCAAAGCTCTCTCTAACCTATTTTTATTTTTTGCTCTGAGGTAGAAGAAAGGAAAATTGGAAAACAGCTGAAAAAAGACTTTTAAAAGACAGGATACTCCAGACCCTTGAGATACTCAGGAAACACATCCAGTTATCCTAGGATAACTAAGGTATACTAAGAAAAGGCAGTGACATATCACTGTGCTGGGTGTTCAGTCCTCTCCCTATCATTTCTGTTGAATTATACTTATTATAATCACATTCCTTTTTTTTTTTTTTTTTTTTGTTCTCAAATTTCTTGGAGAGCAAGGACATTTCTCTGCATAAACAGAAGTGGTAGACACTTGAGCAGAAACCTGGAAGGGAGGAACAAGGTGAAGGCACTTCTGTGCTCAAATTCTGCTACTTATGCTAATAACAACCAGCTCATTGCTACCCTGTGCTACTATTTTCAGATTATATTGAACAACTCTTAGGAAATGGGGTGCAGGAACAAACTATCACTTGGTCATAGCAAAGCTGGTCTGCTCCCATGAAAGAGCCCTGATATTCCAGAAATTCCCACCCCAGCCTATGTCATGGTCATGCTCTCATATAAGCCCTTTGTGTCAAGGATCCCATACCAGGCTGAATGCTTGGCAAAATAATACCTAAGCTCTGCACAGCATATTTTTACTTAACTCATTGAGTTAGGTAACTGTATATAAGGTCCTACAGATTCTTCTTTAATCCAGTTGTAACATGTTGTTTTTTAACCCATCTACAACTATCACAAATGTGTTTTTTATAGTATATCTTTTGATACCTACTTTGACTGTCTGCATAAAAAATATTCTGAGAACACAGTAACATGCAGCACAGCATGGCATGTAAGTCAGATACTAGAGCCACTTGCCCTTGACTTAATTAGTAAACTGTCATGGCTGCTTCTCTTCTATCTTTGCAGAGATAAAAAGGCTCAGTTCATGAAGAGGATGATTGGATATGCCATAGGCAAAATGTCATCTGCAAAACCAGTGCTGAGGAGATGTGGTCCTTGCCAATACAGAAACAGCAAAAAATATTTAACTCTTCCCCTCTGAAATAGAAATAGAGTAAAATAGAAATGGGGAAAATACACATAAACAGGTTCAGCTCAATTATCAGTCACCATCAGTCTTCAGTCATACCAGCAGTAAATTAGATGGACAGAAGAAAGTAATGTGTGGAAAAGAACTTCAGAAAGTTTAAGAAATATGAAAAGTTTTTCCAAAACTTTCAGTCAGCAAAAGTAGAAAGTCTGGAAAAATATAGATGTGAGGAGAGCAGAGTGAAAAGTTATGTAAAATATCTTGGAAATCGGTGAAAACTGATGGTCCTCAGCAATAAAGAGGGCAACAATGAGTGGTTAAGAAAACCAGTGACCAAAAGCACTGCAGGATGCCAGACAGGAATTTGAATTTACAGTACCACAGGGTCGAGATGCAATTACAGACAGATCATTATATGTAAAGTGCACTGTGTATCAGCATATTCTTGTGAGATGAAAAGAATTAATGTGCTTTCAAGTAACAAAAGGATGTAGAAACCATTTTTCTTTAGGCATGGAAAGTCATGTAAGCAGTGGAAATGTGGTAGGGGCTCTCTAGAAAGTATCTCAAAGTGAAGTGTCTAAATCACCACGTTCTTCCCTGCCCTGACACTTGAAAATTTTCTGGCTAACTCTCTATCCCTAAGATATGTTTCAGGGTCTGGGCACCTGCTGGGCATTTGTCTCCTGGCATGGAAGCAGAAGCAGCTGCTGCTGCTGTCCTTACAAAACTTTAAAGCATCAACATCTTTCAGCATAAAACCAAGTGCTCTCGTGTGAAGTTATGATAGAACAAGTCTCAAAGCCAACTGGAACAAAAACATCCTGATGGCAGTTAGGAAGCCAGGCAAGCTGAGATATGATCAGCCCTTTCTGAAAACTCAGTTTGAAAGCCATATTACTTACAGTGTAAAAGAAAAATATTTTTAAACCTAGCTAATGTCTTTTCTATCTGGTGATCACTTATGACAAAATTGGACAAAGAAAATGGTTACATGACAGTGTCTGGATTCTCTTTGTGGGAGGGAGTAAGGCTCAGCATGCAGTTCAGTAAAGCAATTTTGTTTGTTTAAGGAGAGAATGAACAATAACAGCATTAAGTGTTTGAAGGTCTTTCTAGAACTTAGATTGCTGTTCTCATTTGTTAATTTTAATAGTTTTAACAAGTATTGCTGCTTGGCCAAGAAACTTGGTCCATTTCATTTTATAAAGTGCTATAGAAATGCATGAGGCACATATGAACTATAGTCTGAAGGGACATCTGTGATTTTTCTGCCCTGCCTCCTTCATAACACTAGGAACACAACACACAGATTTCTGCATCATATAATTATAATCTAAGGAGAGACTATACAGCACAGTATCTGGATAGCACAGATTTTTAGGCAAATCCTGGCTGGAAGATATCTGATATCATGGAGAACTGCTTTCACCTGCTTAAATGTAACATAAGCTACAAGTGAGTCTGAAAGGGAGGGTAAAGCAAGGGGCAAGGGCAAGGGCAAGGGCAAGAGCAAGGGCAAAGGCAAGGGCAAGGGCAAGGGCAAGGGCAAAGGCAGAGAGAGGGAAAGAACATGGGAAGAAGTGATACATCCAGCTGTTAGAAAGCAAGAGTTATGACAGTCTGAGGGGTCATAATCTCAAAATTATTTTATTCCCTAGTAGCTGCAGTTCAAAATTTGGCAAATACGTATGCTGAAACATAGAATTAGCCAGGGAAGCAAGATGATGCTGGACACTACAGCAAGAATTAAGTAGGCACAACAGGATGAAATTAAACTTATAAATGAAGGAAAACTTCAAAGTTGTGGAAACTGTTTAAATCTGTTGCTTTGGATCCTTAAAATAGAACTGCATGATGTTTAATAATCCCTGCTGGGAGGAATAAGAACATGGACTAGGTGACCTAGTAAATCTTTTCTCTGTCAAGCTCTGCCATAGTTTTTAGGTGATTGTCCTGTCTCAGATAGGCATTATTCATCTAGTATGCCACTTTGGGAGTTTTTGAAATACCATACGCTCTCTGCCCAGGGCAGCTGACAGCTATCAAATGAAGACACTATGTGCAAGTAACAACCTAATCAAAACAAAACCAACCTTACAACCATACAGCATCTAGAAAACTGGTTATGGGAACTAGGATATTTGAGTAACATGCTGAAAAGGCAGGGTAAGGTACTATTCTCCTTATGGGAAAGCCATCTTTCACAAGTCTATGCCAGTGAAGAGTAAAAATGCATATAGACTGCAAAGGGGTTTTCTGTTATATTTCAGTGGGAGATATTTGACCTGGTATCACTGACAGTTATAATTGACACTTCTCTAAAGAAAATTTTCTATAATCTTCTCTGTCCATTCAAAATGTCTTCAGCATACACAGTAGAAATAACACTTATAAGGACTCTTAAAAGATATATATATATATATATATATACTGCAGGATGGGTAGCTGGAGGTGTTATTTCTCACCTATTGCTTGCCATCCATTTCTATTGCTTGCCTTCTATTTCATGCACTCACAGAATTCTCAAGAGATTGTGGTGATACTTGTGTCTATAGAAATGCCACTTGAGTTCACTCCAGAGATACACTGTACAAGTTGTATTCTCCTGTTTAAATAGTGCCTAGACATTTTACTCTCATAGCAGGAATTAGGCTTTAGCAAGGAACTTGAAAAATATAATGATGATGGACCTACTTAGCTATAATATGAACAGTTTGCCTAAAGAAAATAAAGCAATACAGATTCCAAACACTTGAGAAACAGACTCCTGTTGACTTCACTGGGCTTTGGATTATCCCCACTGCCATCAAGATGAAAAATTGCAGGCACTTAAAGTAAAGGTTCTGGATGGATTGAAAGACTAGATTTATGATCCCTCTAAGGGCATATCTGGAGGAAATTAATATGCAATATATCTCTATACACAATAAACCTTATATTCAAATGCAGGACTTGATATATTGGTAAAAATAAAATTTAATAGAAACTTTCATAGTTCTTATTAGCTCTGTTTAGTTCTGGAAATAACTACTTTCTTATGTGAATTTGAACTTTATATTTACATAAACAACTGAATGATCTGTTTTTCACATATAAACTTCCAGATTGACACAGAATTAAAAAAAAAAAAAAAAAAAAAAAAAAAAATACAAGACTGAAAGCAAGAAGTATTAATAGCATGTGATCAACAACAAGGTATTTTTGGATACTGCTCTGCCAAGCACAAATTTTAGTTGATTTGCAAAATGTTGTGAAGAGATCAGTTAGCTCCCAGAAAACTCTTCATAGTACTGTGAGAGAGAATAGATTCAATGGTTTGTTAAACTATATGCTTGCAGTGAGAGAGGAGTCTGAGCCCAGGACATCCCATGCCATCACTTTCAACACAGAGAGCTGACAGGGAAGGTGAATGAGAAAATGTAAAGAATGTTCTGCTGATCTGCAGAACAAAGAATTGTCCATGCTGCAAAAATGCATCTAGACTGCAAAGAATGGGTTTGTTGTTATATTTCAGTGGGAGATACTTGACCTGGCATCATTGACAGTTATAATTGCAAAAAAGCTACCTAATGCAAATAAAGGTATGTTACAAATGTGACTTTCTTTTCAGCATTAGGAGGAAAACACTGCCTATATAAGGATGGGGAAGTGAGAACGCTCGTGTACCAAATACGCTTCAGAAGAAGGCTGAGAGAACAAATATATTTGCATGCCTCAAGCCACCAAAGGAAGCAGCAGAGAAGATATTTAAAGCAGTTTCAGCAGTCACTGGTGCAAACATCTGACTGCTGAACATGTATGAATCTATGTAGGAAAGAATACCAATCTTCAAAAACATGTATTTGCCAAAATAACCATACTCACTAACCAAGTTTGGACAGTGAGTTTTTTCAGTTGTTTTGTGGGGTAGACCAACATCCTTTTTTCTATGTAAAGAAACATTTTCAGGGTAAGATTATAATGTCCAATCTGTGAATCTCCATGTCCAAGTCTATACAGGTGGTGGTACTGGTTAGATTAATCCTCTGACCCTGAAGGCAGAGATTTTGACAGCTGTTTAGGGAAGAGAGGAGTGGGAGCATGGTGCTTCATACAAGAATTTTATCATTTACCCCTACAAAGATGAATCAGAAGTGTAATCACAGAATCACAGAATCACAGAACTGTAGGGACTGGAAGGGACCTTGAATGATCATTGGGTCCAACTCCCCTGCTGAAGAAGGTTCCTCGGTGTAGGCTGCCCAGGTAGGCATAATCATGGCCTCAGAAAAGTTTTGGGAATGAGGTAACTGAAGTAAGGTTAAAAGGGAGTAATGTAAGAAGGAATATCCCTCTCATTTCTGCCCAGCACAGGACTGGCTGTTCTGGGGAACAGACTGCCTGGAGAGTTTGCTTATATCCAAGTTTTCTGCCTGTCAACTGACCAACAGCAAACAATTTTGTTAGGTTGAACTGAATTATTTGGTGTTCTTTAGCTCTTCTGTGTTTTGTTTTGTTTTGTTGTTTTTTACACTCTTTTTTTTTTTTTTCCTAATATCTTCAAAATTAAAATTTGTGTTTTGTTTTGGAAAGGGCCAAGCTAAACCTTTCAAATTTTCCAGCGCTTCTTTCCCCCTCCCTCCCCCTTTTTTTTTTTTTTTTGGCAGAAATCATGGCTTTATGTGTCACAAGCCATTTCAGTACCCTCCAAATTGCATTTCTGATGAACTAACTATTCAAAAACATTGCTCAATTCTACCCAGTGGGAATAATTCATCCCCAGGCTTCCCAGAAAGGATGCTGCTTCACACTCACTGTTTGGAGAAGTCAGAAAATGACACCATTTTCCCAATTCGGTTGGGTTTTAAAAACTATAGCTAGGAAGATACTATACTTTATGGAAATCTAGACCAGGAACAACTTCTTGAAAACTTTGTTACACAGTTATAGATTACATATCTGTGAAAAATAATTACAGCTCACTGCACATCTTGTTCAATGATGCCTGAAAATAATGATTATTAACAACCAATGAAAGATTTCTTCAGTTCTCAGATTATAAATATATCTATATAAATGCCTATCTATAAATATCCATCTATATAAATAGAAAGATATCTATAAATAAATATATAAATATATAAATCCAGTTCACAGTATATAAATAAATTAAGCACATCATTTTGCATTTTTTGCAAGAGACAAATACAAATTTTTGTTCTTTTTACGTTGGTTCCTAATGTTCTGGTCTGAATCTAAGGATATCCATACTTTATGTGACTTATACCTGTTTAATACTATGGAAGGTTTTTTCCTCCAAAATGTTAAATTGTTCTTATTTCACCACCAAGCAAAGAAATGCAATGGGGTATTTAATTGTACATGATAGAACCATATTTATTCTGGTCTTTTCTGAGACAATAGGCTATTTAAACCTGCCTACTTTGTTTCTCCTATGAACATACCTTTTAATATTCCTTAAAATCAAACTTTTTACCCTAAACATTTTGGTTCTTGCATTGTAATGCTTGATAATTTCAAGTCTTTTTAACATCTTCTATTAGAAAACAAACAGAGACAAACAGAAATGGACATTGTAAGCCAAGCCTGTGCACCTCACACCCATGTTTCTTTCCATAAGAGGCACTGCCCTTCATAAGTGATACACTACCATCACTGCAAAGCAAAGAAATTTAGAGTTAGCCAGATGGTTTTCAATCCCTATGTTTGCAAAAACTAATATTTATATAAGATGACATTACAGGGGATTCTCACTGAGAGAGCAGTTATAAATTATTCAGGCACTCATCTGGAGGAGAAATCTCTGTTCTTAGCACATGTTTATAATTGAAATATTGTCCAGCTTTTCCAAAACACCATCAAGTGACTCACAAGGACAGTTGCATGAGCAGTGCACGCAGAGCTGTCCTGTTGTTAATGTTCTTTCACATTCACATCCACGCAGTATTGAGACAGTATGAAATAAGAACTCCTTTTTCTGGTCAAGCTTTCAAAGCCCCCTTGCTCTGACATCGTATTATACATGTCTTGTATATGCATCTGGCATTACATATTCCAGGAGGCCAACCTGAAGACAAAGTATTTTTGAGAGCTGGAGGCCAAAGTGTGCATATTTCATGTTTCATCCCATCACTCTAAAGGCATTTTTGAGGCTGAATGCAAGAAGCCCTGGTGAGAGATCTGTAAGTTTTGAATGCAAACAGGTATTTGGAGGTGCACGACAGAGCATAGAAAGAAAGGACATGAGGTGAAAATGAATGGTCTGTTACGGGTTTTCCTCAATCTTTTCTTCAAACACCTTGTGAGGTAAAAAATATTTTCAGTACTGCAGACTGGAAGGGGATTTCCATTTACCTGAGCAAAGACTGTAGCTATTGCTGCCTAGACCCTTCCTGCCTTTCTTTTCTACCCGTTGATAGTTAACTGCTGGTATCATTAAGAATAAGTAGAGAATACTCAGCTTGTTATTGGGGAGATATGTGCCATTACTTGTTCACAGGAGTATTGAACACATGGGGTTAGTGAGTGGAAAGGGTGCCATGGATGAGAATGAACCTATCTTCATTATTTGCTTCCCATCCTGGGCCTCTATGTCTGTTAGCAGAAGGAGGTACTGCTTCAGGCACTGGCTGACTATAATGCCATCTTTAGAAAGCCCTCTGTTGTAAGAAGAAACTGAAGGCTCACTACGCCAAACCTTTATGTACCTTGTGGTATTGCTATGCTTATAGCCACACTGCCCAGTCTGGCTTCCCCTTCACCTTCCTGCCTTACTGCTGCTCTGAGACATTTGCCAGGGAGGAAGTCATTCATTAACCATGGCTTTAAGTAGCTGTAAAATGACTGCTGGATGTCCATTTGAAAGATTGTTAGACGGATAGAAGGCAAACCAAGCTCTTACAGCAGCTCTTTGCTGAGCCTTGTTCAACCTTTGTGAAATTAAGGAAAGGAGTCTGCAGATGGCTGGACTGATGAGCCAGTGAAGAGTTTATTTTGGGACACTACACCTAATAGCAGGAATAAAAAGAGGAATGTATTCCACACCTTCTCTAAAGTTTAAAGGCCACTTGTGAACAGTGTGTACAACTTTCTGAATAAGATTTAATTTTGATTAACATGTGTATTAAGAGGTAGATACAATGTTATAAAACTTTTATCATGCTTCATATGGGAATTTTAGTGTGCTGTGTATAGGGATTTTAACGCTGTGCACATTTGGAGATTAAAATAAATCATCTGAAGGTTCAGTGAATGCAGGCATTTTAATGAATTGTTTAATGAATTGGTGAAGTGAAGGTAAGCATTTTAATGAATCACTCAAGACTGAAGCCCATGAATGCAAAGGCATTTTCAATGAATTTTTAATAAATAACAATGAGTGTGCCAAATTAAATGCTGTGAACAGTAGAAAAGAAAAGGACTAAACACACAACTGTGACCAGTAATAAGTATTAATAAACATACTCAACCATGTGCCAAGTTAAAAACTTAAACACAAATTAAATAGAAGAGCTTTATATAGGCTGTTTTACAGTGCCTTATCATGATACCCACCATGTTTTCCAGGCAGCTTCTTTACCCTTTCATCATCCTCCCCAGCTGTGCCTGTGATGACTACTGTGTCTTTGTATTCTCTTTTTCACTTCTTTCCCTCATTCCCTTCTTACAACATTTCTTACAACTTACTGCTCCCTCAGGATGCATATAGATTTTCTTTCTAAAGGCAGTGTTGCTGGAATAGGCTAATCACTGCAGGGACACTCCAATAGGCTGTCCCTGCTTTGGAGAATGAAACATTTCAGGTGTGTCTTCCAACAATGAAAACACTGTCTATCAAAGAGATACTGGTCCAGCTGAGAAACTATGTAGTGATCTCATTTGCCAGAATGGTGTTTTCCAAGCTGGAAACAGGAGGAAAGAGAATCACAGACACTATGTAAAATGCCAAGTGAACTGCATTGCCATGCAATCTGCGCATCAAATCAAAGCGTATTCTTTGGCTTGTTTTTCCAAAAAGAAAACACTCATGAATCAACATAACGGGTGCTGCAAAATAACTAAAATTCTGCAGTAACCAAAATATCTTTCTCTGCTGGAAACATTTGTGTTGTATGACTTGGCTGGTTTACCATACCATACTTCATATTGGTTAACGGCTCAGAACCCCTTTTTCCCCACCCTGTAGATACTGCTAGAGGGAAAAGTATATTTCCTTTAATCATACTTAATTCACACAGTGGCACCATTTCAGCTTAGACTTCTTTGGGGCTTCTTGAAACAGGAAGAGGAAGGAAATAGAAGAAAAAATGTCAAAGTATGGGGAGCAATGGATGGTGGGCAGCAAGCAACATTGATGTGGGATTTTGAAGGACTAGCGATAAGAAGGAAAGAACTGGGAAACCTGTACATCTCTAGTATAGTTCCTGGATACATGTGAAGTAAAATCAGGGGAATGCACAGAGAGAAAGAGTCTTCCTCTCAATTTGAGGCAGTAGAAAGCACATTCACTTCTATACACTAAGAAATCGAGTTGCCTATTTTCTATCCAGTGCTACCCTGCATGCAACCTCTATTTTACAAAACAAATGTTGGGAAGAGAAAGCCAAGAAGCATACCCTACAATGACAGAGACCTGATTGCACAATATCAAAGTATTAATGTCTACACTGATGCCTACTCTAACTCCTTCAAGTGACCCTATTCTTGTCCCTACAGCTGAGGCAATAACTTCTGGCTGTAATCCTGTGAAACTGCAGAGCTCTAGTCAGATCCTGGAATGCAGGGACAAACTGTCCCACATCATATGTGTCCATAGTGTTAACCAAATGCAATGCTTTGGTAATGGGGTTTCACAGAAATGTACAGTCCATTTCCTTATACTACGTATTCATTTAGAGAACTCTCCCATAAAATGTTTCTTTCCTCTACAGATCTGTATTAATCTCAAACATCTTTATTGTGACATGTCCTTGTTTTATTTAGACAGCTAGCCAGAAAGCTGAGCACTGCATGACTGCATGTGAAATCTGAAATCCACAACTTCAGGATTAAGGTGAGGCATGAAGGTACCTGAATTCAGGTACCTGAATTCACACAGAAGAGAGTGTGGCTGTAAAGTAGAATTGAATACCATAGATTTATCCAGCCATACCTGGCTGTAGCAGGGGGCTACAGTAGAAGCCATTATACATGATCAGCTATCCTCAGCCATCCTTTATGAATATAATTTACGGGTGTGGAAAGCACCACTTGTCACTGAAGCCTATGAGCAAGGGTTTATTATTGTACATGAAATCAGTAGATTTATAACAAAAAAAAATATTCTATGAGGATGTTAGGTGTTTTAACATGGAATAGTATAAGTTAACAAAAATAAATAAATAAAAATCAGTAATAGACAGGAATCATAGAATATCCCAAGTTGGAAGGGACCCACAAGGATCATCACCTTCAGTTGTTTCAAGCTGACAAGTAATTGAACAATTTCAACATGTCATTATTGTTTCTACATGAAGTAGAAACATGCCTGTGCTCTCCTTTTAGGAAAATTCTGGCCAGAGCTTTTCACTTTATCTTATTATTATGTATCATGGCTGCAAGGAGTCAGCATAAATTAGCACTTGGACACTATTTTCATGTCCTCAAATGTGATAACAATGTTTTTCAAAGCATTTCTCTCAGGTCTCTTATTTTAAGTATTTTGTAATAGTCTATATAGAAATAATAGCTTTTTGATTTCTCATTTACTTGTTACAGCTCTTGTCCCGTTGTAGGAAAAAAAAAAATCACAAAAAATTGAATATACTTTTCCTTGTTACTTTTTCAAACCTCAGAGACAAAAGATCTAGAAACAAACAAGGTTGTATTTTAAAGTGTTTAATTATCATACACTCATTTGCCCACTTTCACAGCAACTGAGAGACTAGAAAGGATTTTTTCTTTAAATTCAAGGCTAAATGTGATGACTGCTATGTTACAATGAGGTGACAGGGAACTTCATGTTCTCCCCAGAGTTGGCCTAGGGATACCCTCTTGCACATAGATAACAAATGCAGAAGAAAAACTGAAATGCAAACAACCATCACCCTGCCCCAAGTATATAGATTTTGTTTAAAGTTGTTGAAATGAAGAAGAATATATGATATGGAAGTGGTGGAGTCACCATCCCTGGAAGTCTTCAAAAGACGCTTAGATGTAGAGCTTAGGGATATGGTTTAGTGGAGGGCTGTTAGTGTTAGGTTGGAGGTTGGACTCGATGACCTTGAGGTCTCTTCCAACCTAGAAAATTCTGTGATTCTGTGATTCTGTGAAGTCAAAACATAATAAATTAAGCATGATCTTTCCAGCAAAAGTAAAAAGGAACTGGGTCAAACTGTGTTACTTAACCTCTGATGATAGTTCCATGTTAATGTTATGCTGGTCTGAAATTTTTATTCATGCTGCAAAGTCCCAAAGTTTTAGATATATAATTGAAAACGCCTGCACTACATGGAAGAGCTATTACCATGGTTCACATTACTGCTTCCTCCTGAACTATTACCTTGCTGGTTTCCGCACCTATATTTACTCTTTCTTCTCATCGTTACTGTTTTGTTGTAAGGACAACTCCAATAAAAAGTAAGATATAAGATTATTAAATGAATTTTTTATGGGTATCTCTCCTTCAAGCAGTAAGTATTGGCTTTGGATGTCAGCAGGAAGAACTGTTACAGTTTATATGATTTAGAGACTTAGAGGACAGTTCTCTTTCCCTCTGAGTCTAAGACTGGAAGTATCCCAACTCTACTATGTCCCCACAAAAGCAAGATGTATAATTCCCCATTAAATGAATGTTGATTCCTCCCAGTGATGCATTGTATTTTAATGAAATATCTTTTCCTTTGTTTTTCCAAAAAAGGGTAATTAATAGGAGAAATTAAACTCTATCTGGAGAGAGAGGAATAGAGAGGTCATGAAGCCATAGGAAGAATGATGCATACTCCCAGAAAAGCACATATTGATAACAACAAAACAAACAATGAGTTCATATCACTAACTGTACAACAGCTGTTCTCATCTGTAAATACAGAATTTCTTCAGAGACAGCGTGGAAAAGGACACACTTGTTCCATCAGAGCTCCTCCAAATGTCAGCATGGTGTTGAGATCACAGGAGCTGGCCAGCTTCTGCATTAACAGTGCAACGTCTTCTCTCTGGGAGCCGATCCTCACTTCTTTCATGATATGTCACAATTGCAGTCATTTAACCTTTAATGAGATAAAAATTCTAACTGATTAGCTCCCTTTCTAGCTAAGGATGGAGGTGCTGCTTGAGGTGCCATCCGATGCACCAAGAAGAGTCCACACAGAATGGGGCTCCACACTTAGACTCAGATGACTTAGTTATATTAGACTATCTACAGAAGCTTACAAACTTGAGAATTTTCATCTCCCTTTGATTGTTTCCTCTTGCATACCATTCCATTGTTTGCCTTATAAGTGTCATGAAAGGTCAAACATAAGATTTTTCAATTAAAGTGTTTTTGTTTGTTTGCTTTGTTTTGCTTGTTTGTTTGTTTTTGAGGGACATTTAATTTTGCTGAGGGGACTTTTTGAGAGAGAGAGAGAGAAACAGAGAGGGAGAGAGAAGTTGTGCTAGTTTTGAAATAACTTTAACAGAAAATTATTTGGACAATGCTTTTTCATCTCCAGGGTGACATTTCTGGTCTAAATGGGGAAGGGGGTGAGTCCATAGACATGCCAACAGGGATGGCACAGACTGTGAGCATGGGAGAACAAGATTCAAGTCTGTCCTCTGATTTAGATTAAAGATTTTATCTTGAAAATTTCTTGTCATAAAGTAATGTAAAGCTATTATAGAGTAATGCTAACACTTAGTACTATTCAGACCACCTTTCTGGAGGTTTTGGTTTTGTTTTCTCCCAAAAAAGATTTAAGAGAAAAAAAAGTTAAAAAAAAAAAAAATCCTAGGACTTCAGAATTTGACTAGAGTCCAGTGTTTATAACTTTTAAAGTATGCTGAAGATCCAGCATAGTATTTATCTCCCCTAATTCTAGACATACAACACAAATAAGACATACAATACAAATATTTACATCTGAGGTAGCTGGCTAGAAACTCTTTTATAGTGACCTGAGAGAAACAGGTAGTCCTGGGGTGCAATATCATTACTATAATGATGCCATGAATTATGTTGACATTAAAAACTGTCTTTCACCTGGAATTTTTTCTGTTGCTTTTTTTTTTTTTTTTTTTTTTGTCTTCTCATTTCCCTTTTTCTTGTCCTCCAGAGACTCCTTATTCCTTTAAATCTTATTTTCCAATTAGCTATTTTCATTACCGTGTAGCAGTCTTAAGGTATTTCTCCAAGCTCAGTGAGTTCATTCTTACTGGAGCCCAACTTGTAATGCAATTCACTTTCTAGCTTTTTCAAGAATGCCTCTGCAGCAGGAAACATCACATTTCCTTCTGATGTTTCCTGCTGTAACAATTAATGTAGCAGGTGTCAGTGCTGTGACTTATGAAACTTTTTTCTTCTCCTGTAGAAAAAGGAGTGTCACAAATGGTAGTTTTTCTTTTCTGCCATTTCTCTGCTTACAGATGTGAAATTCCTTACAATCTTTCTCTCTACATTATTTGTTGCTCATTGATTTGATTTCTCCACTGCTGTTTCATGGAATAAAGTCTTTTTCTGAAAGATTCAAAACTTTGTATTTAATGCACTGGAAATGCTGTGGATTTTGGCACTAGGTATCAATGGACTCTTCCAGTTTCCTAATTTTAAGATTCATCTAAATTTAGCATGGTTTATAGCATTTATATATAAAAAATATAGCAGAAATTCTAAATATTCTTCCCTTCTTCCCTCGCCAAAATTGAAAGGTTAATTCTCAAAAGTTCAATGGATTCCTAACTTTATTTTGTATTGTTATTTTATGAGGTGTTTTAGTTCACTATTGCTTTATCTTCTCCTTATGAAATTCTAAACTCATTTAACATTACTTCTGAGGTAAGGCCAGTCAGACCGGTCTTTCTGTCTATCATAGAATCATCCAGAGAGATTAGAAATCACTTACGATGAAGTTAACAGTGGTTTCTCCTTTATTCACCTGAGTTCCTGTGATGGGGATATTTCACCCATTTTTTCCCCTTATCTAGTTCTTTGGCCACAATGGAGATATGCTAATAAGACACTCAGCTTTTTTATCAACTCACATTTTATTTTTACCTACTTTTACATTATTATCATTTATAGGACCCTCCCTTCAAGTTAATCCTCTCATACTTCCTCAATTCTTGTGTTCCAGAGGAGGGCACAAGGAGGACAGGGCAGCTGAAGGCATGATCTTTTTGGACACCAAGGGTACTCATTAACACCCCCTGAAAGGGGGTGCCCAGTGGGACAGGAAGCACAGTCTCGTGCAGTCATCCTCAGGAAACATACACTTATACTGGAGGGAATTTGATTGCTGGTTTTGGAGTTACAGAGTCAGAGAGCTGAGCACACTTCTAGCCAAGGTGACCTGCGGTTCAGGGATTTCAGAGCCAGAGATGATAGGTTTGTTTTAACAGACCTTAATATTATTTCCATGGGTTTCACTAACCACAAATATACTGCTGGGCTACACAGTATCTGCAATGATCTGCACAAAGACTTTACACATATGATTAAGTATTGCCATTAGTATGCTTTAACCATGACAACCGATCTTTTCATTTGATGTCTCCCCAGTTTTTGTATTGAGACAACTTAAATCTTCCCTTGATCATATTGTCTGAGCTATGTATGAATTATTAGACTTTTAGCACATACACTACTACATGTTATATCTCTTTTCGGTCTGAAAAGCTTTTTCAGTGCTCTTGAGTAAATTTCTACTTTTCTTTACCAGTATCTTCACCTATATCTTTGTTACTGTTCCTCTCCTAATTTTATTTATTTATTTTCTTTATTTTTTTATGTGGAAAACCAGAACTGCACATAATATTCAAGGGTCAAGAGATACAATAATCTGTAGCCTTCCTGGATGCTGATGACCTGCTGATGAACTTTTCTTTGTCTTTCTTCCTTCTCCTCCTTTTTTAAATACTCTGAATAAACTACAGCTTTAGAAATTTCAATCTAAATAGAGTTAAGTTTTTAAGTTTAAATCCCTCACATCCAAAAAATATTTTTTCAACAGCAACATAACTTCACAAGGCAAAACTACAGGTAAATTGCATTTGCTCTTCCAAATTTTTGGTTCTGTTCTGCTTTGGTAAATACATAAACATTTTTGTTGTTGCATGAATGGCATCCATTGTGCATGGCGTCTATTCTGGTTGAGCTGAAATCATTTTCTGGAGTTTACCCTTTTCCATTTCTATTGGCTGACATTTTAAACTCAAAGGACCCAGCCTGGATTTATCATAGGACTGGCTGACATTTCTATGTTGAAATGGTATTAGCCATCCTGGAGGTAAATGAGCATCAGGCCCCAAATGTAAGTGCACCTGTGAGCATGAGAATGGATTCTCAGGTGGCCTGTGGAAGTACAACTATTTTCTTCTGTTTGGTTCATGCTTTTGATATTCTGACAAACCATTAACATTCACTGGAAGCCCTAACTAAACCCAACTCAAAAAGTCCCAGACTTCTGAGAAGCCTTCTTCCTTCCTTATTGTTTCAGTTGGCTGAAAGTACATACTCTTTAAAAACACTGAAAAAAACAGTGATCATTTAATAAGATTTAGATGCAAGCTATTGAAAGGAAGGTGTAGAAACTAGAGCTAATACATCAAACCTGTCACTGTCAAAAGTATTGAGAAAAGCATAGGAAAATGTCTTGTCCAAAACTGATAGGTATTTATTTTTAAAGACTAAAATATTCCTGGGATTCCAGTGAGAATAAAAAACATTAAATATATCTGTTGCAAATCTATATGGTACCAGAAACAAGGCAATAATACATGTAAAAATTAGAGCAGATGTAATTCTTTGGAAGCACAGGAGTATCAGCTTCAGAACTCTTTTCCTGCTTTATCTCTTCAATTTGTATAATCACATGGCTCCAAATAATCTGACTTCCTAGTCTCCCTACTATAAACAGTGATATGCTGCAAAGAAGTCACACATTTTTTCAGGTAGGTAGACTTCTCAAATGCCATTATGAAAAGTATCAGGGCCAACTCCAGTGTTGGTCGCCTATGAAAACTTTTTTTGTCCTGAAAAACTCCGATCAGCATTGGTCATGAATGCCATAAGGTTTTGTTGTTGTTGTTTTGTCTAGTTTTCTGGGTTTCCCTCTTTCCACAACCATCCTCTTTTTTTTTTCTTCTTCTTCTTTTTTTTTTTTTTCTTTTTCTGATAGCATCTAGTGCCTTTTTAATGGATGTTGGATCACCGTTAAATAGTTGCTTACCTAGCTTGTGACTTTGTGACAGAATGTACTGAAAAACCTTTACCTTTAAAGAAAAAAATCCATAGACAGTTAGAGATAGGAATAAAAGATAGGTGGAATATCAGCCAAAAGAGATAGGCAGGACATTGATGTCAAAGCAGTGAACACAACATGTTCATTTATTACTTTTCTGAGCATAATATACATGGTATGTTCCCACATACACCTTCAAATACATGATTCTTGTGTTTTATACATTCTTATATTATTGCCCTGAAAGAAGAATATATAAAGAGCAAAACACATACTGTAGTTCAGTAACAATTTTGGAGGCCCAATAATACTGGGACAACAACACAGAGTACCTGTGAAACCTGTGACCTATTTCAAGCAATCAGTGCAGTTAGGTCAGAGTAATCAGTCTCGCAATCAGTATCTACTGGCTTCAGGATGATACAGAAATTCTGTAAGGTGCAGACCATAATAAGCTCCCCTACAAGGCCATGAGGTAAAAAAAAAACATTAAGCTGTTAAGGGACAGCCTCCCCATATGTACAACTTCATCTGGTGAAGCCTTACCAGCTCTGAAGTCAACCATAACATATCCCAGGACCTCAGTCTATAGAGCTGCTGCTGTGCCTCTCGGAGACTGGGGCTAGTGAGGAAGGTGTTGCCTTCAGTGCCTTTGCCAAAGGGATTTTTTTTTGAATGGATTAGAGGCATTTCACCTTCATTATACATCACTGCCAGTCTTTCATCCACTGTGGAGGAATAGAAGAGGAAGTTAGGGTTTCATCTGTTTTAAAAAAAAAAAAAAAAAAAAAAAAGAATACTCGTGGGAGGACTTGGGGGCAAGTACACCGAGCCTGGAGAGCAGGACCTGAAGTGGCGTTATTTGACTTTCCTATACAAAGTTTTTATCATTTGACTTTCCTATAGGAGAACTTAATTTTGTGGGCTTTTTAATACTCTCATTTTAAGCCAAATCCTAATGTCCTCAGAGTGGAGCTGCCCTCTCAGCTGCATCAGATTTATGTTAGCATAAAGTTCTCTTGGTTTCAGGGGAGCTAATCTTAGTTTACTTAAAGTGCTGTAAGTCAAAGGGAATATGGAAAAAGTAGAGCTCCAAGTCAGGTTAATGGGAACGTGACCTGAGTGAGGGCCAAGTACAGTGGCCACTAGTGTGCACTGAAAAAAGGACCTTCATCTTCAGAAAGAGTTGCCAAAAGCCTACGCCTTTTTCCTTTGCAGTCTTTGACCTCACCAGAGTGCCTTAATTTACGTTTCTGTCCATTTCCACTCTGCTGCTAATTTTAACCTACATTTCCATGTTTCTCTGTATATGAAATTACTATGTGATCTCTCTTCTTTCCTCTCCCCTCCTGCTCACCCTATTTCCTCCCAACCCTTATATCCTAGAGATAGATATCCTGTAGGAGATCGAAGTTACAGCATTCATCCATCTGGTCCCATGCTGAAGAGTTGTTTGGAAGGGCTGTTCCGGTTGTTATTCTCCCCTGGAGGATGTTACAAGAGCACTGTCTTGATGTTGCAGAAAGAGTGACACAAACTAGCACACAAGAGTAATCTTTAATGAAACATGGAAAGAATTACAGATGGAATATTGTGGCCATAAAGTTTTAAAGATGAAGATGCAACTGGATAGCCTGACTCAATGAATCACTGAAATGTTTTTATACCTGTTTAAATGTTGATAACAAATAGTTTCAAAGGGCTTGACAATTATGATTTTAAACTTACACAATAAAAGACCACAAAACCTCTTTCCTTGGAATGAGGTGTGATTTTGCTGAAATGTCACATTTTCCTGTCCCAAGAGAAGGACCATTTTCACAAATGAAAGAATTTTCACATTATGCTTTTTCTCAGCTATAATTGGAGATGAAGCAATAGAATATAGTTTTGATAAAAAATAAATAAATAAAATAAAATAAAATAAAATAAAATAAAATAAAATAAAACAAAACAAAACAAAACAAAACAAAACATTTTTCTAGAAGTCTAGTGAACAGCAGTTGTATCATTAGTATTTTGTTACTGGAGAAGGGAGCTGTGGTTATGGCTCAACAAACCCTGGAAAATTTTCAGCATGAATTATGCCAGAAATATCACATGGAGGAAAATCCTTCATTACCCCTATACCTCTCCCTTCTATTGAGAACTGTAATTACAAGCTTCTTATTGAGTAATATTATAGAGACACCTACTCGCCCTGCTGTACTTAAGAGTTTGTCAATGCTTCCATTATAAACGTCTCTTTTTAGGGGTTCACATGACTATAAAATTTTGCTCTAGACTGAAACTTGGCATAAGATCATAGTAAAAAAACATGTTTTTCCATAATTAGATTTTCTTCAAATTTGATCATAGGAAAAAAAAATATAGACTTAAAATAAATAAATAAATAAATAAATAATAGATATTTCAAAATATAAAGTCCATATATTTTTTATTTTATTCACATTACTGAAAAAGAAGTAGAGAGAAAGAGAGAGAAAATAAAAGAAGGAAAGAAGGAAAGAAGGAAAGAAGGAAAGAAGGAAAGAAGGAAAGAAGGAAAGAAGGAAAGAAAGAAAGAAAGAAAGAAAGAAAGAAAGAAAGAAAGAAAGAAAGAAAGAAAGAAAGACCCAACAAATATTTTAACATTCTGAATCCAGTTCAACACTTAAAGAGCAAAGACATTCAACATTAAAGCTGGAGTTGCAATGGTCTCTGAACAGTGGGTGATCTGTCATTCTGTATGGGCTGGCTACAAAGGTGTGAGTTAAGTATGGAGTTACAGCCTTAATTCTGAATTTCCTTACCTTAGTAAGTTTAAGACAGATGCTTAATGCTCTTTGAATGTAGTGGTTTATATACTTTTACTTTGAATGTAGTTTTTGGACATCATCCCCAGAACTGTTTTGAAAGTCTTTCCCCAGAGGTAGGAAAATGAAAGTATGCTGTCATTTCCCACTGCTCCCTCAAAGGAGGGGTTTTGTTTGCTGTTCTGGATTACTGTTCTATATTTTTCCCCCCTCAGTCCAATCCAGTGAACAGCCCCATTAATGTACATATATTTTTATTTTTTTTCCTGCTGGTGAAGACATGAAGTATCAATGCTACTTTCTGTAATCCAATGACATATTAAAAAATATGATATTTCTTCACAATTTTCTGGGGTGTGTGTGTGCGCGCACTGTATGGATATTTTGAAAATTTGCTTAAAGGTATTCTGGAAGCTGTGGGAAAAAAAAAAAAAAAAAAAGACAGAAAAAGTTTTTTCCCTGTTGGCACTCAAAAAGTGATTTTATAAGTGGTTTCAAAATAAACCACATTTTGCTGAATCAATAGCTTTCATGTGTATGGTAAAACCATCATTAAAGACCATGTTTTAACCCTGAATTATGTTTAGCTGGTTGGAAAATACTTTTCTAATCTTAATTAACTCTTCCTAATATCGTTGAAAGACGTGTGTCAAGAAACATTTACATTATCTGCAAAAAAAAAAAAAAAAAAGCTATAATATTTTCTGTTTCAGTGCTGATTGGTTTCTTACAGTGCATTGAGAGCTTGCTTAAAGTTTCTATACTAAAAGTTTCTATTTTCTAATACTAATTAGAAATGTTTATAGTCATAGTTTCTTGAGTAAAGAAAAATATCTACCTTCTTCACATAAGAATTATCATAAGAACAATTGAGTGTCTAATCAGGGTACTGATGTAAAGTCTTCAAGGACAATAACACAGCATCTAGCCACCAGCAGTAGAAACATATGCTCAAATATAAGTGTCCAAATAGCAGAAATAATGTCAGCTTCTAGGACCTTTGAAGCTAGCTGCTCTTAACACCTACCCAACATGCAGATCTTTGCACAATCAAGATCTGAGTGATTTTCACTATTTCTGTTTTGGTCACATTTGGTCAGGTCATATTTGTTTCTAGAATTGTTCTGAAAGAACTAGTGACACAGCAGCACTTAATTCTGTTACTTCTGTTCAGTTGTGATTTCTTTAGCTGAAGATAATTTTCACACTTTTTTTTTTTTTTCCAACTGCTCATCTTTTTCTTTTCCTTTCTTTTTTTTTTTTTTTTCTTTTTTTTTAATCCTCTTTCTAGGCTGACTTTTTCCAGCTGCTCTCAAGTCCAGTGGGTAAATATTGGAACATTTGAGTCAAATCCCTTTAACCACTTTTACATCATTGACAAAGCCTGCTGAAGCCAATGGAAAGATGCCTGCTGACTTCAATATTCTTTGGATCACACACTTGCTGTGTGAAATACAGGCTCTTTTCCTTTTGCTGTTTAAATTCAGATACTCTTCACCATCATGAGCTATAAATTATCCAGGAGGAATTTTTGCTAGCACAGAATTTATAATCACCACAGGCAGCTTTTCTCTTCCCAACAGCGACACTTCTGGACCTACCTCACTTTTTTCCTCTGTAACACCAGTGTCATTTATACATCTATATACCTCTTATACATTTAAGAACTACTCCAAGAGTAGTTCTGATGCTTTAAAAGTACAAACGTATTTGGAAAACTAGATAAAATCAAAGAGAAGAAGAAGGAAGAAGCAGGGGATTTACTTTCTGATATACGCTTTGCCTTAGCAGAATGATTAAATACCTGTACCACGTGAGGGTAGTTTTGTTTTGTTTTGTTTTGTTTTGTTTTGTTTTCTGTAAATTACCCTTCTTTGGACAATTCAATAAATTTGGAAAAACACTGAAAAAAAGGCAGATGAAAATGATACTATAGTCTAAGGGTTTACATACCCTAAATACAAGGAGAGCTCTAGCCCATAATCCAGAAAATAACATCAAATAATACTAAATGGAAGGCTATCACTAAGGAACACTTTCTAGCTACATCAGTGAGAATTTTCCAGGATGTGAAATATATCGGGTGAAAGATTCAGCCTCTGGCTGTGGGACAGGGGAATCAACCACTCAAGCTGTTGAGGACCACACTTCATCTTGCTTCTGTTTCTTAACTATGCCTAAGAGACAACTGAAACTTCTTTCAGACTGAGATGAAAATCTAAGATAAAAATTTTAATGTTTTACATGAAAAGAAAAAGAAAAAGAAATCTTATGAATCTTATACAACTTTTTAAATGATTTTTGATCAGTCAAAATACTCCCCCCCAAAAAAAAGAACTCTGTTCTTTCTCTAAAGAGCAAGGCTATGGTAGGGGCTTTCCCACAGACATGTAGATTTAACAAGTTAGCTGTTAAAGTGCTAAATAGGTGCCTGATAAAAATATACTGCTGCATTTAAAGAAGCCAGACAAATTGTCTGAAATACAAGGCTGAGACAGTGTCATGTAAAACAGGTCATCTTCTCCAACCTCCCTGCTCACAGCACGATGATTTGTTGGTGTCTGTCTCAGGCTTCTACATTGCAATTCAGAAATGTCATTAAGCCAAGCCATGTCCAGAATTGCATGAAGTCCACACTGGACTAATTGAAAGTAAAGCTATTATTAAAAGACAGAATTTATTGAGATCGGGATGAAGAATTACTGAATGAACAAGGTAAATGGAAAACTGCGGATCTTCAATTTGTCATTTGTTCCATTTTTTTCATTCAAACTATGCTATATAATACACATGGCTGTTGTGGAAGAACTAAAAGGAAGCATTTCCTTTATTGATTGATTCATGCTAAGAGTACTTAGATGCTTTTAGCTGTCTGCCAATGTAGTCATGAGAGTGTTCATGGCATACCAACTGGATTTATCTTAAGCATTGTAATAAGGCTTCTTACTGAAAAGCTACAAAATTTTTGTATCTCCTGTACAAGCACACATGTAATTCATTTGGATTTTTTTTTTTTTATTCAGCTGCTGAGTAGAACAGAAGTGGAAGAAAATCATTCAAAAATTTGAACAAGTCTTTAAATATGAAGCATTTTGTTTTCTGCTCATGCTGCTTTTCAAAGCAGAGAGAAAAGACCAGATAACTTCTTTAAGAAACATTTTCTCACAATCAGATTTGTTTTCAAGAGTTAAGACCCCAATAGGGAAATATTTGTAACAAAAAGGCAAGATAAAGAAGTGAAATAACCTGAAAGCAAAGGAAGAAAAAAAAGAAAAAAATAAAAGTGATTATATATATTCTCTTAAGCAGGTGTTAGTCAGAGATAAGAGGAGAAGACAGGAATAAAACTGAAATAAAAGAGTTCCTGTACCATGCCCTGAGATTACAAGTGGTCAAGAGATCATACAACATGTAAATAATTTTCATTCTCTCATATCTGAAATACCACATGTGGATGGAATTGGGAGGGAGGGGGGCAAATTTTTTTTCTTGCAGGATGTCCCTGTTTCTTTTCAGGTATGAGTGTTTTTGCCAGATGTTGAGCCTTCCTGAGGTCTCCACAGCACAGAGGAGTGAAGCTGTTCCTTCAGATGGATATGCACACTGCAGCCAGGATTACAGCCATGGAGCTGTGTTGATTTAGAACAACTGAGGATCTGGCCTTCTGTTGCTGTGAATGACTCTTCCTAATTTACAGATATACAGGTAAGACTAAGAGTGAGAAGAAAGGAAGAAACTATCCCAATATGTGAGGATGGAAAACCTATGGTCCCTAAACTTTATGCTTACCAGGAAAAGGTGTTGGTGTGTTTTGCACAGATTGGCAGCTATGGTGTTCATTATCTCTGTCATTTGCCCATGGGTCAATTACAACACCAATGGCTTTCTGTGCTCCTGTCAGCTAGAATGCATTATAATAGTTAAAAGATGGAGCAACATCTGAGCTTGCACCTGTGTTTAATTAGCTGATATGGAAACAGGAGTGTGAAATCAAGCTGCTTCAGAACATGTAGGGAGAAGTGCTTGAAACCTGGGTAGGTGCCTAGTTCTTTCTCTTATTTTGGAAATTCCTTTTCCACGACAGATTAAAATGAAATAGGTCATTTAGAAAATTCAATCATTTTTGATGTTCTTTACTGTGGAGCATTAAATGCAGCTCTAGACTAGGCATGTCTCATTAGCTTTGTTCCTTCAGATCAGTTTGATTGACACTGATGCTGTCAAGCAGTCATATTTCACATGCATACAGCATAGATACCCAATAGCAATGAATTTTGGTGATCCTGGATCAGTTTGTGTACCCGGTAAGCCTAACCAGAGCCTCCAGAAACTGAATAATGTCTTTTTTGAAGTCTTACGGTGTTTATAAGCAGAGAGCTTAATTACTGTTGTGATGACTTGTTTATATCTAATGAGTTCCTGAAAGTAGAAACCCACCCTTGTTAAGTTTTGCTGTCAGTGAAGCCTGTGCTTCACAGGCAATAGCAAAAGGCATGTTTTGGTAAAAAAAAAAAAAAAAAAAAGAAAAAAAAAAAAGACTATATTAAAGCAGCTAAAGGAAGTCTTCCAAAACCAAGAGGAGAGGTTGGCTTGGGCATCAGGCAGGATACTCAGCTGGCTGTAGTATAGGATTTAGAGCAGAGCATTGTTACCAAGAGAGTGGATACTTAGTGCCAGCACATTCAGACCAACCTGGCAATAGCAAGAAGGGTAGCTCAGGCAATAGAAAGGACAGCACAGCCCTCAGTGAAAGTGCAACACGTATCTGAATCTTATTAGGAGAATCACAGATCTGGGATGGACTCCCTGGCTTAAAGAGCTGTACCAGTGTACTGAGTTTTGGATCTTCAGAGGTAACCACAGTAGTTCTGGAACATGCCTGTGCAGTTTCTTTGTCAAGAGCTGATGGCCATAGCCATCCCATGGCTGGCTAGGCAGGCTGCAGAAACCCTCCTGGCACCAGCTGAGTTCTGCAGGGTGAAATCACCACACAGGCCACTTGCTGCCAGGAGTTGCACCACAGCCACCTCCATCCTGGCCTGGGCAGAGGCTGCAAGCAGGAGAGCTACCCAGGGAAGATGGGCACTGTCACCTTCAGCATACAGATGCCAAGTATCCTTCAGCCTTTGTACCTGGCTACCACTTCTCTTATCTTTTGCCTTTACTACCCTTTGATCTGGTAAATATATAAAATACTTATCTGAGGAAAAACATTAGTTTGGTTGTTATCTCTGTTGTAACACAGTTGTCTCTTATCTGTAATTTTGAAGAAATTATGCAGCTGGAACTGGAATGTAGCTAATTAAGTTTATATAATTTATAGCTATTTTTAAAGCTATAAGCACCTAGGTTATTGCTAAAATGAAATGAGTTTTAAATACCATAGCTCACCCCAACACGATACGGGGAAAAAAAAAAAAAAAAAAAAAAAAAAAACACTTCCAATAGTTCCAATAGGACTCTTTTCATGGAGTCTGTTGGGAACTGAAGAAGTCCCTCAAATGTAAATAATAATCCTTTATCATTTAGGAACAATTGCTTTGTAAGAGACTCCTGGGTGAGTAAGCTGTCTTCTGCTTTTGGACAGCAACTGTCCAAAAGACAGACATCCTTTCCAGCTTTTCAAGCTCCATGTTAAAAAGCAGGAGGCAGTTTTCCAGTGTCCAGTTTATTTATACTAGTCTGATGGTTCTAAATCTTCTTTTCACTTGCATCCTTATTCCTTGTGAGGTTCCTCATCAGCCCTCAACATTAGTCTATGTTTAAACCATGTCAAAACCAAACAGAAAAACAGCTCTATACTTGAGGCTTGAAGACGCATAAAGCAGTGGCAGCTTTCCCACTGATTTCACTGGGATGTAGATCAAATACAGGGAACATAATGAGGGATGAGAATTTGTCCAGCAAAGTCAACTAACCACTTCAGACTCATCACTGAAACATAACTCCAAATTTGCACTATGCAGTCATAAAGTGCTGTCTCTTCTTCCTCAGTTTAGATGATAACACTCTTGGATTTAATGAGCTGGCAGCACAATGTTTTAGAGGAAAACCACTCAACTCTGCAACTGATTCTTCTGTTGCTCGCTAATGGGCCAAGTTTACTGCTTATGGGGCTACAAACCTGCCTTAAATGTTAATGCAAGTAATGTGGTATTCTCAGATTATTTCTTTTCTTTGCACAACTGAAACTGCGTAGGTTGGGTAACAATTGGTGAAGTAAATGCTGTAGTAAGTAACTTATTTTTACATCTGCAGGTAGCCAAATAGAGAATCTTTATTATTCTCTCTCAGAAATTGTTTAAATTGTTTAAAGCCTTTTTCACAAAGCCGTTACAATGGAACTTTTGTTTGATCACATTCAGCCATGCTTCAGCTGTAGCTTTAAGCATTCATGACTCAGAAAAGAGTTTTTAAGTAATTTATGTCTCCTTTCCTACTCAGTGTGTGTTAATCAGGTTACCACCTGCTTTTTTTGGTAAATGATTTACAGCCTTAGTGCATATAATCACCTGCAGAATGTGAGTCACGGAGAACATTCTCAAACCCTAAACCTCTGCAGGCATGCAGAGGAACTGGGTGCCTCCTGCTTCTGGGGAGGTTTCAGTAGCCTTGTTGTTTTGCACAGATATGTCTCACAGCAGGTCTTTTTAAAATATTTTGTTTTCTTAGGTGAGGCATACTATTTCTACAAGAAAATACTAACCAGAAGACATGCGCAAATTTTCAAGCAACAGGCAGACCTTCCCATATTGCTTTGTTAAAACTAGTGAGGGACACATTCATAAACTTCACTAACCTTATCCTTTACATTTAAAAAAAAAAAAAAAAAAAAAAAAGTAAATAATTGGTCCCTTTAATGATCTGGATATTAAGTCCTTTTGGCTTAATTTAAGTGTAAATTGTAGATCTGGGATTTTATTTTATATTTAAACTTACAGGTATACTGCACTGTAATATTGTAAGAAGTAGTGACTTGTCCCTCCCACCTGCGCTTCCCATCTCCCACTGTTTTTGGTTGTCAGATGTGAAGTTCTTTCCTTTCAGTTTCCCGGTGCTGGGAACATTTCTTCTTGAGGCATGTTAGGAGAACAATACAAACAGGGCATTTTCTGAAGAGGGAAACCCAGCAGCATCCTTGCAAAATCCTACACATTCTCTCTTATCTTTGCAGAAAAGGTTATGTTTTTTTTGTTTGTTTTTTTTTTTTTTTCTATTTATTCGAACAATTGGCTCCACACAGGGAAAAAAAAAAAAAATGTTAATGTGACCTATGTAACAATTTGGGAGGTTCTGATCACAGAGAGATGTCAGTCTGTTCAGTAGAATGTCAGAGTTACCATTTTAAAGTTCTCCAAGTATTTTAGTAAATACATGTAAATTAAAAACAGGAAAAAAAGAAAACTATATAAAAAAGAATACTTCAGCATGAGATAGTAAGGACATGTTAAACTCAAAGATATCCTTTACTTGTTTCTCTTTAGCAGAAGTCTTTTTTTTTTTTTAGCAAGAGAAAAGTCTGTCTGACATTGTTTTAAACTATATTAAAGATACTAATAGTAACATTATGAAGAAAGATATGTTAGCTGAGATGCGTTAGAGTCTTTTTTTGGATGCTAAGGTCTGAAGCAGATTCTTTGCAGACAATGCAAACAAAATACGTAAAAGGCAAGAGGAAGATTGAAAAGGAAGCTTCTATCTTAGGTTCAGAGTGTTGCACACCTGCTTAAGAGTGATTATCACAGCAAATGGTACTGTAGTTGACTGAAATACAGCAAATGTGTACCATTGTGAGTTTTTTTTAACATTACTCTGAGCAGTCAAGTGCCTATGTCTGTAGGGTTACAAATGATGCAATCTGGACCAGCTAAGCCAAAGTCTGTTAACTTACTTAGTTATCTAAGATAAACAAAACAACAACAACAACAAAAAGATATTAAAGGAGAGAGAGATAGTAAAGACAAGGAATGAGGTGCAAAGCAATAATGTAAGTCTCACCTTCCAGTCAGATTAGAGCTTAGCAGCCGTAACAACCAGCAACAATATCAGGATCATTTTAGTACTTTCTGGCTTTCTTGGAGAGGCTCTCAAAACTGGGTAGCAAAGAGCTGCTAGTTCCTCCTAGTGTTTTCTACAGCCCCACACTCCTTTCTTTGACCCTTTCATGACTGCTGTGAAAACCTCCATAAAGTGTGGAAGTGTAAGCTATTTTTTCAGTGTTTTGTTGCATCCTTATGTTTTATTTCTACCACCCCTATTTTGATCTACACCAATGGTAGTTATGAGCTGTACTCCTAAACAAGCTTTTTCTCTGGTTTTCCATTTTTGGCTATTTCCACTTGTCTAGCTGTAATTTTGAGCAGGTGTATAGCTTTTGTATGCTTACATACAGTAATAAAGTACTATACATGATGACATTTAGCTCTTTTGTTGGTCAACTGAGGGCATAACCAATGCACAGAGTGTAAAGTCAGAATATAAACCCCTCTGTGCTCTTCCAGCTTTAGAGCAGCTCCAAACTTCTCCCTTCCAAATACTCGGGGTTCATGGAAACAAGAGTTTTCTGGCTGCAAACCAGGTACTGCGCTGGGATGGGACTGAGTTCTACACTGACACGATTGATTTTTAACATGACATGATTCCTTCTAGACATATAGGGATGTCTCCAAATGGCCTCTTAAACAGCTCTGAAATTGCTCTCATGCTTTTGGGCAATGTGGCCCTGACACTGCCTCCAAACAGCACAAAGATGGTATTTAGGGGGCCATGACAAGTGTTAAGCATTTTGCTAGATTAGACTTCCCTGAGCCTCAGAGCTGAGAAGTAAATTCTGAGATTGAATGTGGCAAAAACAACGAGAGAATTTTTCAGTAAGTGAATTACACTTCTAATATGCTGTTCTCTGCCAGTGGCTCTGAGGATAAAATAATTTTCTACCATATAGAACTGCTGCCTAGCATCACATCCAGAAGCATGGGTAGATTTAATTAAAAAAGATGTTGTTAAAGGACTGCTGTTAAGAATGCCGAATCAAGCAGTTAAGAAGCAAGAAATGCCAGCAATAAGACTGGTTTCCCAACAGCATAAGACAAGCATAATGATGTAGCTTTAATTACATGATGATAAAACCTAACCCCCTCCATTTTTTTCCTTTTTACTTGATCAATGCCTCATTCAGCTTTGTTCATCTTCATCCAACTCCTGTTGAGGTATTTGAAACTCTTTCACTTTAAATACCTCAGGAGTCCTTAAATGATATGTTCATTTGAATTTTTTATTTTTGTTTCACTGTAAAAAATGAAACAAACAAACAAACAAACAAAAAAGCAAAAACCTTTTCCAACAGTTACCCAGCATTGCAGATTGCATTTCATAGTGACTTCCTGCTAATGTTTTCAATAGCATTTATCATGATATCTCAATGCTTAGCACATCCTTGGGAACTAAAAAAAAATAAATAATAGTTCTTTCACTCATATTAATGAGAAATCATAATTCGTATGCATAAGCAGGAAGAGTTAAGATTTCATTCATTTTCATTTCCTAGCTTCTGAGTACTTGGCTTGGCAACCTTAAATTATTTTTAACATAATAGAATGCTCTTGGCATTAAAAAATAATAATAATAATAATAATAATAATAAATAATGTTATAGGGCATTTTAATAGAGTCCTGGAAGATCAGCTTGCCAAACAGTAAGTTCTTTCTTCAGTTCCCAGTGTTGCTAGCTTTTGAAGGAGGAAGAAAATAGGTAAGCTGTCTACATTATGGAATGGCATCCACTTCCCCCTTATAAACTTATTGCTATAGTTCTAGTTTATAAGCTTACCTGTTCTGCTACCATCTGTTCTTTCCCTGCTAGTGCAACAGTCATTCTATACAAGGAGAATGACTCGTGACAAATTAGATACTTTTAAAATCTGACTACAACAGTATAAGGAATTTGAGGAAATAAAGACTAGTAACCAACAGTCTAGTTACCATTATATCCCTTCCTATAACCGTTGTTGCATGACAGTTGAAATATAAATTTTAAACTGCAGCCTACAATATATTACCCCTACTGAGTAAATAGACAAATTGTTTGTTTTATTTTCATGGTTTATGACATTACCACTACAACTTATTTACCATGGCATAAAGTTTGCATGTAACTTCCAAGTTACTTGCATGTAACTACCTTATCTGAATCTGAAAATATATGTTCAGCTTAAGATACTTATTAACTTCAAAAAAATAATTTATTCATAAAGTCTTAGCAATCAATCTGTTTTTTGTTGTTGTTGTTTTGTTTTGTTTGTGTAAAAAAAGGTTTCACATTTTCATAGGTATTATATGAATATGGATGTGTAGAAAATATATAAGCAGATTCTTATATCATATTCTTCTGCGTGATATTATAACTTGAAAATATCATAATGAAGAAATTTCTATAAGAATTAATAACACTACTGATGGATGCATAATTCAAAGGGAAGCAGTTTTCACCTACTTGTATAGAAAATGTCCTGGTGGTGTCGTCACCTGCTTTCCCACACAGAACAAATTGACATGGCTGTATACGTGAAACATCTAAATGCTAATGCCTCAAGCACAACTAGGGGTTCAGTGAATTGCAAACTATTTATCACTGCTGAATTCTGTACAAGTGGAATTTATTGCCTTCAGGCCTTCAACTGACCAAACAATGAATAAAATAAGAAAGAAAATCTGCTGAATATGCATCTCTACACAAGTTACTTCTCATGTGTTAATTCTGTAAGTAAAGTGTTCTTTTTAAAAACCTTGCAGTGGGCAAATTGTTTGTTGTATCCACTTCTATTTTTCTTCATTTTTGCATGTGTTAGTTCACATTTTTCTCCATCCTTTTGACAGCTGAGCTAGTTTATATAGGGAACAGTCTGCTTATCTTCTGTCTTTTTAAATTATTTTATTCATAATTATAATTTCAGAGTTGCACAGCTGAAATCATAGGTATTGTTGTTTAATCTCAATGCATGGCATCTATTGCTCCTTTCCACTGCCTCCTTTCTTCTTTTGCTCACCCATATATTTCACTTCTTCCTTTATATGTGTCAAGGGCATCTAGTTTCCTGGGAATGACCTTAGGAAGTGTACTGTAACTAGCTGCACTGCCTACGGGACAGTTGTATTGCCAGACCCAGTCACTGTTAGCTGGAAACAGGCATAATTGTCAGTAACTATCATATGGTTTCTTCTGAGGCCTCTTGGTCACTATTGTTCACGTGTTGTTTTTCTTGGATCATCTTTTCAGTACTGCACTACCTTTCACATACTACTATATATTCTTTCTTCAGCATGTGCTAAGCAAATATTTACTCTGAAGTATCATTTACTTGATTCAGAAAGTGTGCTTTATGAAGGCTCACAGGGAAGGTTTTCATTTTTTTAGCATATTCCATCTTCTTAAATTCATCAACAATAAAAGAGTAACTCACTGTATTTTGTATGTATATTAAGGCTGAGTTAATCTGATCTGTTCATTATCAAGTCCATGCAAGTGTACACAGATTTAAAGCATCCTTGAGTTTTGCAGCTGAAGAATATGTTTGTAAGTTAATTGGTCTCCAGTTACTTCCATATTGTCATGGTTGTATCTTCACACATGACTGCAGGATCCCCAGCCAACCATACATCTTCAGATGACTCATGCTCTGACTAGCTTGGAGTAAGCCAGCTGGTTTTCCAAGGAGGAAAACACAGATGCATAATAAATGGTAGCTTATAGCCCAACTTGATCCCTGCAGGCAATATGGACGCAGCTGGCTCTGGGTAATTTGGACTTCAAACTAAATGAGAATGAAACTACCAAATGCTTTGTAGTTGCACCCTCTGTGACTATGTGTGTCTATGAAATGGATATAACGATTTATTTTTTCCCCCTCACATTTCCCATCTTGCTTTGGAAAGCTCTGTTTCACATTATTTCTATAAATTAATCGGGGTAATGGGACCATTATCTCGAGAGCATGGAAATAATCGTATTCACTGGAATCATCTTGCAGTGATGATGAAACTTGGGGGGAAGAAGAAGAAATAATAAATATATTTGGCTATAGGTGAGTAGTGTATAGAAACTGGTCTTACAAATAACAATCATAGCCAAAGTAGTAGCTTAACTTGCAAGTACACAGAAAATTGTGTATGATGTATTAAAAAAATGTTTTTACAATGGTAGGATGAATATCTGAGTATTCAACTGGCATGATTTTTCTATGCAAAAGGGAAAGTGGAGTTTGTACAGAAAAATATAGAGACTCAGTCTATAAGTCTGAATCAAGGAGAAAAGTAGCCAGGACAGCTGTTCTCTGCAGAAAACAAGGTTACTGAGCTCTTCAGCTCCATGACCCTGCAGGAATGTGGGGTGAATGTCCCCCATCTGGGAATAAGCAGTTCTCACTCCAGGAAGCTGCTGATCCCAATGCTGGCTTCTCCTCCTAAAGCAATCTTGTTGCTGGGACCTGAGCTCCAGTTTCTGACTTGTGGTGTGGTATGATGAAGCAACAACCACGGGACTACAGAGGGAGAGTGGAGAGATGTGTTTCTCTCAAAGGACTCTCCAGCAAAGTTTTTTGTTTGTTTGTTTTGTTTTGTTTTGTGTTTGTTTGGTTTTTTTTGTTTGTTTGTTTGTTTTTTTTTTTTTTTTCCCAATATTGCAATCACATGTTTTTCAAATTCATTCTCCTGTGGGAATGTTTTTCTGCAGCTAGTAACTGATCACCTTCCCCTAACAGCACCTGAATTTCTGGCCCTTGGTGTGGTTTAGTGGGGCTTTAGTCTCTGCTAGATGGTTTAAGCTATGCAGAAAGAGGGTTATTTTCAGGGTCTCCAAAATTAACATGTAGAGGATAGCTTGTTGACAGCACCTTCAGTTCTTTTATGTAAGAATTGTGGGTCATGCTCCTGTCTCCCTGTATCACTAACATTGAACCTAGCTCCTCTATATAAAACATTTTCCATTTTTCTTCCCTTGGTGTTTTCTTAATTCTTTTGTATTAATTCCCCATTTATTTACTCTAAGCTATCCAGCTTTCAGAGAAGATAGTAATATAATCAGCCAATTCAAGCATACCAAGTTTCTGTCCCACAGAATAATTTACAAAACAAAACCAATCCTCATTTTGATGTCACAGAGATTCCATGTCTACAGAGTTCCCCTTTTGCAAGAGAAGAGCTAAGCCAAGGATGGGTACATAACCACATTCTGCTGTTTCTTCAGCTGTGAAGGAACTGAACAGGAAGAGTCTCCACAGAGCAGCCTACCAGCTGGGGCACAGAGGGGTTGTGGGCAGCAGTCTGTGGGGGGCACCTGTGTTTCAGTAGGACTCTGATATTCTCCCCACGGGAGACTGGTACATTCCCTGGGGCAGAGAACTGTTGTGCAACCCTGCCATGGTCACATCTTTCCTAATGAAAGATCCATCTAACATGGCTCATCCTTGCAAAGGGCTTCAGTGAATCTGCATTTTTGCAATGAAAAAATGGTTTGTCAGGAAATTCCTCTCTACTTCTAATGAGGATGAATATCAAAAAGTGATTCCAGAGCAATGATTGCATGCTCAGTGGACACAAACACATCTACTGATGTTTTTCAGTGTGGGAAATTGCAAAATTGTAATGCCATTGTCTATCTCACTCTCTCAAATGATTTTCAAAACAGCATAATTTCAGAGTTCCCTACTATGCGTGTATGTACAGTATGGTTGAAAAGGCAGGGCACTGAATAGCACTTTGCTGTTTTGAAATGCACAGTTCAATCTATGGGAAAACAGTATTTCCTTGGTGAATCAAGTGCAGTAAACAGACTGTTCATGACAGCTCTATGAATAATAATGATGATTTTATCGTGATGCTTTTTCTCCTGCTGGATATTATTATGCAAGGCTGCTCCACAGTAACTATTATTCAGTTGCTACTTACAGAAAAGCTCAAAGGTTGCAGGTTCAGTAGAGAAAATTTGTTCCCTCACTTTTCTTGTTTATTTCTGTATTTACAACAACTCTCAGTTTAACATCTCATATGGTTATAATCCCTTACCCTCTTTCTGTATGAAAGATGAAGCTTCAGGAGAAAGATAAGCAGAGTTGTTGTAACAAGGCATCACAGCATGAGAACACCCTCTGAGGGTTTTTCTTTTTCTTTTCCCTCTCTCTTTCACCAGTCTCCATTTCTCCCACTTGAAGCTAACCCAGTGATCTCCCTCCCTATGCAACTATATGTATGCCACCATTTAGCATTTTTTCCAAGGAACCTGCCTACCTTGTCTCCTCATCCTTGCTAGAAGATGCTGGAAGGCCAGAAGGACTAATAAATGCACAGAAGAAGGACAGAGAGATGAAGGAACAGTGTGCAAAAAGGAAGATTTTGACATCTTCTGAATCTTCATCTTTGCAGATTCCTTCCCAGATGCTCTGCCGTTTTGCATTACCACTTCTCAGAGCAATGACAAACAAAGTAAGAGAGATTCAGTTCATACCCTTCTCCTTTGTCAGTTGGTAATTTGCATAGGTTTCATGGCCACAGGGACAAGATCATGATGGTTCAGAATTAGCCCATCCTTTTGGTGCCTTGGATGTGTCTCTGGACTCCCTACACATGGAGGGCTCCTGAAGAGCTTTCCATGTGGGAGCTTTCTGTGTAAGAAGGTATTCAAAGGCAGTCAGTGGAGACGGCTACAGAGATGAGGCCCTGTTGTGGAACAGACAGACATTAATGTCCTTAGCCAAGTAGACCTTTTCAGCATAGTGATTTTCTGCCTGAATATAAAAAGTAATCAGATTCTAAAGTTATGAAGCTGTCATAGATGATCTTTGTTCATATGTAGTGCAAGAGCTGTACTGCTTGTGTAAGCAAAACCTAGAGCAGTCCAGGAGAATACATGAGGTATAGATTGGATTACTGATTCAAAAATAAGTGTGTCCAGTAGACCATACATTAAAGGAGAATAACTACAGTATGTATTTTTTTTTTCCACCGGTGTTAGTGTCTTAAGAAGCACTTGCAACCTACAGCTGTTTTATCTGATCTTACCTGGGAAGCTGATCTTTTTTTTTCCAGTGTGCAAAAGGCAGCAGATAAGATGCCACTGCTGCTTTCAGCACGTGCTCTTTCTCAGTCTTGCCTACTTTTTTCCTCTGTATATAGGTTGTGGCAATTATTCTGGAGGACAGGTAAGTGCCCATCATAAGTCTTGGCTTGCAGGCTGACAGGAAGGAGGAAAGCAACATCCCAGCAATCCCAGCAACTTCGTTTTGTGCTGGAGAATTCCCCCAGCCCCATGAGCACTCCTGCACTGCCCTTGTATACTGGAATGGTGTGTTCAAAAGCAATAATGTCAAATCCAGACTGTTCCTGATTTCCTAGCAGGGTATATCTGAATTTCTGTCTATATCTACTAGAAAAGACGAAGGCAAGAAGTAAAATTTAGAAAAATAACAAACAAAGATCAAACTTACTTGTTTCTATACTAGTCTAGAAATCTGCAGATTCATGTCCTTTTCTTTTTTTAATAGTAGAGTTTATTTAAAAAAAAAAAAAAAAAAAAAAAAGATGCTACAGTCAAATAAATATTAATGAGCAAGCCTAACCTTAAATATATGCAACCCTGCTACTTAGGCATTTTTAAAAGTGTGTTTCTGCATTCTATTATTTTTTTTCTTTATATATATAATATATATGAGATTGATGAGATTGTTATTGGTTTTCCTCTTTATGAATTTAATTCTTTCTCTTCCACTTGCCGATTGTTGATTTTTGTTAGTGCAAGCAGAAAAAATAAAAATCATTTCTAGTTTTAATAAAGAACTGCACAGGATATATTGTGTCTTTCACTGTATGTCACTGAAGTCTTTGGTATAAATATGTCTCCATCGTTGGAAAATCTATGAAAATGTATCATGGAATCTCTGAGCAATTTTATCCATTGATTTCTTTTTCTTTTGCCTCCTGCATATTCATACATATTTCTGGAATCTGCCACACTACCAAACTGCAAAGCAAATTAAAAAAAAAAAGGAAAAAGACTAACATGATTCATCCAAAAAGGAGTTTCCCTTAGAACAAGACTGTATGGTATCAGCTAACCCAGGCAGTGTATTTCAATACTCAGGTCACTGCTGCCGTTTGGTAATTTATGCTATGGTTGTCACATTTTTCCTGGCAACATCTCCCAGTTGCTGTACTTTGGGGAATTAGGTTGCGGCAATGAAAACATGGTGTGTCTGGTGCTATGGCATGCCAAGGGAAATGAGATCATAGTTCAGCTGATGAATTTGTCCATGGGAATTCAGTGGGCACCCTCTGGAAACAAAAATCACTAAGGTGTGCATATCTATGGGCAGAAAAGTGGATGTATGTCTACAAGAGGAAAGTGGCAGTGGAGCAAATTCTGTTACAGAAAGGTATCAATTATATTGATTGTAAGGGCTACTATTTTACATATCCAGTGACTTATTTTGCCCCCAGTTAGAAAGAGGACGGTATGTTTTGCTTTCTGGTTGTAAGCCAAAAGTCTCTGTGGAGCATTTGCCTTGGAAGGGCTTTTTTCAGGTACTTTAAAGTAAAATTAGGTCAAGTCTTTGCTCAAAAATTTGACTGACACACAAATCACAACAGGTATGTTTTTGAAAGATGTACTTTTTAGCTCTGGGATATGCTAAAATTTTCACATACAGTATTGATTTTAGTCAAAAATGTTGACTCGTGTATCAAAAGGATAACAGACAATTACAACACTTTGGGGCAGGAGTCACTATCCTAAATTTGTGACTTCTCACTTCAAGGAGATTCAGACCAAAAAAGCCACCGTTGAATTCCAGGATCAATGAGGTTTGCAATTAGAATAAAACCAGAGCTTCCAAACTCAGAGCCCTCCTTATTTTGTGTGACTATCTGGGATGTAAAGTTGTCTGGCCCAAAAGGCTTACAGTGAAATACTCAGAGGAAGACTGTTTTGGAGACTTAGTCGTTCATTGAAAATTATTCATCTTGTGAGAAAAAAAAAAAAAAAGAAAAAGTAAAAAAAAAAAAGGGGGGGGGGGTAGGGAATAAGTTTCTGCATAAAAGGAAATACAAAAACTGGTATTCTGTGACAGCAGGCAAAGTTGTGAAAGGCATGGCCAGCCCACCTCAGGAAAGAGCAGGAAAAAGTATAATCTTGAGTTTCAAAGGATGATGAGAATCAGAAGTTTAGAAACTAATGTTAAATGTCCAGTCCATGTATCCTGGTTTCAGTTAGAACAGAGTTAATTTTCTTCCTAGTAGCTAGTAGAATGCTGTGTTTTGGCTTAGGATGAGAAGAGTGCTGATGACACACCGATGTTTTAATTGTTGCAGAGCAGTGCTTATACCAAGCCAAGGACATCTCAGCCTTTTGCTCTGTCCTGCCAACAGGCAGGCTGGGGGTGCAGTAAGAGCTGGGAGGGGACAGACCCAGGACAGGTGACCCAAACTAGCCAAAGGGGTATTCCATACCATCTGACGTCATGCTAAACAATATATAGGGGTGGCTAGCCGGGGGAGGGGGCCGGACTGCTTGGGGTTAGGCTGGGCATCGGTCAGGGGGTGGTGAGCAATTGCATTGTGCATCACTTGTTTGTACACATTATTAGTAGTAGTATTATTATCATTATTGTATTATTATTATTATTATTATTATTATTTTATTTTTATTTTTATTTTTATTATTATTTTCCTATCTTATTAAACTGTCTTTATCTCAACTCACGGGCTTCACTTTCCATTTCTCTCCCCCGTCCCAGAGAGGGAGGGGGGAGGGGGAGCGAATGGCTGTGTGGTGTTTAGCTGCCGGCTGGGTTAAACCACGACACCATGGCACTACAGTGATTTAACAATTGGTCCATCAGCGAGCTGGACATAACCCTCAACAAACCTGAAGGAGATGACTGATAAAGCAATATCAGTGAGGTGCTCATTAGGAATGGTAGATACTTGAAGAGCATAGTCCAGAAGAATAAAAGAAAAAAAAAAAAAAAGTCACAGAGGTGGCCAAAGCGTGAATCTTGGAGAGGAAATGTGGGGTAAGGATTTTAGAAGTCAGGGAAAGGAGAAAGATACTACATTGAGCTTTGCTTAAACATTTGTGACTATACCAGAAAGACTTTCCTAATTCCCACAGGGCTTGCAGCGAGCCTGCCATGATTATCTCAGTGCATAGGAACTTGCATAGGAACTTGCAAGGGAATGTCAAACTGACCCCGAGCTTGAGACCTGATGGGGAATGGTAAAGCTGTCAGCAGCAATGGGCAGAGGAGGAAGAGTGGCAGGTTCTGATTAAAGAATTACCTGTGATCTTTCTGAGCTTCAGGTGACAAGGAATCACCTTGAATATACCAAACTGTCAGTTCAATTCACCAGATGGAATAGAAATGGACACGACAGGGAGGTGAAAATGTTCAGCCTGGGAATAATAGTAGAAAACAAGAGAATAAAATGTGCAGTGAAAAAAACAGGAGTCGGTGGTGGTTTTGAGAGAGTCCCATGGAGAAAGTAGAAAGGGATGTCTAAAAGATGCTGAAAAAGCAATGAACAAGGTAAATAGAGAGCCACAAGGGGGTACTGCCACAAAAGCCAAGCAAGAAGAGAGTGATCAAGGGTATCAGATTAGACAGGAAGGTCAAAGAGGACACAGAGATTCCCGTGTTAGCCAGAAAGAGGTCATTTGAGACCTTGGTGAATTAGTTTGAATGGGGAGGACTGGAGCCAGATTGCAATGAGTCAGAGGAAAGGAAATCAATGCAGTGGTCGTAAACAGGCCTTTCAAGTCACTTAGAAGTGAAAGGGAGAAGGGAGGACTGTGAGAGAAAGAAAAGCTGACCTATTTGCACTGGAAATTCACAAACAATGCACTGCTTATCCCTTTCCCTTACTCAATGTATGAATTAGCTTATTTATTTATTTTTGTTTTCTGATGAATTTTGTTGTTATTTTTATTTTGAAGATCAGAGACTTTTCCAGACTTCCCAATTTAAAAGTCAACCATTAATATATCTCAGGCACCTACCCAAGGAAATGCATATGTATAGGAGCCTGTACAAATTTCTGTCTCTTAAATTTATTACTCAATCTCCATTTAACCATAGAGCTTCATTTGTTTTCTGCACGATCACTGCTTGTGTGATATTTTGTACTGGATTTCATTGGTGCCAAACTAAAATTAAATTTGGTTGGTTTTAAATCCCTGGAAATCCTACAGACATGAAGTGAGTGACTGTGCTATAGAACACATTGTAGGCAAGCCTGGTTTACCCTTCTGTTTCTCCAAAAACATGTTTATTCCTTTCAAAGCATAGATTTGTCCCACCATACACGGATTTTGCTAACCTGGCAACATCTGAAAAGTGTAAAAAGCACTTTGATAAAAATACAGCTGCTTAGGATTTAGATGTGTAATTCTCACTGGAACAAAAAGGCAGCTCACAATGGGAAACATTTGAGAACTGTACAAGAATATGGACTAGTAATTCTCCTTTTCAAAGGCACTGCCTTTGGGGTCAGCAAGAATGTGTGCCCAGAATTAAAACATAGTAGGGTTAAGGATTCCCAGAACACATTTGCAGGTATTCTTGCTGTCTGATTTTAAGAACACAGTTTTCAATTTCCACATTTTGATCATGATGTTTAGTCTTTACAGAGTGCACACCTCAAAGAGAAAAGACTTCCTGAATCACAGTTTACCTTTAAAAGCATGCCTGAAGTCATCCTATACAGGCAGCCCTTAAGTCAGGCACTACAAGTCACTAGTGACCCACAGTGTCTTTCTGGGTGATTTGTGAGAGATTTCAATCACAGGTTTTCCTTACAGAACTTGCTGATGGATATGATGAGACAGTGTCTGCAGAGCTGCTTCTAGCTGTGCCCTGCTGGGTCCCCTTGCATGGGTGTTGCCTGGGATCCAGAAGTCCCCCATGTCCCTGTGCCACAGCCAGGCTGCTCCCTGGCCCAAATACATCTATGATCTGTTGCTTCATCTATGATCTCTTGCACCATCTATGATCTGGGACCCCACAGACAAAATTTTGAGAGTAACTAGTGCAAGTTATAATGCATTTTTAAGATGAAAATCATTTTCAGAATATTCAGCTGAATATTCAGAGCAATAAAGTTTATTTGCCTTGATTTTTTTCCTTGATGTTTAAATCAATACTTTCATCCATGTTAAATGAATACTATCTAGAGCAAAATTAATTTCAAGTTACAAATAAATAATCTAAGGGATTTGGCCCATTTTTCAAACAGTGAATTACTCTCACTTCAAATTTTGCAAATGTGTTTTTGATTTGCAGATGCATGTGGAGCATTCTGCACAAATACATCTCCAGCTAGGCTACGCTCTGGAGTTGTCTCCAGAGACTATTAATGTGGCTGGTCACCTACTTTTAATGGAAATGACACCCAGGATTTAATGAAGTTTACAATTTAAATAAAGCAAGAATTTGTTACCTTTAACAAATAACAAAGAACCTTGGTTGCACACACATGCACACACCCATTTAGCTCATCTACATTTGAATACAAAGTTTTGGATCGAAGATATTTGCTACATTTCTTGTAGGGCAAGCTCACTGAAAGAGACAGCCTCTTAAACCTGTGAAGGACAATAATTCTGGGCTACTTTTCCATACAATTTACACTGCTGTAATGTTACCATGCTGAAGGTAAATGTGGTAGTGTTTCATCCCAGAAAAGCAGCTCACAGGCTCTCTCCAGGTTCTGTAACATGGTTGGATTTGGGCATAGACATTCTCATTTCTATTTATTTTAAGTATGCATGCACCATATAGAATATTCTTCTTTCCTTCTTTATCTTTAATACTCCCTTGGGAACAAAACTCATTAGTAGTAAGTATACCAGAAGTGAACACATGAGATCTCAAGGATTATTTATGAAGTACCTGACAGTGATATTTATGCTCATTCTCCCTAGTGCATGCTATGTGCAAAATGCAGATTTTCTACCTCAGCCAGGTGTTTTAGGTGTTTTTTTTTTTTGTTTGTTTGTTTGTTTTTTTTTTTTTTTACTAAATTATGCAGTACACTGTGAAGATTTTACAAATTCACAAGTACTACAGGTATTTCCAGGAAGCCTAACTAACGTTATAGCATCTGAACAAAATATTCATAATCTTACCAAGCATTCAAAAACATTCACACTTCTCTAGTCTCTACTTGATGGGCACTACTGTTCAAATATTCCCTGGAGAGTCAACCTACAAATGTACAAGATTTTCACATCAGTACACACAGCAGAAAGCCACTAGAAATACTGGAAACTCTGGCTGTTCTCATTTTTTCATGTTTCTTGGCTTTCTCACATCACCTTCTAATGCAACATCAGAATGAATGGCATTAGACAAAAGCAAGGGATCCTAAATTTTTTTTCTTCAGTTGAGTACTAAGAAGCTACAAAGTCTTGAGTTTTCATTATGTTATCTCTGTAGCAAAGGGAAGAAATACCCAGAAAAGGGACACATTTAAAATGGCACATTAGAAACAGGGGGATCGTTTGTAATTTTAATTATATATGTAACGGTAACCATCAAGCTTCCATTAAAAATGAATGATTTGGGTTAATTTTGCTTGACAATTTGTTGACATACTTTAAAAAGCCTAATGGCATGTGTTCTCTCAGCAATTAGAGTATCCTGTTAATAGTGTTTCAGGATGTTGCAGCTCTGTGACACGACCTCAAATTCTCTGTGTAAACAGAAAGCACCAGCTGGAGTCAGTGGTCATTTTGATGAACAATTATTGAAGAACCCTTTGAATCAGAATAAGGGGCAAGGAAAAATGAGGCAATGTGTCTGAGTGGGAGGCTGTTTTGGTATTGTGGTCAGCAGCTGGAGCAGGTTAGATAGAGAGTGTATTTGAATTGATTCTCAGTACCATATGTAGAATAGAGAGCCATATGTAGAATAGAGATTGCAGTGCTGCACTGCAGGGGAATGAAAATTCAGATAACCTAAGCTGGGGAGAAAAAGGGGATATTTATCCAGAGATCCAGAAATGAAGAATTTTATAACTTATTTTAAGAAAAAAAAAATATATATATATATATATATATATATATATATTCAATCAGAGTGTTCATGCAGTCAAAACAATGTTTTTTCCTAAAGGAAACAAATGCAAAACAGTTTTTAGGAATGAAAATAAACTATTGTGAAATTGTATGTAAACTATTTCAGATTGGTTCCTGTTTCTTCTTCCACAAAGAATCACTCATTGCATTATGCATATTAATACAATGTATTTTCATTAAATACAAAATAATATTGTGACAGAGAAAGGAGTAAATTGAGTTGGACATGTAGCCTGAGGAGCTAGATTGAAAAGGTTTGAACAACTTTATTCAGGCATTTCCTACCCTGTTGCATTTTAATTAGTAAGGGCTCTCTGTCTTTTCCTGCCCTTTCTCTGTGAAACATGGTGATAGAGAATTATGGCATTTGTAGACAAATGCTGTTGAAATTGGGTCACCTGAAAAGGTAGGGTGACAATTTCTTTGAAGTCATGTCTTTTGACCATTTTTGTGGGTTTTCTGAATGGAGAGTTTACTTCAGCTAGGTATCCCAATAGTGTCATTTGTATCCTTCAAGAATGTCTCAGTTAGTCCAATGTTAACTAAGACTTAGAGCTCATATGACTTTTGTAAGTACCATATCCCTAATTACTCTGACAATTAGAGGACAGTCCCATGCTTGTCTTAGTTGCACCTGCCTCTGGAATTTCTGCAGACAGCAAATTTAAAAAGTATTTTTTTCTGGTAATATATAGGCTGGGTAATATACTTAGCTTTAACCAACATACTAATATGTTTTGTTTTGTTTTTCCCAGTAGTTACATTTATTCTTAAATAAATTGAAAAGTTTTCTCTGGGTACATCAGTAAAATGTGAAAACAGAGCTACAAAGAACTTTAGTAGCCTGCCTATATCGTTATGAGAAATAGACTAACTAAACTTGAGATTTTAATGCATACTGCTTTGGTATTGCTTTTAAATTCATGGCAATGAGATGAGGGTTGTGAATAGTTATATATATTATATATATATATTATATATGTATATGTATAAAGGCAAGAAAAAGATCCTGAAAGAATCTACCTCCAGAAGAGATTTCTGACGTAGCCTCCAGCAACATGACATACCAAACCAGGTACTCAGATATTTACTATCTGATATGAATAACATCCTGATGATGTATGTAGTCCTCAAAGATTCTTGTCAATGACAGAGGAGCTAACATGGCTCTGCACCTTATTTAAAACTTTGTAGCTTCTTTCTCTGACAAGTGTACCACTGGGTCCCAGATACTTTTGCTGTTTTATAAGAAAGGAATAAGACGGTTGTAAGACAAAAGAAAACCAGATTTAAAAGGTATTTTCCCCACTAAATTCTGAAGCAACCACAGACCATTTGAACCAAGAGACAGGGCTAAGATATATACCTTAGTCAACAAGTAGGCTGTGTTTATATTCTAGAATATTCTTCTGTCCATCAAAATAATGACCAAAGAAACAGCATCGGTCATTCCTAAAGGATTCATGATAATGATGATGGGCTGAAAGCAGCAGGCACTCCTTTTGAATCAAGCACAATCTTCTTGTACTTCCTTACAGCTGAACCTTAATCAATACATCCCAGGCACAGCTCAGACTGGGTCTGTTTTGAAAGGTGCCTCCTCTCTGGTCCTCTGCCATGCTCATGTCTTCTCATAAAAAGGAATAGGAACTTTAGATTTGAAATGAGCCAGACCCTTAATGATCCTAGAGAGCACACATGGTACACTCCCATGCTCTGTTAGATTTCTATATTCCACCATTTCTGAGAGTTTTCTGCCTCTCCTTCGACAGCACTAAGTAGTCTAGAAATAAAGTGAAGTGGTCATCAAGTAATTGAGCGTATCAGTTGTGGCTGTTCAAAGTCTCTCTCTCCAATAAAAGTATCTGGAAGACTTCTCATGGGATGGTGGGCAGCTCTTCAAAGAAAGGATATATCTGTTCTTCTTTGGAGACTTCTTTCAAAAAGCATAGGTAAAGAATAACTACAAAGCTCAGGTGAGGGTAGTTTCTGATGCTGATATGCCAGAACTATGAAATTGAGCAGTTGAAAAGAAAGGTAGGAGGTGAATTCTTATCCATAAAACATAATATTCCTGACCTTTAAAATATATTCTTTATGTAATATTAAAGAAGGAAAACACATTTCAAGCTTTTAGGATATCAGAAAATTGTTGATGGTTAGTAACAGAGGAAAAAAAGGAATATTAAAGAACTATGGATCACTTTAGCCTAGATCAATGCAAATGGGTGCTTCTTCTACTGTCACTTTTAAAGCCAAACTTTCTGCACTACTAGCTGGCTGAATTCTTGCTTATTTTGCATTTTCTAACACTATACTCTAGACAGTGCCTCTTACTATGAGGATGTGAAATTTATTACAGTTTGCAGGAGTTTTATGACTTGGAACAGCAAAGTGGTTTAAAAGGAGTGAACATTTTAGTAAAGATTTTTTTTTTTTCAACTATGTTATCCAATTGTAAAATGGAAAAAAGCATAGGTAAAAGAGTTAGGCTACATCAGTTTCCTTCTCTTTCTAGAGTAACACAATGTATCAAAGGTTTAAACCATTTCAGACAAGTTTTAAACCTCCTAGCAGTGTAGCATAAAAGAAGGCATTATTCAGTGTAAAGTGTTTGCAGATTTGTTTCTTTTTAAAAGAACACAATGATGCCTGCAGAAATTATCCATGTCCGCAGAGTCACATGAATGTGAAGAATGCGAAAAGAAATAGGTCAAACTTTGAGGAACGTTAGATCTGAAGATGTCTCAAGCACAAAATCTAGGCATGAGGGACTCTGCAAGGACTGGACTTTGATTATAAAGCTAAAATAGGGACTCTGGGCTCCTAAAAGCCATCATGAATCACTCTAGACTCTGTGGTATCAATTGCTCCCAGATGTGGGTAATGCACTCAGATTTTCAAAGACTTTGCCATGGATGCAGAGCTCAGGTGCACAAGGAGCTCAGTGGGATAGCTTCCCAAGTTCAGACCACAGCACTGATGGGGGCTGTGCTCCTGCTGGCCCATGTGCCCAGGGTGCAGGGCATCACTGCTGAGCTCCGTGGAAAGTTAGCTGATGTGAGAGGCAACAGAGTGGCCTCTGGCCGTGCTTGGAGCTGAGAGATAACAGCAAGGTGCTGAGGGAGACCTGGAGAGTCCCAGAGAGGAGTTGTACATGTTTGCAGTGACCATGACCCAGCTTCTCAGTTAGGCCACGGTTTCCATCTGCATGCTCTAAGCCAGCTTAGAAAGTGAGCAAAGGTAGCTCACATCCACTCAAAAAATACCACGTAGACATAGCCTTCTGTAAAAAAAGGAATGAATAACAACTCTGGCTGGTTGATCAAAAGCAATGGGATGCCTGAAGCTCCCAAGCTTTGCAGACAAAGACTTGCAGATACAGATTTTTCCAACAGCTGTATCCACACAAGCTTGTGCAACTCCACCTTGGGCGGCAGAACACTGCGGGGCAGACATGCAAGACAGAGCTTGTGCAGACACCTCGGTCACGGGTCCCCCCCGTGCAATGGGCTGGGGATAGGCTTCCCTGGGGATGTACAAAAGCTCTGAGCTCATTTTTGCCCAGAAACAGTGAGCAAATGGGGAGTAACTATGGGGCAGTGAGTGCTGGCACAGCCTCCCAGCAGGGCAGCATGTGAGCATGGACAGGAAACCTGGGATGTCTGAGGAAACAACACAGTCCTGCACAGGCCCAGGCTTTACCAGCCTCAGAAATCTGTCTCTCTCTCACCACTGCCTGAGAGACACTCTTCATTGTATGCAACATAAGAGGGGTTAGATTCACATTTAGCTAAAATGAATCACAAGCCATCTCACCACTGAGGAACAGTCACCACCTTTCAGTTGCCTTCCTGGTGATCACAGATTTGGGCAGCTCTGGCAAGATGTGGTGGCAGTGCCAAAGCCTGGGCAGGTCACACCATTGGTGTCCACAGTGATGGGAACAGGGGGAGACCTCAGTGCCCACATAGCAGCTGGAGCCCATGTACAGGGGAATGGGGGGAAAAAAAAGGAATTACCAGGTACTTGCCATTGAATTTTCATCTTAATGATACCCTCCTTTCAATGTAACCTGTAATTTATATTTTAATTTATTAATGTGAGGTTCGGTGTTGAAATACTGTTCTCAGGCTCTGAGTTCCAAATTGAGTTCAATAGAGAGACAGTTACGAATAGCTACATAGATCTATATGGTTTCAGCTACTATTTTTCCATTATGGTCCAAGAACCTAATATCTGATAAATTCTCTGTCATGTCATACCTCATTAGGAACTAAATATGGTAATTACAGCTGGGTGAAAAATTGGTTTTCCACTGGTGAAAAAGAGGAGCAAGAGAGATTTAGAAGCCTTTCTCCATCTAACATTAAGCTAAGTCCAAGTCTCAGAAAATCAGCTAAAGGCAAAAATCATTTTGAGTTGGGTTTTGATTTTCATTTTTCCATTCAAGCTGGAAAACTGAATTTTCAAGTAGACAACACTAGCTTTGTCTATTTCTAACTTTTTTTGGCCATTTTAAAAGGCAAAAATAAAGGGAGATAACCCTTTGATATCAACTAATATTGTACTACTGAATCATTGTTCTCAGACAAAAAGGCATAGCCAGAAATCTCCTACCTCATCTACTAGATGTCCCAAATCACACCTTTCTGAGAATAAGACAACCTTTTTCTTTTGAAGCAGACAGTTGAACGGTGCTTTTCTGTGACTTCTATTTATCCCAAGCATGAATTTACATATTTGTAATGCCAAAAAGAGCAAACTTCAGTATGATTAAAAAACCTAGCACAGGCTTTCCTGTAGAAGTTATCTAAATAGCATGACAAATTGCAAGATCCCCTTTTAGCCTGCAGGTAAAAATTGATGTAGAGATCAGCAGATGGACTGATAAGCTTGAAGAATACAACTGTACCTGGCAAGTACTATAACCTTCAACAACACTTGGCACATTTATAATAACCATTGCTGTGAGCTGATGCAGCTTAAAAGGTTAACAAATTTATACATGCCTAGCATTCTCGTTGCTAGTGCAGATCTTTCCAAATGTGTCACATGTACTCATCCTCAGTGAAGATTAACTGCACAACAACTTTGAAGTGTTAAAACAAGCTGTGTTTGAGTTCTGGGAAAGTAAACCTAAGCCACAATACTTTCAACAAAGCAAAAATAGATTACTGCTTCAGAGCTCAAGTAGACAGCCTGGTTTTCAAGAAACTTTCCAAGAAACATTCACCTTTGGTCTATCACCTAGCATTAAAGATGTTAAATACACCAGCATTTTAATCAAAAATATATATAGGGTAAAAAAATCAACTCTCCAGAAGGTGTTCTGTTTTAATTACAGATTGAAGACTGCAACAGCATAATTATTAGCCCCGTCTGTTGATCATCTTTACTTCAATATTTTACTTTGCACTGCTTTCATGCTTTTAGTAGAGAATAAAGACAATGCCTTCTAAAAGCTGTTTATTACTTTTGGTAACTGCAAATTCGTTGTTATGAACACACCTTCAAATTCAGATGTTATATCCATAAAGCCATCATATGCTGACAGTCCAGTTACTTTGTGAGTAACTCATAAAATTCACTTCCACAGAGGTATCTTTTAAGAGTAACCTAGCTAGAAATGACTATGAAATATTTGCGTAGGTAACTGAATATTTCTCTTTCTTTGATGGCTGTCCTATTTCCCTCTAATGTATTCCTGCTGTCTGTGTGCTTCTTAACAAAAGATGCTCTATTCCTCAAACAATAAAGACAATCCTTCAGGTGCTGCTGATTCTGTTACTGCCTTTACACTTGGGTAAGTAGTTGCCAGGGTTTGATTTGTTCCACTAAATTGCCTTTATGCCTCCTAACTGCAGCACAATTAAAGGTGCTTTTGCTTTCCATCTAGTGTTTAGTGGAAGCTGTACTTTTTACTAGACTTGTTTGCTAAACCTGTGCTTTGCCTTATTTTGCTCATCTTTGCTTTCCCTTTAGAATGTTGTTTTATTTGCCCTCTCAGTCTTTTATAAAAGCCAGCTTGTGACTTGGGGAGCAGGTCTGAAACCAAGGAGGAGGGCTGGGGAGACCTCTGTCAAGCACTGAACATGCCTGTGTGCTGCCCATGTGGCTGACAAGCATTGGCAGAGCTGCTCATTCACCCAGCCCCTAGGGTGCAGGGCCCAAAGCCCTCCACCTCTGCCCCTTGCTCTGCTGCGATCCCCAGGGGTGGCAAGTGCTGAACTAGCAGATGGCAACAGGGAGACCCTGCCTGATCTTGGGGCACTGGTCAGCTGTGGATTATGAGCAGAAAGAACTACGGAGGTATTCTGAATCCCACACTTGTCCCTCACAGGGTAGATTTCATACGCAGCCTGGATTGGTAGTCTGCAGAGAACTATGATTTTATTTTAAAGTTGTAGGTTTTATTTTTCCTAAACAAATCAAACTTTCCTTAAGGAAATGTAAAGTAGATGAAAGGTATTTTCTTTTCTAGGAGAGATTTCCAAAGGGGGAAAAACTGTAGTAACTTCCAAAGCTGGCTTTAAAGTCCGATTTTCAAACTCTGATTGGTCCATTCATAAATCCTCCCACAAGCCAACTAAAAGTCATATAACTTTGCCTAACTTTTTTTTTTTTTTTTTTTTTTTTTTTTTTTTTTTTTCCCTCCTGTCTTCATTTTCTACTTCATTTCCAAGGAAATGACTAACCTTCCTCCCATCTATCCTTTCAGCCTGAAGGCTGAATGTAATTTGGTTCACTTTAGTACTATACGTGTTCTAAAACATGGGGGAAACATTCAAGACTCTGTGGAAAGGTCTCACCAGGATGACTTGAAAAGAGAATGAGACAAGAAAGACAAGTATAGTAAGGGAAAAAATAATACCTCAAAGATAAATAAATGATACATCAAAAAAATAATATATATATATAAAAAAAATAAATAAAGTAGAACATGTAATGCAAATCCATAACAAAACAAAATCAAAGGAAATAAAGTAAACATCTACTACCCTAAATCTCTTCAATTTAAAAATATTTTCTCTTCTCTTATTTTTCCCTCTTCTGCTTGAGAGCATAGTGAAGGACTAGCATCATTCACCCTGAGCAGTACCTTACTGCAGAAACAACCCCCAATGAAACACAGTTTCTTTGCTCAGGGAAGTCTGGTGATTGCATAGCCAATGACATTAGTCAGTGCTTCTTGCACCTGTCTTAGCCATTCAGCTGGACTTTGGTAGGCTGCAGGAAAAACTTTCTATTTTTGTCATGGAGAAGAAAGGAAACCCAGTTGATTGCTGTTGAATGTTATTCACTCTTGAAGAAACCTCAACCATTTCTTTCCTTACCTCTAGAAATCTGTTTGTTGTTTTTTTTTTGTTTGTTTCTTTTTTCCAAATTATTCTTGCTCTCTTGATAGAGTAATAATGAGATATTATCCTCTTAACCTTATGCATGGCTGCCCTGCACAGAAAGGATCCTGCAATTATAATTAGATAGATCCATAGGCTGGTTCTGCAGCATGCCTATGCACACTGCCATCTGTTAAGGGAGCAATAATGCCCACTAACAAGGTGATAGACCAGTTTCAACAGGGTATAAAAGCCAGCTGAAGATCAGTTTACAGAGGAATCCTACCAAACACAGCAAGTGCTGTATTTTCTGCCAGTAGGACCTTCTGTTTGCAAACAATGCCAGCTCAGAGACAAATGTTTCATTACACAGGACTGTTTCACCTGTGGTAATTATGCAGAGAATTAACGCCTTTCCTCTGCCTTTTGTTTCTTTGTCAAGATGACTGGGTGGAGTTCTACTTTCAGTGGCATAATGCCACTAGTCATCCACATGTTTTGGTTATGTTTGCCACAGTACTTCCTAAGTCCTAAATCCTCTTTAGTTTTAGACACGACCATCACTTTTTTAAGGGTCTTCCCCAAAGGATACTTATGCATAGACTGTACAAAGTTCAGCTTTGAATCACTGCCATTAAGTAATCATATTTCTTTCCTGTGCAAGTTACATATACATACATCTCTTGAGGAAGAGATTGAGAAAAATAAAATTATATAAAAAAGGAAAAAGAACATAAATCAAATGAAGCGTAGTTTGTTTTCAGTTCTAAGTGTACCCACCGGCACATGATGGCCATGTGAAGTTGATGCTCTCAGCTCTCCTTAATCCATGTCTTAAAGGCATGGGCTTAGCTTCAGGAGAAGGGTTGGTGCTCTGGACACTGGATGGTCAGAGGCACCCTCCTCTGACCTTAAGAAAGAAACATTCAAACTAAAACAGAGCTGAGCTTTAGAGATATGCAGCTCATTCTCCAGTGTGCTCAGCATTAATTGGTATCCCTTGAGGAAAACCTTTTCTTGAAAAGGCTTATCCATTTCTCAGTCAGACAAGGCCAGGGGTGCTGCTCTTGTTTTTTGGGTACCTTAAAATTTTACAACAGAACACCTAAGGAAATTTTTGCTCCAATATGCCCAAATGACACAATTAGTGTTAAGGGCATTAGAGCAGTAGGTGCTGTGTTCCCACATAAGAAGAGAATGCAAACATGTTATACAATAACTTTCAAAAATGCAATTAATGTTCTATATACTAACACTAGGTTATCCTTTCCAGCCATCTCCAGCTACATTTGGTGAGAGGCCTTCTGGCATAAAAACCTGGCTGGATATCTGAGGCAACCTAATAAATAATTAAAGGAAGCACCTATCTTAATGAATTTTCTAAAACTTTCAATTTAATATTTTATCATTGAGAATTTCTTGTTTGGTTTTCCAGACAGACTCTGAGAGAAAGTCTTGTTTTCAGACAATTGATGGCTGGTTTTGCCCCCATTCCTTTCCCCTGTAACTTTTATAATGGTAAAAACCCTGTAACAGATGGGGGGATGTAATCAACCAGAACATGAAATAAAGAGAGAAAAAAGAAGAGGTAGATTTTCAGAATCTGCATGGCTCTTACTCCACCATGTGACCCATGGTACTTACTCATGGTACACAAAGCAGGGTAATGGAAATGCTAAAGCCCTTATTACCCTTCCCTCTGCCTCTCCCCTGAGGCAAATCTGCTCCTACAAGACATTTCATTGCTCTAATGACCATTTTTAATGTGTATAAAGCATTCGCTATTTATATCACTCTAGTTAGTATTTGTGGTACAAGAAAGCTTAATTGGGACTGCCGATGTAATTAATTCATAGATATAATTCCAGTGAGAAAGGACTACAACACAGGACTGACAGGGAGTCCTGTGCAGCTGTGAATGATGAAAGAATAATTCTACTTGTAATATGCTGACACTGTACAGAATTAGTCTTTGTGTTCCCCAGTCATAATATGTCTTTTGGGATGAAAGGCAGACATTTTGGGTTAGCTCCTATTTAATTATGTGCCTTTCAATGTAAAAGGGTTCATTGAAAAGAACCATTCAAAATAGTGAAAATGGAAAGGACTCATGCATATTTTCAATTTTCCAGAGTTTTTTCATTATATGAGTACTCAGGGATCTTACCAGAGTAAAGTCTGAGTAAAAACTGGAAGTCCTTTCATATTTTAAATAGTATTAGGCAATGTTAGGGAACCTGCAACTTCCCTTGGAAATCTCCATCACTTGATTTTTACTTGCGGCAATTGGATGAAGTCCAAAGAAACCATTACACGTTATTCAGGACTTTTTTTCTCCTCATTTTTAAACCTAAACTTTTCCATGTTGCATTTAATCTCATTAATTTTGTTCTGATTGTTACTTGCTATGTGATCCACTTTGCCAGTGTCCTTGATGAATCTGCTTAATTGATTTCAGACTATTTCTTCACTGCCTGATGATTACATTGTATTTTATTCTCATTCTCCCATGAATTTGCAATCCCTCCCTGCTTTGTGTCATCTGAAAATATGATTGGCATTTTCTATATTTCATCCTTCATTTCATTCATGGAATCATTCAACACAAACAGCACGTGGGATGCCCTGAAGTAAAGAAGAATGGACAATAAGATACAGACACTTTGAGACAGAACTTGTCAGCAACATACAAAATGAGATATCAAGAAATTTGGACTGATTTGCGAAGCATTTTCCTGAATATCTAGGCAAGAATCTTCAGGGGAAAACAAACAAACAAACAACAAAAACAACAACAAAAACACAAAAGCCAAGTTGATTTCTTCATGCTTCACAATTTGGGTTGATATTCACATACATTACCTTAATAGGGTCTAATAAAGTAGGATAGAAGAAAATGGCATTAAGAATACAGTAAATAAAATAATGCACAGGGACCTTCAACTACCTGGGCATAATTGAAGAATTATCTCAGCCTGTAATATATCAATAAATCTACCACTTTAAAACAAACAAAAACAAACAAACAAATAACATCTGAAGAAGTTGAAATAAATATATATATATTTTTTTATTATTATTTTTTTTTCTTGGATAGCAATGATTTCCAGATAAATCTTTGCATGGAGATAAATATTAATATTTTTAAATTCTGGTGTTATGTTCAGTGATTGTTATGGTGACAGAAAATCAATGTAAAAAATACTGAACACTTAAAAATAAAAAAGGAAAAGTTGTTATAACATTTGTTCCTTTGTTGTTCTGTTTGGTTTTGTTGTGTTTTGTTTTGTTTTGGTTTTTTTTTTTTTTTTTTTTGCAAAGCTCATAACTGATGTGGTGGAATAAAAAATAAGTCCCTTGTGGCACTTTTTTCATTAAATTCTTCTCAATTGAGTCACAGACTCTTAGGGATTAGTACTGTGGTATTTGGTAGCTGTTGGCTACAAAACGTACATTTCACTTAACATAGTGCAATCTGGAACTAGCACAGTCACTACATGTTTGTTAACCACAAATTCAGATATGTGCTCTGTTAGTTACAAACATGCACGCATCAAGGGAACAGATTTAATCCAAAGCCAAGGAAACATATATTTACTTACTTTTACTAGATTTATATTCAGCGAAGTATTAAATTGTATGGAGTAGACTGTAACTATTAGACAAAGAAAAGCAGATAATAGGGTGTTGTTTGTTCCCTAGGACCCTTGAAGAGCAGCTCCTCCTTTAGGAGCATACACTGTTTTCTCCCTTTTCACAGTTATTCCACTATTCTTTTTCTAGTTATAACCAGAAGTTTGAAACTACAGCTAGAAAACACTGTGTTTCAATTAATTTCTCCAAAGCCTGATAATGTTGTGATTTACTGTTACTAGTAAGAAGTGAAAACGCCAGCTAGAGGATGTCTGCAAAATCTTTAGAGTACTTTGTTTGTCCCTCTGGACTGAGCTAATGGCACAGCCCAAAATTCACCAGATTCAGCTACAGAGTCTCTTCTTAAGAATATATTGGGCTGGTGCAAAGACATGACTGGGTAACAATCTACATTTGCCTTGCTATGACACATTTGAAATACTCATGCACAATTTCTGAAACTTTAAAAAGAAAGGCAGCAAAGTTTCAAGATAAAATTGCTAGATTCATCATTTACAATAAAGATGAATGAAGACCCACTCAGAGCATTAAGGCTCTGGGAAAGAAAGCACTGGAGTCTGCCATGAAATCTATCATGATGGGCACTGTTGCAAGAAGAATTTATCTTACACTGACAATAGCTCTGAATGACAATGAACATAACAAACAGGGCCAATCAGGCAGTGTTGTCAGGCCTGCAGTCTCAGTGGCCCCTCAGATATGAACTAATGATAGTCTGATGTTTATGGCTTATGCTTCAGTGCCGTGTATATAACCCAGCTGCTTTCTGCATAAGAGCTCTGTAGCAACAACAGTTTGAGCTTCCAAGTGGCCCTGCCTGGATTTATTTGGGAAACACTAGAAATTATATTATAAACTGAGCTTGGTCAGACCAAAGATTCCTTCAGCCCACCATCTCACCTCCAACAGGGACAAGCAGTGGCTTCCTGGGGAAGGGTATGAGAGCAGAGCAAGAACATAGTGGTACTACTCTATTGTGGACATATAGTTCTTCGTAATACCACTACTGCAGGAGAACACTACAGTTTCCCTGTGCTCTGTCTGGGAAAGAAAATTACATCCATCCTTTTCAGGCCCCATATAAATGACAATCCTTAATTTATGGATTAATTCCCTGTGAGCACTTCCCTTGATTCCTTTGGCTTAGAATAGCCTGTGGCAACCAACAGGAGCTTTTGTGGACTGAGATATCTACATGAGAGCCATCCTTTTCAGTGAAACTTTCCAAATGTAGGGGATGATTTCATTCACTTATTATCTAACTTTTTGAGAATGCACACAGAAGGCATACAGTATTTTGGAGGCTAGTGTGAACATACTTTTCTGAAGTATCCATGAAATGTTTTGCTAACAAAATAATTATTTCCATATTTTATAATCTGAGTCAATTTATTTTACATAGGACAAAATGTTATCTGCTTACATATTAATAACTGGACAATATCCTTATAAAAACACAAAGCCTGACCCTCAAGTAGTATCAGACGACTGTTTCCCTTGGTATGATTTGAATACTGACTCCATTGTAAACAGCTAGCCACAGCAAAATGTACATTGTCATAAATAAGCTTTTGTATAACACAGACCAAATCATTCTGAAGTATTATGAATCGTGTTCAGATTGATCTATTTTTTAAAGCACTCTAAATTTCTGAGTTTATCTATGCATTTAAATGGAGCTGAGTGATTCTATCATGGCTTCAAATTTGACCAGTTTTCAAAGGAAGGTTTTGGTACCTTTCTTTTTGACTTTCACACAATCCCCATTGAGATGCTATGTGATATAATCCCCATTTTTTAAAAAAGGGAATAGAGAAGACTCAAAGAACAGGACAGTCGGTCTCACCTCTGTGCCTGGTAAGCTCCTACTGGAAACTATGCTAAAGCACTTGAAAAATAAGGAGGTGTTGGTGAGAGCCAACAGAGCTTCACTAAGGGCAGATGGTTCCTGACAAGTCTGGTGGCCTTCTATGATGGGGTTACAGCATTGGTAGATAGGGGAAGAGCCACTGACATCATCTACCTGGATTTGTGCAAAGTTTTTGATACTGTCCTCCATGATAACTTTGTCTCTAAATTGGAGAGACATAGATTAGATAGATGGATCACTCGATGGGTAAGGAATTGTCTGGGTGGTTGCACTCAAGGAGTTGCAATCAATAGCTCAGTGTCCAGGTGGAGATTGGTGATGAGTGGTGTTCCTCAGGGGTCACTACTGTGACCAATTCTCTTTAACATCTTTGTCAGTGACATGGACAATGGGATTGAGTGCACCTTCAGCAAGCTTGTGGATGACACCAAGCTGTGTGGTGCAGTCAATATGCTGGAGGGAAGGGATGCCATCCAGAGGGACCTGGATAGGCTTGAGAGGTGAGCCTGTGTGAACCTCAGAAAGTTCAACAACGCCAAGTGGTCCTTGTTGAACTTCCTGAGTGCTGAGACACAGGAAGTCTCAGAGTCCTGAGACCTTCCCAAAGTCCTGCACCTGGGCTGGGGAAATCCAGGGGAAAAGCGGGTTGAGGGAGGTGATTCTCCCCCTCTGCTCTGCTCTTGAGTCCTGGAGTACTGCGTTCAGCTTTGGGGTTCCCCAGAAGGACATGGACCTATTAGAACGAGTCCAGAGGAGGGCCATGAAGATCATCAAAGGGCTGGAGCACACTCCTATGAAGATAGAGAAGGAAAAGAGAAGGCTCTGGGTAGACCTTAGTGCAGCTTTCCAATATCTAAAGGGGGCTTACAAGAAAGCAGAAAAGGGACTCTTTGTCAGGGAGTGTTTTTATTTTACCTTTATTGCAAGCCTGGATTATGAATTCAAATGTTTTGAAAAGTGTCTTTTAAATTCAGCTCTTAGATAAGTAAGAGTCATGACTTTGCTTTTGTTCTGTACAAATGCCCAGAGATCCTACATAGCTTTGTGGAGAAGTCATTAGTTTGTTAAATGTGTGTTGGAAATACAGATAATGAATAGTGCAGTATTCAAAATCCAATTGACTTTATGTATCATTTCAAATTTTCAGCTGCAGAGTATCAATTTCATAATGAAAAGGAAAAGAAGATCAGGTGAAAGTTGTTTATTAGCAAGTAAGGAAGTAGGAAATGAAGTATCAAGTAAAGAAGCAAGTAAGTGGGTAATATGTTTATATCCAAACAGTCCCAAACATTCAAACCATCTTATCCTATGACGCAGAAGTGATGCAGGATGAATTCTATAGGAGTGACAAGAAATTTAGAAGCTGTATCTGAATATCTCATCAGGGAAGAATGACAGAAAGACTCAGACCATGAAAATTTTGAAAACTTGTGTTTGTCTCTGTCTCTATAGAGACTCTGTGTACATATACATATTATGCATACATGTAAATAAATAAATGTGATAAAACATCACAGAAAGGAAAACCAAGGACAGAACTGTAGTCCTCGCAAGTTATTGCAGGAAACAAAATCCCATTTTAGAGACACCTGAAATTATCATAAATAGTTACATACCCAATAGTTATACTTTACATACAATAGTACAAAACAAAGGCTTGTATCTTGTATTAGAAACTCAGTCAACACATTTGTTCTACTGATACCTAGAATAAAGAGATGAAAATACATATGTATATTTCCATAAACTATTGCTGGTTTTTGTCAAAGAACATTGAAACACAAAATTTCATTCACTTTTGCTTAACGGAGTCAGCCCCACTTTGCAAATGGGGAAACTGAGGCGCCAAACCAGACAGTTTTCCCTGACCTTTCAAAGCAATCATAGTACTAGTGTTGCCTCAGGATGTTCTGTGCACCCTGCCAACCCTGTCAGCCAGTGACAACATATTGCCTTCACAACTCTAACCATGATATGTATTCCAACAAATTTATATTTTTGTTGTTTTGTCTTGAAATTCCTGTGTTGCAGATGTGGTGAAACAATTTTGTGTGTGAATGTGCATAATAGCTTGCAGACTAAATTTTTGCAGCATAATGAATATTAATTTTTTAAGAAGTAACAGCCAGTATAAGGAACAACATCACAAAAAAGGATCATGAAAGTTCAAATAAAATGGCAAATTACTGAAGAGCATATAGCAGTATATATAGCAATAGCTGACCAGCAGCAAAGGCATGAAAAAGGGCAGTTTCCTCTTAACATGGCTAAGAGCTGTAATAGTTAATTGAACGATAGTAAAACAAGTAAGTTTAAGTATAGAAGCTACCGAAAAAGGTCACTTTTTGGATAAGTAACTGAGAGAAAATAAAAGGGAGAAATCCAGAGCATATCCAACTGGGGTTCAATGCAAATAATCTACTTCATATATTTAAAATCTTCTTCTATATAAATCTACACTTGGCCTATCATCTATAAAACCATGTAGTAACAAGAAGTTTTCAAGCAGAAGAAAACTACAGAGATTAGGAAACACAGCAAAGGCATTTACATTTATAGTAGATTTATATTCTCTTTGTGGTGTCATATTCAGACAACACAGATGGCTTCATCCTTAAATTAGCAGTGTATTCAGTATAGCTTCATGGTATTTTTGCCTAGACTTACTATGTTAAAACAAGATGCAATTATAGTTTTTACAGGGGACACAAATCACCCATGATTTAAACTGACTTCAAATGAGTGGGAAGAAATCTTGACTGGCAGAGACAACTCAAAACTTAGGACCATATTACATGTATTCTACTTTGATCAGCAAAACTGAATTATTTTACTACTTAATATTGTGACTTTGGCTAAGGTTGATACTGTCCTTGGTTAAGTTGCCTTGTCCATACAAAGGACCAGGAGCCAGGTGGTCAATAGACAGCAAAGTGGTGAGTGGTAATAGCCACTCTGCTGTTTCTTTCCTCTACTGAACAAAAATTGTTTGAACATAAACTGCATCATAGGAAAGGATGGTATAAAGCAAGGGCATTATTTACAGCAGTGTGATAAAAGTTCATGTTCCTAACATTCATTTTTAATAAAGATTATAAAACTTTTTATATAAGACCCTACATTCACCTTCAAATGACTATATTTTCTTTCCAAAAGTTTCAGTTTTCATTTGAGGGGCACATATAAAAAAAAACAAACAAAAAAAAACAACAAACAAAACAAAAAAAAAAAAAACTCATAGCAATATAATCTCCTGGCAGAGCAGAGCAACATGAAGAACCTCATTCAAGACTAATGTGGGCTTGAAATGTGAATTTTCATGGAGGTGCTGGAACAGCTCATTTCAGTGATTGCAGGACTGTGTGATTTTGCACGTCTCATAGGCAAAATGGTTTTTAATACCACTGTTCTCTTTTCTCCTCTTCTCCTGTTTTTCAGCATCACAAATTTCAGCATAGCCGTATGTTACTTAACCACAATGAATCCTTCTCACTCATGGTTTTGTTGTATTCTGGGTACTTCACACTCACAGTCCCTCCAAAAATCAAGATCCCCCCAACACAGATCAAAATCAAGAGAGATTTAAATTGTACTGAACAGCCCATATCTACCATAAAAATGCAGAGCTCCAGTGTGAGCGGCTTCCAAAATAATGGTAGGGCTGCTAAAATCTTTCAGATCTAGCCCCTTTTTATGGAAGCCGTAGGTGGGGTTGTAAGGTTGTAGGGTTGTGAAGAAATTCTTTACTATTAGGGTGGTGAGGCACAGATTGCCCAGAGAAGTTAAAGAAGCCCCATCCATGGAAGTGTTCAAGGCCAAGTTGGATGGAGTTTTGAGCAACCTGGTCTACTGGAAGTTGTCCCTGTCCATGGTAGGGGACTTGGAAACAAGTGATCTTTAAGGTCACTTCTAACCAAAGCCATTTTGTGGTTAGATGATTGTAAAGCTTTCATAGTTTCCAAGCTATTAATTTGGGTGGACAAATGGGATATTAATATTACACACTTGCTCTTCTTAATTATAAAATCATTATCTGAGTCCCTGTATTGCAAGCTAATAAAAATAAAATGTTTGCCATTTGTGACAGTAAGAGACAATGTCACTTGCATGGGTCTCCTCTCCTTCCCAGTATTTTCCAGTTCATGAGAGCCAATAAACTCACAATACTTCATATGTATCCACACAAGCATCTACCAAGGAGCTCAGTCATCCAAAGGCATAGGTGTGTTACATTTGGACTATATACTTCATCTGCAACATTACTGAAACTAGGATTAGGAGACATTATTTATATGATTACTGAAAAAAAAATGTGCTTTTTTTTTTTTTTCTTTTCTTCTCAAATAGTATAGTTTTTGCATTATTTGTGGATTCATTAAAGACAATTCTTTTTTTTTTTTTTTTTTTTAATTCCTTCCCTCCACATCACCAGACTTCATCACCATGATTACTCATTTGTATCTTGTTTATTTGTTATTGTTTTGATGTGGTGACCCAGTATATTATTTTTTTTTTTTTCTAAGCCTTCCAAAGCTTTCATCTGTGTTTAACTTCATGGTGAACAAAGTTGAAGTCACTTCAGTGGTACAAGCCCATGAAAAGTCCATCACAGATCAGGGTGAATTACAGTTCACATTTTTCATTACGTAAAAACTAATGACATGAATAAAGCATCTTTTTTTTTTTTTTTTCTTACAAATTTTGCATAATCAGTTTGTTTTACACTCATTATTTCTTACTTTGTGACAAACACATTGTGAAGGCAAATTTTATGCTGGGATTTTTTCTTAAAGCAGTCACAGTGGCTATTTGTTATTCATAATTAAAGACTGATAGTTAGTTGCCTAACTGGCATGGCATTATTTCTGTTTCCAGCTTGGAGGACTGATTAATAATAACCAGAGGCAAATCCTCTTTTGGGGTCCAAATAACTTCCACACACACATTCTTACCAGCACATGAACTATTTTGTGTTAATAATAAAATGACTGTTTTCTAACTTAACCATAAGAACAGCTCATGGTGTTAGTCACATCAGTCCATGCTGTCTGTTCACAGTAAGCATTCCTGTGACCACAGGAAAAGGAGCTGTAAACAGTGGAGAAGCAGCTTTGTGGCTGACTGGCAAAACAGTTGTTTTTGCTGGGGAAACAGCGCTACATCGTGCCACATCAGGCACAGCAGAGAGGCTGGGAGCAAAGAGCAGATTTCATGTCCGGAGAGCAGGCAGAGGCTCCCAGCACATCATCCCTTGTCCCCAGATGAGGGTCTGGGCATGGGATGGGGGTGGGGATGGGGTCCTATGCTCTGCTTTTTCTTTGTGATGTTGTCCTGGCAATGTCCCCAAAAATGTACACCCCCCTGCCAGACACAGGTTGTGGCTTTACCCAACCAATGCTTACAACTCCTGGCAGCATTTGCAGTTACCCAGAGCCCAGGAGCCCAGGTTAGCCCCCAAGGGCCATCAGCCACTGCCCCACTAATGCCACAGCAGGGCCTGTCTCCAGCTCCCAGCCATGGGCCCTCCTGAGCTGGGCCTACGTGCAGGCCCATGTACTGGCCTGGCCTCAGCCCCTCTCCAAGGAGATGCCCAGTGCCCAGGGCTGGGGCTGCCCCAGTGCCCTGGCTGCCTGCTCCTGGCTGGTGGGACAGGCCCTGGCTGCCAGGCCTGGCTCTTGGGGAGCCACCAGCCTACACAGAGCCATGACAAGTGTGAATGTGAACGGCCTGAATTCAGGTGCTTGGTTTGAGATCATCTTCTTCACCTTTATTTCTGTGGAGAACTGTTCAGTGGAAAATAACTAAGTGCTCCTTTCACAGTCTCCCTTAAGAACAGAAAATGGAAGTATATTTTGCCTGAGACAGATGTGGAGAGAAGAAAAACTCCCCTATAAATGAGAGATGAAGCAAATATTCTGTTACCCACATACATGACAAATGACCACAAAACTCATCTGAGACTCAGCCTGATTTTGAGATAGCTTGTTGGTGACCTGTGGGTGGATGGAGGAGGAACAGTTGCACTATTTCTTTATAATTCATATTGAACCAGCAGAGTACGCTCATATTATGCTTTGCTGAACAAAGCTCATCATTAAGGCTGTAGCTAAAAAACAGTGTAAGAATAAGCAAGACTTCTCACAGATCAATCCTAAAAGCAGTTGCTCCCACACTTGAAATGGCAGCTTCTTGCAATGACTAATACATATATATATTCTGAGGACACTTATAAAATATGACAGCTGTCCTGTCCTGACATTTAGAAGCAGATGCTCAAACAACCCACAACAGGGAAACTTCCAGTAGTCTGTGACTCATTAACTTCTTCAGGAAGCCCTACGTGATAAAGATCATTCAGGATCACTTTATTCCTATCCACAGAGACATCTTCAAAAGCGTTATAAGGGATTCAATACTTCTGTTCTTAATACTTTTCCTGCACCAGACCGCTGTCTCTTCTATGAAACAACACACTTGAGTTCCCCCTCTGTACTTTCCTTCTACTATTTGCACTTTTTAACCATGAACTAAACATGTCATATTTAGCCCACTGCATAATCATGAAAGTGATGGTTTTTCACTGCAGATACACTGCAGAGGTTTTTCTGAGTCATTGAAAAAAAAAAAAAAAAAAAAAAAAAAAAGCCTGGTAGAACAAAAAAATATGACCCAGGTTCACATGGTGTTGTGCCTCATGGCACTGAAAAAAATGCTGATAAAATTTTCTAAGGAAAGTGCAGTGGCCTATTCCAAATGCCAGTTTATATTCATCCCAGCAGGTCTACTTCATACTCCCCTTAATAGGAAAATATTATTTATTTTCAGTTTTGCTTACCTTAATTTAATTGTCTATTTAACAAAGATAATGGGAAAAAAATAATAAAAGAGGAAGGAAATGAAGAAAAGATACCACAGCAGATAAAGTCATATCACAGAGAGTGGCCTGATCCTGATTTCATGAGAGGCACTAAATTAGGGGAGAGAAAAGTACTCAAGAGCAAGATAAATTCCTTAAAAACTAGTTCACCTCAACATCTGGACAAAGATTTGTTCCCTAATATACTGGATGGTAGGTGTCCAACACTAAAAACTCTTCTGCTGTCAAACACCCCTCCCAGAACTTCCCAAACTACTTGAAGAAAATTTGACATCATTGACAGTTTGCCTAAGACCTGTTTAACTTTCAGGGTCAATGTCAAGGACTAAGTTAGAGGAACAAGAATCCTTTAAGGACACAGACAGAAAAGGAAACAAAATTAAAAGCAGAGCAACATGACAATGAAGCAGAAGCCACCAACAATATTGAAACTTGGTACACACTGAAGTAAATATGTGTAGGTGTAGGGATAACTAGGAATAGAAAGACATCACACACGTTGTTTCGTGTCTTGTATTATAAATACATGTCAAAGCATTGAGTGAAAATACTTGCAAACTATGAATTTATCACTCTTTGACTAGTAATACGTGCAACTCTTACTAATAGCATGCAATTTCAAACCTCCCCCACCTCCTAAGCCACCAGTTTGAGATATCTTTTGTGAGATAAGCACAACACATAAGCATACCAAAAGATTAGCTAAAAAGGTAAAAATACAAATAATAATAATAATAATAAAACTAATCACAGTAATGGCAAAAACCCTTTTGGCCTGCCAAATTTCTTTGCCTTACATTGCTGGGCAATGAAAAAAAAAAAAAAAAAAAAAAAAAGTGGAGATCAAAATTTCAGAAAGTTCTATGATCACTTAAGGGCAATGAAGCTGGTGAAAGGTCTGGAACACAAGTCTTATGAGGATTTGCTGAGGAAACTGGGATTGTTTAGCCTGGAGATGAGGAAGCTCAGAGGAGACCTTATTGCTCTCTAAAACTACCTGAAAGGAAGTTGTGGTGAAGTGAGGGTCAACCTCTTCTCACAGATAACTAGTGATAGGACAAGAGGGAATGTCCTCAAGTTACTCCAGGGGAGGTTCAGGTTGGATATTAGGAAAAAATTCTACTCAGAAAGAGTGGTGAGGCACTGGAACAGGTTGCACAGGGAAGTGAGGGAGTCACCTGGAGGTGCTTAAGGAAAGGGTAGTTGTGATACGTAGGGACATGGTTTAGTGGGAAATATTGGTGGTATGTGGACAATTAGACTATACGATCTTAGTGGTCTTTTCCAACCTTAATGATTCTATGAATCTAAAACTCTGATCTGAGGAAGAGAGACAGGCTGGAATTACTCTTGAAGCTGGAAATTCCTTGCTTGCTTTCAGTTATTTACTCTCATGCTTTCAAAGTGTTGATCTACAGAAATAGAGTTAATAACAGAATGTGATCCATGGAAAGACATAGTCTGTTATGAAACTGCTGTGCTTCTTTTCAGAAAGATTCTCATAATATTGTTACGATGCCTTAATTGTTCAGAGTGCAGTGTCTTGCTATATATTTTTTCATTAACATCCCCAGGACTCCTGTGAAATAGTCAGGCAAGGGTTGCAAATACTATTGGCCTCATATTATAGAGGGGACTATATGAAGACTAAACGGTAAAATAATTTGTTCCTGGCAATACACTGACTCAGTCCTAAAGCCAGGATTTAGAACTCAGTCTTATAAAACCAAGATCCTTTCTTAAGCCCCACTGATTCCCAGGGCCTCTTCTGAAGATATGAGAAGTATAGCAACAGAGAGTACCTATAAAATACTTTCTTCCTTCAGATACTTCCACTCAACTATCTTCTAATATTTAAAAACTACATATACTTTTTGAAGACAATATACCTGTCAAATATGAAATGAATTTGAGTGATCTAATCACAAAATGTGGAGTTATTTGATTATTTATCTGAAACCAATGAAGCATACTTTGATTATCCATGTTTGAGGATAGATCAAAAATGGCTAAGATATTTTCAATAGAATTATCAAATTCAATTAAGTCATAGACTTGGATAAGACTAGACCAATGGCATACCCAAAGAAAATTATTCTGTTATACTTGATTGAATAAATAAGTTTGGAATGAAAATATAAAGATTCAATGCTATAATAGGGTATTAAATGTTAATTACTGCCACTTTAATGTTACTATACAGCAAATCAGCATAAGACTCTGCACGTATGTCATAATAATAATTTTATCACTTGCCAGCCATATAGATTAATAAACTTCTCAGTTTATCTGTCTGTCACATCAGAAAAAAATAAAGTTGCCATGCAGAGAGTGAAATACAATGAGATGGTGGGAAGGGGAAGTGGGAGGGCTGCCATGTGTTCCTGGTGGGAAAGGTGGAGCATAAGCTGCAGGAGGCTACCCTATTTTCAGGTCCACTTCACAGTCACCAACAAACACATCATATAACTGAGGTTGCACAGAGGCAAGCAGAAGAACTGTTTCAGGTATTATTTTTCAGTTCAGATTTCAGTCCCATGATAACATATTTTTTTTTGTCTTTTCAGTGCTACATGCTAGATTTGTAGCATTTAATAGTGCAATGCCATTGATTGCATTGTGCATTGCATGTTTGCCTCAGGCCTAAATGATCACCCCTTCTCCTTTATTTAGTATTCTTTTTCCCTTTTCTGTATAGAAGGAGAAATATGACTGGGTGTGCATCTTAGCATATCTTCTACACTGTTCAGGTGCTAGTACTGCTCTCATCAGCAGAGTACTTGAACTTCTTCCAGAAGTGCCCCCTGCCCTTCTTCTGAGTCACTCAATAGTCATTAATGTTTAATAGCTAGAGGATTGGTTGAGAGATAAAAGACAGATAAGCTCACACAGCAGATTTTGGTCTGCAGAGAAACCTGGTGACCCTTACAGGGTCTCTCTTTTTTTTTTTTTTTTTTTAGTGTGCAACCAGGAAACCTGCTAAATCCTGCTGTACGCAAGTGATGATGACTTCAGACAAAGCAAAACAAAACTAAAAGGTGACGCAAAATTTCCTAATGGCATTTGCTCCCAAATGTATCCTATGTCAGTCATAATTTTTTTCTCTAAATAAGATCGTTAAACTTATCCTGGGATCCTTTGCAAAACAGTGATACTGTACAAAAGTCCAATTTTTAGGCAAATACATTTTATTAGGTTTCCCCCAGCATGGCCAGAGTAGCATGCCTTCAGGACTTTCATGCTGACTTTCAGGTTGCCCTTGCCTGCTAAGGAGTCCTTTAAAATTTAAAGGGAAAAAAAAAAATCATTTGTACATTCTGCAAGCTGAGGAAAGAAATCCTACTTGGTATGATTTGCTATAATGATAAATTTATCAGAAGCTGTTCATTTTATCTGCTGCAGAACTGCTCTTTGATGGCATTAATCTGCAGTAATGATTACAGGAAAGTAATTCAAAGCTGTTCAAAGGGAAAGGTGACATGATGCTTTCTATCTCTTCTGAATGCCTTAGATTCTTCAATAAATTACAGACAGAGAGAGAAAAGATGGGGCATATGCTGTTGAATATTTTGGGTAAGCTGGAAACATGAAGCAATAAGAGCAATACTTCAACTACATTTGCAATAAAATATGTGTTGCAGATTCCAGGTAGACCTTTTTCAGTGAAAGAATTGAGTCAAAAGTTTTGGTGGTGTTTAATATTATATATGTGTTTTTCATTAGCTGTCAGTGAAGTTGAATCACAAATTAACAGAAAATTAATACTTCATAATATTTTGGGTGAGGTAGACTCACGATACCTTTTTGCATGGTCTTTTCAAAATAAGAAGAAACCTCTGGAGCTCATATAGTCCGGATTTCTAGGGTGCCAAGAGACCAGGTCACATAGGCTTTGCCTAGCTGAGAACGAAAATGTCCTTGGAAGGAGAGACTGTAACCTCTCTGGTGATCTGGCCCAAAGCTGCCTCTCATTTTGGCAAAAATATTTTTCCTTGTATCCAGACTAAGTCTTCTAACCTGCAACCTGTGGTCAATGCCTTTTATTTTACTTTTTCTTTGTTTTACTGAATGATTTCTTAAGTTATCAGAAATCAATGCAATATTGCCTGTGCCTCCTACCTTCACCTTGTTGAGCAGGATTCTTAAATTGTGCTGGATCATGGGGTTTACCCACAAAGTTATCAGCCACTCAGTAAAACACCATTTTACAGTCTACTTCAGATGCAGTATTGTAGAAAGAGACATGATATCATCACTGAAAATTAGGATTACAGTAAATGCTACAACCCTGTGAAGATCCTTTTGCATAGCTTTAGCTGATATTCAGAAAGTGAGTTGTCATGACTATGCAGGCCTTTGAGAAGTATTGAAGGTCTGCTCTGAGATGCTGCAGTGCCCCATCAAAACCCACACCGCCAACCTTTAAAATGTGTCTAGGAGGGCCTGCTCATGACCATGCTCTGCCTGTTGCCGAGAGGAATGCTATGATCCCACAGCCAACCCAAGCTGTGAAACAGCAAGGCCACATGGGAACTCACAATCCATCATCCCCTATGTCTTAAATATTATTATTTGCCTTATCTTCCTGTGCTGAGCATCCATGGTTATCTCATAGCATTAGCATATGCTGGCCAGCAGCTAGAGGTAGCCAGGCAGTGACTGCAGGAAGGAGACTCAGCTGAGATCTACACATATCCTGAAAGCCTTAAGCCCAGTATGAAGCCTGACAGTAATACCTACACTGATACTGGCACCAAATGCGGTTGTGCCTCCTGTTGTCCCACCTCAGTGATCACAGTGCCCTGCCATCTACCCAGTACCGTATGAGGGATGGCACCCACCCTCACTGATAACAACTCCTGGTCCTCAAGCTCACACCATTTCTGGTCCTTGACTAACAGCTCATACATATTTCTTGTTTCCTGCTCAGCAGGGCAGGCCTGTGCTTGCATGGAAAGCTGAAGGATAGGAAATCGTTGTACTTTCCTATGCCAAATCCTCAGTCTGTTCTGCTTTCCTCTGGGGCTTGGGAATGTACAAATGAAGAGTCTAGCCCTGTTTACAAGACAGGTCATGGCATAAAGGAAATGCAATATAAAGGATTCTCTTTTTAATATAGTTCAGACCAAAACTACTCTGGCCTTTTCTCCAAGAAAGGACACATTAATGGTAGTCCTTTGCCACAGCCACAGGAAGGCCATGCTCTTTCAGCCTCACGACCACAGTTCTGGAAAACCACTGCTGCCCTTTGCATTGAGGAATTTATTTTCTGGGCCAGTGTAGCATGCTCTGCCATAGTCAGTTAACCCCTGGATGAGAAGCAGATCAAAACTGGCTGCTCACTGCACCAAAAATCCCAAGAAAAGCCATTGCAGCTGTGTTTCTTAAAATGAAATCTCAGACTAGCATACCTCTGTGGCATCTGTACCTGACCCTGTGAAAGCAGAACCTCACAATGCTCAACACAGTGTGATTCAGGTCAACTAGGAAATCAGGGTTTATCTTTCAGTTACACATTAAATTGTCTCACCCCCTGAAATTCAAGGAAAACCATATTGTACAACTAATGTTTGCATCCACAGAAATGATAGAGTTTGGAGAAGTAATCTTAGTGTTTTTCCACCACCTTCCCTCTGAGTCTTGATCCTGTTCTTGAAGACTAAATGTAGGTTGGGAATTAGCAGCTCCTAGATAAGGATATGTAGAGCATTAAAACAACAACAACAACAACAACAAAAGTAGGAATGTCAACTGCCTGCCACATAAGCCCTCCTGCCTATTGTTTGAAATTATTAATCTCCTGTTTTCCTTTCCCGACAAAAGTCAAATTTTAGTCTTCTTCCTAAGGCCTTCCACTTCCATTTTTTCCTCCACATCTTCTGTTGGATGATCACATCAGCTCCATGGTGTTTGGCAGAAGGACAAACCTTGTCTGGGACTGCCCAAACAGGATGCCTTCCATCTGGAATGTTTTCAGGCCAGGGTGCTGAACCAGGGGGTTGTCTAGTTCCACCCCTAGGTCCCATGCCACTGTCCAGTTGCTTTCCAAGCATGGGTTTGACACTGCCATCTTGTTTACGGCCATGTCTAGGTCCCATACTCTGTTCTGGACAATAAGCATGCCTCTGTTCCACACGGCTGTCCGGCTGATGCACCTGCCTTCGTCCCATGCCACAGTTGTGCCAGTGCCCCCTGTCACTGTATGGCTGAGGGGCCAGCCTGTTACCTGTGTCTTTGCAGTGACAATGGTACCACTTATATGTGGTACTGCATGTGGTATGTGGGCTGCACACCAGAGGTCCCTTAGCCACTGGTGTCAGTTGTGACACCGGCACAATCCCTCTGCCCATGACACTTATCCTTCTCATTAATTATGTTCCTTCTCGGTGCTTCCTTGGACTGCATCGCTGTCCTCTCACACCGAGGAGGCCTGCTGCTCACCTTCCTGCTTTTGGTCTTCTTCTTGACGCACAAGCTGGCACCTAGAAGCTCAGCAAATGGTGGGCCAGCTGCAGGGGTCCTGTTTTATAGGGCCCGGAGTGAAGGCGGAGCAGTGGTGGCCACTGTGACCTCAGCAAGCCTCTGTCTTGGGAGTGGCCTGGAAGATACCCTCGTGTGGAAGAAGGAGGAGAGTTGGGTGGGCTGAGGGCCCCTTTTCTGGGGCTGCCTCCCCCGGGCCACTTGGCTTGCCAGAGGGAAAGGCTGCCCCTTGGCCACAGGGACTGCCTTCCACCTCCCATCCTGTGCCCTGGGTTTATTTTTAACACTTTGTGTGTGTGTGTGTTTTTAAATGTAATTTCATTCTATTCTTTATCAAAAAGAACAGAAGCAAGGTGAATCTTCAGCCCTAACTCCCATGTGCGCTTTATGCTCTGAGTGAAGAATTTCTTCCTCACATCACATCTATTTTAAATCTCCCCTCCATTATTCCAAAGCCATTATTCCTTGTTCCATTGCTATGTTCCCTGATAGAGTCCCTCTCCAGCTTTCTTTTAGGCTATTTGTAAGGGGTTAGGTTAGGTGGTAAAACTGCAGAATCTTGCAAATTGCATCCTTATCTACCTTGTTACTGTGTCTTTAGCTTAGTCAACCTGGAGATGTTTCAGTTGATCAGCTTTCCTGGATGCCTTAGTCAAGGCACTGTCCAGCTCCTTGCATTTGCAGCTGTGCAGTAATGGATTTGTGGTGAAGCTCCTGCAAGAGTTAAAAAGAAAGATGTGTATTCAGCTTGTGATCATTTCTCATCTGCCTCCATCTGTCTAGGAGCTCCTGCAAAAACACCCACCAACCCAGTGACATCTCACCAAAAATTCCTATCAAACAATCAAAAGAGAGGTGGGTATGTGAAGATTCATGTTGTCTTGCAGTAAGTTGTCAGCTTCTACGAGTGGATTGATCTTATCCATCTGAGCAGTTCTCCACTTGCAGTTGTCCCAGTAAGTAGGTTCCAGTGACACTCCTAGATAAGAATGCCCTATCCTACTATTCAGTGTAACACAGAATGCCTTGTCCTATTATTTAGTGAAGAGGTTCCTTTCGGAAGTACCAGGTTGCTGTTTGTGTATATGTAAGCTTAGTGAAAAAATGATGCTGGGTATGTTGCTTTGTACACATATAATTTCCGAAAGATGTACTAGGTATAGCAGTAGCTTGTTGGTGCTGGGACATGGCAGGAGGGTGTGTTTTCAAGGATTATCTTGAATGACCCTTTAGAGTAAGTGCAAGTAGACATGTCCACTTCTGGTACATTTAAACATGAAGGATGTTGGAAGGATGGATTCAAAGTGAACATCATATCTTCTTGACTATGTGCAAGCAGCCTTGATGGTATAGTAAGGTTATGACAGACATTTGCCTGAATGACATGCAAACTGAAGTAACATTTTCCTGCTCATGCATGCATTCTTGAAGTTCAACATTGCAAGTAGATAGCACACCTGACTAAGACAGTGTTCAGATGGTCGTGATTGGTATAGACACAGCAAATGAGAAAATAGAACTTGACTATTTTATTATTGGGTGATCCTTTCTGTTTCAGGTGAGGAAGTCTGAAAAAGGAAAAAATAAAAATAAAAATAAACATATAAATATATAAATATTATAAATATAAATATAAATATAAATGATATAAATTTTTATTTATATAAAAATATAAATAAAAATAAAAAATTGAAAGGCCTTATTTGCAATGGTACAGATCAATCACAGTTCTAAATGAGTCCAAGGGGAGTAATATTTACCAGTGTTCATCATCTTCTCTCCTATAAACATCAGAGAGCGCAGACTTAATGCCAAATGTTTTTGAAAATCCTATCCTAAAGACTTTCTCCCAGTGAACAAGAAAATATATCTTTCCAAGAACTACATCACTGGGTATAGGATTGTAAAGCAGAAAAGAACTGAGAAAATATGAAGACTTTTTCTAATTTAAAAAAAAAAAAAAAAAAAAAGTAAAATACTCATATTTAGGCACATGAACTGTTTCCAGTAATGAGAGGAAGAGAAAATGTTCAGATTAGAACATTGCTAGGAAAATACAAAAGAAAATAGAAAAAGAAAATAAAAAAAAAAAAAAAAAGAAAAAAAACTTTTTTTTTTTAATTATTATTTTTTCTTCCCTAATCTGTGGTGGGAATTTGCAGTACTTGGAGAACAGTGCATCTGTTTTGCAACACAGCTACCTACAGCATGCCAGAAAACTGTAGAATGAAGGAAACAGAGGTGTTTGGAGGATGTGTGTGTTGACTGGAGCCAGTGTTTAAAATACTGAACAGTTACAATCATGCCATCACTGTTTGACAATGCACGTTTCCTCACAGAGCTAAAGATAACAATAATGTCTCTTTTCTGCAGTATTTCTCATCAGAAAATCTTGAAGTACCATTGATAGCAGGTATTCAAGCTCAGCCACAGGCATCCATGACAACATATCTCTGTCTATACCATCCTAGCCAGGGAGAAATGCTGAGACATGCAGTTTCATGCAGTTGCTACTCTGTTCCCTGCCAAATCGCACTCCAAGACACACAAAGGAACAAAAACATGCCATGAAGTCAAAATTTCATAAGGCCCATGTCAGCGCAGATTTTCTTGCAAGCACTGCAGGCACTCCCAGCATTGGAGAGCTCCCTTACTCAGGGGCACACTCTGGTAACTTTAAGCCATTTATGAGGACACCGTATTATCTCATCCTTGTAAACAGAGGCAGCTTCAATGTGTTGATAATCAGATAATCAGGTCTGTGTAGCCCAAAATGTTTGATATGATTACTGTATACCACAAGAACAAGTGAGCATCTGAACTTGGAAGAGATTAGTAGAATTTTTGGTATGAGTAAAGCCCATAGGATTAGGGCAGAAAAGAGGAGTACTGTTTTCTTTCCCTTAGTTTTCATTTTGTCTTCTGAACAGCTGGATAGCCAGCTCTGGTGCTTTTCCATCTAATGAACATGGGCAATTTTTAACGAACTCAGAGGTGGGCATGGCCCAAACTCCATGCCCAAGAAACTGTACAACTGAGTTGGAAGGAGCCCTTATATCTGTTTCTTGCAGCTTTTCAGACACATGTTTATGCTGAAAGAACATATTTCTTTCCTGCTTTTAAGGCACAGGCTAGATCATAGCAGGTCTTTCTCTTCGTAGAGTGGCCACAGCCAGAAAAGAGCTTCTAGGCATATCTAACCTCAAAAGATTCCAAAACTGTAACTTTACTGTGGTAACCCAAGGCATGGACTGCAGCACTGAAACATGACTATCCTGACTATCCATATTGCTTAATTGCTCACATGCTCCCTGCAAACTGGCCTTCACTGGTTCTCCAGACAAGCAGAAATTGTTCAGGTAGTTTCACAGACTATTCCCAGTGGGCTGTGTGATGAAGTCTTTTTGAGTATCTTAGGAGAGGCGATAGTTTAGGCTCTGTAGATGGGAGATGCGACAGGCCATTTGCCCTATGAGCCAGAGAACAGGACTGTTTTATTTGCAGCAACAAACATATCCTGAAATGACCATAATAAACAAGACATTGCACATGAGTATAAGTGAAATTAGAAAAAGACAGAAGAGTAGCCAAAGAATCATAGAAACATCTATTAGCTTGGGTTGAAAGGGACCGTTAAAATCATCTGTTTCCAACCCCCATGGCATGGGCAGAAATGCTACCCACTAGAACAGGTTGCCCGGGGTCTTGTGTAATCTGGTCTTGAACACCTCTAGGGATGGGGCAGCCACAACTTCTCTGGGCAAATGTGTTTTCCCTGTTTTTCTATACTCCCAGTGGGAAAGAAATAAAGTGAGTAATTGTTTGGCAACTTGCAGAGCTACCTCCTTACCATTGGCTAAACAGCTGAAAACAAAAAGCTGTACTTGTGTTACAGACACAGAAAAGTGTTACTGTACAGTGATTTGAAACTCAGTGACTGGATGCTGATTCCAAGCTAAGTAGCTTTGAGAATAAATGAGTTTTAACAATAAAAGGATCACAAAGCAGGCTCCCAGAATCAGGGACTCTGCAGCAATCTCATTCATGATCAGCACACATTTGATGGGACTCACCTTGTTTGCATGTCCATAGACATACTTTTAATTTTGTCTGTTCATACAGAAATGGTAGGAGAGTATCAAAGAAATTTCTTTCAGTGAAAAAAAATAGACAGAAGGCAATACAGAATACCAAAGAAACTTCAGAAATGCAGGAAACTTGAGTATCTGTGTTCTGCCAACAATATTAAATATATGCATAATACTTGCTGCTACTAAAGGGTGAAAATGGCTTATATCTATTCCCTTCTATTTTCACTCCTGTCTGATCTTCTTTATAACACAAGAAACAAAATTTCCCCAAGTAGATTTCCCACTGTGTTCATGCACCATGGATGAACAGAATTTATTTTATTTTATTTTATTTTATTTTATTTTATTTTATTTTATTTTATTTTATTTTATTTTATTTTATTTTATTTTATTTTATTTTATTTTATTTTTTCAGAAGATATCCTACCTTGATTTAAGGGTACTGAAAGAATGGTATCAAGTTTCTCACTTAATCTTCTCTGTGTTAAGCTAAACACATATAATTGCTTTAGTATCCAACTGGAAAACACCTCTTTCAAAACAGAAGACTGCTTGTAAACTCTCTCTTGTGCTGTAGTTATACGTGCTTCTGTTTACTAACTTATTTTCCAGTCTTCATTCCATAAGGAACCACAGCATACCACAGACTCCAATGGTCTCATTATCACAATAATTTTCCACTTCTACTCATAGTCCACTGTTTAAGCATCCTTTTTTTTTTTTTTCTCTCTGAGCTACTATGAATTCATGTTCAGCTGATTGCCCCTGTAATCATCATGTTTTTTTCTAAGTCATCATTTCCAAAACATTGTATCACACTCCTTAAAATATTGACTACAAGCAGTAGGAACCTATGATAATCTCCATGGTTTATCATTACACAGCAAGTCCAGCTTGCTTTTTAGAAATGATTTTTTATTCACAGGTATTATATTTGAAGGAAGAGTTTTCAGGCTCTTCACCCAAGAACAAATAAGGAAAAGCTCTTGTGATATCCATAGAAGTTGTTTCATGTAGATCTAGTATAAGTGAACTAGGATTTAGTATCCTAGAGTCAGGCATCTTGGACCAAGTTGCAGTATATCTATTATCAGAATAAATTTTATCTCATTAGTTAACACTGAGATGTTGTTATCTGTATTTGAATCACACATTTGTTTGTTTTACATTAGTGTAATAACAGACTTTCTTATCTGCATTAATGGCTGCTCTGCTGGATGTCTTCACACTACATCAGCTTTTCTTCAATTTACTCTCACATATAAAATCAACACCAAGCCAGACATTCATGTGTTTGTCCAAGCTGTCATTAGGTATACTGAAACTGAGTGGTAAATAAGAAAATAAATTTGTTTGTTTGTTTGTTTGTTTGTTTTTTGTTATTTAAGAGTGAGAATGTTTAAAGAACACAGCAAATAAATGGTAGAACTAGATATTTAGAAATGCTGATCTTGCCCATATGTTTTCAATGAATAAGTACTATTAATGCTCTGTTAAAAAGGTATTGATTGTGTGGGAAAATATTGGTTCTCTGGAACTTCATCTTTTCTCAGTTATCAGCCACTTTTATCAGTCTTGAAAATAATGAGAAAATAAAAATAGAGCCCATCTTCCCTCAAAGTGTTTGTGGCTTTGGCATTCAGCAAAATGATCATGGCAATAAATATGAATTGGCAATATTAAAGGATATGAACCAAGAGTAAGAAGAGACAGCATCCCAAAATGCAGTGAGAGGTTTAGCAGTTCTACCACATTAAGGTCATATTGACATGTTCGCTGTAAAAGGAACTTCATTCAACCATTTTTAATTTATGTTTAAATTTCAGAAAGTAGTGAAAATTTCAGACTTCAGATCTGTATGGAATAATAAATACTAACAAATAAAAAAAAAAGGCAAGAAAAATGTATTTTTTTTATTTCAGATAAAATACATCTGCATTGAAATAAAGGAAGAAGATGATCTATAAAAGCATATGCAACACTGGATCAGTAAAAAGAATGTATTAAGAAAAGACTACTGAAATTTCCAAATCTGGTTTGGCACCAGTTTTCTGGAAAATCCTCTCTGTAGAAGTGAAAATTTTAACATGACTAATGTAGGTTCCTCAGCATTTTGAAATTAATTTATTATATTTCATAGTGCTATACTTCATTGCAGTAAAGATACTTTTTTTTAAGTAGTAAATTAAAAATGAAATTTTCATATGGCTTTGGTAATTTTCTTCTTTTTAAGATGAAGAAACTATGTTAAACAAAACTAGTGTCACTAAGAATACTGTATTCATTAGAATCTGCCAGATCCTTGTATTTCATATATTTTAAAGTTTTCTATCAGAAGCAGTAAGACTTTATTTTTCCTTTATCTCACTTTCAAAACTTATAGGCATTTTGCAGATTTATGCAGAGACTGGGAAGAGAGGTAGGACCTTGATCATTTCCCTATTTAGTGACAAAATAAAATTCAAAAATAAAGAAAAAAAAAAAAAAAAGAAGAAGGCGGGGGGGGAGCAAACAAAATATTATTATTATTTTTTAATTTTATATTGTAGTCCAAAAGCAAATACTTCATATCTTCAGTTTGTTCAGTATTTTGAGAAGTTCACAATGATCTATTCATCAGCTGCAGTAATTAGCTTATGTTTTATTTTTCTGTGTATAATTATTAGGGAATAATATACTTTTGTTGACTTATACTTTAGCTCTTCTGCTTCACAAAAATTTTATTCCAATCCAGGTTTAATAATTAAGTTGCATGGCACAGTTATTGCTGGTCACATCAAAATCTTTCCAATCTGCGGATTAGTGATAATTATAAGTATCAAGAATGATTTAAAGAGCAATTACAAGCATAATTACATAATTTATGTAATTTCCTTGTCTTATATATGGTGATGACAAATAACGGGGTGATACAACCAGGTGCAGAGCTGCCTTGGGTGTGACGGGGGGTAAAATGGTAGACTCAAGGGTGTGATGTGGTATATGTAGCCAAAGGGAGAAAATGAAGAGTATGAATGACATATGATGTGAAAATGGAAAATGATGTGAGTACGGAAAAGGAAGAAACAAGCAGAAAGAGGAAAGAGCCTAAAGAAAGCTAAACAGAGGGCTAATGACAGGAGAGCAAATGTATAGGGTAGTGAGTTTGCAGGGTGGGAATCAGATAGTCAAGAGGGTAGTATAACAGCTGACAAGAAGGAAGAAGAAACGATCAACTAAGGAAACAGAGTAGCCAACAATGTCAGTTTAAAAGGGAAGGAATCAATTATGTTACCATCTAAGTCAGCTACCTAGAGGAAGAAGAAAGCAAGCAGCAATGATTTGATTCGGGAGATAAGTAGAGGACAACAGCATATCAGTGAAAGAGTTAGCCAAGTTATTTAATATGTCAGGTATCAATGGAAAAAGCAATGAGTCAGCAAATGGACAAATAAATAGATCAAGCAGTAGATTACCAGCGAGATATTGTGTAATTGCTGAGAATTAGCTCTCAGAAGCCCTGTGCATGGAAGCAGTTTCCCAAACATGCTGTGTGAGTGCAGGGGGACAGCCAGGATACCTGCAGGGATGCTGCTCCCCTAGCTGTGTGCTTGGCAAATGCTGCTCAGTGGCTGAGAGCAGAAGCAGGCTGGGACAGTAGCAGTGGGTATTTGCTTGCTCACACAGGACTTCTGATGACAGAGGGAATAATAAGGAGGGAATAGCCCTTCTTTGGGGTTCTCTTATTGTGCATGTGCCCAGCTTGGTGCCTAAAGCTTGCTTTAAAGATGCGTAGCAATTCAGAGCACCCATGCTGTGGTGAAAGGATGACAAATGGGCAGCAGATGATTCTTTCTAGCGCAACCTTGTATGCTTACTATACAACAAAAGGGACACTCACTTGTTAGCCTCATATCCTGTGATGTTTTATCAAACAAAATGGAGAGCTATGATTAAAGCTGCACTTCCTTTTTACCACCTGCTCCTTCCTCCCCATAGGCTTAGTAGAGGCTGAGCTCATTTCTGAGCTATTTGCGGCTTCAGTACTGGTGGACAGATTTACAAATGTTGTGAATCCAAGTGCCTCTTGGATGTGTTCATGGAGCAGCAGAGAGGAGAAACAGAACTGATGTTTACCAAGGAAGGACAAAATAGATTACTGTTCTAAATAATTTCACACATAGTTAATATATGTCACCTTTCTCAAAGACATATCATTTATTTGAATTTTTAAAAAGCAAAATGGTGGTTATTATTGAGAGGCTTTTTAAGGGCAATCATCTAATTTAATGTGTTGGGCTGCATGCTGTGCCCTCACTTCTTGGGTAATGGTAGCTCTGCACTGGGCAAAGACAGAGGTGTGAAGGATAAGAAAGGATAAGTTTTTATTGACAAATAATTATTGGGTAAGCATAGAGGCCAAATGAAGGACACGTGAGACTATTCCAAAGAAAGACAGAGAAACTGGATGAGGTGTCTGAAGAGCATGAAAGAAGTTGGTAAAGCTAATTTCTAAGAGATATTATTTATGTATATGTACAAACTCATACAGCTACTCTCCTCTACCTACATTCCTTTATAACTAAAGGAGTCACAACCCCTATTGGAATGAAATATCCAGCAGTCCAGTTTACCTGACAAGAATAAGTAACAAGCATTTTAAAGCCCTGAATGTCTTTTCTTCATGTCATGGAAAGGGATAAGGCATAGACAGGCTTTGCATTTTCCGAGAAATTAATGTCACACTCATTACTTACTTGCAATTTGGACAGACTGAATTTTCCAAAGGCCTTCCAGACTGGACTTCTAAGGACTTGTTGACATAAATGGCAAATGACATCTGTCAGTGCTTGTTTTGTATAACTGCATACTTATACTTATGTGCAAGATCTTTTAGCTTTGTACACACAGGTTGGTGCATGCTCAGAATTTTCAGGTTTTAGAAAGAAAGAGTTTGAATTTCAAATTCAATTATTCATTGTCATAGCTTCAATATTTGAAAGAAAGTTAACAGAATGAATGGATAAATAAATAAATCACTCATAGATCCTACCTGTGATTTGGAATTTTGCTTACTTTAAAATTGTTTGGGATTAATACCTTTTTTCTTGGAATGTTGTCCTATTCATATTTGCTTTAACTGTAACATAAAAGTTAATTCCTCAAATTTTGTTAGGGTATTTTTATTTTAGAGTGAGGCAGCAGTCTTGATATGGAAAACCATTACATATTAGTTCAATATTTTGAAAAATATAAACATTGAACTGACTTCTTTATAGTTGCTAATGTCACTTTTTTTTTTTTTTTTCCAAACTGCCTCCAGAGCTCAAGATGCTACGGTGTAAGTTTACTGGGCTTATAAGGACATTAAATTTTATCATATGTTTCCTTTTTATTTGTTTGTTTTGTTTTTCAAGTTTTGATTTGATTCTGAAATTTTAGAATTTCTCTATTCCATCTCTAGTGGATAGATACTTTCTCTTCCTTCACAGAAGCAAAAAGGAGTACATGAATTACTGTGGAGGGCAGGGTGCTGACATCTCCCCATCAGACTACTAATAACAGGAGTACTTGATCAAATAAGAAAAATAATTGAGCAAGATTGTTTTGATGAGTTTTAACAATATTTGAAAAAATAAGGACAGTAAAGGTTTAATATAGAGCAGCAATAAAATAAACAGAACAATAAAAACTGCCATTAAATATAAAAACTTATACCTATAAAATTTGTCGTTGGCTACAATCTGCAGAACAGAGCAAAGTGAAGAAAGACAGTGAAGAATTTTAGTAGACTTTTGGGAGAGTGGCAATAGAATTTACAAGCATCTCAGGAGCACTACTCACACAATCTACAAGAACTACATTTTCTTGAATTTCCATAAATGGCCAGATTTAGTGTTGTTTAAAGATGAAAAATAAAGCTTTCTTAAGTTTTGTTGATAAATACAGATATATGTTGCGCATTAACAGCTATATGTACAATGTTCCCAAAGACTAAAAAAAAAAAAAAAAAAGAGAGAATGATGGAAAACCTGCTACTATAATTTATTGCAGAAATAAGCCACAATGGGATCACACTGCATTATTCTTCATCATAACCGCAATCACATGAAAACTGTATTCACTTACTAATGCATTCTTTAGCTGTAAATCCTTTGTTGTTGCAGCATGGTTACATTTTAGCTTTCTTCTATTTAGCTTCATCAAACAAAAGAAAACTGGGGTTTTAAATTTATGTGCCCTACTTCTATGAGGAAAAGTTCTTATTAGAACATAGGAATTTATATGTGCTTACCTCTGTAATTCTTGAAAGAGTGCACAAATGCACTCTTTTCTATGCACAAATACACAAGTATATTTTAAGTCTCTGAACTTACAGAAAGCCTTCTTTCTCTCACTTTCTGAGTCTCAAACCCTGGTGCTCCTCCTGTTGCAGTAAGTAAGAACGATCCAAGAGTAACTGGGTATCATGGAAGATCTCAGTTCCATTCCTCCTCCAGCTCCACCCATGATTCTTGCCAAGCTCAGTGGACATTATGGCTTTACTTGCGCTGTCCATCAAGGTGGTCAGAGCCCATTCCCATGTGCAGCCTTGTCTCCTACCCAAGATACAGACACAGGTACCTTAGCTTCACAGGACTGTCCCTCACACGGTTTGCGAATACCACCTTTAAGTTGCCTTTAACATCAGACCCCCACACCTCTCCCTTCCAAAAAGCAGTGTGAACACATGAAGCACAAAGAAAAGCTAGACTCCCATCTATAAAAAGGTAGGAAAAAGACCGAAAATATCTGAGCCATCTTATGTACTTACCTGCACTGTATCGTCCTTTTGCTACCCTGGAGTCAACAGGATTTCTCCACTGGGCAGTAGCCTGCAAGGAATCCTTGCTGCAATATCGTAAGGAGTTCAGATACTTCAGTCATGGTGTACCTAAGCTGGATAATGGAGTGCTGTCCCAAGGACCAGCCATAGCTGCTGCTAAAGCAACTACCTCACCTTGCAAGGACATTTGACTTGCAGTTGTTTTGCCCCATGCCCTTCTCTTTTATCCCCTTTATTTTCACTCCCCGTAATGCCATCTAATCTGTTCCTCGAGGTCTTGATTACCCCAGGGGTTGTTTTTTTCCTTTTTCTTCCCACACCCTGACTCCTCATTGTTATTTTCACCTTCTGGTTTACATAATTGATACACAAATTACTGAATTTGATTTTCAGTGATAAGGTGTAATAATCTTTGAAGCAATGGAAGATCAAAAGCCCATTAAACCATATTCATTGAAAAACCAAAAAACAAAACAAAAACAAAACAAAACAAAACAAAACAAAAACAAAAACAAAAACAGAAACATTTCATATACTTACATGGGTGAAAAATAGAGTACCATATCACCCCACAACAGAGAAAGCTAAAAGTTGAATAATATCCCCCTCTCAGAAAGGGCCCATTAGTGAAATAAAACCCAAAGCCTTGAATATACTGTGATGCAGTAGAAATTCCTAATGCTGATATGAAAAATAGAAAATGTTGTAAAAGCAAAGTGGTAGGAGGCCTAGTGGGCAAAAAGCAAGTGATATGATTAATACTAAAATAGGTGTTGGAGTAACTGCAAGAACAGCTTAAGGGACCCAGATCTAAGTGGTAAATTAAAATATACAAATTTCCCTACTTAAGGGAACAAGAATTCCCTTCCCAATGCTGGATGAAAATAGACCCCTCTGACTCACAGTGTTTTGTAAAGATCTTTTTTTATGTTTTTAGAAATGTGAATGGGGAAATTTAAACCTGAAACATTGCTCAGCCTAGAGAGAATTGAGTCCTGGATAAATGGGTGGATGCATATAGATAGGTAATGTATTATTCAGAATATTATAAACTTGATTTTTAGCTAAGGAGGAAATAAAGACATTTTTTGTTGAGCTGAAATGCTGATGCATTCACAGAAACTGTTTTTGACTCAGAAATAAATCAAGTGAAACAATTTGGCCATGGTAAATATGCTAATAACTGTCTGTACAAGTTTGATAAAAGTTTTTTTATATTGTCAACATTTTAATTTATTAATTAATGTGGCTATGATGACTTGAAAATGAGTATGTGAAGTAGTTAAACAAGAAGTATAGAAAGCATGTTCAAGGAGATGGCTCTTCAGAGCATTTTCCTCAGGGATGCTTCTGGGTGCAGTGCTACCCTGCTTTTGCCAGGCTGTTCAAGAGTAAGCATCAGTTTTAACAACAAGTATTAACAGCTGCTTTTTCTTTTCTTTTCTTTTCTTTTCTTTTCTTTTCTTTTCTTTTCTTTTCTTTTCTTTTCTTTTCTTTTCTTTTCTTTTCTTTTCTTTTCTTTTCTTTTCTTTTCTTTTCTTTTCTTTTCTTTTCTTTCTCTTCTCTTCTCTTCTCTTCTCTTCTCTTCTCTTCTCTTCTCTTCTCTTCTCTTCTCTTCTCTTCTCTTCTCTTCTCTTCTCTTCTCTTCTCTTCTCTTCTCTTCTCTTCTCTTCTCTTCTCTTCTCTTCTCTTCTCTTCTCTTCTCTTCTCTTCTCTTCCTTCCTTCCTTCCTTGTTCCACTTATACTTCATGTAGAGTTTTGTTTGGTGGACAAGTAACAAGGTAGAAGGTCTGGCTGTATTGCAGATAGAAAAGCTTTCTTGCTGGTTTAACTTCCACCTCTTTCTTGTTCCTGTTTGTTGTTGTCTTTATTTTCCCTCTTTGTACTGAAAATCATTAACTGATATGGATTTAAGTATTAGCCTCACCTTCGAGAGTTGACAGAATATTTAAACAACTGAAACTATACATGTCATTTAGCAGGAGATTTTGCTTTGATTATGAGACAGAATTTCTTAGAGAACTAATGCTGTCTTGTTCCACTTCCCATATCATGCCTTTGATCATGCCTGCTTGCTACTTCTGATGCATTTTTCCTGATCTTTGCCTTCAAAATCTATTTGTTTTTATCCCGAGACACCATTAAAGTCTTTGAATGTAGCATCTTCCCTGCAATTCCTCTTTATAATTTTCCACCTTCCCTGTTTTCTTTCCATGTGCCAGTCATTTGTTGAGATTTTGGAATTAGATTTAGTAATTTCTTCATGGTGGAAGCCATTCACTTCTTGAATCACTCTTTTAAAACCATGTGTATATATGTTTTCATGAATAAATAAAGTAATAAGTAAAGGGATGAGTAAAAAGATGGACTGATAAAATCATGTTTATTAACTGGCTTAGATCGTTGGCATAGCCCCATAACAGTAAAATAACAAATAATAAAATCAGTTTATAGATTGGAAGATCTCCTCTACCTGTAGAAATAAAGTGTGTTAATGAAAGGGTGACCTGAACTACTGTTAACAAAGAAAATGACCATGTTTGTACAGGTCATCAGCATGCTACAGAGATTGTTGACAGCACATTCAATGCATAATATCACCTAAATGTGTCATACTAGAGAGTTTCTGAAAATGAAAAATTGAAAGGGTTTTTTTTGTTTTGTTTTTTGTTTGTTTGTTTGTTTTTAATCTAATTTAAATTTGGCTAGATCCAAGGACCTTTCAAGGACATAAGAAGAGTCCCAGGATGAAAGTAATGAAACTCTTGTGTAAAACTCAATATTGAAATATAAACTAGAATGTGAATTTAGACTTATTTTATCTTCTAATTAATGCATTTCTCGATTTCTGTTCCTTTTTTATAGCTAAGGCTATTCCCTGACCCCTGTTCCCATAATTTTTGGTCCATTTAATAGCTGTCTTTCAGCATTGTTCGTTCACTTGAAGCTGGGGAGTTAAAGCTGTACTAACTTTATATTAAGAAACTAGAATTACTCTGCAGAACTTCTGATTCTTGCTTTACAAAGAGCTTGTTCTTTAGCCGTGGTTAAAACCTTTCTTGAGCACTTCAAAGAGCCTTACAGCTATTATTTTTCAAAATGTAAAACAAAAAAAGGACACTTGAATAGCCAAGCTAAAAGCCCTTCTACAGTAATATGAGGACCACATCTTCTCATGTATGAGGATTTAGCTCAGATTTACTTGGTTGCAGTTCTTGGTGGGTTTTATTTTATTTTATTTTATTTTATTTTATTTTATTTTATTTTATTTTATTTTATTTTATTTTATTTTATTTATTTTGTTTTGTTTTGTTTATTTTGTTTTGTTTTCCTGTTTAACTTTTTAGAACACTTCATTGCTACAAGCACGTAGGCAACAAGGGAGCTGCAACCATGTGGATTTATTTACATAATGTTATATACAGCAGTAATATCTTGAGTTTGCTTCTCATTTTGGAAAGGAAGTTAACATACTTTGTTCTTTCCTTTGGACTTTCTATGCATAGCACCATTGTTTGGCTGATCACACAAGGCTAGTTCTGCTCTGGCTTGTCCATATGGTCACAGCAAAAGGGGAAGTAATAGGGGACTTTCCTTTCTGACATACAGATCAGATGAACCCACAGCCTAGGTGCCTGGAGAAATGCAAACACTGCTCCCTGATTGCTCTGCTGGGAACCCAGCGTGGTCTGAGGAGGGAGGGTGCAGCCAGAGTTGTGATGCAGCAGCCTTTGCAGCACTTCCCATGTCACTGTACATGTCAAGTATCAAAGTATATCCAATTCATGCCAGCAAAACTCTTCCGAATACAAGTCTATGCCTTAAGGGCATGATCTAGCCCTGTGTAATTATTTCCTTATAGCTATATTATCTGTATACAAGTTTCCTTATCCTGATTAGCCCTTTGAACTCAGCCCTGAATACCTCTTGGGCAATGAGTTCCCACGCAACCAGGTAGCAGGCAAATCCAAACTGTGCTTAGGAAAAGAACCAAAAGGAGATTAAACTAGACACTTTCCCTACAGCCTCTGACTCATCCATGGAGTGACTGGGGTACAGAGAAATGTAGCAGATTGTGCAAAGAGATAGGGAGTGCTTGCCTAGTGCAGTGCAGCCCCACATGGATTGCCCCAAGCTAGCTCCAGGCAAACAATACATCTACACAGCACTGTGTGGTAGAGCTTAAATACACGTATATTAACTGTGAACCTGAAGTCATCCTTGTCAGACAGATTTATGCTCAGGCTTATTGACATCAGCAAGTCTGGTTAAGTAAGGCACTGTGCCATGGCCAGACTGCTTCTGGTACCAGGACTGGCCCATTTAGGCTGTGTCAGGGTATACATGAGCCTTCATTTCAAGCTATAGACTCCACCTGTAATTCAAAGCTAGTTTTGATGAGGACTTAGGTTCCCTGAACACTATCCATTTACTCTAAGTACCACCAAGGCCTCTTGATGATGATGAGAAGTCAATTAATAATCAGGGTATCTCTACACTGCAGGCTTCAGCAGAGTAGAGAAATTAGCAAGCAAGCTATAAACAGTTTAGCTGAAGTATCAGAGAGAGCCTTGTCAAGCACTGGAGATCTCAGCACAGGCTCACCTAGAGGTCAGGTGCAAACCAAGTTCAGGAACATGAGCTCTGTGGCCTCCCTCTACGCTTCTCCACACCCTGTGGTTATACCTTGAAGATCACGCTCCTGAGATCAGGGAGCCACCCAGCACTGCCCGTCCTCTGAGTAAGCTATACATGCAGCTCACAGTGTAACCTAAAAATCTCTTCCATTTTCTTCCTAGTAAGCATCTTGGAAAGAAACAGAAAATCTTGTGGTGGATTAAGGAGATTCTCAGTACATAGCCATAAACTTGCAGCAGCCTGTTTCCTCCCACTTAGTGAAGCATTCATCATTTTCTTGGTATTTTTGTTAATGTCTATAATGTAATCAGTATTCAGTGTTGGCTTTACAAGACAGCATTATCTTAGTGAGTTGTGCTAGAATAAGAAACATCATCAGTCTTGGAGAGAACCAACACGTAACAGCTTCTTTTTGATCTTGCTTTTCCTTTTGATTGACTTGTCCTTTTTTCTCTTGTATGAACTTGACCTTGAAAAACTATTAACTCTTCCACAACACAAACACCTGACACCAGTATTCATTTCTAAAAGTTTATGTCCTGAGGAATTCTATTATTTGTAATATTAGTAGAGTTTGTCTTTGATTTTTACTTACAGAATAAATGTAAGTAACTGTAGGTCTATGCATGAGTGTCAAATGCATGAGTGTAGGTCTAAACCTAAAAAGGCGCCTGAATCCTAGCTGAGTCCCTTCTTTTGTGGATCCTCTGTGGTGTTTCTCTTTCCCCTTATGCTTAATAGCTTGATGTTTTGTGAATGTGTTAAGGGTCAGTTCTTTGTGACTTCTGGTTGCAGGTTGCAGTGTTAACCTGCCAGCTATAGCTCTCTCTGAAGCTGCGGTCTGAAGCAGTATCTCACCGTACCTCCTGCTGAATTACTCCATTCCTCATGTTATGGTGAAACCAGACTGAGAGGCTCTACGCTCTATTTGCACAGCTGGAAAAGCCACACAAGAAAATACAGGCCAACTCCTACCTACTTGTGGTTCCACTGGACCCTCAGTGAATGTTTGCCAGTTTAGGGACCCTAATACTTTTGATGGAGCCGGGCCAGCTCTGATGGGGAAAGAGCACACAGTCAAATGGGGCTGCTCAGAGAAAAAAGGACCTAAAGGAACTTCCTTGCCGATTCCCTTCTGCACAGCTACTGAGAACTCAGCATGATGCTCCCATCCTGCACTGTCTCCCAGACTATCACCACAGTGAGGAAAATCCGTAGAAGTGAGCGTGAGGCTGCCATCACAGCAGTGATGGTCATGGTCAATGGCAGCTAGGCTTAGTCTGATAAACAACTGCAGTTCTTATTACCTTCAGCTGTTTTTCTGCAGAATTATACAGATTTTTCTTATAGTAATTAAAACAATAATTATATTATGAAAATACTTTACAAGGTAATCTCCTCTTCAATTTTCTTTAATATTTTCTGGGGTATTACCATGGGTAACATAGAAAATGGGTAATTGAATTTCATTTCTATTACCATTTTGACAGCCTGAACTCTTTCCCAGGGTGACAGATTTAATTTCTCACACATGGCTTATATTGTTTTAAATGGAATAATAAGTGGCATAACATTGTGTCTTGCTGTGGCATCTAAGCAATTATTTAGCAATATATTCCAAGTATTTCTTCTGAATTGATAGCCATTAAAATGTTTAAAGTGGACCCTCAGCAGGAATAGATTGATATAACATCACTGGAATCAGCTGTGTTTTGCTGACTCACATAAGCTCAGGATTTAGCCTGTGCTATTGCTATCACTCTTTACATTTCAGCATATTATCTTATTGATGATGTGGACCAAGGCATGGACAAAGCTGTGAAGTCATCGTAAGCCCAGTCCTGCAACCCAGTGAGCTATGCAAGGGGTGATGTGTCGTTGTCAATTTGTGTTGAAGACAATGGAAGCAGAAGGTGTTGTACCTCTTTCCACCAGTGCTCAGTGACTCATATCATTTGGACTGCAGGAGCAACCTTTGTGTAGCAACCAAGGACATACATGTATTTACAGCTAATACCAGACACAGTGAGGTTAGAACAAATCAGAGCTGAAAAAAGGGGAATAGCTCTCATGAATGTCTCTTTCCAAAACAAATTTGAAAATTAATAAGCATTATGTAACACTGCTGCTTTTGGTTTGAAATCCAGTAATTTAATTCACCCCTGAAATAAGAGACCCATATTAAAATCCTCAGATGTGGACATAAATACTTGCTTTCCACATAAGTTAATAGCTTTTCTTCATGCAAGGATAGAGGAAGTCTAGGAAGGCAATAATTTACTAATTAGCTATATTAAGAGAAAGTTGCTTAGGTCTGCTGAGCATCCCAAAACAAGTTGCAGAAGTTCACAGGAATCCCCGGCACTGCCCTTTGTATTTCCATGATGCTGGATTTTACTTCTGTTTTCCAGAGAGGAAGTTTCTGGACTATTTTATAAAATAGATATAAAAATACAGATTAATGTAGAGCAGAGTGTCTGCAAGCTAAGCTTGAAAGGAGCAAGCTGCTACAGCAGAAAATAGGCAGGGCCTAAAATTATTCTGTAGACTTCCTGACTGTGAAGTCAGTCCTTTATACTTCCATTGCATCTTTGGAAATACTCTTACCAAAATCTTTGGCTCAATTCATGAAAGAAATTTGGTGATAGCACAATATGGGCCCCAGCTTTTAGTGTGTAAAGCAAAGTTTACTTGCATTCTATCCCAACCTTGCTAAGGTGAAATTAAGGAGCCACAATTTTTTTCCCTTTCTTTATTGCAGACACAGCAGCTTCAACAGTAGGAACCACACTTCTGTACCTTGCATTCCTCCCTCTTGGAGCCTTCAACACACATCTCACAAAGATCCTATGGTAGTGCTCAATGAAAACAGAAGTGAGGGCCAGCCTGCATTTTTTCAGTTACAGCTGTTGTAATCTTTTCTCACCCTAGTAAAGGGGAATGCAATAGGTAAAGAAGTGACAGATAGAAGAGCAGCTGTGTTTCAAGAGATGGAAGGGTGATGTATCAAATGGAAGAATAACACAGAGGGGCTAATGATGAAATTAAAGTATTTATTTCCTCAAGACAAAAGTAATAATCAAGGAGTGTTACCAGCCCAAGGCAGAAAATCTTAAGAGCACTTCACACTGAAAGTTGGCCACCACAAAATCAAAGTTTTGCTTTAAAGAACCTGAGTATCCTCTGTGGCTGGTGGAATAGAGACAAGGAAACTCCTCATTTCTTAAGTAATTAATTCTCATTAGCATTAATTTTGCTTTCTGTCATGCTGCAGGTTTGCACTTCATCTTCTACCCATTGCCATTTCATATGTAAGTTCCTAAAATATCCAGACAGTACAAGATTGCGGAAATATTGTGTTTCTGGGCATTTAGCAAAGAAAAGCATAGAGCCTTATTCCACAGGGACATAAGAAGGACTTTTGAGAACATGAGGAACACAGTAGAGTCATAGGTGAGATCATAGGTCAGCAGAGAGCATGTGTCAAGGGCTGTAGATACTCATTTCATTTAAGTAAATTTGCAGCCATTGTTTCATCTGTATCATTGAGTGTATACCTTATGGGAGAAGCTGCCTGCTCCTTCTTCAGTAAAAGGTAAGGAAATACTTTCTTACCTCACAGGAATTAGTACAGCATTTTGGAAAACCTTGTACAGACAGAGTAGACAAGGTGAGAAATATCTGGGGGGGTATGCTGGCAGGACTTAAGAAAGTGATTACTGGACGAAGTAGGAAAAGTGACTGTGGAAATGTTCCAGAATGGGTAAGGTGATCACACACCAGTGTTCTGGCATTTTAAAGACCCCTAATGGTACCACTTGCATAAAATCTGCTGGAAGAGAGTGAAAATGTGTACATACCCATAGTTAGCTTTGTTTTGGATAGCAAATCATTCTTCAGCAGGCTTGGTAGGATAATAAATGAATTTCCACTAAAACTAAAGCAGCCCTTGCCAGCAACAGACCACTTCTACCCACACGTGTGGTCTACCTTGACTGGCAAATAGCACAGGGAACTAATCAGGGTTTAGTGCTCACAGTAGCATATTTACTTTGGCCTGAGGTGGTGCAGATGTCAAGCAAAACTGCCATTTCCAAGTCAACAGAACTGCAGCAGTACTTCATGGATATCTCAGCTTGTCTCAGATAGTAGCTTTGCATACCTAGCTTCAGTTAACCACTGCTGAGTTCAGGGGGTTAGGGAGTTTTGCAGAAGGATATTTGTTGTTGTTGTTGTTGTTTTTGTTTTTCAGCCGGAAGAACTTGTTACATTTCTCATTTATAATCAACATCTAGGACTGCTATGAAGGATATGGTCCTGAATTGTGAAAGGCCTATTTCAAAAGAGAAAAGTTGGAAGGAAATATAAAAATGATGAAATAGAAAAGCTCTATCTTTGTGTTTTCCTATTTTTGGGGTTATAAGAATGCATTAAGTCTAAACTCTAATGAAGTTCCTCGCGGATCCATTAACTAAAATTCCACCATATAAAGAAGTAGGCTAGTCATAAGCCAAATTTGAGAAAGCAAATCTAAAATAGACAGACTTAACTGGAAGAGTCTGTAGTCAAAGACCTGAATACTTAACAGAAATTCCTGTCTTACCTTCTTCAGAGCATTCAAACTCCAAGAATACATCTATAAGAAGCACAGGGAAAAAACTCAAGTATGCAGTAAATCAATAGAAAGTAAGCAAGAGATGCATGCAAAGTAACTGGGAGATAAGCGAATTAAACTGGCACAAAGCTTGGCAAATTTCTTCTGCTTGAGGTTTACTAACTGAAATTTGAACTGAACATGGAGTCTCCTGTGAGGTGTTTAACCTCCTGGAATCCTATTTATGTCTGAGTAAAATGTTTGGTTACTTCTATGGGAAGATCGGTAATCCAGAAAATTAGATATAAGCTGTCATGATTCACAAAAGGTCAAGGAAAATGGGCCACTTTCATAGTTAGCTAATTTTTTAACCATTATTTTTACATACAGTCAAAATAAATCTCAAAACAAAAAGGTCACTTGAACTGAGAAGTCAAAATCTAGGAAACATTAAAATGAACCATGGATTTTTTTTTCTTTCATATTTTTTCTTGTTGAATTTAGTGATTTTGTTCTATTCCTAAGGGAAGAATTTGGCAAAAACAAGACAAAATCATAAATCTTATAATGTCAATGAATCAATGTTTTGAACATAGACTTCAACTGTGTTAGAAACTGCAACACTTGTAGGAGTTACTAATACACAGAGTTATCACCACATTTGAGATCAAGTCTGTAAGACCTGTGTAAACGAAGAGGTTCATCACCCTTGATACCTTAAACCTGCCACAGAGTAGAAACAGAGTTCTCATTGCTATATGCCTAGGTAACAGTTTGGAGCATGGATAGCAATCAGACATTGCTCTTTTCTTCATCCTTTGCAGAGGGCACAGTGGACTAAGGAGAAATTTATTATATTCTTCTGAGTCCAAGGTCAACAACCATCTGATTTGCTGAACAGAGATTTTTTTCTTCCTTCGGAGCTCTGAGGACAGCAAAGCTACAGCAACATACATAAAGCTAAAGTTACATACAGCAAAGCAAGTATGATCTGGTCTCCTTCATTTCTTCATGGAAACAATGCAAGAAACAGAGAAAAGAATTTACAGTGCTGTTACACTGTTACACTCAGACCTTCTTCTTTCTTTTTTTTTTTTTTTCTTTTTTTTTCTTTTTTTTTTCTTTTTTTTTTTTTCTTCATTCAGTGAGAAGATCCTAGGAAATTATGTGCTTATGTTAATGTAACATTAAGGTTGATAAATCAAGTTCTCAAATGTCATGAAATGTAGAAGTCAGGCTGAAGGCTCAACCTTTCCTCTGGCTCTTTGCCTCTTTCGTAAAGTATGGCCTGTCTTTATGCTCTTATAAATTATTTGTCAGACTACAGAGGAGTCAGTATAACACAAACTAGAATTCCCTAGAAAGCTTCATAAATAGTAAAAGCATGACAGAAAATGCTGTGCAGCTGTAAGAAAAGGAGCAATTTACTCACAAACACTTCCGTATGTTCTTCCTTAGGTTTCAGTTTGGCGTGATCTCTCTGTCTTGATCATCTTTCTGCCATCATTCATGCAGGGAGATTTTGGATCCCACCAGTATTGAGGAGGTGCAATCTCTCCCAGCGATACTGATATTCATGTTTAAATGAAAGTATTCATATGTGAATATGAGCATTCATTGTTCTTGCCAAGACTGGTGACTACTGAAGATAAGCTTTTCTGGCCTACAAAGAAAGAAAAACCTTGGAGGTGACAGTCCTTCCTCATGGATACCCTTGACTGAACAGCTATCATGGCAGTAGCAGGGCAGAAAGTTGTGCAAGGTTTGCCCTGCACAGATTTATGTAGGATTTCCCTTATAGCCAAAGTACACACCAATTGATCAACAGAAGCTATTCTCAAGTGTCAGCAAGGAAGACAATAATTATATTGAGGGAAGATTACATGGAGGACACCACCGGACACCACAGGATGTGTTGACTCCTTCAGGATTGATTTGTTGACACGCGATCTCATTTGGGGAAAGCATGGCCTGTAGTGCCTAAACTCTCTCTTCCTAAATGGAAAATGAACTCCATGTCACTTTGGCCCAAGGTGAAGCCCTGGAGTCCCACTCGTGTCCTGCTCCCAGGTCAGCACACTCAAGCTGGTGCTGTGCCCGAGTGGGAAACTGGCCTTAGGTGTAAAACACAGCCAGAAAGAAGAAAGAGAGGAGAGGCTTAGATACTTGTAGCAATCAGATCTGCTTTGTTTACCAACGCCTTTCTCATATCATAGCCCATCAGGCCACCAGGAGATAAATAGCATTTGACTAAGCTGTACTTTTATTTCTCTGTATGTGAAGGAGTATACTCCAAGTGCTATTCTGGACATACCCTATCTAAATGCGAATGTACCAAGCTAGATAGAAGTCAACTAGTCAAGGTTATTCCCCTGGATAACATATCAGTCTCCCAATAGCAATTTTCATCACACAAATAAGCACGCTATTATTATTATGTCTGTGGCTCAGCGTTCTTGAAATTTTGATAGCTTTTAGTCAGATACTTACCTCTGGACACAAAGAGATATTTTATAATTGTACCAGTGCACAGTTGTCCGAGCCTTCAACAAGTTATTTTTACTTTAGCCAAAGATGTGATGCATATTGCTTTTAGCAAGTACCTGCTGCACATTTTTGAGTAGTCTCAAATTACTCTTCATGGATTATTTTATATATATATATTTTGTTTTCCACAGGGTTGTGTACTTGCCCTAGAGATTTATTTATTGAAAGTGAAAACCTTTTTGAAGTGACATGTTTTGCATTTGGCATCTGTGTGGGAGATCAGGAGGGAGAAAGACACCTCTGGGTGTCGGGGTGAGGCCACAGAGTCTGCTCCAGCACTGCAGCAGGGCTTCACCCTGACCAGCCAAGGTGAGATTAAGTGAAGATTATACTCCACTAGTGTCATACGCTGGTGAAAGAAATGGAAGCCCATTAGTTGAGGAAGGAAAGGATGCTTCACCATGAAAACAAAGTGTCACAAATTACTTCCTGCTCCTACTGTGGGTAGTGAGGACAAACACATTTCTGAGACTCAGTGCTCTGGGTACTTCTACCACTGTGTTCATTTTGGGTATTACCCACGGTATGATTTAGCCCAGTGTGAACAACTTCCTGGCAAGTCATTTTTTGACATAAGCCTGTTGGTATATCATAATGTTATGTTTAAATTCTCTTCCATTAAATGCAATTCCTTGCATCTTAAATTATTTTAGACAGTTTCCCTTAACATTAAGTAGAATTAACATTTACATTGTGATATATTGCAAATGACAGCAGTTGGAGCAACTTTTTCCCCCAAGAACTATATTTCCTACCAACAAGCTAACCTCAGTATTTTGGGGAATTATTATATAATGTTGTTTCCAATCAAAATAAATGTGTTCAGTTTTCCTATAGGCAGTGGCATTAAATAGCAGTTACACAGCTCAGTCTTGTTCCCACTAAAATTGGTGGCAAAACTCCCACTGACTTCATGGGAGCAAGATTTAGATCATGGTTGATTTACTTTAACATTCATAGAAATTGTGGGTTAACCTCTAAAAGTTGGGAAAGTTTGGCCATATAAGCCTCCAAAAACCTACATGTTTAAAACATATCTGTTGCTGATACTTTTATGTCATTCCATACATTTTCAGTCTCTCCTTCATATGGTTTCATTAATCACACAAAAATGTTTGTGAATATGTTGAAAAGAACTAAAATAAATAATGCATATTTTATGGGCAATTGCAATCATGGGAGGAGGAAGTTTACGTACTTCCACAGACAATGAAACCAATCTTTTGAAGGTTAGCTGCCAAAGTAAAATCCAGAGAGGGACATACATGTTTAACCTTAGACACCTATGTATAAACTCAAACTCTCTTCTTGTCCCCCTAGATACAGAGGTGTCTAAATTACATCTTAAACAACATCTTATCTTCTTGTGCCAGAAAAATAAATAAATAAATAAATAATCCAAATATATGCTATCTGATGTGCTATTTTTTTTCCGGTGATTTGTTTGCATTTTCAGATGTGCACCCAAGTTTCTCCAGCCAGCTCTGCCATTCTCTGCACCAAGGAAGAGCACCAAGAGCTCACTTCACATGGAGAAGCTCATCACTAATGTAATATGTACCTCTTGACACACAGTGAGGGGCTGAGAAGCATCTCCATGCAATTCCTCCAAACCCTTTTTTAAGAAAGAGACTTCTCTCAGGAGAGTGCTTCATTCCCAGTCTCCAGAGCAGGTTGCAGAGGACACTTACTCCACATGAGCTAAAAGTTTCTGGAGACTCTAGTTTTTAAGTCTGCTTAAACCACCTCATTTCTGCAGTAATCCTGAGAGACAAAATACCTCCACAGCATGAGTCCCTCCCTATTTTTTCCTGCTTCAAGGAAAGAGATTGTTATTTGTTGCAGGCCCAAACCAATGGTAAATATCAATATTTCTTGCCTGACTCAGCTGCTGTACTTAGTGTATTGATCTGCCCTTGTCTTTGCATTCCTATTCCTGTGCACTGAGGGAGGACAAATAAGCAAGCTCAAAGCATTTGTTTATGTCAGCTCACCCCAACATAGGTCCCAAGAGAACAAGAAGAATTCTTATTTCTTCCTTTTCTATTTCTGGGGTGTGAAATGCCAGTCACAGTCTAGCCTGCCCTACTCTGCTCAGTGTATATGAATCTGAATATATCTATCTGAATATAGAAAACTGGAAATGCTAAAAGGGACATGGGAGGTGGTGGGGGGGAGGTCAGTTGTCTGTAGTTGTCTGCACGTCACAATGCTTCCATCCATCTGGGGAAGAATACACAACTTATCTCTTTCATAACAGCTGTATCCTGCCCCAGTTGGTAGCACAGTTACAGAAGAAGTGCTTATCCTTATCCCAGCATGCAGCTCACTTACAGGAATACTGTTAGGAAAAGCATACATATGAAAAATAATCAGATGTGAATAGTATTATTTTCCTGTCTAAGAACCTGAATTCTTCACTACAACTGAATAGACTACAAAATACTTTTTAAATGTCAGAAATACCTTCTGTATCCAAACCCATTAAAAATATCTAATAATTACCCCTTAACAGTAAAAGAAATACCTGAGGCAATAAAAAAAAAGTAGGAAAGGATATTTTCCTCACTAAATTTTATAAAATCTTGAGAGTTTAGTGGAAACAAACTGTTTTTCAATATGTAAATGAGATGATGAAAAGGGCCATTTTTTAATTTTTTTTTTTTTTAGGTGCATTTTTTTGTTACAACACTAAGAATTCTTCACAGCACCACAGATAGATGTCTTGTACTTTAAAAAAAATAATAATAAACTGATGGATCTGTAAATAAATAATGTTATCCCTCCTGTTAGAAAAAAAAATAAAAATAAAAAAAAAAATCACATTCAGTTATCAAAAACAAAATTAGAGATAAAATTACAGCCTTTAACAACATTTTGTACTACTTCTCTTCCATAGTGTTTAGAAATCAGCACTAAGAAGCATAAAACATACATGAAATAAGAACAAAATATAGTGTATTATAATTATAGATATTATAACAATTGAACAGATTGGACAAAAAGGTTGTACTTGACAGAAAATGTTTATAGGATTAGGATGGGGGGAAAACATTATCTGGAAAAATGTTGGTGAATACTCAATGCTTTCATCCCCTGAAGTATTATTTTAATTCTTCTGTTAAAATAAATAAATAAATAAATAAATAAATAATAAGCAAACTGATCTTGTTTTAAAAGTCAAATCTTTCTCTAGAGAAAATAAATAAATAGATACTTAAAGTAATAAAGTAATGTTTTTCATTTTCTTTAAATTTATACTCAGTAACTATCTCACTTTTACTGACCCATTATATAATAATACTAGTGAAAAATATTTCTGGACACTTACAACAGGAATTGGTTCATCATTCAAACTTTGCAAAACATCAGTTTCTCATGATACTAGAGTGCTTTTAAAAATCACTTTGGATTTACCTTTATGGTCTTCTTAATTTTAAATGGCAAGGCAAGCCTGGCAGTTTTTAAAACTGCCAGCTACTGTTACATCTTAGTCATAAAGCACAAATTAACTAATCAGGGAGGGGGAGGGGGGCAGAATTATACAGATCATTAACCAACTAATTAACCATAACATCAAATGCTTCAAAATATATTGTTTCCCTTCTATTTAGAATGCAGAAGTTCATTTGCAAAACAGAGGTGAGGAACCAAGATTTTCCACTTTTCTCAGTTATTGAAGTGACTTGAGTATCAGTGGAGCTACTTTCATTTGTTGAGTCTTTAGCACTACTTTTGCTTTCTTGTACCATGAAAACAACATTTCTAGGTTAACTGAGTAGAAAGTGATGTTTTCCTCTTTCCAAATCAGAAGGTAATCTGAAACAGAGCTCCAAAATGAACTTTTCACTTAGTCTCAACATGAGCAATCCAGATTTTCACATCTACTAGATTTCAGTAGATGTTTCTAAGGATAGTGACCAGTTATTTTGCTTATTTATAAATTTTTGTTATCTTCTACACTGACTATCAGAAACAAATCAGAAATCAGTCCTTCCACATTTGCACTGAGATGTCATGTTTGGCACCTGACAACTGGGAAACCAGTCTTTATTGGACTGGTCAGAGAATTATTTTATCCTTAAAATAAGTATTTCCATAGTATATGTGTATACCACATTCTACTATATATATAAAAAAAAAAAAAATAGGAATACAGCATTGATCCTAGCTGTTCTACTTTCATGAAACTCATTCTTTAAATTTACTCAGAAATTGCAGTAAGATATTTCCCGGAGAAGCTACAGATTGTGGGAGAGACAACAACCTGTGGGAAGCTGGTCCACATGGGACCTTACACTGAGCTATTTCACAGATCCAGCACATAAAATGCTTTCTAGCCCTTCTCTCCGGTAGGTATTCATTCTGATGAAATGACCAGAATAAGGTTTGACCAAACAAGGGCAGTCCCAAAACCTGCATCAATTAGCTAAGCTCTATTGAAGTCAATGAGTCAGTTTATCCTGGCTGAAGAACTGGCCTGACAGTATATAAAAGGCATCATCTGCACATTTGGTACAATAAAATTGAAAAAAAAAAAAAAAAAAAAGTAGCGACGTTTCCATTTCCAGGCTGGATAGCTCTGGGGAGAATGGGAGATCATGGATGGGAGCAGCCCAGACTTCAGTGCCAGCAGGGGAAAGAAGGGAAGGATGTCCTGTGGTACTGCGGCTGGGCATTATCACAGGAAAGGCAGCACATGTCCTGGGAAGTATTAATCTGGTGCGTAGTGTCTCTTCTTTTCCTCCGCTAGAGCCAGGCCAATAAGTGTGTAAACAATCATGTAGCCCCATAGCAGGTATCAGTTAAGCCATCAAATACAAGCATTCAAGCGTTTATTTATGCAGTGTCTGTGGTGCATGTAAAGGATTACCTCGACTTGAAGTAACCTGAAAATTTCTGTTAACCAAAAGTATGTAGCCTGCACATCATTCCTTGAGCTAGTGAGGAACATTAACTTCCACAGAAGTGCTTCTCAGCTCACTTTCCTGCATTCTTTATTTACAGGTATGTTTTGGGATTTCTTGTATTTCACATTTCTAATATAATTCGAACAAATGTGAAAGAACATCTGATGAAAGTGCTTTTGTTACCTTGACTCTAGAAGACAGCATTATATACAGATCTTCTTGTATCTGTTAATACCGTTTTCTGTTCAGTTTTTATTTCTTTCTAATATTTTTTCCCTCTTTTCACTTTGCAGTGTGGATCGAAAGAGAGACTGATAACAACACTGCCTATTGCTGGTGTTGCTTCCAAGGGTGATCAAGGAGCAACAGTTGTTTGCCAAACAAGCAACAAAAAAGTTTCTCCATTACTCCATATTCTTATTTAAACCAGATTTAAGTTAAAAACAGATTTAATTTAAAAAAAAAAAAAAAAAAAAAAAAAAAAAAAGATTTAAGTTAAAAACTCAACATTGTGCCACTGTAAATAACTATGCAGGTGCAGAGCAATACAAAGTCTGCCCTATAAACAAGTATATTCAGATCATTCATGAACACTGTTACCCAGGAGACCAGTTTGTGCAGTGAGGTTAAAGGAAATGACTATAAAAGAAGTCTTACCTTGAGTTAATGAAGCAACAAACAACAGAATTTAAAAGTGAAAATTACAGAGGAATAGGTGACAATACATGAGTCCAATTGTGCAATCAACAGAGCAGACAAAAATGCATATAAATGGGCTCAGTATTTCAAGCCTCAGGACAATATGCCCAGGTTTAACCTCAGATAATCTACCTCCTCTAGGAGAGACTACTAAGGGTGGTGTTTTTTGTTGTTTTTGTTTTTGTTTTGTTTTTGTTGTCATTGTTTAATTTATTTTTCAGTAAAGCCACCATGTAGAGCATGTCACATCAGCACAGTCTCACTGAATTGATTACAGCATGACAGACATATCTGGATCACTGGAAATACAAGGATTGAGATTATGCTATAAAGGGAAAGGAAGGAGTAATTAATAACATAACCCATTAAGTGGTTTAAAATCCAAAGGGAAAAGGCCATGGGAGTGAAAGCAGAAGGTGGCTCTGTTTGGTTGAGCCTGAGGGATGTTGTGGAGGTGGTGAGCTGAGAAAGGAGGTTTCACGGGAGGAGGTAGGCTGAGTCAGGCCCCTCTCCATGGGGGTAGGACCAAGTGCAGGGGTGCTTTCTGTGGTACCCCCACCCAGCTCCAGTGTGGGACAGAGTCAAAAGTATGAGTAATGACAGGCAGCAGTTAAAGTAATGACAGGCAGCAGTCTTGCCACTGGGGGATGTCTGCTCCAAGCAAACCACAACACGTGCAGGTGACTGCACAGGCAGGTGACATCTTCCTTCAGCAGTTTGACCTGTTTTACTTTGATAATTTTTTACTTTACCCCTCAGCCCAAGTACTGACCTGTGAATAGGTCCATCTTCTTCATGTTCCAGTTGACAGAGTCTGTATTTTCCCTCTATCTTTCTCATCTCTTTTATACCACTGACTTTATCATTTTGGAAATATCTCTGCTCTCAAATACCAACTAGAAATTCTCTGAAGAAAATCTCATTTTCTTTATTGAATGCTTTCCCTTTCTTTCTCTGTCTCATTCATTTTTTTTTTTCCTCGCTTTTACCACTTTAGTCTTCTTTCCATTTGCTTACTCTGCATATCATATCAGCCTTTTAGTTCATTTTCTTATACTCTGATCTCACGTGTTCATTTCCACAACAAAAGTAGTTTCCAAGAACTATTGCTCTGGATTCCTGACTGTTCTATCTTTTTCTTCGATATACAAAGTTGCAATAGTTTCTCTTCAACTCTTTGGTTTTCACTTGATTTAACTGTTCCTCTTATTTTATGCTTTCCTCGCCATAGCATTCCCTGGCCATGTTTCTCCTTAGCTCCACATCACTTTATTTTTGCATCTGTGCTTGAAGAACAACTGCGGACAAAGTCAAAATTGCCGTCTACCTTACTTTTTAAATCTTTCTTGATATGTGCTACAACTGACCCTTTTTCACCCAAATAATCAGTCTCTTACCAAATCTAACAATTCTTTCTTTTTCACAAACTTTACATTACCCTCTTTCACTTCCATTCTCTCTGTCCTTTTTTCAGGGTATTTTGCTTTCATGTGTAAGTTACCAAAGGTGAAAGTTCTAATAGCATTTTTGAATGTCTTTATTTTTATATTACCTCTTAAAATATTTTAATCAACTAGTTACAATGTGAAAAATCCTTTTCATTGTTACTTGAATATAAATGTAATTCAAATAAAATCATTTTATGAATTAGCTTCTATAAGGGGAGTTAGACTTATGGACTTCTATATAATTAGAAATGGTATTATAATATGTATTTTCATTTTATTATGAAAAGCATGCTTCAGACATTCAGGTTTGCAGGATTATGAATTGACAACTGACATTCAGGAGAAGAAGGGCTTTGTTCTGCCTTGAGCTCTTTTTTAACTAAAGCTCCAGCAATTCCCCTGGAATCATTGGACTTGAGACTGAATGAAAGGTTAGTATCTCTTACTCATAACAAAGATCCTGTGAAAGTCAACAACTCTTCACACCTATCCCTATTTCTTTTGATTTAATTTGTGTTCTCAGAGGAACTTGCTGTTTCAGTCCTCACACAAAAGTTGGCTGTTCCCCCCTGCACAGCTAGGAGAGCCATGACCTGGAATCCTTGGGCTGGGAGCTGCCTCTTCACTATGGTCCACCCAGATCTGGTGTTGACTCCTCCTGACTCTTACTGCTCCAGCCCAAGTGATTAATCATTTTAATCATGGAAAACTAACTAATTTCAATCATGGCAATGCCACCTTTGAGTGTCATGTCTACTAGCTTTTTGGAAAGCCAAGATTGGTCCAAAATGGTCTAATGGTTCAAAAATAATCTAATGGTACTTAGAGGTTGTTCCTAGGAGCCTGAGTTGCCTTGTCAGTACAGGCAAGCATATGCCTGTTAGTTCTCCAAAACGGCCTATTTTCCATGATATAAAACTCGACAAAGTAAAACCTAAGTAACTTCAACTGTGGGATGATATCCACAGTGAGACACTCAAAGTAAGACATTTCTGGCATGGTTATAAACACTTTTAAATAGGTTTTGAACAATTAACTTTTTTCCAGTGTTCCTGTAAGACAAGCCATATGATTTCCATTTAATGAGTGCCCGCTGTAATCCACTAATGCCATTGACTGTTCTTTCCCAAGCAGTTGTGAATACCCACCTAAAATCTGAGGACATTGCTGGCTTCAGAATACAATGTTTCTGAGGGAAATGAGGTTTATTTTTTTCCTCTGATCCACCTTGCTTTAAAGAAAATAAGTGCTGGAAGTGTTTTAGTGCTGTAACTAAACCTCTGGAAAAATTAACACTGATACTGAACTTTTCCAGCTGGTAGAAGTCTAGATTTTTTAACTAGGAGGGGTAGAATTTATTTTCAAGATAACAACACAGATTGAAAATTTTTGTTGCTGTAGATTCTCTGAGGTAACTCCCCCTGAGAATAAATGCACACATTGTAGAAATGGACAGAGAGATTATTATTTTCTGTATTTGCCAAGTAATTGAGTATTTTCAGAGTATTTAGAAAAGTCAAGTAGTTATATTGTTGGATTTTGCTATTCATTGAGTTTGGGATTAAGTGTTCTCTCATATACAGCATTTCTCATATCCTTATGGATTTTGTATAGTCTGTATTGATTTGCTGTATACTTAATCAAAATTTCTCATGCCACAGGTTTTTGTTATCTGATAGTTTCTGAAAGATGTAGACTCATTTCAAACCTACATTTCCTTAGAATACAGCCCTCCCTTCTACTGTCAATAGCAATATTATAAAATAACAATGATTAGTCTCTGTCACTGTAAAGCACTTAACCCATTTTTGTCAATCCAGTATTGGTTTCCATGGAAACAGAAGACTAACACAGAAGACAAATTTTTTTTTTTTTTTTTTTTTTTTTTTTTTTTTGGGAGGGGGGGATTTCAGCTGCCTTCCAATTTAATTCACAAAGCTCCCCTTCCTCCACACTTTCTTCCCTAAACCTAAAAAAAATTTAGGATTCAGAAAGTTTCAATAGTCTGGGATTTTAATCTGTGCTTACACTGGTTTTAAAGAAAATTTGTGGCCAGCAAAATTTGACAGAATGATAGACTTGGATATTGGAGCCCTGGGTTAATTCACAAAGTGGTTGGAGGTCAGTTTTTCAGAGATATAAAATGAAGCCTTAGTAGAGTTTGCTGTTACTGTAATTTAGAAAGAATAGGACAGATATCAATCTATTACCTGGATTGTTATTTTTATGATATTAACCAATGAGTGCAGAGTTGATTAGAATCACACAGAACCAAATTAAATTTGTGTTACCATGTCCTAAGAGTAAGGTTTCTGGACCTTTCTCAGAAAACTGAGACTTTTATTTAAAGCCACAGGAAATAAAGGGGCAATATTGCAACCTGGTGCATTTTTGGCTGTTAAAATTATATCTGATCAACTAGATTACCTTGACTTTAGGTAAGATCCAGAAAACATTTATTAAAGTTTTAGAAATGAAATTTAGCAAATCAGAATAGGTGTCTGTCTGTATAGACAGACTTTCAAAGGTGAACAAAGGTGAAACAGTCACAAAGCATTATTTGGTGTAGGTTATGCTAATGAGGAATACTATATTCCAAGAATGGAGGAGTTGAGCTGCTTTTTAATGCAAAACTTGTCCATGAATAAGAAAATGATTTTTTCTTTCCAATGACAGAAATGTTGGGGGATAAATTAGATATCCAAAGTAACTGATTCACAGTGCTTTCCATTCAGAGTCAATGTGACTGATCATATAAATCACTAACAGAAGAGGCTGACCTGTTACCTAGACAATGAATGAGGTCTTTCCAAACCAGAGGACATTGATTTTTATTTTTATTTTGTTTTGATTTTCTACATGGGGCTGAGATTCTCTTTTAGTTTGGCACTACATAAGAGAAATAACAAAACATCAATGTAGCTGAATAAGCAATTTGAGAAAATAAGTTTTACAATGTTCTTTTTCCTTCTCCATATTTTAAAAAAGCACACTTTAGCTTCCTGAAACCAACAGGACTGGAAAATTGTATCCTTTCCTCCTTTTTTATCTACATTATGTACCATATGGACTATATGCACTATGGATTAGTGTTTTTCTGTGATAGGTACAGCACAAATATGAGGCTGTTCCTGATTTGTGAAGCTGATGACTCTGATTTCAGCAAACTGCCACCTCAGTGCTCAGGTGCCGTGTTTCATCTGTTGTTGTAAATTTATAAAGTTACTTGCATTCATTCCTGACAGGGGAAAATAAAGAAACATAGTCAATATAGATATGCTTTGATATGTCTTTTTTTTTTTTTTAAATAGGTTTTGCAATAAATTAATAAGTTAATAAGTTAAGCAATAATTTATGTGGTTAATAAGTTAAGCAATAATTTATTTTCATATCCATGCATATTCCTCTCTAAGCAGCAAATCATAACTCTTATTTTCAGTGTTCCTAAATAAATCAATCATATTAAAAAATTTGCTCAGGTTCCCCATCATGCTCACATAGAGCAGCTGCTATGAGCACAACAGCACAGGCAGCCCAGTACTCCAACAGTGCCACCATACAACATCATACACCATCCACACTTCGCCATCCAACTTCAAGCAACAGGAATGTACCTGTAGGAACAGCATAACCTCTCTAGACGTGAAAGTTTCAGAATACCTCTTTTTTTTTTTTTTACTTTATAATCGTAGAGGAGACCTACAGAACATTGTCCTCTGGACTTCCAAGGTTCATTATTGCCACACCAGCACCTCCTCCCACTCCACTCTAAATCCCCGCCAGCCACCCATGAATTTCTGAACTTCAGCATTAACTTTGGTGCTGCCCTTCGCCACCAGAGCAGGAGTTTCATCACTATCTGGCTTGGAGCAGCCAGGTTCTTCTTAGCAGCACCAAAGATGCCCCCAGCCCCTGGGGTGACCAACAGTCTAAGCACCATCTCACAGGCATCTCAGGAGATCCTGCAGTCTCCACAGCAGATATGTTGAGGTTTAAGTAGTTGTTGGAATGTATTTATATCATTAACAGCATCACTTCATTAACACTGCAGTTCTCACTGATAAGGGGATGTTGCTTCTTACACCTTTGTCCCTAACTGCTTTAGCCACCTTGCACCCATACATCAAATGTGAATCAATTTGATTTTCTGATGAACAAAAGAAAATTCCCCAAATTTATGTATGTGGACAACAACTAGCTAACAAGATAATTGATGTCAATTCTGATTTTTTTACCATGAGACCTGTCACCAACAGGACCTTTTTACTGAGACCACCAATTAATTTCACAGACACAAATGAACAACAAAGACATAATTTTTTGCAGCTTTAACTGTGGAACCCATTTCAGATAACAAGGAAGCAGTGAAACTTCATGGTCTCTTTCCCAATCCTCCAATCCTCTCAGATGTCTAGACCCACAAACTTGATTTTAGACAGAGTAAAGACTTCATCAAATATATTTTCTTCCACAATAGATAAGCGTAACAGTTGGCTTAGCTGAAATGAGCCTGAAGTTTCACATTGATGCTTTCATAAAGGATGCTTTCATAAAGGGAATCATCCCCAATCTATTTCTTTCTCTTCACATTTCTCATTTTACAATAAGGATGTCTTTAGAAAGTAATACCACAGGATCTTTACAGTAGCTGTTGTGCAGTGGTATCACAGAGTATAATTTTGGAAAGAGATTTTTAAGGTCCTTCCCTAAAGTAACACAAAATCAATTCACAGTAACATAGGTCTAAAGGTAATATTGAGAGATTATTTCATCCATTTTTGCACCAAAGTTTCTGTGGAACTGCATGGAGCTACTTAGTGAAAGAGAGTAAATGTAGCGTAATGATACTCAGAATAAAAAATGATACAGGGAAGAAAATATTTTACAATATTTAAAAATTGCAATGCATTTTTAGGAGTTATGGTAAAAGATTTTATCTTAAAGTAGTAAAAACTTGGTATATTAAAATTTGTGCTGTTTGAGGGAATATTTTTGAGGGGATATTTTTATTTGATTAAATCTTAATGCCACTGAAAATAAAGCAACAGAGCATATGTAGAAACAGTTAAATATTCTGTTAAAAAGTAAATTAATAGGAAAGCTGCAGTGGCTGATTAAAATGTAATTTTTGATATAATTCTTTTTATTTTTGTATATTCATTTTATTTTTATATCGTGAGATGCATTCCTTTAACTTGTTTTGTCTGCTGTTGTCTAGATTTGAAATGGAGATAAGTAGTGTAACATAAAATTAGAATGAATGCTGAAGTTTACATTTTAATGCCACCAGGATTTTGTGATTGCAATAAACCCATTATTTAAAAATGTCTTATATTATTTTCTGTGTATTCTTATATTTTTAAACCAAGACATTGTAGCTGATGAGAATTCAGCACTGATTCCTTTTCTTCAATTTTCTTGTTTAAAGTACTTACAGCAAGAATGGGGATAAATCTCTGATGGCTCAAAACTTATCCTACAAGGGTTTTAAAAGAGGGATTTCAGTACTGAGTGTTATGAGAACAGACTGCTGAAAGCTCATGCCAAGTTATAAACAATCCTTCCCAGAGGATACCAATTTTCTATCACTATTCCCTTGTGATTTTGAGAAGTCAGTGTGAGCTCTAAATTTTGTTTCTGTGAATGACTTTGTGCCTCTTTTCTGTCTTGTTGGCTTCATTTTTATTACTCCCCTAAACTTCCTGGTAAACTTCATGAAATATAATTTAGGCTGACAGCTATCTGTTACTCCACCCAATACATTTCTCTATTACCATACCCTTGTCTTGCTCATACTCTACCTGAATATTTTAAGAATTAGGTTTTCCTTCATGACTTGCATGTAGAAATGAGTTGATGGACTTCCAGCAGATAGGTCATCTACCTGCACAGAGAAGGATGTGACACAAGTCATCTCCTAAGTTTCTTAATAGCTACAAGTAACTCTAATTAGCAAGAGTAACCAGAAATAAAGACATCAGGATGGATATCTGGTGCAATTTCCTGATCCCTACTTCTTCAAAATGTAACTTTCAGGCAAATATTGTAAATTTAGAGATTATCCTCCTATGTCTTAATTGATCTTGCACTGTGAAGAGCACATTTTGATGACTTGCCTACATTTATAAACAAACGTCATCTTTTGTTCCTGTTTATGCTTAAAATAAAAAGGTACTTGGAGGTTCATAAACCAGAAAAACTTTCTATTAATTCCCTTACTTCTACAGTAATGCTGTCTTATGTACTATGAAATCAGTTCTACAGGAGTCAAACTACAGTTATGAAAAAGCTATGTACGTACAGTGGCAGTAAGCAATTATCAGAACAGGAAAAGGTCAGTTGAAGAGTTTTTGCACTGAGTGTGGTATCAGACATCTTGAAGGCAGCAGGTGCCTGAAGTATTGAAGTATCACATGGCACCGTTTATTGAATTAATTCCTTCCTGAACTAGGGCAATTTAGGACTGCATTGTTCTGGCTACTAGTTCTCTATGCTTTTATTTCCTGGACTGTGTGTTTTGTTACTTATTTTCTGTCTCCGCATAGTATTTAAACACCTATAACCACATCACCAGCCTAGACTAAGGTAGAAGGGCCTAGGATACTGAACTCCTTAATATCCTGCATATTCTTGGTTCTTCCCAAAGTCTTTACCAGCCTTCCTTTACCAGCGTTCCCTGCGTCTTACATTCATTTTCTGTCTTTCACGGGACCAAGTTGTCCACCACATCTATACAGCCAACAGTTGTCATTCCTACCATCTTATTTCATAGGCTGCTCTCACAAAAACGTAAGTCTTTAGTCACACTCACTTTATTGATAAGCTTTGCTCATCTGTTCTACAATGTCTGGTATCATTCAAAGACAGGTTGAATGGCTTTGAGGCCATCAACTGATGTCCAACAGTCTCCCAAGTATAAAATTCAGACTAGCTGGAACTGAAGTATTTTGTAAATTCATTTTGTGTGTGTGTGTGTTTCGGTTGGCTGTTTTTTTCTTCAGTCCGAGAAAACTTTTAAAAAGTCAAAGTAAGACCAAAAGAATCTTGAGGAGAAAAATAATTTCTTTTCTCATTCAAAAAATGCAATTTATTTTTCAGATAAGTTTCTAAAGTGTTTGTAAAAATCAAACAGAAGTTTTTCATAGCCCCAAATGGCTAGCTAATCTTATGGGTATTGCTTCAAAATTTCTTGTTTTTATATACCTACAACTTATCCTTCTTCCTATGCTTCCTATGCTTCTTCCTATGTGGGGCAGCAGAAGCCCCACAGCATTTGAACTGTCTACCATCTCATGGAAAGTTTGGTAAAGAATATAAAATAGCTCATAAATGAGAATTACTGTGTCATGTTCCAGGTTTTCAGGTTTTCTGCACTTAGGCTTGTCATTTTAATGCAGGAAAAAAAAAAAAAAAAAAAAAAAAAAAAAAAGGTATTCCTCTTGGGAAAAAGCTCATAAACAATTATGATCTGAAAAAACAAAGAGGAAATTATTTGCAGCTTTTTAGAAGCTGCATTTTTAAATGTTCTAGTAGTACCCTTTATGTTTTCTCCAGGCATTTTGATTTTCTTTTTGTAGGCCTTCCAGACTGAAATATATTAATGGCCCACAATAAAGTCAGACATAATCCAGCAGAAAAAAAAAAAAAAAAAAAAAAAAAAAGGAGTTAATTTAAAACTGAAGTGAATTACTCTTACTCATGCCAAGAGCATCATCTAATTTCAGGTTACATTACATGTATACAATTATTAGTAGTTTCCATTCAACAACACATCAGCTACCTGCACACTGACACATGTTTTTCCCTGATTAATTTAATTATCATATTTTATTAAAACAGAGTAAGTAATTAAAATATACATCAGTGGTGAAATTGTATGTCTGTTGTCCTCTATTTACATTTTTCTAGGAGCAAAGGTCATGGCTACCTTTTTCTAACACCATGCAGAACCTCTCAAGGTCTTGTTCTCATCCTCTATTTCCACCATTTATTTTTTTTCTTCCCTGGATTTTTGTTATGTCATAGTTCTATGTACAAATGTAGCATCCAGAAATAGTCTGAATTTGACCTTATTTTCTATGGATGCTTTTGTTTCTGTGAGTGTCATTCAATTTTAATGTTTTGACTTGGTTTCTTTCACTAAATGATTTCAGAACTATGACATTTATTCATGAAAACATTATAAGATACAAAAAAATAAGTACATAAGAAAATTCAAATGGTTATTAGCACACCTCCACCCCCCCACCCAAAAAAAAAAAAAAAAAATAAAGAAGAAAAACATAAAATCCTACCTACAATAAGAAGCGACTTTTTTTTCCTTATAGAATGATAGATTTAAAAAACAAACAAACAAACAAACAAACAACAACAACAAAAAAAAACGAATTTCAGTATGCACTTAATATTTCTACTTCTTACCTAGGGGAATGCCCAACATCTGTTCATTGGCTTTCATTCCAGAGAACACCTTTCTTACCACAAGAACATGTAATACCAAGTGTGCACTTGAAACCCCCTGAACAGGAAACCCATTAATTGAGTTTAAAAATGTATTAATTGGTTCCTGTAACTAGGCCATCAGTCACAAGAAGATGAAAAGCTATGTGAAAAGAGGCTTTCATTTGTGAATTGGGAAATGCTTTTTGGTCTTTTTATTTTTTTAATTCCTTATTATTTCCAAAGATAATACTATTTTCTTCCAGGTGTCTGTCACTTCCACTCAGAAGGGGGCATATACTATGGTGGCAAATACATGGTATAGCATAATCTTATTCCACATTGTTTCAAACCAAAAATGCACATTCTGACAGGGTCACATGCAGCCAATTTCTATAGAAATCAGTGACATTCAGCTGCCTAAATACTAGTTAAAAATATGGTCCATGAACCTATCTACCCAAATACAGAAATGAAAAAAAAAAAAAGGTGGTGGTGGTCCTGTGGTAACCATGTCTCCTGGCTGTTGGGTTTTAGGTTCTCACTATATTAAATATGGTTTTGCTGAAAATGCTTCAGAGCTTGTTTGTTCCAGATCTGGCAATGTCAGTGGGATGTAGCATTCATTGATTGTCCGAAGACAACAGGTGGGAAAATGGAGCCTTGCTCTGGAAATAGATAATAGATTAAGATAATATCCTTTATTATTTTAAGAGGGACCGAGGGTCTCAAGAGTACACCTGGTAACTGTGCTACATTGTTGTTGGGAATATCAGTGTTGCAATCAACATGTTCTTGTGCTGGAGGAAGTTTTAATGTTCAGAGGTCAATAGGAAAAATAGGAACAACACTACAGTAAAAGTTTCAGTTTTCCCAAAAAAAGTTTTCCCAAAATTTTCAGTCATATAAGCCATCAATGCTGTCCCTAATTTTTCTGCTCTTGGTGTTTTGTTGTGTTTTTTGGTGGTGGTGATGGTGGTGGTGGTGGTTGGTTGGTTAGTTGGTTGGTATTGTTTGGTTTGTTTTTGAGGGGGTTGTTTTTCTTTTCTTTTTTCCTTATTTTTTTCTTTTTTATTTGTTTGTTTGTTTGTTTGTACTGAAACTGTCTCGTTCTCTGCCCAGACTGAATTTACATCTTCTTCCTGCAGTTTACACCTTGTAAAAATCATTGAAGATATAACTATAAACATGAGGAAAATAAAACCTGGAGCATGGCAAGTAATCAGACAAGAACCAGAATATTTCAAGTAACAATTGGTGTAAACTTAGTCTTGTAAGAGCTGAGTGAAAACCTTACATACTTATGGCTCCCACTGAGCAGAGTTTATTCCTGGTACCATTTGCCAGGGTGCCTCATACCTGGCCAATATCAACAACAATTTTTCCCCTAAAGACAGCATAACAAATCATGCTCAAATCGTAAGAAGTATTCAAACCTAGGATTTTAAGTACCATAAGCACTAACCTCTATAGTTTGATTAAAAGAAATGAGCTTTTTATCTGGTAGCAGTTCTTCAGAATTGTCATAAAGAGCAAACAGATGGTGACTTGTGCATCACACAATACTTTCTACTTGTTCTACAAGTCTCGAGAATCACGCATCAGATTTCTGAGTATCATGTATTATTGTTTGTCTTTTTTCTGTTTAATGATATTCAGATCATCCACATAGGAGTGGTGGCACTTTGGTTATCTGGATTAAACAAAACAAAGGCCTATACTTCAGCATATTAACATTAACAGACATCTTGATAACAAGACTCAAGCAATAGTTTCCATATTTGTCACAGTAAATGCCCCAATCCTGAGCCAATACAAACTTTGTTATAATGGGAGTCTCCAGGAAAGTACATCTTGATAGTCATTGTAAAAAAAATAAAAAATAAAATAAAAAAAGTTAAGGACCAGGTGGAAACTGGTCCTGAAACAAGGTAAAAATATGACTTTCTGTTTATAGGATAAACAAATGACCCTCTGTAGGCGCAACTGTGGGAGATCCAAATCAGGATTATGTAGCTTCACTGCATTGCAAAGTATCCTGAGCAGAACAGGGAGCTGGCTGGAAGAGAAGATGGGAACTTGGCAAGCAACATGCAGGCAGTCTGGAGCCAGGGATATTTATCATGGTCACATAATTGAAGGTCTAAAAAGTATCCACATGCAAATGGAAATGTAATAGATAAATCAATCCTGAAAAAAGTAGTTTCCAGGAATTTTGAGAATTGCATATTTTTCATTGGCCTGGTGTTTATTATCAGTATTTTTAACAAATACAATCTTCAACCTTAAAAAAAAAAAAAAAAAAAAAAAAAAAGAGCTTTACCATTTTTTGGTTCATCTCAGGTACCAATCTTATCTTCAAATGGGGAGACAGGAACTCTGGAGGTAGAGGAAGAGGTCTTATATTAGGTATCCACATACCAAAGCATGCATATCTAAAGAATCCAGTTTACTATTGTGGTGGGAACAGTTCTGTGTGTTGGCTTGCAATACATAGATTCATTCACTCTCTGTAACTGACAGCTTAAGGTCTAAAATGCACATTCAGTTAACAACATGTTCTTGATAACAAGAAATGATAGTAACTTAATCTCAGTTATCCTCATCTCTTCTCCTTCTTCTTCTGTAGAGAAAAGGTTAGTTGAGTAATGGTTCTTGTAATATTGTCATCTTTCTAGATTTGATTGAAATTTAAAATGAATAAACTCTGACAGGTTACAAAAGAAACCAGGAAGATACAGTCCCGGCAGCTTACATACACACACACACACACAACCAAAACCTTCTTTACAATAGTATCTCTCTCTCAAACCAACTTGATGATAGTTCAAATCTTATCTTACATTGTATTTTGGGCTTTCTAAAATGCTCAGAGTTTGCAACAAGATTGTTGCTGCTTCCCAGAAGAAAAAAAGGTTACTCTGAACGAGGCATAAATAAGGGCTGGGAACCCTGTGAGGGTGTATAAGAAAAGTCTTGAAGACTGGATTAGCAAGGAACAGCAAGTGGTGAATCATGGAGGTACTTATTGATTCTAAAAGCATAAAATTTATGGAATTTTGAAATTTATAGATAAATGACAGAAAAAAAAAAAGTTCCAAAGCATGATAACTCTGCACATAAAGCCTGAAGGCATTACTTTCTGAATAAACCTGCTGCTGTTCAGTCAGCATTCCCTCTTCCTGTACTCTTATTCTGACACAGCCCGTTTTGAGTTTACATCCTTTCTTTCCCTGTTCTTCTGGAGATAAAAATCTAATGGCATTAATGAGATCATAAGACATTTACTATGCCATAAAACACTGAAACCAGCCTTGAACATTTGGAATTCTTTTTTATTTGCAGATATTTTATTAGAACATTAACAATGGTCTCAGAAGTTTTAATGTTTTGATTACTTGGCACTGTTTCGATTTGGGATTTATTTTTTTTTTGCCCATTTGTTTTTGCTTTGCTGGTGTTTTTGTTGTTGTTGTTTGTTTTTCAGACAACCTAGAAGCCTAAGAAGAAGTTATTGATGCAAGATAATGGATGGTCCTGAAGCTATGACAGAATTAAATTTTGGAAAAAATATTACCCATAACAACAAACTCTACTGTAGCTACCCTAATCACACCCTATGAACACCCTATGAATTTGGTACAGGATAAATTACAAACCTGAATATGAATTTTCTGACATTCTTCTCCTGTGGATTGTTCCATAAATATCAGTGCAGAGGAAGTTGTTCTTTCTGCCTTCTCAATATCTATTCAACAAATTACTTAGGGACATGCTGAAGTATCCTTAAACACATACTTAGCTGTTTTGATGGAATTGGGTATAATATTCCAGTATGTTCTAAAAGTATTCAGGTGCTTAAGTGCTTTCCTGAATGAGGTGATCGAAGCAGGAAACATAGGCCTGAAATGTGTGTATGCTACTTGCACAGCAGAAATGCCGTGCAGTAGTTATCTATCCTTCTTATTATCCATATAGCTGTGTTGTGAGTATAAAACTTGACACTCTGGGATTTACTACAACCAGAAGCCAGTGCTGAATGCCGCAAGAGGACCTGAGATTTCTTTTCTAACAACACATAGACGATCCTGTTTGCCTCTCTCACTGATCAACAACAAACATACTTTAAGCCTGGAAGCTGTCCAGGGTTTTTCTTACATGCCTTGGGTCACAGAATAATTGAAAGCATTTCATTTTTTTTTCCTTTATTAAAGTTTTCCTTAAGTTTATAATGCATGATACTGTAAAATTATCTCATGATTATACTGCACCATTCATGTCATTCAGCTTTTGCTTCCACTCTGTAGTGAATCTAAACTATCTTACCTCTCCCCAAAGTATCATGCATTTCCCTTTTGAATTCAGACAGTGAAATCATTTTATAGGGTAGCATGAAATTACTTAATTTAGTTTTATTATGTAATATACTTTTAAATCCTGAAAACATAAAGTTCCACATACGATTTTATTTCCTTTACGTCTGTTCATTTTAAGACAAATATCCATCTGGATCTGTTCTATGCATAGTTCTAGAAATTGATAAATTAGTTATGTTTCTCCACAGAATGAACTAGAGGGTTTGCCTTTGCAGGTGCAGTTGTTCAAGGAAAGGAAAACAGATCTGCAAACAGAGGGTTTTGTATGCTCTTTAAAATTATTTTTCATGTTCTTGAAATGACATTGTGTTATTGAGCCTCCTAAGCTCCAGTGCCATACACAAATAATACCCTAGGAATGGATGGGCAGAGACAGCCTGTCAGTCACCCTGCTTATCACTGCCATAACTTTAATAGATGCCTACAGAAGGGCCCATTTCAAGAGGGAATTCACTGCATCCAGGACAACAGAAGTGCATTTGCAAGTCTGGTTCTAGAAATGTAAGTCATACAGCAGCAACATCTTGAGAGCAATAAATAACATCTCTAAAATCCACCATGATCTAACTATGTTTTCTAGACATTACGACAGGACTATCAAGGAGGTGTTAACATTTCAATATTGTGAACCCTGAGCCTTGCTGTACTAAGAAACCACAGCAAACAAATGGATACAGGTTGTATGCCTAGAATATTCATGTTTCCCAAGCTTTATGAAACACTGCAACACATCACAACACTTTTTGCCTTTGCATTATATTAGAGAACAATGATGATTTGCCTACAGATTGCTGCTTAAAAAGAGGGCAAACAGTGGTTATGTCATGTAAAAAAAAAAACAGTGAGACTTTGAGTCCATAAAAGTGCACTTTATGGAATCTAATTTTTTATTACAGACAAATGAAAACTGGCAGGTCACCTAGATTTATAAACAATTTTATTTTTTTATTTTTTTGGATGTTGATGAATTAAGAAACAAACTTCTAATTAAAATGGTTCAGAATCTTGCACAAGAGCTTTTCCCAATAACATTAAGTATACAGTAATGACAGTGGTACACACTGGCAGGCAGAATTTGATTACTAGAACTAGCTATTTTACCCAAAGCCTGCCTCACTGAAACTTTATTTCAGGAACTGAAGCATAATTTCCCAAGTAGTATCATTTTATGGTATAATAAACATTTATATTGTAAATATGAGATTCTGGGAAAAGCTTTCTTTAATGTTGCTTAAAACATTTTTTTTTTTCTCAGATTTAATGCCTTTTGTCTTGAATCACAGTTAAAACAAAGGTCAGTGAATTCAGCCCCAGTGTGCTTATATTGCTGCACTTTTCCCACAAATTATAACCAAGAGTAAAGAAGCATAAAAGAGGAATTGTAAAGTGAGAATATTAAGGCCTACCTTTTATTTATTTCCAATGTTTTTCAAGACCTACAAGTTTAGAAGAGTTATTCTCCACAGTAATTTAAAACAGATTTTACTAGTCTCTATAATCTGGATCTTTGGTCAAACTGTGTTGTAATAGTGCCAATATTCCACTGACGGTGTCAATTGCCACTCAGCAGATTATTTCTGCTGAAATGTCCTATTCGTCCTGGCCACTTACTTCTGGCCCTGCAGATACTTTAAATCAGGATACATCCATTGGTACTCGCTTTTAAACTTCTCAAAATAATGGAGCTTCATTTCTAGGTAAGGCTCTGCATGATACTGTAATACAAATGCTAAAAACAGAAATGACTATAAAACTTGAGTAGTTTTAAGGACCTAGACTTGTTTTGATGATTACTTGAATTAAAAACTAGTTGGATCCAGATGAAGACTTGATTTTTACTTCCATGATTCCATTGTCTTTCTTCTACACCTGTTCAAGGACTTCAGGAGAGAGAAGGTGTATCCAAAATTAATGTTGAATTTTCAGTCGGTATCTCAGAGCTATTCGCCTGGAGCTAGGAACTAGAGATGTCATCAAGACACAGAAACTGCATGGCTTTTGCCAGCTGGGATCACAATTCCCACACATGCTCTGCAGAGCCTCACAAGCCTCACAACACTTGAGGCTTCAAGATGCACAACCCAGGAGGGATGGTCCCAGCACATACAAGCAGGTTCCCTCTATGCATGGTGGCAGCTCCAGTTCTGACAGTACTGTGCTACTTACAACCTCACCAAGTGGCTCAGCCTCTGTATGACAAGAGCCAAGTGGAGGGCAGTGGTCATGTGGAGGAGGTGAGAGGACTTCCAATGACTTCCTCCACTCTGACCAGGTCAACACTCCCCTCACCCCATGGACAGAGCAACCATCTCCGTCTTTGCTCCAGCTCCTTATTCCATGATCATATTTGGAAGGTGATGGCATCTCTTCTGCCAAACTGATACTCTTTCAAAATGTAAAAAGTGGCATATCATTTCATTATGTGACAACGATTTCTGAGACAGCAATTCATACACTTTTTGTGCAGCATTTGCATAGTAAATACTCTGCTCGGACAAGGCAGAAAGCACCTGAACTTAGGCTAGAGCAGTACCACAAACTCTTTTTCTTTCTCAAGCTGAAAAAAAAAAAAAGTCAGTGGGCTGGTCTCAGCTACACAAAAAATATCTGTTGTAGATTCTGCAAAAATTAATAGAAACTCCCAGTGGCAGGCAAATAAGAAGAATATGAAAGAGGAGTGACCAGAAGTCTGACCCATTTAGAAACAAAAATATTGTCAAGTATACACAAAGCAAATAATGTGTAGAGTTGTCAAATTCAAACATTATGGATATTGAACGAAAATATACATGTATTTTATGCTAACCATCAAGATGAATTACACTGATTGACTCCCCTCAGGTACTTCCATAAGCCCAGCCTGCTGCTTCATTCTTTTTTTTTTTTTTTCTGCCATGATTGAACTGTGATTGAAAATCAAATTTTGTCTTTGCAGTCTCAGAGACATTCGAGGCCACTTTGTGACTTCAAGCTCTTTTAAAATTTACAGCCATCCAGCCTTTAAATTCATGAAAACTGTAACAGACAAGGTGCGTCTGCCAGCTCTGCAGATATTGAATGGTCAAATCATAATGATGCACTTCAGATAAAACAAATTCCAGTGCTCTGATGGCTACTTTGTAAAAAGCTGACCAAAAGAGATTGAAAGATTAGAGAGAGGAGGTAAAGGCAAATTTTGAAGTATTTCAAATGTATTACAGATAGTCTGTATTTCAGTTTCATTTGACAGTTTTCAGGACTGAAAACTCTGCAGGACTTGGTTGGCTGTGACAAATCACAGTGCATGGGAAGAGCATAGACAGCCTCATATAGCCAATATCAAAGGCTTCATCTTTGTTTCTGCTTTAGGTGTGCTTAGACTCACCCTTGTGTAGGTCAGAACTGTAACTGCAGGCTCAAGCATCTTCTTTCTGCACAGAGCCAAACCAGAAATCTCAGATCCAAGTCTTCTTGGATGACAGACTCTAAAAATCCAAATCTGAATCCAAATTTAGTCAATTACAGTGGTTTTAATTTGGCTTTTGGATTCAGCCTGTTATGGAAAAAGATTAAAGCTGCACAGTAAATCTCAGAACAAAGTCTGATGAAAGATTCTCACTCCATCATAATTTTACAGGCATAAAAGCTGTCCCCTTTCAAAGCCAGCAACATCTCTCACAAAACAGGATGCCATCAGTTTTCGTCTTGCCCAAACTCCCTGAAGGGGACAACTGGTGCGATAAAGTGAACATCTCTTGCCCCAGTGGGATGTGCAGATCTGAGATTTATCCTCAGGCTCCCCAGGGAGCTTGTGGAAGAGCACTGGTGCCACACTCTCGCTAGCTAGATGATCAAGAAGCCACTGAAGCCCACCAAGTTCATAATAGGACCTGGATCTCGGCCTCCTGCATCCCAAAGTAACATCTCAGACATCCAGCTGGTTCTCCAAAATGTGTCTGGCTTGATTTCTCATAGTGAAATTCTTCCACAGACTGGTCCAACATGATGCTCCTGCCTTCAGCACCCTAGCATCAAAAGATGCCCTAAGAAGAACCCTAGATTCAAACCTTTCTCTCCTCTTTTCTGTTCCTTTCTGCAAAATGGAATAGCTTCAAAGGGAAATACAGTCACCTTCCATCTCCTGCCCAGGTGTCTGCATTATTACCCCCAGGGCAGTACAGTCACTTAGCAAATTTGCAGTCTCAGAGACATTTGATTTAACACACATGTAAGATGTGTGTTAAAATCTTTCACCTGAATCAAAACTCAAACTTAAAAGGGCCACCAGTACAATACCATCTTCATCAGTGCCAGCAATTATTATTATATCCAGTGCCATGCAGCCACTCTTTCAGAGGACCGCCTAGGTCCTGCAGCTTAAAGGACACAGAGTTCAAGGCTCCCACAAAGCTTAAAAATTAGCTCATTCATGATGGTGACATTAGGCCCTTGGCACAGCTACAAGAATCATGACTATGCACAGGTTTAGGTAGCTGTTGAGAGTTTTTTGAGGGCCTCTATAGTGCCCAAACATGGTGTTGAAAGTGGCAATTAGATGCCACTATGTGGATTCAGTTCTTAGAGCTCTGATTCAATTAAAGTGAATTTTTGTGCATTTTAAGCTTACACTAAAACAGCACTGTGCCCTCAAAGCTAACCATATTCATCACACACACAAATTTGGGCACATGTCTAAGCTTTTTGCTGAATCGGGATCAAGACAAAATAGCTGTCACTGACAATTAAATGTCCAAAAGCAAATATAAAACCATTACTAACATTGCAATTGAAATACCTGCATAAAGAATATAAGGAAATAGATAAATAAATAGATAAATAAACAAAGAAATAAAACACCTTAGGGCATGTTAAATAAAGTGACTAGACAATACATGTTTTGAACAATACATATAGAAAGATCTAGAAAGTCGACTTCTTTAGTGATTTAGATTGGTGTCCATTTGCTGTATTTACTCAAACCTAATTTCTCAGCTCAATCACCACAATGTCACGTTATTAGAATCCTAGCAAAAGCCCATGTTCTTCACATTTAGCAACATTTCTGCATTCGCACTCTCAAGGAGTTGCATTTTCTTGTAAATCTATGCTATCTCTATTTCTGTGTTGAAGTAATTACATATTATTAGTTGACTAGGTACAAAATACATTCATTTTTATTGTTCCTCTTGCAAATGCTAGTTCTTTTTCCTGAAACATCTCTATCCAGAAAGAAAAAGAAAAACCCCAAGGCAGTGGTCTGGGCAGTGGGCAAATGCATTTTCAGGATGCTTTGAGTGGGAAAAAGCAAATCTTGTCCACAGCTAACTAATCACTATCCACACTCTTGTAGCACTTTATCAGTGTTTTAAGCCTGCAACAAGCAGTGGATATTTGATAACTGATGATAAAAATAATTCTTATTTTTCCAGATTAGCTATAAAACAGTTTTAATGTATCCCCCCTGTTTGCTCATCCAGCCAGTTTTTATTATTGCTACTGTGGAAGTAAACTTGTTTATCTGTGTGTACAGATGTAGTCATTTGCAGAGATGGCAAACCAGAAAATAATTGCTTACCAGTGTGCTTTCTTTTGTTTATCCTCTTTCAGAGAATTCCTTCTGGGTTTATGTATGTGATCATGAGTTACTGTTAGGACTACATTACAACAATCCGCTATTGCATCTCCTTCATAATCACACTGACTCCCCACTGATCACTGGGTAGTTTATGGTTGGTTGTGTTTTTGTTTGTTTCTTTGTTTTTTTCTTTTTGGAAGAACTAAGTTTTTCCAAACCTCTGTCTTATTGTTACTTGCTCACAAAACCTGATCTTACTACTCTAGCAGACAACCCAGTAGTGCGTGCCAGTGTTGGAAATGTGCAACTTACTTTTTCTTATCTGCTCTACAGCTTTCTTTTCTATTACCTGCTAGAATAGGGACAACTGTTGCAATACAATTAAGACTCTTTCTAATCAGTTTGTTCATTCGAGCTATCTGCTAACATCACACACAGACAAGATAAACAGGCAATTACCATGGAGAACATTTGCTAGACAAAGCTATAATTAATAATAAATGAAACTGAGTTCACAACTACTTAAATACAGTAGTTATTAATTATCATGTGGCCCCAAGCTGTTTGTGTAGAGTATATAATTTACAATTCTGCGTGATCTTAGCTATATTCCCTGAAGCCTCCAGAGCTATCTTTTGCATAACTTTAAACTCCTGTATGCTGGTTGTGAAAGTTGCTGCTGGCTTTTGCCCCAGTTCTTCTTATTATAATGCCAAGAAACACAGTCTTGTATTTATGTGGAAGAAATTACAACTTTTAAGCACCGACATACAGCAAATGCCAGAATTATAGCATACAATTGAATTAAATCTGGCTGGCAGACCTTTTTTTGTCACCTGTCATGTACAATCAGCATCCAGCTGTACAATAAGCCATGCAATGGTAGCCAGCAGTGTCCTACATATTGTTCACTTAAAAAATTATTAACAGGTCTGTTTTCATTACCAGGCAGCTTCACCAGCTGGTTTCCCAAGTACTATGTAATTTTAGCTCTTATTATGCACAGTATCACTCCTTAAAAATAAAAATTAAAATTAAAAAAAAAAAAAAAAAAAAATCTGTGTAATGTAAAACCAGATATCTTTCATCCTAGAGGCCATGGTTTCATTGCAAATCCACAGACCGTACAATGTTTATGTGCTGCCCATGAGAGGGGGACCATGTAACACTAGGCTGCAGGTAACAATCACAGAATCACAGTATTATAGAATCATAGAAGGGCTCAGGTTAGAAGGGACCTTAAATATCATCTAGTTCATGTAGTCATACTACATTTTTATAACAGTTTCTTCTGCAGCTCCAAGATTATAATTTGCTATCACACCTTCATTTCTCACTATATTTCTTTCAAATGGGTACAAAAAGCCATCAGCTTTTTAGTGGAATCTTACTTAATTTGGAAGTCAGACTACTGACAATAGTGTGTGTTTTAAATTACCAAGATGAGATATTTTCAGAACAATTCTCTTTGTATTTGCCTATCACTTATGGATGTAAGCACATAAGGACTCTGGTATAGAAGGGAAAACCTTAGCATTCATGCACTCACCTCTGGTGTCTTTACTCACCCCTTTCTCCCCACATATCCAAAATCTCACTCTGTCTCTCACTACCCTGGTCTACAGATCTCCTACTGCAGTGGCCTAAAATTTAGGTCCTTCTTTAAAATATCATTACTACATTTTTTTCATCTTCTGAGAAAACACCTAGTGTGTGATTTTCTAGTCTACCTCCAACCAGCTCTATTTTTATGTCCTTAGTAATTTGCTCATACTAATGAGAGTTACTCACTTTTTCCACAGCCATATCTCACTTCTCTGTCCTACTGAAGATATTGAATTTCAGTCTTGGCTTGACCTAGTTAAAAAAAGGTCAGTGAAAAAGCTGTTATTGAGAAAATACATAAACAGACCCACATTCTCTACAAATGGCTGATTAAGTGATTTTAAAAGGCACTGTCTCCATGAAATGCAACATCAGTGTGTTAGCTGGTACCCCTTAATGTTCCTTATATAATTTTCTTTAAATGTGATTAATCTCTTATGATAAGTCAAGTTGGTAATAAGCATGGTAATTGCCATAAACCATATAATGGTTTCTCTATATGGCACAATGCTACTGTTGACCTTGCCAATTGCACATAAGAATTAAACTCAATCTTCAGCCCAAAGTAAATACATGTAAGTTCAAATTCTAGTCTTTGGAAATGCATATATTTAGCTAAAAGTTGTAACAGGATCTTTGGCCTCTGTGGTGTACCACAAATGGCAGACTTGAATTATCTGGGTGTCATGATAGGAGCAATGGCCAGGTGCTTATTTCAGGCATGGTCTGAGCCTGTAACTGGATGCAGATAACTGTTTGGTGGTATATTTTGGCTTATTCTGTGGGGGTTTTGTGGGTTTAAGCTGCACATTGCTAGGGACTTCCCATGGTAATAATAATAATAATAAAAACCCAATATATTTGTGTAACTTATATTTGTATAACTTTGACTTTGTTCAAAAATTAGATCTAAATGCCATGCAAAGGAACCAGGTAAAGTGATTGCAAATCCCAACATTGCTAAAAAACAATTGTTAAATTCCTAGTATTGACCTCCTCATCAGTGCTGTAAATCTGATGTTGGTAAATCACTTATGGTTCTGGAGACACATCCTCTAAACCACAGAAGACTGCAGCAGAGAAAACTAAACCTGGAGTCTTGGTCCTCACACCTCCCTCAGGCATCTGTTCCTTTGCCACTACCTTCTGCCATGTGAGGATTAGAATCCACAACAAGGAGGCTGGTTCACCATCCAAAGTTTCTGGGAAGCCACTATTTAACTATTGAACACTATTAGACGTGAGTGTCAAGACCACAGACAGCATCAGTGGGATCTCTTATGGAGGTGAGGCAAGGTGAGGTGAGGCAGTGGGTGCTCTCCCAAAAGGAGTTGCCACTACAGCAAGGAATAATATTCTGGCAGGTAAGGTACAAAAGACTCGTCAATATATTTGACAGCTTTGCACAGTCCAAAATCAGAGAGGAATGAAGAATTTGGGAAATCCAGAATTGTGCAGGTGAAAAAAAAAAAAAAGCGTTTTGTTGTGGTCAGTCACTGTCAGCGTGTTTCAGCTTTAGTCATGGATGCAGTTATTGTAATGCAGCTGATTTGTAATAATTGTGATGGCAATTAAATCTGGAGGGAGGATACTAATAGATTTCTTCATGAGGCAGGCAAAAATAACTGAAATTTTATATTTTAGCATGTGATTACCTGCCTGGGTGTTTCTTATGTGAAATCCAAGCAGAATTTCTGCCACTAGAGTTAGACAGTCAGCTAAAGAGGGTGTCTGCTGAAAGTCTGCTATTGATACTCTGGTAAATCAGAGATAGCACACACTAAAACAGAGAGTTAGAGATTTTTTCTTTGGTAATGGAGGAAAAAGTGACTCAGACATTAAGTGTGTACAATACAATCAAAACCCACACAAGAGCTGCCACTCCAAATTAGACCGATAGTCCATCTTGATGAATGTGCAGAACTGGTGGTAAACTGCAGCTTTACTACCCTGTACATAGGGTTAGTGCTTTTGACTTTTCTCAAGAACACAAGATAACAAAAAAAAAAAATTTAATTTTTTAAATTATTAGATTTTAAAATTATTTTTAAAATTATTAATAATAAAAAACAATAAAAATATTTTTTAAAAAATTTGTAAATTATTTTAAAATATAACACATTAGGGAAAAAAAAAAAAAAAAAAAAAAAAAAGATCTTTCTGGATAAAAGACCTCTGGATATTTACCTCTGGAAATACCTCTCAGCTCTAAGCTTAAATACTTCTGCAAATACTAGTTGTAAGAAAGGAATCTCTGTTCTGTATGAAAGCCTTGCTGGTCATATGATTGGTTTGCATATTGTCCATGGAGCTGACAATCTTTAAACAGCCCTCACTATAGTGTGCAAGGCACAACTGTTCAGAAGTTAGTTGTAACACCTATATCATATTTATCATCTGCATGTTTCTGAAAATACTTCAATGGTACAACTGTTTTTAAAAATTTATTCACCAAAATTTTATATTTATTACTTCTGTTGTCCTTTTAAGTCTTTCTGCACTTAACTGCAAATGCTGACAGTGTGGCAGGAAAAAAAAATTAATCTGTGTGCGCAGTCTGAAAATAATTCATATATCTTTGTGTATCTAAAATTGCACAGTGAAACAGACACACACACACACACACAACCCTATGATATAATTGTTTTCTCATGATTTTTAAAGACTTTTTTTTTTATATTTGGTTTCTTTGGGAAAAAATGTTATCTCTGAAGCTTGTCCAAAATTAGCTTTCAGTTTTTCTAAAAGAGAAGGATGACTTGATCCCACTAAAGTCAATGGAAGTTTACTATGGTGCTAGCATTTCACTTAAAGATCTTAACTGACAGATTCAGCTAACAGATAAATGTTGTCTGAATTTCAGATACTGACATTAAGTCCAGATATAAAATCTCCTTGATACTTCCTCATGAAAATTTGTATTTTTTGTAGCTGTTTACATCTTTTAATATTAAAAGTTTTGTTTGCAGTTTTCCATAAAACTAAATTATAAAAAATCCATGAAAACAAAACAATACGCATTTTAAAATCATCTATGCTGTTAACTAATTTCTTTTATAATGAAGTAAAAGCAAGAACCATAAAAATGGGAGGCCTGCAAGGGCCACAGAGCAATGATAAGCATTTCACTATTTTGGAATGGGAATTTTCTTAATTTGAAACTCTTTTGTTAAGTTCTGCACTTGAACATTATGGTTTATCTGATCTAAACGATCTCACCTTCTCTCAAGGTATCATATGATATGGGCAGTCATGTTTTTATGTCATCTTCTGTCTCATGAACACTAAGCACTTGTGTTGAAATCACTTTTTTTCTATTCCAGGATGTGTTGTCACAGCAGGAAGCTAACTTGGAGATATAATCTCAAAATACCTCAGTTCTTCATTTTTAAAAAACAAAACAAAACAAAACAAAACAAAACAAAACAAAACAAAAAAAAAAAAAAAAAAAAAACATTATATCCTTCACTTCAGAAACACATACAGATATTTCTCTGTCACTGGCAATGGCAGCAGTCCTGGGAGCTCTGAACAGCACAGACTGAGAAAGGGCAAACTGTTCAGTCCTGAACATACTTTTTTTCTTTTTCACTGGTAAATCAAATATTTGTCCTTATGAATTATAACAAGTCACAAAATTCACTAGACAAACAGTCAGTCCTCATGGAGATCCTCTTCCACATTAAAAATCATAAAACAGGAGAAACTGGGGAACAAAATAAAATAAAATAAAATAAAATAAAATAAAATAAAATAAAATAAAATAAAATAAAATAAAATAAAATAAAATAAAATAAAATAAAATAAAATAAAATAAAATAAAATAATAAAAGAGTTTGCTAATTGCATGGCAGCTCATTCAGGAAGCAGGATGCTTATGTGCATAAGTCACTGTGCATTGACTCTAATCTTTCTTGGTAACTTGACAATATACTTGAGCCCAACAATACAGTTATATAGTTTTCAGTCCAGCCTACTGTCTGCTCATCTAGCACATTCTTCATCAGCTTCTCTGTAAGGAGAAAGTATAGAAAACCTTCCTGAAGTCAGGGTAGGCAATATTCTCTATTCACCTACTAAGCCAGTCATTTCATTGCAGATGGTTATTGGGTTAGTCAGGCATGATTTCCTCTTTGTGAAGCCATGCTGACTACTCCTGATCACCCTTTTGTCTTTCTTGTGCCTGGAAATGTTTCCAGGATTAGCTGCTCCATAACCTTCCCAGGGACAAAAATGAGGCTAACCAGCCTGTGTTTCACTGGGTTGTCCTTCCTATATTTTTAAGATAGGAGTCATATTTGCTTTCCTTCACTTCTCAGAAACTTCTCACAGTCACCAAGAGCATTCAAAGATAACCAGGAGTGACGTTGCAATGACATCAGCAAGCTCCCTCAACGCTTGTGGGTGCTGTGCCACCAGATCATGCAGGAGTAAGTCCTCATTTTCCCTTGGCTTCCTTTTATCACCTATGTCCTTATATAAGCCATTCTTGTTGATATCTTGCTGATATCACCCACCAGATTCAATTCCAGCTGGGTTTTGACATTCCCAACCCTGCCTCTGAATGCTTAGGGAGTGACTCTATACTCCTCCCAGATTACAACTCCCTACTTCCATTTTCTATATATCCTTTAGAAAGGTTCTGTATAACCCTTTAAAAATGGGTAAAGAATACTGTAGGCTCCTGGTCAGTTCCTGTGCTCTCTGACAGCCAGTGGCATGCTAGGAATGAATATGACTATATCACAACATGATGTCTTTCAGTCTTCAAGGTGTGCTTACTAACTTCTGAGACTACTCATGATCATACACATCAGCAGGTTCAGCTGATATAGGGTATAACAGACCTTGTGGAGTATTATTCCAATTAACAGCCAAGGGAACCATATCCCACAGCTGTTCCTCCCCTCCACAGCCCTGACCTCTGTTCATGAAGGTCGGCACAAAGTGATTGTGGAGAAATAGCCTTAGCAACAAAGCCACTTTCTATTAGGTCATTGTACAATAATACATTGAAATAAATTCTTTCAGAGAGTGAATAAGAGCCTAAGTTCCCAATATGAATCCTGTTCCATTCAGAAATATCTCTCTGTTGAATATAGCATAAACCTCAGGGAATTACATTCTTGATTGAGACTCTGAATATGGTTATTAATAAAAGGTAGCATAAATGACCCCTCCTCATACCTAACAAATGGATGTTCTTTGGTGGAGGAGCCTGAGTTGTTTTAGTAAAAGGCATCATCCAAAACAAGTTTTAAACATTTTTTTTTCTTTGTACAGGGGCATAAAGGAACTGAGGTAGCAATTGCAGCCAAGCAGCATGAGAGCTGTCTGAAAAGAGGTCAATGCTGTGGAGTTACCCCCTGAGCACAACCCAGTTAATACAGCTTTGTGCAGAAAAGGCCTAAATGTCACCTTTACTGATCTCACATGTTTGGATGGGATTTATCGGGTGTGTAAGGGGATAATAATATTAGAACTTTGTGTCAACTGATATATGATGTTCAGGACATCACTCCCTGGCAGGTTTATGTTTTATGTAGCAGAGAAAAGCTTTTGGTCTGTGGCCTTTTTTGTTCTAAACACTTTATCTTTTGCTTCTGCACCAACTTTTATTAGTCGTGTGAGGTTGCTGAGAAGAAGGAGATAGTCCTTTCAAATAACACCTTCCAGTTGCTCAAAACCAGCTGAATTCTTTCCAACACAGGGATGCACAGCAACATAGGAAACGTGACACATCTAACATAAATATGAAACATGCTATCATACTTAAAGGAAGCAGGATCCAGGATTTAAAAAGAACTGCACGGATAAATCATTTGCAGAGAACTATAAAATCAAGGTCAATATCCGATAATTTCAATTCTTAAAATGGTATTGCTCTGGCAAGATTGTTTTCAGTCTATTTCAGATGCCTTCTACCTCATCTGTCTTTCACAGACAATAAATATTTAAACCTAACATTATCACATCAAAGCCTAAATGCATAGCACTCATATCATCTTCTCAAAATATATACCAGTCTCTCTCACATGACTGCATTTAAAAACAAAACTTTTTTTTTATCACATAAGATGTCTGGATTGGTTCAGAAGGGAGACTGCTACTTCAGGTGCCTCCACCCAGGCAGCTGCTGCCCAACTGGGTGGAGATACCTAGCATTTCTGTTTTGCAGTATTGCCTGGGCACTCAGATATGAGCATGGGTGACTATTCCTCCCCAGGTCATGCTATGTGCACATTGGATCCCACTTCAATTCCAGTCAAGAGTCGGGAGTCAGGTGAAATGCAAATGGGAATATGGGAACTGCTGGACATCACCTCTGCCTTCCTCAAAAGTAGAGTGGTTACTTCTTATTATGCAAAACCTCATTTGAGTGTAGCTCTGAAAAACAGAATAAGCACAGGCTAAGTTACTGTTTGTCATGCCTAGCAGATGTCTCTGCTTTGTCGTGGGACATAGTGTAGGGCAACAATTTATGCTCCCCTTGTGTACAGGGAATCCCAGCTCAGAGTGCTCAACTCAACTGCAGGGTGCTTATGTTTTAATTACATATTCAATTGATCATCCTGGAACTCACATCTACCCAAAAGGAGATCATATGCCACTGTATTGGCTTTCTGAATTAATCCTTTTTCCTACTGGACCTGCTCTGCATTGGATAACTAACTAAGCAACTACCCCTAGGGAGAGCAGAGCATGGGAGCTGGTGCTGTGCATCCCAGTGGCATGCCTTAATCACTGAGCTGGGTGCCTGCTCAGCATCTCCATGGCATCATGAATCACAACCCCATGCAACTGGGAAGAGCTTCAGGAGCAGGACTTTAGAGCAACTTGCACTGCAACCATTAGAGGCCTGTTAAGTGGTCAAATTGCTGAGACATGTTCAGTCCTCTCAGGTAGGAGAGGGCCCTAAACTGGCATGCCTTAAACTGCAGGGACAAGCTCTAGCCGTTAATTCACTAGAATTAATCAATTAATTAATTTGGGTCAGTCAAAGTCATGCCAGCCTTTCAGAACAAGGACAGGGCCTAGGCAAGGCCCTCCCATAAAAAGACAGACCTTGTAATAAGAATCAGAAGTTGCACTTAAAACACTCTGTCAGTTTTGAAAGATTAGAATGATACTTTATATTGTGAACATGCATAAAAGAAATCTCTCATAAACTGATAGGAAAAAAAATATAGTACAAAGCCAGTGAAGGGAATAAGGCAGATAAATTCTATATGGAATATTCTTCCCTGACACAGAATATTTTGTAGACATTACCAAACTTACTATTTAGTTAGTCACAGATATCATATCAGGATTGGAATTACCGCACGCCCTTGGAAATGGCTCACAATGTCAAATTCAGCTATAGTGCTTCCACAACATTGCTGCAGATACTCACATATTAACTACTCTATCAAAAACTCCACTGAGGAGGTGGAACAGAAACTTTGGAAAGCTTTTATGTAAGCATATAAAAATTTTTAGTAACTGGGTGGTTTTGTCAGTGCAGCTTTTACTGGTAGACATGATCACTACTGAAGTACAGATAAATCCAATTTGCTGCATTATGCTGTTGCTGGTAGCTGTTGCTGGTAACTGAGTAACACTGACATTGTCATAAGACTCCTAGCAGTATAGTCAACAATTTTACAGGATTGTCTCACAGAAAAGTAACGTGGTTCTGACAATAAATTCTTCTTTCTATATGGTTAGCTGGAACTTAAAACATCTTGATTAAAGTGCTTGAGCTAATAAACAGTTACACGACACAGCACTGTATATGGCCATAGCTTGTTAATATTCACACTGGGCCTAGAACATAAAGAAAGGAGTTGCAAATTTTGTAGTTGGTCAAATTTTTCAGGAAGAAGTTGGCCCTTTCTCACTAGAACAACACTTTAGTAGCCTTTCTCCTGAAAGGCATAACTTCTCCCTCTTGTAGGATTTTCTTGGATCAGCTCTATCACAGGAACAGAAACCACCAAAGACAGAAGTTCACAGTCTCAGGCCCTGCAGCCAGGCACTTCCTGTGCGTCTGGTGGGACCTGATCTGGGAACATCTGAGACATCCTAAAAGTAGGCATTTGTTTTCAGCTCAACCATATGATATCTTAAAAACAAGGAATCCACAAGGAGGAGAAGTGTTATGGGTGAGGGGAAAATCTTTAGGTGGAGTACACATATTTCTGGACACCCAAGCCTCCAAACACAAGGGCCAAATGTTTACCTAGTTCCACTGCTCACAAGGCTGATTTTAGGCTTTTCAGCCAGGTTTAGTATTAACAGCAAGGCCCTCAAACCAAATGCCAATTTAACAGAAATGCTACAGTTGCTTACTTTTCTACATTTATCTCAATATATTAACTGTGATAACATTTATATGAAGTGAAAGAGACAAAAAATATCACAGTAGTAAGACACTCTGGCCTTATCATCTGAAATGTAAGACAGCTGCAGCTGTGAATACAGGTGCTTAAAGCAATGTATAGTTGTGGAGTTGTGGAAAGCTAGGTGGAAAATGAATGTTGTCACCAGGTGCTCAGAATTGTAGAAGTTAATAATGTATGTTATTAGTATGATGCAAAATAAATAAATAAATAAAATAAAATAAAATAAAATAAAATAAAATAAAATAAAATAAAATAAAATAAAATAAAACTTGCTATTCAGCAACATTGCATATTACATACAGAAGCAGATAAAACAAGGGGAAGTTTACTAGAGATTCTGCTCTGCCTGTCATTTCTACAAGTCTTAATATGCCAAGCTAAGCACTGAGATGTTTCAGTCTTCATCCACTCTGTCCCTGGCAGGCTTTTCAGAAAATGGTGTGCTTACCTGATGCAGTACTGACTTTGGCCCTCCAATTTCACTAAAGTACCATCTGTCTATCAGAACCATTTGGTTTTGGTTCATGAGCAAAGTACACTCCAGCACAATTTGGCTGTAGTCAATAAAAAAGTAACAAGGTGAAATTTAAGGATCTGCAAAATGCTTATGAGCCAAGTTATTCCAGCAATTCCTTCTCTTCTTAAATGCTGAGCTTCTGATGGGCAAACATGCAGATTTCATATCTACTAGTTTGTGTTGCTGACTAAGGAGCAATTCTATTCCTGCACTGAGTACTCAGTTCAGAAAGCCTAGTAAGCATTTGCATAGGGTGTGTAGCAGAAAGGGCAACTAAGATTTCTGATTAAAACATGCACATTGTTATCAAGCATTACTTAATAACTACTACATGTTTTTTCAGTGCAGTGAAAAGGTTTGTGTCAAGTTAGGACCTTGACTTCTCTATAGCAGATAAGAATTAAATTCTGTGCTATTCTTTCTAGATTCCTGAGAATTCTGGCAAGGGCAGTAAAAAATTCCATTCTTCAATGAATTAATTACAGGGACAAGTAGCAGAAAGAGTAGCAGAATCAAAGTAGCAGAACAGGGTTTCTTCTCTGAATAGTAACTTTAATAGGATTTTCCCTGTCATTATCTTTTTTTAATTTTTGATTCATCTGTGTTTTGGCAAGGCCAAATAATTCACAGTATTGTAGATGTCAGGGGAAGTATGGATGGATGGATTACTGTTGACATTTTAGTATGTGGAAGGTATGGAAAACAGCAGAAAATCTAAGCTGGCTGGATTTTCCTAGTAAAATAATCACTGGTGATATGATTAACAATGACGGCATTCAACTGTTCATCTTTATGTCTCAGGCTTAACAGCCCAATGAAATGAATGGGGCTGATCATGACTTTCAGCGTTACTGTTTTAGGTTGTCTGTAGACTCATTAAGACAATATTGCATTGAGTGCGCTTAGTTCACACTTTCAAGGTTACCTGTTACCATAAGGACTGAAGAGGTATGAAACCTCATTTTACCACAACTCCCTCTTTCAAACCACCTTAGGTAAGCTAGCCTGCCACTACACTTACTGCTCCTTGCTGAATTGCTGTTTTTGTAAATGTTTAAACACAATGCACACACTTAAGGTTATTATTCCTTTTATTTTGCCTTGTGCTAAAATGCATATAGTGAAAAAAGCCAATGCTGCAGCTAAGAATATGTAACTGCACAAACAATCTTTACATTGCTAATACAAACTTTCAGCAATGCAAAAAATTATACAGTCCCCATGGGGTACAGGTTGGCAATATTCTACGGGATATACAAGCATACACTTCATAAAGAAAGATGGGGGATTGATACTACACAAGGCAGTAACACAGAATCATGTAAGGCTGTGCAATTACTGCTGTTGTTTTCCAGCACATTGGAGGAGTTAATACTAATGTTTACTTCTCAATCTTTCAGCCACAATTGTTCTTGACTAAATTAATCATATTGTGCCATATGTTTCCTAATAATCCACAGATCACACAAAATCCACAGTTTGATTGCAGCTATGTTAGACCAAAGGTACGAAAAATAAACAAAGAATATATCACCATTAAAAAGCTGAAAGGTTCCTGTAATTACAGGTCTCTATCAGAGTACAAAGCCTGGAATAAAATGACAAGACCTTTTCAATGTATAGAGAAAAAGAATTTACTGTAGAATTTTAAGCAAGCAAGCACATGTCAATAACTGTTCAATAGCTTACTTAGGCAAGGGAAAATCAAATAAATCCCTCTTTCCTTGTATGCTACAAGAAAATATCCTTACATACATACAAACAGAAATTCCTGGTAAAACTGTAATATTCCTCAGCATATTTGTGCCTTACAATCTTGATTCTGAACCCCCTGCACTAAGTTCATGCTGTTGTGATAGCTTTGATTTCAGAGGAGTTTCTCATGAATCATGCAAATTAATCACGTCACTCAAGTTATCAATTTACCATGAAACTCATGAATTTAATTACTCATAATTACATTTTAAAGTGAAAAATTTATCATGAAATATATTTTATCAAACCTCAGTTTCAAATATGATATTCTTACAGTTTTTTTCTTAATGAAGATCACCTTCTGTTTTGAAATTTATTCAGGTCCAAGACAAATTACAAGGGAAATGCCTGGGCACATTTTAGAACTAGAGGAACAGAAATATAACATTTCTTTTTCTATTAAAAAAGTGAATAAATAATACTCTGTAAGATATTAAAAGGTATTGTAAGAACAATTTGCAGTGATAAATTTCAGTAAATCATCCAGAACATGACATGTAAATTAATAGTACTTGTTCAACAGTGGCTGGACTACTTTAGTGAAAATTTCAGTATTACAAATCTGGAAGCCACCTGAGAAAATGTAGAGAAAATATCATTATAAAAAGTAGTGCAAAGATCCACAAAGATTATAGTATCCTGAAAAAGCCAGAAGCATATTTTTCTTTTACCTACTGCATGCCATCTTTCTTTCCTTTCACACTGGACACTGTTCGCCTCCCATGGTTCTACAGAATGGTGCTACAAACCTTGCCAGGACTATTACACAGGATGAAGATCTATGAAAAAAAGAAAAAAATAAATAAAATAAAATAAAATAAAATAAAATAAAATAAAATAAAATAAAATAAAATAAAATAAAATAAAAGGTGTCATTTCTTTTTTTCATGCTACATTGTCATTATGAAGGAAGAATTTACCAGTTTTCATACCAATGAGCATTACTTTTTTCTCTTTAGAGGCATGTAACAGACATGCAGAGCTAAACTTCCAGTGTGGGCTCAGTAAAGAGCGCATTTTTGTGTCTTTAATTTTTCAGGTATAGCTGAAGTTACTTAAACGTCTAACTATTTGATTTACAGATGCAATCAGGTACCTGCATACACAAGTGATTGTAACTGCAGGTGTTAGATTGGGGATTATCGTTAGAAATTCTGGCTCAAAATATACAAAATAATTATCTCTAAAATTATTTAGGGATTTTGTGTGAGTTCATTACACAAGTAAGCTCTGACACTTTGTATTCTCACAGTGTTAGAACCTGTTTAAATGCATAGGTAGCCTTCCTGTGGATATGTACTCTAATTATCTTCCTGCTTCACACAAAGTATGAACTCAACATCGCTTGTTCTGTCAAAAGTGCATCCTTTATCCTGTGTAGGTTCTGCACATAGTCTAGCTGCAGACTTCCATGGCTGAAGATTGGTTTTTTTCTTTTGTTTTATATAGAGACTCGCATAAAATTTGTGTGAGCCATGCACTCTCCGATCCCCTGTCCAGGTTTCAGTTATATCAATGAAACAATTTCCACTGACACAGAGGGTTTTGTGTAAGATCTTAACAACTCAGCATGACAGCCACAATCTGGCTCCATGTGTCATAACCCCATCTAACAAACATGTTTACCAGTTCTCAAAATCAAAGATATTGTTTTCTCTTTTTTTCCTTTTATTCGCCCTTTGACTGTGCTTGTAGAAAGGTAATCAATACACATGAAGAAGAAAGATAATGGAAGACCTTGCTCTTCAAATTGTTTTGCATGACTTAAATTGATGTTATCAGGTCACACAGCAATTCTGTACCTACAGGTATATGTTGTTACAGATTACTGTCACCTCACCCATATGTAAATTCATGCACTAACAACTTATAAATTACTAAGAGACAATAGGTAGATTGTCTATTCTCTGTACCCTTTACTTACAAGAAGGCTAGAAATCATTAATTTTTTTGGCCATTGACCTTCTCTGATTATAGTCCAGAAGCAAGTTTAAAATGCAATCGGTACTTGGTAGAAAATATTACACACTTGTACTTTTTTGAAAACAAAAGGGAACCCGGAGACTTCATTCCCATGTGTATCCTGCAGCAATGTCTTGCTATCTTCCTCAGCTGTACCTCAACCACCTGCATTGGTACAGGACAGTAGCTAGGAGTCACTTTCCAAAAGCAACCACCAGAGGCACAGTAAGCACACTTCATCCTGTCCCTGGACTGGACCTTCTTCTAACATACATGTACCTCTGCTGCCCAGATCACAGAAGGGTAATTACAGTGACAGGAAGGAAGTGCAGGTGAAAACCACGTTGAAGTATTTTAAGTTCTTGCACAACGCCAAGTTTATAACCATGCCTGTGGAAAGCTTCATGGCCTGTAGAGAAGAAGAAACATTAAAGATTTTCTTTTTTTTTTTATAGATTCCACCAAAGTTGTACATGTAACAATATAACAGATTGCAAAAACTGAAGTATAACGAAGAAGATTTTAGTATTTCACTTAATTAACTTTGATAATAACTTTGTTTTTTCCCTTTTACCTGAATTTCATCTTCCTTCATTAAGATAATAGATAATATAATCCTCTTTTACAAAAATAATATTTAGTTCATTCATTTTAGCCCGGCAGTTTTCCAGATTGTTAAATATACTTTTTAATCTTAAATATTGGCTATGACACAGTCTTCTCTTTACAGTCTAGATGAAAGTTAGGTGTATATGTCATATGTTTTCCTTTCATTACTCCCCTACAGGATGTATGTTGGTAAAATTCATTAAGAGGGGTTACAAATGCTATTCTTAATTGCCTGGATTCCTCTGAGTGAGAAGAAAAGCATTCCCCAAACAGTACTGGAAACAAGAGTAGGAAAAAAAAAAAAAGATTTAGCCAAGCAAAAATGCAAACTAATTAACCAGGTGAGCTGGAGGAGGCTAACAAGAATTAAAAACAGCTCCTCAAAAAGAGGAAGATCTCTGGAATACATCGATGCCAGGAGAGTTTTAGCAGTGTGTGCAGGTAAGGAGCCAGGCAGTAAAGACTTCTTTTCCTCAGGACTTTAGGGCACCTGCCAATGTCTATTGAGGAAGGATCATGTTATTCTGCAGGGAGAGATGGCTACCCCATACAGGAAAATGCTCTGGGCACATAAAGGTGTATGAGGTAATATTTAATAGATACGAGGTTTTAATACACCCTGCCACTAATTCTTGAATTGTACCACAGGTCATCAACAAGATAATAAGAAAGATCTCTACTTACATCAGCAGACCTTGGGCCAGGCTCTAAGCAATAAATAAATGTATGATTGGCAACAGCAAACTAGGACTTTGCATCAAGCTGCAGACATCAGTGAGGTTAATGTTCTGCATTTACCAGTCTGTTTACTGTGACTCTACACAGAAATCTGCAAACATATCTGTGCTCCTTAATATCATAAGATAAGGATAATTAAAAAGGAAATTAAAGTAGAATGACAAATGTGGCTAGGGGGCTAGTAGTCAATTAACATATAGAGATTGGCTAGGTTATTGCTGTGGGAGAATATGATGCCAAATGAGACATTAAAAGGGTACATATGCCAAAATTGTCTAAGAATAATAATACAAAGAAGAATTAGATGAGAAGAAAAAAAGGAAAAAAAAAAAAAAAAAAAGAAAGAAAAGATAAACTTTAAGGTGGAAATGTAATTCTTTGATCGATTAGGAATTCCTTCCTGGAATCCTCCTGTTGTTCTTTTTTGAACCATCAAAATTAGATTGAAGAAAATGTGATGTTCTCTATGTCTAAGGAAAAATCTGGAATGCATCAGAAGAAGCAGACAAGCCCACGTATAAATCAGCATCTTTCCTCCTGCTCCAGAATGCTGCATTCTGTTTTGTAAGAAGCAGTGACAGCAATTCCACCAACAATCACTACTTGACTGGAAAGTGATTTTTTGTGGATCCATGAATCTGATTGTCCTTGTTCCTTGTTAATTCCCATTTTGAGTCTGTAAAACTACATATTATTTATTTATAGAATGTGATAAAGATAGCAGATCTTTTCTATGCATCTCATTGTTGGTCATTATGACTTTTGGAAATCTAATCAATCACTCACTAAGATTTAAAAATAAAGGTAAAACAGATCAGAAAGAGATCAGTACTAAAGAAACTTCCTTCTTTCAAATCACCCTGTGAAGTTTTTTGAATGTTCCCAAACACCTTTGATCACCTAGCCTTAACTAACTCAACATACCATCCTTCCCTCTGCAGTGGGGTTCACCTCCCTTTTCCTCAGGAAGTGAAAAAACTGCTACTAGAGCAGCAGATGCAGACAACATCATTCTGCCTGTGTCTACTGCAGTGTTATGGAGACAAGAACTTGATTATTTCTGCCTTTTGGAAGAACAACAGGTACTAAGAGCTGTCGTGTTTCAACAGGCTGTGAAACAGCCTTGGCATGTGCCGAGAAGGCAAAGGGGAGCTGCCTGAGAAGAGAGGAATGTTTACCTTGCCGTACCAGAAACATTTTTTCCTGGGCTTGTCATCACCCCTGCCGAACACTTGCCTGAAGGAAACTAAAGGGTTTGCAGTGCTTCTATAGGAATACACCAACTTGCCTGTCAGCATCAATGGGGCAGGATGGACCTGCTGTCCAGCCCTGGTAAAAAAAATACTCAACCTGCTCAATAAGTTTTGGAGCAAAACATCAATGGAGTAGTGCCCCATACCCTTGGGGAGGAAGTAGCTAGAATTTGGGAGAGGAAAGAAGCAAAAATTCTTCCAGCAAGAAGGTGGTTTCATAAAGAATTTTAAAAAACAGTCCTTTGTGAATGCCAGAAAGGACAGAGAGGGTGCTACAAATGCCTGAGGAGCAATGCCAATTACATAGAGCTACAGTACCCTTCAAACAATCCTAACCCACAAAGTCAGGCTGTGAGATGCTTGCAAGTCTGCAACTACATCCCACTGTGTTTGACATTACTACTGGAACTTGCACACATATTTAACAGTAGCTAAGTTATGTTCTTGCCAGGGTCAGTCATATTTTCCATTCCTGTGAAACAGGTGTTGTGGCTAAGCACTGGGGGTTCTTGTGAACTTGCTCATCATACCTGTCCTACTGTTAAACTATACCGTTGAAGATATAACTCCCTTCTTTTAAGCTGTCCTCAGGAGACTGTTTATTCTATTGTAGGACAGATACCATTACGTCTTTCTCTGCCAGTGTTTCAAATCAGATCTGAAGAAACGTTGGAATAAAACGAAGAAAAAGGACCATAAACATAAACATCGGAATTCTTCAATAAACTGCCATGTAGGCAGATGCTTTTCTCTTGTTCAAAATGGAAGAGAGCCAAAGAAGTATTTCACAAAGCGTTCAGATGAAAAGGTATTATTTTCTTCTGATGGACGAATGTATATGTCTCAGCTGGTGTGGCTGCAGGGAGAATTCCTCTCTGCTATTCACTGAATGACTAATTTGTCTGTGACAGGACAGTTAGATGGAAGAGGCAAATATTTGTGATACAGTGTAAATGCATTGTTTGGATTCCGTATTTTTCACAAAATTTTCAACCAGGAATAGACCCTTCCCATTATGTTGCAAGATGAAAAGTGACCAGTGGCACAAAATGTCCAGACTAAAATGTGAGGTGGCTCATCAAGGTGAGTGGAAAGGTATGGTTCTTTTTATTTCAAAAATTCTGTTTTGTTTTGTTTTGGTTTGGTTTTTTAGACCAAGTACATGCCTCATAAAGAAACCTATGTGTAGGTCTAGAGAATTTTTTTTTTTTCCACTCACTGGATTTTAAGTCTAGACCTTATAGTTTTGATAGAACCTTATAGATAGATAGATAGAACCTCCCAGCAGAGCTACAGGCTGGGAGAGGAATGGTTGGAGAGCTGCCAGGCAGAGAAGGACCTGGGAGTGATGGTGGATAGTCGGCTGAATATGAGCCAGCAGTGTGCTCAGGTGGCCAAGAAGGCCAACGGCATCCTGGCTTGTATCAGGAATAGTGTGACCAGCAGGGCTAGGGAGGTGATCGTCCCCCTGTACTCAGCTCTGGTGAGGCCGCACCTCGAGTACTGTGTTCAGTTTTGGGCCCCTCACTACAAGAAGGACATCGCGTTGCTTGAGCAGGTCCAGAGAAGGGCGATGAAGCTGGTGAGGGGCCTGGAGAACAAGTCCTACGAGGAGCGGCTGAGGGAGCTGGGCTTGTTCAGCCTGGAGAAGAGGAGGCTCAGGGGCGACCTTATCGCTCTCTACAGGTACCTCAAAGGAGGCTGTAGTGAGGTGGGGGTTGGTCTGTTCTCCCACGTGCCTGGTGACAGGACAAGGGGGAATGGGCTTAAGTTGCGCCAGGGGAGTTTTAGGTTAGATGTTAGGAAGAACTTCTTTACTGAAAGGGTTGTGAGGCATTGGAACAGGCTGCCCAGGGAAGTGGTGGAGTCACCATCCCTGGAAGTCTTCAAAAGACGTTTAGATGTAGAGCTTAGGGATATGGTTTAGTGGGGACTGTTAGAGTTAGGTCAGAGGTTGGACTCGATGATCTTGAGGTCTCTTCCAACCTAGAAATTCTGTGATTCTGTGATTCTGTGATTATAGAAAAAAAAAAAAAAAAAAAAAAAAAGAAAACTGAGAAAATGTATGGAAGAGAAAATGGTAGAATGGTAGAAGTAGTTATGCATTTGGTAGACGTACAGGGTGAGATAATTGACCATTTGGTACCAAAAATAAAATAAAAAAAAAAAGGGGAAAAAAAGGAAATAAAGGTTTCAGCAAGGCTAAAGGCAGTCGAAGCAAAGCTGATAGCAATGTAATTACTGAAAATGAAAATGTTTATGATTTTTATTGGTCTGAAGAAGAATTACATGGAAATATTACAGCAGCTGGTGAATCTCAAAAGGCAGCTGAGTAACAAATGCATGAGTCACTGCCAAATGATCTCCCTGGCAGCCATGGTGTGGTTGGTTAAAGTGGTGATGTGCTTTCCAAGAGACTACCCTACAGGACGCTTACCTTGGTCCTTCAACCTTACAGGCACTTTTCACAATGTGAAAGGTAGTAGGCACAAAAATATTGATTTTGGTTTTTAACTCTGGTAAGAAAAAAAATAAATGAATAAAAGTTATTTATTTTTTTCCCTCTGTTTTCCCCTCCATTGTCCTTAGATGGCCACAGTCCTTGGCTGTGGTGGCATGGTAGCACAGCCAGATGCCATTTGCCAGGAAAAGCAAGCTGAAGTCTGCAGGAGATGGGCAGTCACTGGCGTGGGTTTTCTACTGGTGGGTAGAAAAGTGCTTCATCTCTTACCAGATGTCAGCACTGGTTCCAGCTTTAACACTGATCTGCTGGGAGCAAACCACTTCTTACCTGCCTGTCACCCATGCTGCCATTTGCCTGCTCTTGTAGGCAGAACACTTGTTGAGGCAGAGGATATCTCCCTCTCCATCTGTTTTCCCACTGCAAAACAAAAAGAGAGCCCGATTTCAGTCTAATTTGTCTTTACAGCACTCCATTACACCAGATAACCTACTGGTTTTTTTCCACCAGAATGGGATGAAGCAGTAAAGCATGGATTAAAGCAGATTCTAGCCCTATTTACACCATTGCTATGGAAGCCCAGGCACAAAGGGACAGTGAGACAGAGACAGCATTAAATAGTTTCATGTTTTAGTTCACTGTTTTACCTTAATTAGAAATAAAAGACTTGCATTTTAAGGCTGTTTGGTCATTGTAAAAGTCATGAAAAGGACTGATAGAAACAATTTCCAAATATTTTCTGTTAGGAAAGTAGAGGTTTTGCAAATCAATATATCTCCAGGGAAGGATCAATTTTTGTGGAGTTTTCCCATCATGATAATCTAAATTAAATATTTCATTTTATGTTGACATTAATTTCTGCATCTAGCTAGACTAGCACTGTGCTTGATAGGACTTACAGCCAAAAAATACTATTCCTTACTGCCCCCAATGAGCCTTGCTTTTTGTTTAGACTGCATCTCCCTGATGCACCAGAGTTTTCCATTGATGATGAAATGCTCTGGTGAATCCCTGGAGTTACAGCTGAACTCAGAAGAAGGAATATCAGAAAAAGGAAACACAGAACCACACTGCAAAGAGTAATTGCAGAAACCCAGACACACCACTACCGAGGTCATGCTAAGTTAAATGTACTGATACTGTACAGTTCCCTTTGATTTTTAAGTCAATTAATTCTGCAAAAGCTCTACGTTGTTTTTGCTGTTGTTGTGTTTGGTTGGTTGGTTTTGTTTGGTTTTGTTTGTTTGTTTTTTTTTTTTAAATTTCTTGCTCTTGTTTTATGTTTAGGCACACTCACATTTTTCTTAGATGTGTGTCTGTAAGAGCAGAATGAACAAAAGACTGAGATGATCTTTACATGAGATGGCATGAAGAGCAGGGAACCCTGAATGGCAAAGCCCTGAGCAAGCACAGAGAAGGAAGTGTACAGGTGAAAATACTGAAACTTGGCTTGTTTTCAGTGGAAGTTTGTTTGTGTGTTTGCCTTTCAAATTGTGTACAGCATTGGAGGGACTTTTGTCAAATCAGCCTACCTACACTGTTGTCCTGCCTGATGTTGCAGCCTTGAGAGGGGGCTCTAAATTTTCTCATATTGCAGTTGTGATACTTCCACAGACAGATTTCCCATCAGGTTGGATACAGCTGCTGAAATCTTTTTTCACCCGATCCTTGGGGGACCCTATGTAAGAATGCATGATGGAGAAGGAAAGAGGCCTTGGGTGGAATTACAGCATCCCTTTTGGGAGCCACACAGATGACCCTTACTGGCAGAAGTTGTATGACAGTCCACATCCTATAAGGTCCAGTCCTGCTGGCATATCATGACTGGATATCTCCTTGGGTCTGCACCATCCAGAGGAGCCAGTACCTGCTTGGAGGCTGCCAGGGTAAAGCAGAGGCTCTCCAAGATTCTTGGACAAGGAGATTACTAGGAAAATATTTGGTGGAAAGGGTGAGGGGGGCTTTTTTCTGTGCTATAGAATAATCTCTCTGCCATTAATCTCTCTGCCTCTCTGCCATAATTAGGAATACTTCATGCCATCTTCCATCAACTATTTCTCTAATATACTGCTTATTTAAACTCTAGTTTTATGATATGATTTTCCTCATTTGTAGCTATAAAATGTCATAAAGCCATGTAACAAAGTGGAGCGCCAGGTCTTATCAAATGAAAACTAGCAAAGGCTTCTTTTTGACAGATAGTTTGAGAACTGATAAAATAATAATGCAAGCTCTTTCTTTTTTGACAGACCAGATTTACCAGTACACCCTGGTACGTCAAACCTCTCCAGACACACAAAACAGCTGTAAACATGGTTTAACCAGACTGTAAAATCAAGTTTACAGCTGCTTTGCATCACCACAATGGCTCATAGCAGGCAGCACATACCAGCAAACGTGGGCCTAATTGTACACTAATGAACGATGAAGTATTTCAGCATGCGGTATTCACTTTGGCAGAATGAAAAAGAAATCTTTATATAGAGCAGATATGTTAGAATTTAGCTTGGATTTGCTCGAGAGGAAAAAAGTCCTCTTTTATTCTGGATGGATTATAATTAAGAAAAGCATCAGAGATGAATTTCTCAAGGTTAGAAATTTTAAAGAGCTTTAAGAATACATCCACTCTTTCCAAATATATTACCACCTGCTCAGGCTGGAGTTACAAGAATTGGAACTCTTAGTATAATTATAAAACAATGTCCAAAAAATCTGCTTATGTAAGCATGTGTTTCCATTAGGGAATAAAAATCATTACAGAAAACAAGATAAAAAGTTAATGTTGCAAGTCTCATTGTCTCTGTATAACTTCATTAATGTTGAGTAACTATTCTTTGCAAGTTGTTCCTTGTAGAAATCTGTAAAAATCATTGAAATCAATTGCAACCTAGATGTGTGCTTAGCCTGTAGTTATCTTAAAGAAGAAATGTTCATAGTACTACTTTTTGGTGGTTTTAAGACATACCTTTTCTTCTGTAAATAACATTCATGGCCTGATGGCAGTCCCCCCTGCTGGGAATACAGTGGTCTTGGTTTGTGTGATTTTGACAACCACAGAAGCAAAAAGACATTTTATTTGTCTAATTCTTAAGAAATCAAGTTGATAAAAATCTATGGTGTTGGCCAAATTAATTTACTGGAACTCAGAAAACAGAGTGAAGTAGGTGACCGGTTCTTGTTCATTTTTTCAATGAATTGTGCTCAAATTGCAATGAAAACTTGGGACAGAACAGCTCATTATCAGAGAACTAAATTTTCCTCCTCTTCCTCCCAGGCATTGTGCCAACAGCAGTGCAGGATGTGAGGGAGATTTGGACCCTACACGGTGAAGATTCATGTATCACTCATCACTCCATGTGCCTCCTGGAGCCCAGAGAGACATGGCCAACAAGTCAACTTGACTTGCTTTTGGGGCTCTGCCTTCCAAAACTGATTACAAAGCCCTATGGTAGAAATAGAGCCTATTACACCTGGGCTACCCAGAGACTGACTCCAGGTACATTTGTGTCACCACTGGCCAGCAGAGGCAAGTGCCTCACCCAACAGCAGGGAGTTGGTGCTTGCCTGGAAAACACAATGCAGAATATCAGCAAAACATTACATTGGTTTTGAAAACTCATCCCAAGAAGGAAAAAAAAATGCCAGTTTAAAGATAAAGCCAGGAAAGTCTGGTTTCCAGCCTGTAAGGTGTTTAACCTTTCTTCATTCTTGAATGTTAAGCATCCCACACACTTTCAGTGATAATAATAACAGAATCAGCAATAATCATAATAGGAAAGCAAGATCTGAAACAAAAGTAGAGCTGAATGCAAAACATTAAGGAGGTGTTAAGTTTCATGCTGAAAATTATGCACCTAAAAGGTACAATTTAGGAAATCATACTTAACCAGCAGGAATAAAAAAAGATGAACTCTTCATGAAAAAGAAAGGATAGAACAATTCTGGAAAGTCTTTTGTCACTGAAACTACAAAGGTGAATGATGAATCAGCTTGTGGCATGGCATTAGAATGAAACTTATCTTCCCTGTAAAAATGGTTTTTATTCAAGTCAAAAATACAGTCATTGTGTTACATTTCATGGGGAAATGTAACACAATGTTACATAGGAAACAAGCTCTTAGGGAAAAAAAAAAATACACACACACACACACAAAATATATTTTCCCTGAAAAAAAAAACAAACAACAACAAAAAACTTTTAACGGAAGTAACTTCTTCAAATAACCAAAAGGCTTGTGGACACTTCCAGAAAAGATAACGCTCATACAATATATGAACATGAATATTATAGCAATAAAAAAAGGTAGTGGTTCAGAAGACGGACATTAGTACTGCCTCCCCTTTTCACACAACTCAAGACATGCTTTATTGTATTGAAGCTAGTCAAGTAGTGATAGCAAGATACTGGTAACAAATATCACAGAATCACAGAACTGTAGGGGTTGGAAGGGACCTCGAAAGATCATGAAGCAAGTCTCTGACTATAATCCCACATTGTGCAGAGGAAATCATCTTTCATTGGTCAGGAAGTTTGCAAAGCTGTATCCCTGTTGCTGCAGATGAGATTCTCAGACAAGATTCTCAGATGGCATAAAAGTTTGTCACTGCCTCCGTCTCAAAGGAACTACCCCAGTTTACATCCAGAGAGGCCCTGAGCCCTTATTTATTGTGACTATTTGTCTCTTTTAGTACTTCCATTACTGTCTGCATGGAGCAGCAGATTATCCAGGCATCTCTATCTGGGAGGATAAATACACTTGTAGCTGATGTATTTGTGAGGAAGGGCATATGCTTTTTTCTAGAGACCTGTTCTCAGAGACTGGATTAGTTTATGGAGAAGTCTGCTGGTCCTAATGTAGGGGGCAGTTAATTTTTGGGTCAGCCTTCAGGTGCTTAATAGCAGGAGCAGCAAACAAGGAACCAGGTGAGGCTCCACTGATAGAAGTGCTTGTCATCAGCCAAACAGGCAAACTGGGCAGCCCTCAAGCAACACCTGAGATATGCTAGAACCAACATCAAGAGAAAATCCTTTCAGATCCCTAACTGATACCAAGCAGACAAAAACAAAAACAACCAAAAAATCACATGGAATTAATTCAAAGTCATTATAGGAATTTTGTAATGAACAGAGACAAATATTTGGTTGTGTGAGAGCCAAAGGTCAGAAGAGGCAGATTACTGATCCTTCACTTTTAAAGTGGTTTAGTTTTTATGTTCCTTTAAACACAAAGTGCAATTTCTACAAGGACTAAAAGTGAATTTACCTAAATATAAGTTTGAAAAACATCTTTTATCTCTGTTAGACACAGTTAAATGTATTTTTTTTTCACACCAATGATACGTCTTAACTTCAACTTAATATTACATCTTGAAATTGCATGTTACGATATGGGGAAAAAAAAAAAAAGACAAATATACTATTTCCTTACATAAAGAGAAACGTTTTTTCCCCTATTTTTTATAATCACTCATGGTAGAACATCATTTGCTGTTAGACTATTACATATTAAGAAACTACATGAAAGTTTTGTGTTTTTTGTTGTTGTTGTTGCTGCTGTTTGTGTTGGTTTTGTTGTGTGTGTGTTGTTTTTTTTTTTTAATTTTTTTATTTTGAATAAAAAATTTCTTTTTTTCTGTCTATTTGGCTTTTATGGAAGTAAAAGTAGATTGTCAGTCTAACCTAGATTCTGATAAGAGCAAGATAAAAGCTATGCTGAAGAGATTTCTGCCCATAAACTAATCCGTGTAAATATTTCAGGTATGACAATCCTCAGAGAAACAAAAAATAAAATGCCTGGTTATCATAACCTTTTATTCATATGTTCTGAAAGTTGGGTACTTTTAGAAAGGAAACACCTGCTAAACTGCCATACTGAACACTGAAATGTTGACATTGAAAGGAAATGAGATTGAAATTGTTTGGTAGAAGTAAATTGAAGAAGTAAGTAAGAGAGAGAGAGAGAGAGAGAGAGAGGGAGAGAGAGAGAGAGAGAAAGAGGTACTAGCAATTATGGTTATAATGTTTATTTATATAAAATATAAATATATTATACATATTCACACAGTGAATCTTTGATCTCTTTGGGATTTTCCCCTTACAGTCATCCTAAACAACCAGTTGTATTTCTACAGATCTGTAGATTATCATATATTTTACATATGCAGATTATTATATATTTTAGATATCTTATTATATACCTTACATATATGTTACATTATATATCTTACATATAAGCAATATATATATGCCATTGTTTCAAGACTATTTCTTCATTTTCTAGGGGTAGGCTATTCTTTAAGGGAGAAATATAGGTGTTTTCTCAGGAAAGGAAACAATTGTGTGGCAGACTAAAGTGTAACAAACAGGGAAAACAGGCATCAGTTTGAAACTACTCAGAAGTTTGAGTGTTGGAAAAGTTTCTGGAGAAGAGAGTAGCAGGCAGATGAACTAGTCAAAAGTATATGGAACTATATTTATTATGTAGTTAACCATAAGGATATTACCCACTTCACTTCCTAGTGACAGCTGAAAATCACATCACACAGACGTTATAAATGTCAAAAGTGTCATTCAGAAAAAAAAAAAAAAAAAAAAGCAATGGAAATTGTTCACTTTTTTGTCTTTCTGCACTACAGCAAGAGACAACAGAGGAACGAGCCAATCGATCATAGCTTATACAGTCAGACTCCTAGGGCTTGCACGATGCTCTGCAATTTGTGATTTGACCTCTTGGTACCTTCCTCTTGCTGAGGCTCTCACAGAAAAAATGATGTGCCAATGAAGAGTAACACAAGATTCATCTTATTTTACTAGCTAGGTCACAACAACTGTTTGGGTTAGTCTATAGCAGTCTGCAATGACTTGAAAAGATATAGTAAAGGTCTGTGGAATTACTTCCTAAAAGCATCACCAGTAAAGCCAGAAAACACACCTAGGTCTATCAGATGTAGTACCAGGTGATCCATAATACAGATACTTGTGTGATCTTCTCTTGGCTGCTGTAGCAGCAAGCACAACAATAGAAATGTATTTTATTAAAGAAAACAAGAACTAATATGAATACCATCTGGTAGTATCCTGTGTTGTACTGTGTCTACTTTTTTCCTGATGTCCTGATGTCATAGGAAGATTGATCCAGTGTAGGCAATACTTTTGGTGCTATAGGACTAGTGCCATAAATTACAGACTTCTGATGCTTGGCTGCCAGCAAATGTAGTCAAATCCAGCGGCAAAGACAGCCTTCCCTTGTATCTGGCTGATCCTCGTGTCCAGTGCAGGCTTGCTGAGCTCCTTGGCCGGTGCTGGTGTGGCCTGCGGAGTGCTGCAATGTGCTGTAATGCAGGAGATACACCAGCAATCTCACTGATGGCCCAGGATCAAGTGATTTGGGAGTGTTAGTGCATGTGCTCACTCAGCACCCTATGCAACTTAATTTACCAGCTCATTAGTGCTTCTTAAGCAGCAACTGCTATCCCCAGCCAACACAGACCCTGGTCCCTTAGGTACCCATTTTTCCTAGCCACTTACCAGAGTACTTGGAGATTCTTCAAAGTTATCATCATTCACTAATAATAAATTTTGTAGTGGTGTATAAACCAGAGACTAAGATTGCTGGAGAGGAGATACCTACATTTGTTCACACATCAGGAAGGCAGTAGTGGGATTCACAGTGGATTATAAGCTCTTCCAGTCTGGCTGCCTTTGCTCTCCCTATCAGGTCATAAATTGATGTACTGAATGGAACTGCATATAACTGGGAGTCCTGCGACATCCACCAAAGACTCACTGCCCTCATGCACACACACACTCACCTCACTCACTCCTCTGCTATTTACTTTTGATTTATGGTTCACTGGAAATCCATGTGGTCCTGGTTTGAAAATGTTACACAGAGTGAATCAATTATAGTGTACTAGATTGATAGTCCACCTACTGTATTTAAAAATAATTGAACTGTGAAATTATTAAGTAAACTGAGATTTTTTATAAGTTTGAGTGGTAGGTAATTATAAGTGGCAACTATGGAAGAACAAAAGTATATTATGCAGTAGTGGCAAGAATAAATGCTAAACTTGTGGCACTTTGGAGGTCTCTTTAATTTCAGTATTTATGAGAGATCATCAAATTTAAACATGGTATGAAGTATGTATGGAAGATAAATTGTACAAAGGAATCACCAAGAAACAAGAGTCAAAATAGTATTAAATGTATTAGGAAAATAATTCTAGTTTCTGATAAAATAGTACTGAAAATCAAGCTGTAGTATCTATTACTAAAATTAAAGCTAAATGAAAAATATCGGGGAATTCAGCATAAATGCTGAAGAAGAAATATATTAAATTAAATACGTTATTCTAGTACTTTGGGATAAATATGGAGAAACACACGAATGCAGCATTTCTAGAAAGAGTTTTTTAATACCAAAGGATAGATCAAGGATGATAATTTATATAGTAACCTTCACTTAAATAATTGATTCTGGTCACACTAAGAAAAATCATAATAGCATTTTAATGGCATAATTTTAGAAAATTTCATATGACATTTAACTAAAAAAAAAAAAAAAAAAAGTCAATACTACCACAAACCTAAATTTATACCTAAATATTTTGTTCTCCACCATATAAAATGGGTGACATTTCTGTCTTTCAGACACATTTACTACTCAGCAAGGTTGGTGGAACAAGTCTCCTAAATGCCACCTCAAGAAAGAATTATGTAATTTCACTTCCTCGATAAGACAAAAGTTTGGTCTTAAGAGAGAAATGCTCTAGAATCCCAGGGGAATGGAAAAGACAAAATATATATTAAAAAAATAAAAATAAAAATAAAAATAAAAATAAAAATAAAAATAAAAATAAAAATAAAAATAAAAATAAAAATAAAAATAAAAATAAAAATAAAAATAAAAATAAAATAAAAATAAAAATAAAAATAAAAAATTAAGGCAACCATCATCCAATGTGCTTGCATTCAGTAATGTCAACAACCAGCCACTCATCAGCATCTGGAGGAAGAGGATATTTGTAAAATTAAATTTAGAGAAGACAGAGATAATCTCTGGTTCCCTCTGCAGTCACTGTGGAGAGGCAGACTGCTTCAGCATTCGTGTGGCACCCTGGGCCTTCACCCCAAGATGCTGCTCTGGCTGTGGGAAATGCTCTGGGACATGGGAAAGACCACAGCCATCCTGACCCTACTCTTCCATCCTTTGCCTCCCAAAGGCTGTTCCTCACATGGCCCAATATAGTCTCCATGGTTTCTCTCATCTTATTCCAGTATGAAGTAATTCAATAGCAGCTCTAGCCACAAGTTGTCACCTGATGGTATCACAGAATCTGACTCTGATCACAGAGCTCACTGACAAGCCTGAGAACAGAGGTAGTCAAATCTCAGAGCTCTGGATTTATTAGAAATAGTTGTATTTTGAACAAAAACAAAACAAAACAAAAAAGTAAACTATAGAAGTAGCTTAGATTATAAACTATAGAGGTAGCCTAGATGCATTGATTTTATAGAGTTTTCAGCATTAGAGTTTTTGAGTGGGAGCACACCATAAGTCATGTGACATCTAATTATGTTTATTCATTGTTTATTTAGATGCTTTACTAATTACAATTTATTATTTTCTATTCAGGTGCAAAATACCTTCTGCCCACATTGCACTGACAGCTTGCACAATAATCAAAGTTTTTTCCCAAGGAAAACCTTTGCAAGAACAGTTTCCTAATAGCCTGGAAAAACTTCATTTATCCTGGCAAGTAATTATTCACATCATGAAGTCATTGTAATGGTTGGTGTTAACAACGTAAGTGACAATCACAACTGGGCCACAGCTACATAATGATTTTAAAGTTCCTGACAATGAACTGTACAAATCCTACAAAGGGTATGTAGAGCCCCTTCATCTGTGCTAAGTTCAGCAGGAGGTGAAGGGCATCAGCAGCATTAGAGGCACTCAGCATCTCCAAGGATCATCCCTCTCAGCTCCAGTAAGAGTCAATTATCTCTTGATGCACCTGAAAGAGTTTCTTTAATGCTTCCTTACAACAAAGTCCGAAGAGTGTAGTGGGTTGTGCCACTGACGATCTGCCTGATAATCTGCCATTATCAGGTAGGTGTGAGGAATGCTATAAATAAGCATTAAAAACAAACAAACAAACAAACAAACTCAATGCCCAGGTAAGTGGATGGTTACCCAAACTGCAGAAAGCCCATTGTGCAGTCTGTGAATTTCAATACATGATACAGTGTATAGGATTCCTTGGGATGCTGTTATTTCAGAAAACAGGAGTAATATCCCTGTAGCCCTTCATACAGTTTTTATAGTATCATTACAATATATCTCTAGAGCAGAAATCTCACTAAGATAGTATATAAAATTATTCTCTGAGAGTTTTTTTATTATTATTATTATTGTCTGTCATGCATTTTTAAAAATGTATTACGTATTTTTGCTTTCCCCATTGATGCATAACGATGGCAATGGCTGATCCATCCAGTACAAACAACAGCCCATGATAAATTTAATAGAAGCACTTTTTGATGTATGCTGGAAGAAGGATGGAGGAGTCACAGATGTTGAAAAGTGATTTCTTTGTCTTCATTTTGTATCTTAACAAGATGCAAATACCCCTTCTGTCTAGCATGATAATTTGTTTAGTGTAATGTGCATTTGGTAATGATAACAAGGGAGAAATGTTTAACCTTAGGTACTGTACTTCACACTCAGAATAAATTGCTTCTTTCAAATGTGCTTGTATAAACTGTGAATTTAAACTCTCGGTCCTTGTGAACAGCTCTTCTGATGTTGTATTTGTGTTAGAGGAAAATGTCCATTATCTTTCAGGACATCTCTAGGAAGCTAATCTACAGGAGGAATGAAATTCAGCAGAGGTTAACAAGTCTGCACCTTTGATCCACTCTCACACAGCTAAGCTAGACAATGTTATGCCAAAGCCAAAAATACTTGGGGAACTTTAAACCCACATATATCTACAATCTTTACAATGCATGATATTTTTCATTAGGTCTTCTCCTGTAATATTTCTGACTTCTGCTTCCTTCATATGCAAGTCAGTTTGCAGGGATGACAGGAACAAATGTAACTGAAGGTCTTTGTAGCCTTCATACTCTGCCACATAGTAGATACTGCCTCAGCATGTGGATGTAGGGGTTAATTTAAACAAAAGCAGTTATTTTCTGCTGCCTTACTCTCTCTAAAAATAAATGGATTACTGCAAATTTTAAACTGTTTTAACAAGTGATATACCTATATCCTGCTTACAATCATTTTTCAAGACAAGAGAATTTATTTATCCAGGAATGCCTTGAAATATCAGTCAAAATTCTGTAATTTTCAAAAAGCTTTTTTTCACTCTCTTAGCTATACACTACAGTGCTTAATGTGCTATTTATTGACAGTTATTTCAGTGTCTGAACAATAGTATCAAAATCACTCCTACTCAAGAGCAGGTTAGTATGGAAGAACGACTCACCTCTGGCAACATTTCAAAACACACTGCTAATTACCAGAACTATGTTTTGACTAGTAGCAATACAGGAACCCTTTGTAGAAACTTGACTCCTTATAGAGACAGACCACTATGTCATTTCATTGCAGCTGAAGAGGTTTTAAATGACACTTTTGGTTCTGAGAAAGTGATGACAATGCTGCAGGATTTCACAAGAAGACTGTGATAACTGCAGCAGCAAAAGCAAAGGATGCTTAATAGAACCTCAGCACCTATTATTACTGTTCTTCCAAAACATAGATTTCCTTAAATCAATTTAGTATGTAAGGGGTTTCAGTCAGCATTCCAATAAATTGCATTTAGAAAGTAACTGATCAAAATCTACAGGCACTGCCCAGGTAATTCTGGTTAATATAAGGGAAATTGGCTGTGAGTGTCTAAAGAAATACTTCTGAAGATCTAACTCTCACTGTACAAATGAATAGTCAAGCTTACTTAGAAGTTTGGCTTCATGTCATAATTATTTTCCCTTGTCCAGCTTTTTCTATGAACTGCACTTCCTAGAGGGATCAGAAGAAGATTTTTTTAAACATTCATCCCTCAAGACAGATATTTCAGGTATTCACAGAAGCCCTTCATAGCTCCCAGCAACCATGTCATTCAGGCAGTTGTAGCCACAGGAGTTGACCTGAGATGTCCACATCATATTTACTAGCAGATGCCTGTTGTAAGATCAGTCTCATTTTGGGCCAGCCATAACTGATTTTGCTTTCCTGTGCAGGTCAATGGATACCTAAATGTCTGTGAAATGGTATCATGGCTGCAAGGTAATACTCCTATATTTCCTTTTATGACAGTTTCTGTTTTTCACTGCCACTCTACCCCATTAATTCTGCTTCTGAGAGCTGAAAAATAAGGTTCCATATATCCATATAATGGGCTGCATGTATTTCTGAGATGTCTTCCATATCCAAATTTTCCTAACTCTTAAAGAATCATTACTAAAGTTCCTTAATTATCTCTCATCCTAGATAATCCTAAAAAGTACTTTATACATTAATAAATTCCTGATGAGGTTCTCTCCCCACCTCTCAAATGCCAGCCCCAAGGCCCCATGCTCCCATGCAACATCTGCTGAGTAACCAGCTACCAAGTTAGCTTGCTCTGCATTTCCAAGCAGTAACAGGGAACCACATGAACAATAGATCTCTGCCTGAGTACCTGACAGTACCTGTAGAAAAAAAGTAGATTTTCTTTTATTGAGATTATAGAGATTATAGGTACATCCATGGAGATTCTCAGAAAGAAACAACCCTGTTCTCAGCATATAACTCAGAGTCTGTTGTTTCACTGCCCATGTAACTCAGTACTGAGTCCAGAGTTTGGCCCAGTGTGGGCCAAGTTTGACCTCCTGGAGTTGTTCAGTTCAAGCTCACATGGAGCCTCTGCTGAGAAACCTTATTTTTAATGGCACAGCTGCCCAGCTGCAACCAGGGCCCTGCTTCAGTGCTCTCCTCATTTCCTGGGATGCTGCATGATGGAGCTGCAGGAGCAAGCCCTTCACTTCCTTCAGCACTGGTCCTTCATTCCATTAATGCAAAGCAATCTTGCAGTGTGGTAGAAAAGGTGTTTGAAGCATGCTGGACACAGAAGTAGCATCCACCTCAGTGAGGGATTTGTCAGGAATCTGTCTCATAGATGAAAATCTGGCATCCTTTCCTTCCATGCTGGCTCCAGTCTTACTCTTAATATCTGTTCTCAAGTTATGCAACTTTTTGAGTTTCCCTCCTCCTGTAATCTTATAAGATTGGAGGATTTTTAGTAACACATTCTCAACTCTTGTTTGTAACAGCATGCAGTTTGTGTTTACCTCAGGGAACAGTGCCTGAGCTCATTGATAGAAGTAACAAATCAGATAAAGTCTGTGAAACTGTTCAGAAGAAAATAAATCTCCTTAAGAGCATAAATCAGTCTCTTGGAGCTTGTCCTTGTAGAGCTTAAAGACAAAGTGACAACCAAAAATGACAGAGATCAAGGGCTAGAGCAGCTCAGCTGTGTTGCAAGGAGTTTATAATTTTTTGACAATTAATCAGCAACAGTGGGGCCTGATCTGCAAACACCTATTAAATCTACCATTCCTTACACTTTTGCCCAAACTGAAAAAATTTCAGAAGTGCCTCAGCTCTGTGATGAAAGGACAAGGGTCTTGAGATATCCCAACACATCAACTGATAAGTTGGGGTATGTCAGATGACAGTTTTGACATAGAGTTTTAGCTGTGGTGAAGATGAGAAACCTGCAGCTTCTTTAACTTTGGGGCTGTCTTTTTTTCATTTTCTTTTGACTGTTTTTTCAAGCAGTTTATGTGCCCTTTTGATCACAACTGAGGCCCTGGCCCAGACAGCATTACAGGCCAGATGGACCTGCTCTGCTCAGGGTGTTTCTGAAGCCGTCTGCTGTCTTGCGTGTCCATGTGTGACAGCCATCCCCACCTATATGCTGATATACTCAGCCCTTTGTGACAGCTACATCATCCAGTTTACCAATCCTTTAATTTATTTAAAATAGTATTGCCATGCCAGCAGTATTTTATTATTTCAGGATTTTCAGACATGACCATTGCAAAAACACAGCAAAGCCACTGCTCCCAAAGGATGAGCAAAGCTGAAAGCTCTCTCTCCCCCCCCCACCCCCACCCCCCACCCCAGGAAGCTCTGTCTGCTCATGTGGAGGGGGAAGGAAGAAGAGAAGAGGAGAAGAGGAGGCTGGAGCTCCAGAGACATGAGATTTAACTCCAGACTGTTCCTGTCAATGTCCTGAGGGAGCCAAAGCTATAGAGCTTTGCCAGTCATGATCAACTTCACCTTTTGCAGTTGGGCACTCAGCTTAGCCAGTCACAGTCAAGAAAAGGCTTGGGCTTTGCACAGACATGCAGAACTACTTTTTTAAGCTCAAATGATACCAGGTGCTTTCTTTATCTTAGTACATTTGGCCCTCTGTTAACAGACCCAGAGTGCTCTTTGATAAATGCAGATCTATGAGACCTGTTTTTCTCTATGCCTTGTTTTCACTGTGTACCATAACCCAGTGGTTGCCTTCCCCCTGGTGCAGTGTGTCTTCTGTAATGCATCCACTCACACGATGCTCTAGAAAACAAGGGACGTACAAGTTCCAAGCAGGAAGAGTGTGCTATTAAAGGAACCTAGCAGGGAGGTTTCATGTCAGTTAAGGACACCGTGTTGCTTAATGGGCAAAATAGGGGCTGTTGATACTCCACTAACTATAGTTAAAGGGTGAGTTTATGGTAAGCTGATTAATGATGGACATTAATTCCACCTAATTAATTACCAAGGAGGAGTTATGGCTGGGGAAATCTAGGAGCCTCTGAGCTTCTCCGATTTTAGCTAAGAATTGATTTTAGAAAGTAATAATCTGAGAATGACCAAGAAAAATGCCAGCTAAAATAGAAGTGATGAGTTTAAAACATAGTCAATCGGAAAGAGACAGATGTGACACCATGGAAAAAAATTACCTACTAAGCAAAATTATGTTGAAATATTATAACCAAGAAGGCAAATCCAGCCTTGCAGGCAGAAAACTGTCTGCTTTAAAAGAAGGGAGATTGTTCACCAACCTTAAGTTAAATGAAAGGTATTATCTAAAATAAGATGCAGAGAGAAATCTCAAAATATGACTGACAAATCTTGACAATTTGTTAACTAAGGCAGAAGTTTTGGAATTTCACCTAGAGGTGAACTACAAAAGAGGGAAAAGGTAAATCTGTGCTGATTTATAGCCAATGAAAGGAAGTGTTTAACCCTTTAACAGAAGTAAAAAAGCTTTTTCACTTGTTCTTCTACTTCAAAATTCATTCCCAGTCTATCCTGAAAGTCACATTTTTTACTTGAAAATGAATAGTTACTGTGGTACGACAGCAGAATTGAAGAAGAGAAATTTAATTGAGGTAGGAAATGCAAATTTCAAAATGTTTTGGATTACTTTTTTTTTATATTAGGGAAAATATAAAGTTTTTATATACACTGCTCTTTCAAATACAGTTTAAAAATCCCTCAGTGTTGCACTTGTCATAGCTAGGTTACCTGAAAAAAAGGAAGATCAAGGTTGACATTTCTAGCATTTCTAAATTAAAAAGTAAAACACAAATATGTTTTAAATATATTTTTTCCTCCATCCAAGACAAATAAAAAACAGCAATCACCTTTTCCCCAAAGATTATCTGTAGAATACAATAAAGTCATATCATATTACTCTGCACATACTTTCAGGAATATTAAATCCACGGCTGAAGCTCATAAGTAAGCCACAGTGGACATCTGGGTGCCAGTCCAGGTTGTCCAGCAGTGCCAACACCAAATGCCCAGGGACCCTGCTGATGCTGTTGCTACAAGTCTCAACAGTCCAACAATCAGGATATGAAGAGACTTGGCTCTTCCTAGTGCCCTGGGGTGAGAAAGGGTTTCTAAAACCTCACTGAAATTCCTTCCACCTTCCTGCCTGGTATGACACTCACCAGCATGACCTCTGAGCCCTCAGTCATTTACTTGTCCCCAGGCCTCAGAGTAATTTAGCCTCTGCATTGAGCCTCTGAGTAATTAAATCACACTTTTATTTCCCTTCTGGTTCCCCCATGTGTCTTCAGACTCCAGCGCATCTTCCAAAACATATTAAGATCAAAAACTCTGGCTTCACCTCCCCTCTGTCGCGTAGAAACACACACGCTCTCTTAGGAGAAAAATACTGTAAGACATTACACTTCCTACCCTCTGCCCCATGCTGCCTCCTCCTTCTCCTGCAGAAGTGCTTCAGGGGTCCCCAGGGATTCCTTCTCATTATGCCCAACTGCCGTGAGAAATATCTTCACAGTTATGATATTCTGCCTCCTGTGAAAAGACAATTCGTTCCTCCGGGTATTCTGAGTATTAACCGGAGCCACACTAACCCTTGCTTTTATACTGCAGACAAATAGTTCTCGGAGGCCTAGCTACTTAACTCCACATCTAGCAACCACACACTCCTCTTCTGATATATTGTTAAATTTGCCGCTTGCTTCCTTGTCACTTTTGAAACTGGTCGTTTTCTCTAGTATCTTGAATGCCTGCAGTGCTAAAAGTAGCTGAGTCTAGACAATAGCCCACCTTGGCTTTTCACATTTATCTCCATCTGTTCTCTGGGCTGAAGCATTAGGGTTTAAGCAATGACTGGATTTAAATCCAAATGACTTCTTTTTCTTTTTTTTTTTTTTTTTTTCTTCCAGTAATAAGCAATCTGAGAATAGATAAAATAAAATGATTTTTATTTTCCCAAAAAAACTAACAATGGTGGAAACAGCAAGTTAAAGAAAATGAAAAGCAGAGTATACAGTTTTCAATAAAGGGATGTTTCTTTTTAAACCATAGAGAAAAAAAAAAAAAAAAGTAGTAATCTGCGGCAGTAATATAAGCAAACGGGTTATAAAATATCATTGTATAAACTACAAACATGAAAACAAACAGTATTTCCCAAGTCAAAAGAGAGAGCAAAACCATGTTAGGAATGACTGGAAGACTCACTAATGTTAACTTTTTTTTTAAGAGCAATTTGAAATGTGAATATGATCTGATGGAGATTTTTTCCTGTTTGTCTCTGCACAGCAACATGAGGTAGCTTTGTAAACTAACCATCCCAAGCTATGTTTTCAAAATATGTGAGGACTCAGAGATACCAGAACTTGCTAGGATCCCCAGTGCTTGGGATAAAGCCCTGACACTGTCATTCACTGCTGAATGTGTGTGGTTGATTACACACTCTTCATGTTCCTTTTCATAAACCAAGTAGTACAAAATTTTTCTTTATTGAGCACCATTTAATGCCTGAGCCATGTTAGAGGCTGCATAACAAAAAAATCACCTGCATCAGTTTGCACTTTAAAGACCAGTTTGGAAATCTCAGGGCAGAAGAGCTTTCTCTTGCTGCCTTCATTTCTTCATACCTATTATCATCAAGTGCATGCTGTGACTTCAGTGCTATTAAACTGCTATATAAATTTATTTCAGAGAATAAAGGCAAGGGAAATAAGACGTTGTTTTTCCCCAAACAGAATGTGGGGTATGCAGAAAAGCTGCAGAAAGCGCTGCCTCACCCACATGGGTGGATCTTAAGTACCACCCTTCCCTTATTTCAGTGTATCCTTTAAAATGCAGGTACACCTTTAAGAGCAGGAAACCCATGAAGAAAAATACTATGTCATCTCCAGGTTAATGACAGATTCATAACACGTACACATGAGGAAGGAGAGGGAGCACTTGTGTCGCCCAGCCTGGGAGCCTGCCGCCTAACACGCATGTTTTTACAAACCATTTCCCACGAGTAAAGACATGTTGCCTGACAAATTACATTAACCTTCCCCAGCACAGATATATGCAGAGGCTGTCAAATGTTCTGTATGAAATGAGTGTACTGAATAAGAATTCTCATAGCCCTTCACAGGAAAAATGAGACTTTTCTGAAATACACTTGGGGGAAAAATAAAGTCTCCCTTTAAACCTTTAAGCTTGTTCCTTGTTCCCATTGAGATGTAATAGTTTTTCTTATAGAAAATATGAAAATGTGACAGAATATCTTTCTTCCCATCATTTTTCCAGACTTTCTTATTCTTGTCTGTAGGTTGGCTGTTTGGTTGGAGTTTTTTGTTTGTTTTTGGTTTCAGTTTTGGTTTTTGTGTTACAACAAGGTACCAGAATTAATATAATGGCTGAGTTTAACAAACTTTTCCTAATAGTAATATACAGTGCCAAAATATTTTGTACTCCTTACCATTCCACACATGTCAGTATCTTCTGTTATGCATGCCAAAAATACAACTCTTTGATAACTGTGAATGCAGATACAACTGCAGTAATAGATATATTCAAATGTTATCTGGACTTGCTGTAGCTGATCATATTATTAGATAATGTTCCACTATGGATAAGATAATACTGTACTAATTATTGAACTACAGCTTAGAAAAATAAAGATAGATCACATGGGAATATATTCAGACATTATTCTTTTCTTGTCATTCCTCATAACCAGTGGAAGAAAAACTGATAACTATTAATGCAGACATGCACTGGCATTCTTAGGAAACTATGTTATGTCAACTGAAATAAGGAAAAAAGAAAAACCCGAGGCTAAACTTCAACATTGAAAACCATCTTGCAGTCAGGCATCTAAAATGAGATAAAATTTCATCACTGGTTCATCAGCTCTGTAGTTTCAGCCTTTGAGTCCTAAAACCACTATCTCTGAAAATACTGTCTCAGGCAGTTATTTGGAGATGCTGGTAATTCACACAACAGGGACTGTTTTCCTTAACTGAGATTAGTTCAACAACAAGTAGTTTAGTGACATCATCTGTAAACAAAAAATACACCATAATACATTGCTCACAACATATTATTTTAATTTCCATGCAGCCCATTTAATATCAAGAAGCTTTAAGTAATTCTTAGGAAGAGGATGTAGGAACAAACATAGCAAAAAAAAAATAAAAAAAAAATAAAAATAAATAAATTCAACAAGGCTAGTATTGTGATCCAGGCCAAAATTACAAAAGAAATCAGAGCAGAGCCTGCTCCAGTCTCATATTGATTCCAGCTTTAAATCCAGTGGGAATATTTGCACTGACTGTTGCAGTAGTATTTAATTCTCTGGTCAAACTCCATTTAAATATATATATTATATATTTACACACACATACTGTATATATATATACACATATATGAATATATATACATATATATATATACATATACATATATATATTTGCTGCAGACCTGCCAAGAATTGTGAAGGAATAGAAAGACGGATGTATAAATGCATTTTACAAAATAAAAATGCATTATAATCTGGAGAAAGTTAACAAGCCTGCCTTTTTCCTACCTGTATTCTATCAGAAAAGCAATCCATTTGCACTTTTTTTTTTTTTTTTTCATATGTTCAGTGCTTACAGTATACTGTTCTCATTACGGACTGGCAGTGTGCTGGGAATTAAGCCTATGTTACACACAGACAGATGTTATTTTATGGAGTGTCATTCAATGTAATGGTACCAGATTTTATCACTTAGCCTGCATCCCAATTACCCATTAGCAGTTTGTGTAGTTGGGAAGCAGGCAAATATCTGCAATGTAGCAATTATTTCAGGGTATCTGCTTCCCAAATTTGATGTGATGGGAAGCTTTTCCATAGTCAGTAACAGATATTTTAAACAAAAGTTTTTGACCTAGCAATGAATGACTGGAGAAACAGATGAGTCTTTACACCGGGCAGAACTCCTCTTCTTTCTCTCTCTTTTTTATTTTTTTTTTTATTTTTTTTTTCTTTTCAGTCCTTGGAACAGAAGTCTTGAATAAATGCAAATATACCTGATATGAGGAGACAACAAAGGACAAGCTTCCAGAATATTCTGATGGCTTGGTTTGATGGTTGTTTGCATTCATTCTTCTTTTTAGGCAGTGGTGTTTTTTTATTTTTGGTTGGTTGGTTGTTTTTTGTTGTTGTTGTTGTTGTTTTTTAAGTAGATCTGGTGTAGCCAACTGCCGTCATTGTTCTATCATAAAGCCCCCTTACATCTGGAAAGCCCTCATATTCAGCACATCCTCTGACAATGATGCAAAAACAAGCATCTGTTATATGCCTTTTCAGTAGCATGCAAAAGGTTATGATGTATCAGAAAATGATGTGCAATTATTCTCTTTCTGCATTTTTTTATTTTTATTTTCATTCTGTTCTGTGATGGTACATATACAGATGGAGAGTGGTTTCTGAGAATCTTTAAGAGAACCCTAAGCAAGTTTATAATAGAAACCTGGATTGGCTCATCCAATATGGTGGGGGAGAATCTGCCAATGCCAAGCTCAAGAGCCCAAATTCCAGGGCAGAAGAGGCCAGACTCCCCAAGCAACAGCTTCAACAACAGCTTCACATTTTAAGACCACGTTAAGAGTATGTTAAGAGATAAGAGTACAGTAGTGAAAATCTTTTGTAGGAGTTTGTTTCCAGTGGTTCTGAACTGGGAGCTTATCTTCTTGCCCCTTCTTGCTGGTTGCAAAGCCAACACTGGAAACAGGACAAGGACAGCCCTGGGGCAGCCTTGGGGCAGCCCTGTGCTCCAGGCCCAGCTTCACCCTGGCAGCAACCAGCAAAGAAGCTCTTTACAGGTCTTAGCAAGCAGCAGTGACCTTTTGGCTCTCATTAATGGCTTTTGAGCAGCAGCTTCATTAGCAACTGGCTCCTTTTCCAGGTGGAATACTCTGTGTGTGTGTTTGTGTGTGCGTGCACATGTGTGAGCACATATGCTTGTAATCAAATTTGCATCCCTTCTGAAGAAAGACATTTGCTGGGGAATATGTTTGTTTTCCTTGTGCAGGTTCCCCTACAGCTTCTTAATTTGAGAAAAAAGTCAAAAGACTGCACAAGGGGATCATCTTTCTACATGAGCAATTTTTGTTTCTTATTGTTGTTGTTTGTTTGTTTGTTTTTGTTTTGTTTTGTTTTGTTTTTTTTCCTAACTTGATTATGCTTTTTTCCCTTTCTGTAGCTTTATTTGGCACTGAGAAAACAGAGTTATTCAAGTATTAGCACAAGTAAGGCCTATCAAGGGTTCTGCTCACCAACTATTAATAGCGAGTAACGATGACAATGTGCAAAGCACATGAGCAATGCTGAAGAGTCTCACCCTACTAAGTACCTACCTAAGTATCTACCTACGCTCAGCAGCATGCTTCAGGAACAAGAATCTCCTCTGGAGAATTAAGCCCAGAATAAGAAAAGGCTGTGAAGGCTGGAGGAAGGGCTGGATGGCCAGGGTGAATAAGTCAAGCCATACACTCATAGACAATATGAGGAACGGACACAGTGGTCAGTGCAGCCCCCATCAGAGGCAATAGCATGGCTACGGGACCATATGCCATTTTTGCACTGCTTGTCTATGGATCCAGGGTTGGTTTGAGATGGACAGCTGTATAACAGAACTGAATGTACATCCGGTGTTCCCTGCTTTAGCCATGATGCTCTCTGATTTATGGGGGATCCTTTAGAAACAAAACTACAAGATAAAATATGCGGCGGTAAGTTTTCCTTTTCCTGCCCTGCTTTTCTTACCTTCTTCCCACTGTGCAATATGTCAAAAGGGCCAAGATTTCCTTGAATAGTTTCAATCCCTGCAGTTACATTGCTAGGACCTGGGAACAGAGAGCTGTGGAACAGTCAGAGCTGTGTGACAGCTCAAGCACCTGTGGGGCAGACTGTCCATTCCCTCTTCAGCCACAGCCAAGAGATTGTGACAAAATGTGAAACTACCTGTAGAAATCATCCAGGCAAGAAACACCATTTATATACCAGTCAGGCATAGTATGCTACAGATTCACTAATCTCAGCTACTTTTTTTGAGACAATATTCAGAGAACACAGCTCTGTTGCAATGATGTGCAGATCCATTAGGTAATGTGTCAAAATTCAATATTCTCAAATAAAAAATCTCTCCTCTTTACCATTCAGTTGCGGTCAAAATCCTCCTGAGTCACCCTGAGAGACACGTTAACAATCCTATTGGTAACCTAACACTAGAATATCAAGTATTTGGTACCATGGTAAATATAGTGATTTTTTGTTTGTTTGTTTGTTGTTTTTGTTGTTGTTATTTTGTGTGCGTGTTTTTGTGTGGTTTTTGGTTTTTTGTTTGTTTGTTTTCCTTAAAAGTGCTTCAGTCCACTGTCAGTCTATCATTTTTCATAATAACTTTTGTCTATTTTGTGTCTCAGTCAAGTTTGTGGATAAATGTACTGAATATTTTAACTTTGCTGCATTTAAACATGCTGCAATTTTGCTTGTAGGACTGGACATTTTTAACATGTTATTTTCTAGCCTCCCATTTATCTTCTTAAAACATCATCATTTCTCTCAGGTATAACAGTCCTCGTTTCAGAACAGGCATTCTTCTTGTTTGGCATTCTTCTTGTTTACTTCAAGGCATTTCGAAAAACAGCTCCTAAGTCATGACTCCAGTCAATTTCCAAATCAAAACAGAATGTCAAATTCCAGTTCCAAGCACAATGATGTTAATTTGTACACATAGCACACATGGTGGAGTTGCTCCTGATTTGCACCTGTGAAAGTCTCTGTAATACTTCAAAGAGAAAAAAATAAAAAAATAATATATATAAATATATATATATACTGCTGTATTAGAGGGGCAAAACTGTTCTCCTATTAAAGCATGATTGATTTACACTATTGAAAGTTTTGTGTGTGCAGAACTTACCTGATAAAAAGAATCACAGAACATAAAAAGAACATAAAAAGCATTTTAAAACTTTATAAACCCAACAAATATGAGTAAGGCAGGTATATTACTCTCTTTTGTCTTATCCTCAAAGACCTGTTTCACTCCTTTATTTCTTACTCTGATGTTGGTCAGCAGCAAGGAGCTCAGAATACAGCTTGCAAACACTGGCATGCCCTTCTGCCATACTGTTTCTGAGCACTGGTGGAAGACATAGCTCCCAAAAGGATACATGAAATGTGCACATCTTTGCATTCATTGTGTCCAGATGACTTTGCCAAAATGCAGCAGAACCATCCAATTTGCTAAAATACTGTGTACTTCTGCCATATCTCATGTCTTGAAGGTAAATGATAATGTTCCCTTGCAAATCTGTTCATCCCATTCCTTGGGACTCCAGCCAAGGCAAAATAACCAACTTTCTCTTCTTTCTGTTCTTCTCATTCAAAGTCTCAAAAAAATTGATTCACATGTTACGCTCATCCATTTTCTGGGTCATTTTCATTTTTACCAGTCTATTTCCACTTACTTTCCTGGCAATGGGCACTACTGGTTGTCAATTAAGTTCTGGCTAATTTTATTGATTAAACATCCCAGGTCCTTAACTGATTTATCAAAATATTCCATCTAAAACTCCTTTATCCACCTTCTTTTTAGTAGTATATCATGAGCTGATATGCATCAGCAGTCAACATTTATCAAGTGGAGATACCAGTTGGTTCTCCATGGGCTGAACCCACAGTAATGCTCATATTGCACCTTTGTATTCAGCTCTAGCTGGTTCAAGGATTCAGTTTCTGTTGATGTTAATATGGCAGTCCATGTAGCAGTATGTCCTGTGAAGAAAAACCTTCTTCAGGTGTCCTAGTTTCAAGGGAAAAGCACGTCAAAATGCTGCCAGTAACTGCCAGTAAGCAGGTAATTGAGAGCAGTTTGCATTATATGTGGTTAAAACAGCCTGCAGTGCTTAGCCATACATGCCCATAGAAATGTACCAGCTAAGAAATACTTTGATAAAAGGCATTTTTAACCAAGATCTTAAGCAATGAATATCAGAAGCGCACAACAATTATCAATCCTTACAGTTTATGGGTCCTAAAAGCAGTAGCTGAAATACAGTTTTCTTCTAAGGTAAAAAAAAAAAAATATATAGTGTAAGTTAATATGTACATAAAAAAGAGCATGGCACGGCAGGTCTGGACCTTGTGGCAAAGTTCTGTATAACTTAATGGCAGGGTGATTTTCTTCAGTTGTGCCAAAGCTGTATTTCAAATCAGTTGTGCTGAATAGGACACATAATTATATATTTGCCAGGGAGTGTGGTAATTTCATCCTATAGAATTCCATACTAGAAGGATAATTGCTCAGTTTATTCTGATGATGCAAATAGTCTGCAGAGAAGATGTAGTAGTCAAAGTGAATTGATAGGTGATTATGATGTGAAAGGTATTAACAAAGGAAAAAATAGGAGAGAATATCAGGAAAAAACTTCCAGGTGGTGAGATGTAGTATTGTGTGGAATAGCTTCCCTAGGGATGAGATAAGAGTTGCATTGTCTGGAATTTTAAAAAATAGGCTCTGCAAAATATAAGAGAATCTACAATTGGCAATGATCTTGCAATGACCAGAAAAGAAACTTCTCCTTCTCCAACATTTATTCTTATTTGCAATTTTAAGTATCATTCTCATCTCCTTGTTCAGAGTTTGTCCTGTCCATGTGTCCAAGCAGCTGCAAAGTTCAAGTGTGGTGTCCCTCAGCTCCATGGCTACATTAAGAACTTCCAGCATTAAAACCACAACTGGCAACAGCTTAAGTGGCAAAATCCACTGGAACTGAAAAAATCATATCTGCTCCACTTGAGCAAAGAGAGGTGCCTAGAATATCCACTCCCCCATCAGCTTTAAGTATGTGGGAGGAAAAACAAACAAGCAAACAAAAAAAAACTTTGTACAAGCTTTTTTAGACAACTGAAACAAATAAAACATCTGTCAATAAGGGCGAGCTAAGCATGTAATGGATAGCAAGAACATGTAGTGTGTATCCTGTAATGAATAAGGAAGGGCAAAAATGTGAAACAGCATGTTTTCTTGTTTGTTTTATATTAGTACAAAAGTTTCTTGGTTCTTAAATACAGAAAAAAAAAATAAAAAAAAAAATAAAAAAAAAAGCAAAGAAATCAGTTTTTCAGATATCCAGGTGATCCTGGTAAACAGAACAAAGACCAGAGTGGTGGGGCAGTTAATATTTACTGTTTAACCTAAAATCTAACATGTGATACACTAGACAATGATTTATGATAGTGATTTACTCACTGCTTTGAAGAATATGGACAATGTGAAAATTAACCATACTTTTGAAATTTCATAGAATCATAGAATCATAGAATATCCTGAGTTGGAAGGGACCCTTAAGGATCATCAAGTCCAACTCTTGACACCGCACAGGTCTACCCAAAAGTTCAGACCATGTGACTAAGTGCACAGTCCAATCTCTTCTTAAATTCAGACAGGCTCGGTGCAGTGACCACTTCCCTGGGGAGCCTGTTCCAGTGTGCAACCACCCTCTTAGTGAAGAACCCCTCCTGACGTCCAGCCTAAATTTCCCCTACCTCAGCTTAACCCCGTTCCCGCGGGTCCTGTCACTTGTGTTAATGGAGAAAAGGTCTCCTGCCTCTTGACACCCCCTTACGAGGAAGTTGTAGACTGTGATGAGGTCCCCCCTCAGCCTCCTCTTCTCTAGGCTGAACAGGCCCAGTGACCTCAACCGTTCATCGTACGTCTTCCCCTCCAGGCCTTTCACCATCTTCGTAGCCCTCCTCTGGACACTTTCCAACAGTTTCATGTCCTTTTTATACTGCGGTGCCCAGAACTGCACACAGTACTCGAGGTGAGGCCGCACCAGCGCAGAGTAGAGCGGGACAATCACCTCCCTTGACCTACTAGCGATGCCGTGCTTGATGCACCCCAGGACACGGTTGGCCCTCCTGGCTGCCAGGGCACACTGCTGGCTCATATTCAACTTGCTGTCTACCACGACCCCCAGATCCCTCTCTTCTAGGCTGCTCTCCAGCGTCTCATCGCCCAGTCTGTACGTGCAGCCAGGGTTTCCCCGTCCCCGGTGCAGGACCCGGCACTTGCTCTTATTGAACTTCATGCGGTTGGTGATCGCCCAGCTCTCCAACCTATCCAGATCCCTCTGCAAGGCCTTTACACCCTCATTCGAGTACACAACTCCTCCAAGTTTGGTGTCATCAGCAAACTTGCTCAAAATACCTTCTATTCCTGCATCCAGATCATTTATAAAAATATTGAAAAGTACCGGCCCTAAAATGGAGCCTTGAGGGACCCCACTGGTGACCGCCCGCCAGCCTGACGCAGCCCCATTTACCATAACCCTTTGGGCCCTGCCCGTTAGCCAATTGCTCACCCATCGTATGATGTTTTTATTTAGCTGTATGGTGGACATTTTGTCCAGTAGGATCCTATGGGAAACTGTGTCAAAAGCCTTGCTGAAGTCCAAAAAAATCACATCAGCTGGTTTCCCTTGGTCCACCATACGGGTGATCTTATCATAAAAGGAAATCAGGTTAGTTAGGCAGGACCTACCCTTCACAAACCCATGCTGGCTGGGACCAATGACTGCTTTGTCCCCCAGGTGCACCTCAATAAGTTCGAGAACCATCTTCTCCATGATTTTACCAGGCACTGACGTGAGACTGACAGGCCTGTAATAGCTAGGGTCTTCTTTCTGACCCTTCTTGAAAATCGGCACAACATTTGCCAGCTTCCAGTCTACCGGGACCTCTCCAAATTCCCAGGATCGTTGAAAAATAATTGAGAGAGGTTCCACTATGACATCCGCCAGCTCTTTCAGCACCCGGGGATGAATCCCATCCGGACCCATGGACTTGTAGGGATCCAGGTGGAGCAGCAAATCCTGCACACGTTCAGGGTCGGTTGGGAGTTTGTCATCCCCACCGTCCCGGTCCTCCAGCTCAGGGCACCCTGGGTCCCGAAGCCCATCATCGGCATTGAAGACAGAGGCAAAGAAGGCGTTAAGCGTCTCTGCTTTGCCTATGTCATTGTCTGTGAGGAGACCTTCCCTATCAAGGAGCGGCCCTATGTATTCTTTAGTTCTCCTTTTTCCGTTCACATATCTAAAAAAACCCTTTTTATTTTCTCTCACAGACACAGCCAGCTTCAACTCTAGCTGTGCTTTGGCCACTCGAACTTTCTCCCTACAAACACGAACAGCATCCCTGTATTCTTTCCATGACACCTGGCCCTCCTTCCAGTAGCGAAACACTCTCTGTTTCCGCCTAATATCCATTAGAATGTTCCTGGTCAGCCACGCCGGCCTCCTGCCCCGCCTGCCTGACTTGCGATATTTAGGAATTGCCTGATCTTGTGCTTCTAGGAGGCATCGCTTAAAGAATGACCAGCACTGGTGGACATCGAGGCCTTCAAGAGCAGTTTCCCAGGGGACCTTGCTGACTAGTTCCCTGAGCAGCCTGAAGTCCGCTTTCCCCATATCTAGGGATGAGGTTTTGGTGGCACTTTTCCTTCTGTCACCATAAATTTTGAACTCAACCACTTCATGGTCGCTATGACCGAGGCGGCCACCAATCACCACATCTCCCACCAGACCCTCTCTGTTTTCTAGCAACAGGTCTAGGAAGGCACCTTTCCTAGTTGGCTCCGTTAGCACCTGCACCAAGAAGTTGTCATCTAGGTGCTTCATGAACCTCCTGGACTTGCTCGTGTCAGCCGTGTGGCACTCCCAGTTAACGTCTGGCAAGTTGAAGTCCCCCATAAGGACAAGGGGAGTTAATCTCGAGGCCTCTCTTAGTTCTGTAAAGAATAATTTATCGGCGCTATCGTCCTGGCCAGGCGGTCTGTAATAGACTCCCACAACGACATCCCCTTTATTCGTTCGTCCCTTGATCCTTACCCAGAGGCTCTCAACTTTGCCATTGCTGACCTGAAGTTCCACACAGTCCAGCCCCTGCTTCACATACATCGCCACCCCACCACCTCGCCTACCCTGCCTGTCCCTCCTGAAGAGCCTGTAACCATCTATCGCAACACCCCAGTCACAGGACTCATCCCACCAGGTTTCACTTATGCCGATGATGTCGTAGTTGCAGGACTGGGCCAGGACTTCTAGCTCATCCATTTTATTCCTCATACTGCATGCGTTCGTGCAGAAGCACTTCAGGTGCGTCTCCTTACACTCAGCACCTTGTGGATCTGACCGAAGGACCTCACTGGCACACAGCCCCTCTGATTCTAGCATACCATCCCTTAAGTCTTCACCGGTGCGCCTGGTTTTAGCCCCTTCCCCCTTCGACTCTAGTTTAAAGCCCTATCTATCAGCCCTGCCAACTCCTGACCAAAGATCCTTACCCCTCTCCGAGAGAGGCGCATCCCATCCAGTGCCATCAGGCCCGGTGTAGCATAGACCTTCCTGTGATCAAAGAACCCAAAATTCTGCCGGTCACACCAGTCTCAAAGCCACGAGTTTATGTGAACAGCACGCCTTTCAGCTTCGATCCCCCCTATCGGAAGGACAGAGGCAAACACAACCTGCGCCCTGATCCTCTAAGTAGTCGCCCCAAATCCCTAAAGTCTCTTTTGATTGTCTTCGGACTTCTCGTTGCTACTTCATCGCTACCAGCCTGAAAGACCAGTAGCGGGTAGTAGTCAGTGGGCCGTACCAGGCGCTTGACTTTCTTGGCAAAGTCTCTCACCTGAGCCCCAGGGAGGCAACAGACTTCTCTGCGGGTTGGGTCCGGTTGGCATATCGGTCCCTCTGTCCCTTTCAGAAGGGAGCCCCCCATAACAATAGCCCTTCTTTCTTTTTTGAAGGATGATGTGGCAATGTGACGTGTAGGTCGCCTTGTCTTCGGCGCCCCCTCCAACTGGGACAGGTTTTTATCTACTTTGTCATTTAGATTGTCTTGTTCTAGTCCTTCATATCGATTATTTAAGGGTAGATGAGAAGGTGAGGTGGGCAGAGAGAGGGCTCGCCTACCACCCCGAGTAGGCACCTGCCTCCATTCCCCCCCTTGATCTAGGTCTCCTCCCGCTACCTGGCACGAGGAGGGAACCTCCGTCTTCTGCATAACAGGAGACGCCTGTGCTGTGGCAGGCTCGTGAGCCTGCCTCAGAGAGGGTAGAGTGCACCTCCACCAGTCAATTTCCATCCCTGATGCTCCTGAGCCTGTTCACCTCCTCCCGGAGCTCCGCTACCTGGCTGAGCAGTTCTTCAACCTGGGCACACCTCCCACAGGCATACCCACCACTGCTGTCGGAGACCGACAGAAGGCTGGGGCACACTCTGCAGCCCAGGACCTGGACGGCTGTGTGTTTCCCCGAGCCCTCCGTCTGAGTAGCCACACTGGTGACCGTGGCTGGAGATGCCGCACGAGATGCGGAGGCCACAGTTTTCTGCCTGGTTGATACCATGGTCAGGTTCTACGCAAGCAGGTTACAAGCACCGAAGGGAGAGGCAGCTGCAACAGAGCGACGATGGGCCCCCCGCTTGCCCTGCCCGCGCGAACTGCCGCGCGAACTGCCACGCCCTTCGACGTGCCACGCCCTGTTTGCCCGTCCTGTTTGCCGCGCTCCCTAGGAGCAACTTTTAAACAGCCTGGGAGGGGGCGCTGCTGGCTCCGCCCACGCCTCATCAGCCTCCCTTGCGAGGACAGCTGGGTCCCGGCAGCTCCCCCGAGTGGCCTCGATGCCGGACAAAAAGCCCTGCCTGCCTCGGTCCCCTGCTCCGCTGCAGAACACGTCTGCCCCGGAGCCGATCGCCTCAGCAAATGGCTCTGATTTACTCACTGCTTTGAAGAATATGGACAATGTGAAAATTAACCATACTTTTGAAATTTATAACATATCATAAGGAAAAAGTAATGTACTACACTTATGCACAGACTCCTGTTAGGACACAAGAATTTTCTATAGTTTTTCTGCTGTAGGACTTATGAAAGAATATAGTTTCAAGACATTTTAACATTATCTAAATTTATCTTCAAAAAGAATACAGAAATCTAATAGCTCAACTTTCAAATACTCTGGTAACTAATCCAAACAAAGAGCTTGTGGTGGTACAGATGCTTTTATACAGGGATGCCATCAGCTGGATCCCTTGAATGGATTTTGCTGTCAATCTGAACAAAATTATGGAATAACTACTTTGTAATGAGCTGGCTATTCATCCATTTAGTGAATTGTAATTCTTCCTGTATGAATTGGCAATAGAAAACTGAGCTTGATGTTCACTCTATTGCAATGGGAGAAAATTGGCCATCTCACAACCTGCTTGGCTTTCAAACTAGACTGCCTAAACAGTCCCAGAGCACCTACGCATTGCACTTGGATAAAATGAGGCTGTTGCTTAACATACAGTTTTAGTGGGGAAAAAAAAAAAAAATACAGAAATGCTTCTTTATGAAATATTTAAAATTTAAAAATGGAAAACAGGCATATGTCCACCATTTTTTGATGCCAATTTCCAGAATTTCTATGCCCGCATGACACCAGTTGAGGTAATTGAGCTTGATCCTCTGCTGCACCTGAGAGAGAAAGGAGGTACTGGGTAATTGTCTTTCACTTTCTGAATTTTTGAGCCAGAAGTATCCCAGCCACAGTTAGAACTGTGTCCAAGCAGCTTCACCTTCCCCTGATGATTTTCAGGCTTTAGTGGACCTTGCACCAATGCAGAGCAATTCAAACTCCTCTTTCCAGAAGGAGCACTAGAACCAGTGAATTTGCCCTTGTGCAGAAATATCTCTCTAAAAGAGACCTCTTCTCTTAGTAATAGACTCACTGTACCTGTGAGTAGCTATCTCAACCTATTCTACTGCATTTGCTGTACTCCTGCATGTTGTGTATTGCATTTTTGAGGCTGCATGGCTGAATAATTTCACTTTGTTCTGCCTCTGCAATCTACCCACCAGGTATCTCCCAAGAAAGGTGCATTCGTTACAGCACACTTTGGTTGACCTGTTGCATTTAATCCACAGAATTATTTATGGCACTTCCAAAACCTCCTCCCTTCCTGTGGTTTGCAAAAACAGATGGACTACAACCTTCGAGGGAGTAGTGCCTCAGTTAAGACACTGGGTGACTTGGTGAAAGTGAGTTCTTGCTGAAAGACCATTCACTGAAGGAAACCAGTGTGTTCCATGTTCTTCCAGAAACCAAATGTGCTGGCCTGCAAAGCATGCAATAAAGCCTGTCGACTTGCTCGAGGTGTTCCCATAGGATTGCTTAAATGAGATCAGGGACAGAGGGATGAATTTCTAATTCTAGAGCACTGGTACAATCTGTGTACAGAAATTAGTCTAATGGAATTGACTGTTTATTTATTTGTTTTTTATTTCAAACTGTTTGTGCTTGGACAATTTTGAGTAACAATTTTTGTTTACATCTGCTGAGGCACAATAAAGAGAGCCTATATAGCCTATTTTGCAGGGCCACATTGTGTTTGTACCCCACACAGAAACAAGCAGCTAAAACTGAACATTAACTGTCATAACCTTTGTGGAAACCGCAATGACGTAAAAAATCAATATGCCTTAGTTCTCACCAGAAAAATTGTCATGCAAAGGGAGCACCTAGAGTGTTTGCTTGAATGACACTGAACACATACGAAATGCTGCCTGGGTGAGGAAGGGTGATCTTTGAGAAATCTCTGTACACAGAGAGGAGTGTATTATACCCCATTTATTAGTCTTTCTGACCCTTCTTCATTGCTTTATGTACCAAAGAAGAAATTGCTACTCTGATGATTTGTATGTGAATTTGCAGGCTCACAGTGCACCAGCTGAAGTACTGAAACTGAATCCAGCTTCACAAGGATTCAGACTGCTAATGGCTAAAATTTTGGCAAACATTAAAGCTGCCTTAGGACTAAACCTTATTCTTGCTGAAGTTAATGTAGCCAGTTCTCACCCTTAGTGCCAGGGCCTGCAGGAAGGGCAGCTGGGATATGTATCATGTAGAAGTCTGGTTGGAGCTGAGGCACCTGTGGAAACTGCTTGGCTCTGCTCCAGCATATGTAAGGAAAGGCATGCAGGAGTGAGCTATGTTGTAGGGATCCTCCCGTTCCTTTCTCTGACAGCCATGAGGTGAGCAGTTTTTTTAGGCCTGTATCACTAAAATTGGAGCTTTTTCAAGGTCCAACTCCCCTACCCCCCCAAAAAAAAATAAAAATAATAAAAAAAAAATCTTCCATAACTCATTTACTCTTAAATAGGGTCTGAGCATTTTTTCCAGCTATAATAAAGGATGGGTTTACCTGCATGGGCATTAGAAGAAGAATTAAAACTTTACAAGAACATTTAAAGATTTCACATGCACATCACCTACCCTGTATTTAATCTTTCACTACCTGCTTAAGCTGTTTCACTTTATCCATCCCCTAACGAATGCCAGACTAGGTGAGGGTTGTTTCAGTCCTACAAATAATGGCTTCCCTATGCCTTCCCTATGCTTTTCTTTCCCCTTTGAATCGCATACCTTCTTTACCATCCCTACGCTTTGTTTCTTTTGTGTTCCTACCTAAAGTCCCTGGAGGCTGTGAGCCTCCACATGAACATCACCAAACGGCTTTATGTTTCTCTCTAGAGGGGAGGTGGAGGAAACTCTTTAAACAGAGTTTCTAGGATTTACCTTTGAGCTAGTTTCTGCTCTGGAAAGCAATAATCACAAGCTTGCAGAGCTGTCTATATAGTTAGATATGCAGCATTTATAGAAATGTATGTGGATGTAATGGGGCATAGGCATAAGACTAACAGGAGTAGGCTGTACTGCTTACATCAAATGCCTATGGCTTGATAGCAGAAAGCTAGAGCAACTACAGGTGCTTTCCAGGGAGAAGCTAGGTGCTCAGGACAGCGACCTCTCCTGGTTCCCTCCAGAAGTTCCTGTCCCCTCCAGAAGCTGCTGTCTTCACAACTCTGGAGACTCACCAGCTCTAACTCCGTCCCCATCCCACCATAGGAGTAGTCCAGCCAACAGCCAGCCCCAAGCTCCTTGTCATTGGGGTAGAAACATTCACTTCTGTCTCTTTTTGATAACCCCTACACAGAGGCCGGCACTGGTAAGGGCTTGCCAGGAGAAAGTTTATATGTGATTCTCACATGAAAGTATTGGTGATTGTCTTCACATCAGTTTGTCCTCAAGATGCACCATACACTTCCAGATAACAAGATTTAACATGCAAGCTATTTTTCTCTGAAAACTACTTTGAATCAGAGCATGCACTAATCTCCTAAAATGAATCCTTAGCAAACAGAGCAAATTCTTTGGTTGTTTTTTTTTTTAAGTAACGAATGCAAAACTCACTTTCGCCAGACCTGTAGCTAAATGCCTAGATAGGAGCATATATTTAAAAAAATAATTAAATAAATAAATAAATAAAATAAACAAACAAAACCCAACACTTCAGGGAATCATTGCTTGTGTTTACTTGAATATGCATAGTTGAAGAGAATTTATAAACTCACATTACTTAAAAATTTTCAAGAAGCCTTCTCAAGGGCATGTGAAATAGAAACACTGGTCTGACAGTGCCCAAGAATGACTGGCATCAGGCCTAACTCATTATTTTATCAAGGATCTGGCAGTCAATCAATAGGAAATTATCTGTGCTGTATTGACATAAATCATAATTGGTTTCCCTTAAATGCCATGCCAAATCCTCATCAGAATGAGTTACTGTATGCCTTATGCCAGTTTTCCTTCTTTATCAGCTCAGCTCAGCTCAAACCCCTCTCTGAATGCAGTCAAACAGCAGTATCCCCAGCAGAGCAATCTCTTGAGAACAAAAGAATTGCCATACCTAACCCAGCATCCTGGGTCTTTAACATCAAGGACATGGGGACAAAAAAGGAACCTGTTCAGTCATGCACTGTGATTATAAGAAAATAAATTTTAAAATATTTTTATTCTCTAAATAGGAAATGTGTCTTTATCACCTTTTCACTTTCTGCGTCTAATACATAGTGTTTGCATATGTGTGCCTATCAATACAGCATCACATTCACATACTTAAAACTCTCCATGAGAATGGATTTCTTACTGAGCTCAGTCTTTTTCTTAAAACCTAAATGAAGAGCACTACAAAGCAGCATTTTTATTTGTCCCTTATTTCTCAGATGACCGTTTCTTCAACAGGTGCAAGAATTTCTGAAGGTAATGGTATCAGTCTGACCCTCCAATTGTTGCTACTCACACTCTTCATTTCCCAGCTGATCAAGCATCTGAGACCTAGCACAAAATTAAGACTGTTCTTCATTGAAGACCAATCACCTTGCTTGTAATCTGCTGAGAGATGAAGTTTTCTCCAGAGCCTTGCTAATGCAAGTGATGCTAGCAGACTTTTTAACAATTCTGCTGCTTCTATGATGATCAGAAATGATGGGGATGACACCAGCCACTCATTCCACTGAGCTTTGCTTTTTCTCACTGGAAGGACTGGAGAAGCAATGCTGAGGGTTACTCTCCTAAGCCCTGCTGATTCCTTGTACTTGGGCAGAAAGAGGTAGAAAAGGAAAGAAAAAGAATTAAAAAGTTACAAGAAAGGAAAACTATGGATATGAGAGGGTTTCATATTCACATCTTCTTCATGTACGGGAACTGTTTTTACCTCCTGCTACTGTCAACAACCCAGACTCAATAATGCATACCGGCTTCTGCCTTTCTGAAGCACATCACAGTACCTTGCCTTGCAGAGCTGCAGCTGAATGGATAAACTGAGCTGCTGGTGCCAGATGAAAAGTAAAGTATTTCCATTGAGTTCACTGCCATTAAGAGCAAACTCACACAAATGTAGTAGTAACACTGGAGAAGTAACAATACATTAAATCTCTCATCCTGTTTTCTTTTTTCCTGTTTTTTGTTTCTGTAGTTAGTCTATTTTCTCATCATACTTCATGTACAATTCCACTTTGAAATTCTTGGTGGATAAGTAACTCCTAAACTAGAAAATCTGACACTTAGAAATTTGTCTTTTTTTTTTTTTTTTTTTTCCTGTCTTTTCTCAACAAGCTGTTCTAAGTGGAATAACACATTCCAGGACGTACTTCCATCAGCCAAAATAAGCATACTTTGTATCTGTTCAGGCATGAGGCACACATCTTAGATGCACTTGTATTAACTCACTAACCAACCCAGACCTAAGACTTAAAATGTCCTGCAATTTCTTGGCACTTGAACGGTGTACTTAAGCATTATCACAGGCTGACAGTTTGTTGATTAAAAACAAGCCAAGTAAAGCACATGCAGATGTCAGTGCTTGATTTAAATGATTATTCACATAGTCTCCTAGGTTAAGTGGGGAAAAAAATAAAAATTAAAATTAAAAAAATCTGCAGCATAGAAATTTACTAGGTAGGCTGAAGTAACAACAAGCCTTTTTCCTCATTTCTAGTAAAACTCCACTTGCTTTAGGCTTTGATAAAATACACCTACAGCAAACTATTATATGCTTTTTTAAATATCCTTCCCAATATTTTATTTATTCCTGAAGCTATTCTCAGCAGTAGAAAAAGTGGCTTTTTTTAAAAGAAAACAAAAAACTATAACAATTTTTAGGTTGCAGTCACAAAACAATATAATACATTCTTCTTACTTTGTATACTTCACAAAATATTTGGGCCATATAAATGCATATTATTGTAATAATAAAACACTGTGCTCTCAAAGAAGTTAGCAACTGTTCTGATCCAACAGCACTTCATACAATACAGCTAGAGATTTGAGAATATATTTGTCATGTCAAAGTATGATAAGAGTCACTTATGATAGAATAAGAGAACTGAGCCATGAAAGAGAACAACAACAACAACAACAACAACAACAACAACAACAAGGTAGAGAAATACAGGAAAAAAATTGATGTCATACTGCAAAAAGCAGGACACTCTTCCCCATGACTCTACATGAACCTAAATCCCAAAAGTGAAAGCATTAAACTGTCTTAGGTTGGTATGAAATGATGTGAGCCTAGCAGATATCAAAGCTGTCAAGAAAAAAACCTCTAAGCACAAGGTGGGAGTTTGAAGTACTGTGAAGAGAAGAAAAGGGATAAAGGAATCAAATCATTATAGATTATAGCAAAACAAGCCTACAGAAAACAGCTCAGTGGGCAGGTGAATGAGTGATCTGTTGTGATGATATGTACTCCAAAGAACAGTTATTAGTAGCTCTCCCTCTTTCACAGATATGCAATCAGAGCAGGTCTTCATTCCAAGATATTAAAATATTCCCAGGAAATATCTGAAATAATAACAATACAAGGGGAACTATAAGCAGCAGTGGGAAGTGATGCAACAGAAAAACATACTTTCAGCATCAATGCCAAAACCTCCATTTTATACAGAAAGGTTAATATAACTTTCCTTCATTTTTAATAGCTACATAGACAGACATATCCTCAGAATAATTTCATGCACAGCTGAATTGTCAAAAGGGTCTCAGTAGAATTTCTGAGAAGAAAAGGGATCTGTCTCACAGAAAGAAAAACAACATCTTGGGACACAAGCTTGATAGCTGGGAACAAACGAGAAAAGTAAGTGTAATGAGTGCTGACTTGGATGAGGGACAAGAGTAACAGTACAGAGGAGAACAACATCGTAGGAAGAACAAAAAGCAAGAGAACAGACCACATTTCTGTACATCTTAGTTGTCTCTGTACTAATGGAAAAAGCATGAGGAGCTATCTGGCAGAGCTGGAAGGCCTTAAACAAGATGAAAATTATGACTCAACTAGAAGAGAGACCTGGTGGGAATATTCACATGGCTAGAATATTTAAGAGCTTATTCAGCTGGGGAAAGAGATGGAAGAGGTGTTTCTGAGTGGCAGAATGTAAAAAGATACAGACCTATATAAAAGCATCTTGATAATAATGAGGAAAAAGAGCAAAGGTGTTATCCTGGCAAATGTCAGCCATCAAACCAGGAAGATCAAGTGGAAGATGCTTTTGGGAGAAATTAGCAAAAAGCACCCAAGGTACAGGGCTTCACAGTAATAGGAAACTTGAATGCATCTCTTGGGAAGGGAATAGAGCAGAGAAGGCTCTCCAGAAACTTCCCAAGAGGAAGTTTGACAATTTTTTGATGCAGAAAATTGTGAAAACAACCAGAAGGGAAGTAGGTCTGAATTTGAGTCTAGCCTGTAGGGAAGAGCTATTTGAAAATGTCATTTCAGAAAGTAAAAATCGGGTGAGGAAATAGGAGTTTAAGATACTCCAGAAGAGAAAGTGAGAAAAAGAAAAGTAAAGACAATGGGCTGTAAAAAGGAGCACAAAGAACTTATAAATAAGATCCTATAGGAAACAGGTAAGAGGAGCACAGAAATATTCACCTCTAAGGAGATAGCAAAAGAAAACTTGTGGAATTTTCCAGTCTGTAGGGTGGGTCTTCAGAGACACAAAGAAGTACCAAAAGCAGAAGTCTGACTACTCAGAATGACTAAAATCAGAGAGCTCATGGTATGAAACAAAGGGGATAAAAGAATATTCCAAAAGTCCATTAGCAATAATAATAATTAAAAAAAAAAAAAAAGTTGAGGAAGCTGAAAAGCTAAAAGTCTACAATGTTTTACATCTTCCCATGCTTCAGTCTGCAATGGAATCAAAAGCTATCACATGTAAGGAATAAGAAGACTAATGGCTAGTTAAGGGAAAGAGAAACTAGAGAGCACTTCAGTTATGTTTGCAGCTACTAGGCCTAGTGGAATTCAACTTAGATACTTAAATATAGTGAATCAATTACAGTGTAGTTAGTGATTGCTATGTGAGAACTTTCATGATGGTTGGGTTTGGAAAACTAGAAAAGGTCAAACATGCAGTGTATTTCAAAAAGGGTAGAAATCAGTTGGTAGTTCAGTTATTATCATTTCCCAGAAGATACTGGGAGACCAGAAAACCTATTTGTAAAAATCAAGACTCCAAAGAAACAAGTAAGAGGCTAAGTGGAGTTGTCAAGTGCAAATCAAATCAAACCCATCTAATTTTCCTCTTTGACAGAAAATAGGTTTTGTGGATGGAGAAAGACATGTCAAATGTTTCGTTATCATAAGGCTCTTGACACTGTCTCACATGCCATAACAAGGCAGCTAGGGAAACATGTTCAAGGTGCAACTACCAAGACATGGGAAGGAAAACCAGTCAGAACAAAGTTCATGGTCAAAGAGGACAGTGCACAACATAAGCTTTTTATATTTTAGCATGACACAGCAAATTAGATAACAGGGTTAGAATTCAAAAAGAGCTTGACAAACTGCAGAAGTGTTCCGTAGAAACACTCCTAAAATTTTAAAACTCAGATAAGAATAATCATCTGCCCAAATAAAAGAAGAATTACTGAATTGACAACAAATCTTCAGAAAAAGGATCTGAATTTGATAAATGATCAAGATCTGAGCATCATTCACCAATCTCATATTGGTGCAAAAAAGGAAAACATTGAACTGATGTGTAAACAGAAATACTGTTCATGAGGCACATGGAATATTTCTTCCATTCTATTTCCTAAAATTCTTTTTCTTCAGAAGATATTTTGCAATACTAACTCAATGCAATAAAAACATATCCGAATCCTCTTTCTAAAGAACAATGATAAATCAATAGAATTATTTCTCTATTGAATCCTAGCCTGAATTTACACTGGCAAGAACACAAAGATGCTATCAGACTTTGTGACATGAATACGTATATATATATACATATATATCTGTCATGCACAGATTTTGTATTTGGAAGGATACACAACACTCAGCCATCAACTGATGTCAGAAAGCAGGCGGCAAGATTAAAATCAATTAACAGTAAAGCAAATACAAGTTTTCTCTACCATCCATGATTACATCCTATCATGTTGTTACCATGCACAGCATTGCCTTTTACAGCCAAAAAAAAAAAAAAAAAAAAAGTCCTTGCAACTTCTATTGATATTTATAGTTGCATTTTGATCATCATGCACTACCACATTTTAAATCATAGCAGAATCACATTTCTTTGCTTCCTTTCTTGAAGATGAAAGCAAGAAATATTTTGTAGAAGGGTAGAAAAAATTCTTTATCACAGTATTATTAACTGGAAGCCACTACTTTTTTTTAGCTTCATCCAGCCTGAGATGGCCTCCAGGTCACACAGCTGCCAACATGTAACAATGATAAATAAATCACCCAGCTACTTAGATATGTTTTTCCCAGCAGTGCTATAATCTGCCGTGTTGGGTTTCAAAAACAGAAACGACTGCAAAGCTCCCCCTGCCCCAAATACAAACTTGGATGGGGTTTCTGAAGTTTTCATACTCTCTATTGACATAAAAGACCTTCTTTAAACCTCCAGCTCTGGCAAACACCTTATAGACCAGTGGGTCACAGAAAGATGATTGTAGCACCTTCTCTGGTGCTTTATGGATATTTTTACATCACTTGGGTTTGGCTCCTCAATTTAAAGGTAAACTAATTAAAACATAATAAAATAAGTACTCCTGAAGCATTTATTATTTTTAAGGACATTGACACGAAGGAGAAGAGAATAAAAGTTCCTTTGAGACAATGCCTATATACAGATACCACAAATTAAGCAAGATCATGGAATTAACATGGATAGTTGGCCAATATCACTAATTGTGTGCAGTTGGCATGGTAATGTTTTCCTATCTTCTTTCCTATAGTTCTGCATACTATATAACATGGCAATTCTGGGTTACTCATGAAAATATTGGAAGTACTAAATAACCTCTAAAAACATTTGCAGATTTATGTTAAATAAATTTACCTGCAGTTCTGTATAAATGTAATAATAAAAATACATTATTTTAAAGGTTACTCACTGCACAATATTATATACAGTACAGAGTTCCCTGAGGTTTTTAAACATTTAGAGAAAAACAAAATTTGGAAGGGAATGTGTTGTAAACAATGTCTACCCAGACACAGTGAATAATTCATAAGAAATATGTCATAAAAAGTTAATTTTCAAAGGTCTTCTTAAGTGCCAAAATATTCTGTTACAAGTAATGAATTATTTGTTTGCAATACTTTAAATAAACATGTGGATGACTGACGAATTGAAATCAAATCATTAGAATCAGTTTCCTGCAAATTCATTTTTATGTTGAAATAAAGTATTTTCTGGAAGAGATTAATCTAACTTGCAACCTCTGTATTTTTACTCACTCAAGCTCATTTTAATGTTGGTTTTAGGTTCAAGCAAACCCCCTTTTTAATGTAATCTATTCTGAGACAGAGGGAAGCCTTCATTTTCACTCAGCACCATGAAGAAGGGAAGGGCAGTATAGAAGCTAATTATAATTAAAAAAAAATAATAAATCCTAGACATCTCAGAAACTAACACAGGCTTTTATCCAAACTGTCTGAACTCATCTAGATCCACCAAATCAAATTTGTGAGTTTAGATATCTAAATTGGAATGGCTACATCTACATCTGCATGGCTAGTTCCACATCTTCCTCCTTTTCCTTCTGCTTCTTCAGTTTGTGTCCATTTCACTGGCATTGGCTCTTCAGCATTGCTGTGCCATAAACCAGAAGACAAAGGATGCTGTAGTGTCTTGTATTGAATTGCACTCTACCAGTGAAAATGGTCTGTATGCTAGACATGTATGGGATTAAGTAGGCACAGATTTTAGTGCCCATCATCAATTTATGTGACTTTGAACAAATCTTTTAACAAAACTGTTTCTTCCTTTGATGAGAGAAAAATAAAGGTACCCCCCCTAGCAAGAAGATTAGGGAATTTCATTAGTATTATTAAAAAATACCTTAAAAATGAAAGGACAAACAAAAATTCTAATGTGCTTCTAAAAAAAATAAATAATAATAATAATTTATTTGAACCTACAGACATCACTGCATGCTAGTCTTAATGACAGCCCTTTGGTTGTTCCACACCATCAGGCTAAGTTCAGGTTGTACAGGTGTTCGAAGAGTGTCCTTCTGTGCTGCAGGACATTTTGATATCTTTCTAAGTTTAATGTGAAACGTGCATGTTCTGGCCTTGATATGTAGCTTTTTAACATTTTATATGGCTTCCATATTCTTAGCCCCAAAATTTAGTTTAATGAATATTTTTATGTTTATCATACAGCTTTCTGCATTGTGTTAGGCAGCTTCAAACACAGATCAGTCACAATCTCTTCCTTAACAATTTTGGATCAAATATGTCATAATTATAAGGTTCAAGGGAGCAAAGCCATGGGTTATGAATTATCACTAACGTAATGCAATTGCTCAGCCAAATTTATTTGGCTATTTATATAGGGAAACTACCACAGCTGTTCACTATTTTTAAGGAATTTTTTTAAGGAATTTGACTGATAGGAGAGCAGTGCTTTGGAGGACCAGCTGAGGACAGACATAGGATAGATGAAACCCAAGAGGCAGCTGTTGGAAAGGTAAAAGAGAGGGTGAAGTAATCATAGAAAGAGAGAATGGGAAGTAGGAGGGCTGTGGGAGACAACAGCTGACAAAGTCCCCAGAAGTGAGGAGGAACCATATTCTGAAGTTTGGAAATAGGGGATCCCAAGAAAGGGGTCAGATGATGGAGAGTGGTGTGATGTGACCCTGAAGTTCAGTAAAATCTTACTTCAGCAAAAATGTGCCAGAAAAGCTACTTGTAACCAGACCGTGTCATTTACATTAGTAACATGCCACGTGTGCTCTTTAAATAGAGCTAACAACATAACAGAAACCTTGGATTTCCAACTGTATACTGTCTGAGGTCTGAGGATGTTACCTGTTATTGATGGTGCTACTGAAGAAAGCGAAGCTCAGGGCCAACATCTGATAGCTGGGACATGCTTAACAAACAAACAAATAAATAAATAAATAAAAATCCAAAAGTTACATGTTGGCTGACTTTAATTCAAAGTGCATTTTATTTGGTTCCGGTCTCACTTATCCTTTATGTTTGATCTTAAAACTTACTAAGTAACTGTGATTTAAGTTTGGCTGGCATTCCCAGAAAAGAATGAACCAGAGTGAAACTGTCTCACTACAAGCACTCTGACAGCAGGAGAGCAGTAAACCAATTAAAGTAGTATGTGCAGGCAGCCTGGGGGACCAGGAGCCTGGGACGTGCCAAGAAAACCAAGGGACATAGTGAGGAAATGCAATGTCTGGGGGCAGTTTCATGCCAGGCTGCAAAGTAGCTCTGTACAGGCTGCCAGATGCTTCCTTTTAGCCAAGGCAGGCACCAACACGTGTTCCTCCTGCAAGGAGCAGGAGGCTGAGAGCATTGCTGCTGTGGGTAAGTATGCACTGGGAAGATATTTGCAAAACACCATGTTTCACACAGGTGGGGAGAATAGGAGCCAAATATTTGAGGGACATGGAGCTTCCTGCAGCAAGGCAAAAGCAGCAAAAGTTTCAGCTGACTCGTGGCAGGTGATAAAGGAGAACTTGGCACAGAAACTGAAGCTGGCCTGGCTCTGCCTGGGGAGAAGCAGCAGAGAGGAAGGTGGGGAAAAGGTGGGAGACCACATGTTCAGTTGAGGAAGGAAAAGTGCAAATGAGTTTGGGGTCCAGACCAGGAGTTTAGTTTCTCCTGTAGGCAGCGAAGTTGAGTGTGCAAATAGATCACATTATATGCCAGGGAAGATTCTGCTGGACAGTCTGTGGAAACACACAGGGTTGCTTGAGATCATGAATAAGAAGACATTGTAACAGCACAATGTACAATTATGAGACATACTTAAATCTTCTTTTCCTCTGTGTTGTAAAGTATGGTAAGTTTTACATAGCATAAAAGACAATAAAAATATAAACTTTCCTTTGAATCTCTCCCACATCTGTAAGCATTAAGAGTTAAAACTGCAAAACTAATGACAGCTTGGATTTTAACAAGATCTAGAATACCCAGCCCAAGGCAAACTGAGTTTTCATTAGGAGTCAAATGGCCCACAGAGAGCACCACGAGGCATCTGTGCCAATAATTCTGGTTGCTGCATAGGTAGAGACATTAACAGCTTTAGGCTTTTGAACATAAAACATCCAGACATCCAGTTTCAGTAGTTCAGAGGGACATTCAACTCCCAATTATGAATACATGAGTTTATTTCAACCAGTATAGACAATGAATAAAAGTTGATAACTATTTACAGTGACTATTATTTTTCCTATATCCCTATTTCAGTTGATAAGGAACTGAACATCATGGGTCATGACTGCTTTTCTTTTTCTATACCAGAGGTAAAGTAATGCAAACATTCTCATATTGTCTCTGTTCTGTTTTTTCTGTTGTGCAGTTGGCACTTGGTCCAGGATTTATCATGCAAAAGCCCAAATGTTCTTGCTAGAGGCCACCACTGCTGCTCTGGGATGAGCTTACAGTATCAATCAAAGGTTACTTCATACATAGGCAACTCAGCAAGTCCCAGCTTGATCCTTGGAGCAAGCAGGCAATGTCTAAATAGGCGTCACAGACTCCAACTACAGTGTGTTTTACCATCTCTCATGCTAAAGAGAAGGCCAAATTAGAAAACAAACCCAAATAATAGTGCTTATTTTAAAAAAGCCCTTATTTATCCCTCTTACCAGGACAGACTCAATATGCAGTCTTGAGCCTGTCAAAGCACAACCTACATTGCCCACAAGCAAATGTAAAAAGTGATGTTTTATGTAAAAGTCAAGTCCTGTAAACATACTCTAATAGCCAGCTAATTTTTCTGCATTTCTGGCATTTTTCTACAGGCAGGGAACTCTACCTTTAGAGTTCCAATAGCTGAATAAAATGTGTCTTATCTAGACACCTTTAAAAGGTCATTAAGTACCTACACATTTTGCCTGGCTTCCCAGGTGGAATAAAGTCATTTTGCAGAGCTGCTGGTCCAGCCATGGGCAAAGGAATATGTCTCACTGCATCTTTCTCTCTCCTGCTTCACTACTAGCAAATAAAAGCTCTTTAAACATCTTGTGTTTGTTTAAGCACTGTAGCTTTGATAAAATCACTTCTCACTCATGGAAAGAGCCTGCCAGGAAACCTGGCCCAGCCCGTTAGAAGAGGCACTAAGTGACTGCTTGGGGCCCCAGCCTCATTTCTGAGCCATGTGTCAAGCTAGTTTAATTATGAGTATAGGCACAACTGGCACAATCAGCACGGACACAGCTCCTGGCTTTGTTTTAGGTCTCATGCACCAGATGACAGCTCTCACGTTTCAGGTCTTCACCAGCATCAGGCTTTCCCCATGTCCATCTTCTCCACCTCTGGTCTGTCCTTCAGTTCAGACTGGAGTACTGGTACCATCTCCTTCAGTACCCTGGAGTCCCAGCTAACAGCACAGAATTCTGTGCTGTTATGAATGAAGAATTTTATGTTATGTTATGAAGAATGGTCTTATTTGTAAATATAGGCCCAAATAACACAGTTGGTTTTATTTTTATCTTTTAGTTTGTTTATCTTTTAGTTTGTTTTCTTTCTCTTTTACTGCATCCTCCTTTCCTGGCTGTTGTGTCATGTTTCCTTCCTTTATCTCACATCTGCTTAGTTTGGATGTATGCAAGATCTTTGAGATCTTTGAGACAGAAGAGCTGATTTTCTGAGGTTAAACGAGCAGCCAGAAACAGCTGACACTGTGTTCAAAGGCCAGGAGATTTACTTCTGTTTGGTTCCTCAGAGCACTGGTCCCTGCTAAAGCTCTTTTAGAAGGTATCATGGATGGAAAGGGAAAAAGCTTGCTATTGATTAACTCATCAACTGCTGATACATCAGGGCACTCCTCCTAAGACTTCTGTGACTATACCCTTTAGTGGTCATTGTAGACAGGATTTGAAGAAAATGGATTAAGTCAAGGCAACAGATCAGGTTCTGCACAAGACATAGAAATCAAGGCTCCAGAAGATTCATATCTGAGTGTAAATTTCAGCAGTTCCAATATTTCAGCAGAGCTGCCTTCTGTTTCAAAAGACCCTGCTAAGAACTAAAGGCTGTCTCCACACAAAAACCCCTCTCTCATTTCTCTATGTGTAGGCAAACAGCAGACTGTGCCTCAGCAAGGTCTCTAATCTGTGCTGGAAAGGAACCAGCAAGACAACTGATGCTGTGTTTCAGCACCACATTTTTCTACCTGCCTGTTTTGAACTCTTTCAGAGTAACGATCAAGATTAACGCTGAGATTACTGGTAATAATCTATAAATATTGGTGAAATGATAACATTTTCCACTTGGTGGCAGATATTGCTTTTGAAAACAAGCACAAAGCTCAAAAGACACATTTAATGTATTCTTTTTTTACCGAGAAAGTGCTCAGCAGTGCCTGATGGGTGAGACCGCTGTTGGATGAGGGGCTGAGCTGCAGAGCTTCAGGCAATGTCATGTCCCAGGAGCTATGTGTGTGAAGGCCAGCCATGCACAGTCACATTTCCTCAAACTCTTCTGGCCCACCCAGACCCATGAGTGTCCTCTGGGGGTGATAGGCAGGTTGTGTCTTTACCGTTCAGGTAAAGTGCTACAGGAAACCTCCAGGCCTTGGAGATGACCACAGGATGCAGATTTGCTTTGGATTACAAACAAGGCATTTTTCCCATTCCCTCATGCAGTGTTGTGTTATGGCAGAGCATTCAGTGAGGAACATTCAATGTAAGGACACTGTCCCTAGATGAGAGCACCTGAGAGGCATTCTGGGGATATGTTACTTTAGCCTTGCTCCCTCCTCTCCCCAAGGCATCCACTGCTGGTTCCTCCTCAAGGCCAGGAACTGGACTTAGCTGTTAACCTCCCCCTACCACCAAACTTTCGTTCTCTTCTTTGCAATGTTTTGTAGTACTGGGGTTAGAATGGATAAGCACTTTTGTTTCTACTATCCTATCACAGTCAGAAAGCAGAGGACAAATGCTATTCTAATAGCTACTAATGAACATCCGAGATTGACATGAATCCATCTACCTGCAGGCAGGACTGATGCACTTTCAGTCAGGTTGCTGACTAAAAAACAGTTCATTATACCAGCTGGCAGCCAATTAGTTAATTAAGTTCATGAATGCTCAATGCATTTTACCATGAAAACTGTTTCTTAATGAATATGCTAAATATTGAGCATTTGACTATTTTCCTTAAAATACAGCATTTTTTTCAGGTGAAAGCAAATGTTTGTCTCAAACCATGGCCATTGTCATGCCATTCACACACCTGTGAATATTTCTTGAATAGTGCATCAACTGAGGGAGAAAAAAAGCAACATTGCAATAATACATCTCTCTTGAGCAAAGGGGCATTGTGGAAAATAGCTCTGTTGTGTAGTATCATAGACTGCCATGTCCTTTATGTGGCAGGACCCCTCAATTTTTAGGTAATTCCTTCATTCCTAATATAGCTGCATATCTCAACAAAGAGAAGATATCCTGAGGCCATGACATGTACTTTTATAGCTGAGGTTTATTTTGAACTGTACTGAACAAGTACACATAGCAATCCATCCTCTCTCAACACAAAGCTACACTCAAAGTTCCCTTCTCTCCCCACTGAATGGGGAGTGGAGAGCTTCCGCTTAATTATTCTGACCTTTCCGCTATCAGGAATTGACTCAGACTATTCAAGGAGCAGAGAAAGAGTCTCTGTTTTTTTCTCCAGTAATGCGTTGCTTGGTGGCAGCATAGCCTTCTGACACTGCAGCGGATCTCTCCAGCATTCCCTTCCTCTTGGTCCCCCAGTTTGATGCAAGGAAGAAGAACAAAAACAAACAAACAACAAAAAAATAACAGGAGAATATATAAACTATTCCCATCCAGCTATGCATTGCTCCTAAGTGTGGCTCTTTGCCAATGAATTTTAATGCCAATGAATCACATCCCAGAAAGGGAATGGGCTGCTGCTTGGAGATGCTAGTGAAACCTTCCTCCCACTCTGCTAGGAGCCACCTCTGTTTCAAGAATGGATAGTCGAAGGAAGAGAGCTTTCTTTCAGCTACAGAGTACTATGTGACATAAACAAGTAATGGGTCCTGTACATGGTCTATTGGTAGGGCTAGTTGCCAGAAATTTAATTCTTCTGCCTCAAAACAAAAATTGCATTTATTTCCACTTTTCAATTAGTCATCATGGTGCTGTCCTGATGCTAAGTCAACTGCACCATGTCCCCATGCAGGGAGTGTGTTTTACTATTTTGGGAGAACTTGCGGTTACAGAGACATATTTCCAATCTCATTGCTTTGTTTCTTTCCCATTGTGACCTTCTCACTGGGCTTATTTTCCTCTTCCTGTTCACTTTTCCATGTCCCCCTCTCTGTTACTAATGTCAAAGTACAAGTGTGGCTGTGTGAATTTCCTTTCCTTCTAACTAATTAATTTCTCCCTCCCAAAGGAAAAATTTTGAAGGTAGTTACCATATTAATTGGACATGAAATTTTGCTCAGAATTACCTCCTTCCCCCCTCCCTGTGCTTTCAATATGTTGTATCAGTTATGACTAGGCTAGTGGTTACATTACAGAAAAGCAAACTGTTGTGAGTGAAAAATGACCAAGACTAGAAATGTGGAAAATCTCAAGTAAGTAATTACCACAGTTTAGCCCACTAACTGTTGTTGTTTTTTGTTTGTTTGTTTGTTTGTTTTGTTTTGTTTTGTTTTTTTATTCATTGACATTTTTGCACAGCATTAGAAAATTCCCTCTTTAAGCCAGGTGGACTAGTGAATACCCATGCCATCTGCTTAAATATCTAATTTGCAGTATGCCATCTATACGACCTTCAGTTTTCAAATCATCTTATAACCCATCAATCTGTGCACCTGGCACAATATCCTCTATGTGTGCTGGATAACTGGTTAGCACATTTTAACCTCTCTCATGGCAAATAACAAACATTTTCTATTCTCATCACAGATTTGTTTCCCATTCTTTCCCATGCCTTTGCTATTACAGGAGGTCAATGCAATGAATTTGTCAGAATCAGAGTCATTTTCATTTGACATTTTGCAAGAATTCATTTGCTGTCAGCACTCAGTTTTTTATTATATTCTATCTGCTTTTTACCTGCCATGCAGGCTGTGTTAGAAAATACCAATTTTCCATTTTTAAAGGGAAAAGCAGTGCAACCCATCACTGAAACTGGGACTACAAAAAGCATGCAAGAAGAAATGTTGAGGACTCATGTATTACTCATGCAGGTGCTCACCACATGGTATTCTCCATAAAAATAGTATCTGGTGCTGTTGTCACTGGAATTGTCTGAAGGAATGAACAAAGGCAAACAGTTTGCTACATGCTCCAGATGGGGTTAAGTGAATGTCTGCCCCTTAAAGCATGTTCTGAAAAGTTTACATGTCATGTCCTTGAGCTGCCTGGCTGTCAGTGATTTTTCAAATGTACTCAGCATTTCCTTTCTCACTCTCATATAGTATGATGCTGCTGATGCAGCTGTACCAGGAATGTGACTTATGTTAGAAGGGGAAATGTTCACCCAGTACATGGTCAACATGTATCACAGGGAAAAGATTGGCCCAAGCAGAGAGCAAAAGCCAAAAAGATGCCTCATAGCTTTTATTGCTAGCAGAGAGTGAAGGACTGAAACTTTCAGCTGAAGCTTTGAGAGAAACAGGGCTTTTTAGTGAAGGAGATTGTCCCTCATGCAGGATGGCTTGGCCACATGGAAAAGGGTTTGCATTGAGTAGTAGAGTGGAGCACAGAGATAAGTGAATTGGGGCCACTAAGGAATTTGTCCATGCCTTACTGCCCAACATAGGACACCAAGAAAAGGAGTTTACCCTCTCTTTTAGTTAAACACAAAAGCATGATTCCTATTTCCAGTAATCTTCTTGAGTTTGGGCATGCAACAGGATAAGCCAGTCAGTGTGAAGGTGTCTAGTGCTCTAGAAATGAATGTCAGTATGTCAAATATAGCTGTGCTTCCCTCATCTGAAGAAATGGGAATGCCACTGAAGCCCATTTCCCTGCAAACCATGGCAATAACTGGTAATAGGCATCAGAGCATTTCCCATCACCTCAGTTTCCAGAGTTAAGTCTCACTAAGTCTGCTAAGACTAAAATAAACATTTTCTAGTCTCAGTTAAATCTTGGCAAACAGGACTTGGCACCATGAGTGGAAATGGCTAGGAATCTTCTGGTGAGAGGTTGATTGGCTAGAAAATATGGACTCAGAAAAACTGACACTTTGGTCCAAAGCATATTTCCAGGTTAAAGTAGGGGAAGAGAAGTCACCTCTGTTTGCCCCCACAGTGATAACAGGATAGTCAGCAGGGGATCAAGCCTTGCCCTCCCTTTCATAGACTACAGTCTTCAGTCAGGCTCTGCTTGGTGAGTATCTGTTCTATGCCTACTGATACAAGGGTTAGCTGGCCAACAGCATCTCACATGCTTCCACTCAATGAATGTATAGCTGTTGATGTAAGGAGTCAGATTTTCTATACATTGAGATACACACTCTGGATGCAAGAAAATACCAGAGCAAATGTTGAAATCCCACTGAAGTTCCAGTCATCTCTCTCTAGTGGTCAAAGTGTTTCTTCTCCATCCAGTAGTACTCAGTTGCATCCAGCTGTAAATTAGGAGGGACACTGAAATCTAAGCAAAATTGGCATGCAACCCTCATGGTTCTCGACTCACCATGCTGTTCGATGTAAGCCAACTAATACCTGCTATTTGACACCTCTCTCACCATTTTGGCACTTCACCAGGTATGACTTTCCACCTGTTATAAAAATCCTCCACATTCTCTTAAGCCTTGCAGCTTCTAGCAACCTGCTGTCATCTACAAAACCAGGATCAAAGACAACAAAAGAGCCTGTCTAATCTTGAATGTAATACTCCTTACACAGGCTTGTGCTTGAGCTGTAGGCACCAGCAGTCCTCCGATCCCTGCCTTTGAACTCAGGGCTTAAGGCATTAGGGTCTCTCACACTGTTGCCCCACAACTCTATTTTCTAGCTGTCTGGTTTCTGCTGCTACTCATAGTAGTACATAAAGACATGGGCAGAGTCTAGTTTGCGAATGGTCCCACAACACATAATAAAGGTATCAGAAACTGGCCTGGCATCAGATCTGTCATATCAGCTTTCAGAATGACAGTTCCTGCTATTAAACAGCTATTGACCCCTTGGCAGCAGCACAAGACAGGTGAGCAACGACAAACAACCTCTCCTATAAATTTCAGCAGACTGTCCTTATCTGACACTGCACAGCCCCAGGTGATAAGATTGGTTTGACAAAAATGGAAGCTGGGAGGCCAGCAGTGCCAGACCTTGAGGAAGCTTGAAGAAACAAATAAATGGACTTCTTTATTTTCCCTGAAATGTGTTTTGCTGGGAAGATCTTTTAGCTCCCATTCGTGCCATACTTCTTGTGTCTGCATGTGTTTGCTAGCAGCCAGGCAGCACATCCAGCTCAGATTGTGGATCGCTCCCTGTGTGCATTATCTAGAAGCCTGGCCAGGCTTTTCCTTCTTTGACAGGAGATTTAACTTCTCCCCTTTAATCTTCTTAAGCTTTTCTTGGGCTTGAATATTCCAAATATTATGTAGTTCTAATTATTCCAGTAAGACACTGCAAAATCTCAAGTGCTTTTATTCCCCTAAAAGCTGGCAAGGGATGTGTAAGATGTCTGTGCTTTTGTTTCACTTACTACACACTTTGTTTTGTCTTTCTCTCCCACTTGCCAGCACACAACCCAAATCTGCAAGTTTCCCTCTAAGCCACCCTGTGCCAAATTTTCCAGGAAGTAATCTGTAGTGCTGTGTCCCTTAAGGAGCTGTTGTTCCCACAGCAAACATCTGCACTGAGAACAACAGCATAAGGAGAGATGATTAAAAGCTTTGTAGCTCTTATGTTCTTTACATCTGTCTTGCTACGACTTAGTAAATTTCAAAATTTCTGCTTTGATTTTCAATTTAATCTAGGGCCACTTTTGCTGCATATAGGAATTATTTTCTCTACAGATTTTAAATAAATTATTTACCATCTTTATTTAAGATTACACCGAATTCAACAAGTTGATACTACATAACTATAGTGCATTTAGGGTAATTGCTCTATTTTTAATTAGCAATCTTCTGTTAAGTTTGTAAAGACAAACTGTTGATTAACTTAAAAACATGTATCTCCCAGGTAATTAATGTTAGTCATAGTTCATTGTGAAGAACATAGCCTTATTTACTTTATTTACCTTAATACATATTTCTATTGACTAATTAGGTAAAACAATAAAAGTTTTTCTTCCCTGGAGTTGCGGGAAAGACTTCTATTTAAGGGAAGATCTCCTGAGAAAACAAATTTCATTTCAAAGGTTATTAGCAAAAAGAAGTCTTTGTTTTACTCTAAATGGAATCATTCTCCCAGGATGACACAAATATCCATAAAACACCATGATTTCATTTGGGCTTTAAAAAAACAAAAACAACTTTATTTTCCCTTGACGCAAAACAAGATTAGCTTTTTTCTTTTTTTCTTTTTTTCTTTTTTTGTGCTGTATTGGGTAACACAATAATGGGTAGATTGTTTGTCCCTGGCCATTGCATGAGCACACAGGAAAGAAGAAGCCTTAAAAGCTTTCCCCAGCCCAGGCACTGTGTGCAGGCAGCACTCGGTGTGTGCAGGCACTGGAGCGCATCCTTCTCCTCCCACCTGCTGCTGCCCCAGCCCCAGGGCATTCAGGGCTGGCAGGGGGGGCTCCCCAGGCACGGTGGCCTTAAGCCCCCCCGGTCTTCATCCCCCTGCTGTGCAGCCATGCGGTCATGGCGAGGAAGCAAAGAGGAAGCTGGACCTGACTCTCATGTTCTCCTGACTGGCCGATAAACTTCATCTGGTGAGCACAGAAAATGAAGCTGCTGCTCCCTACATAGTGCAGGGTGCACATTGTCCTGCGGTCTGCAGCTGTGGAGGAGGCTGCCCTTCCTCCAGCCAAAAACCGCCAAGGGGTTTGTTTACATCTGTGCAGCTGTGAGGTCCCCCAAATGCAGGCCAGCTGTTAAAAGCCAAAATGAGCTCCAAAATAGTGTGAACCAAACTGTCCTCCTGCATCTGTCTCTTCGGCCCCATCCAATAAACTCTCCAGTGGTAACAAAAGAGGGTGAGGCTGCAGGAGGCAGCGTACACGCTAACATGGCTGCAGCAGTCAGTCAGTGTGTCCTGCAGGGGCTCCATGGAGAAGATGCTCCACCAGCCCCTGGCAAGGTGTGAAGAGCAGCCCTTATCTTCACAGAGGGCAAAGCAGACAAATTTAAAACTCTTTGCCTGTGTTTTACCAAGCCCCATACAAGAAAAATCTTTAGTAAGGGTAAGGCCAAGACAACCGAGTTTACTTAAATTGTTTACAAACCCAGTCTGTCACAAAAGAGAAAGCAATAGTTAGGGATTACTGCAAATAGACACTCTGAGGTGTTCAGACTTGGAAATGTGGTGATTAATCTGTGGCAAATCCTCAGAAAACAGAGGGAAGAGCCAAGTGCTGAACAGATCTCAGCATACTGTCCCACATTAGTAAATGACACAAATAAGCAAGGGGTCTAACTAAGAAATGTAGGCAAGCTGGAAAGTGTCAAAGTTTGCTTCTACCATTAATCTGAGCATCTGGCTGGACCTAATAAAAATATGCTCATCGGTACATATTGCCCCGTAAGAGTTTGTGCCTCCTAAATTCAAGGACTTTTTTTTTTCTTTTTGAAAGCATCTATGGTCAAAAAAAAAAGAAAAAAAAGAAAAAAAAAAAAAGAAAAAAAAAAGGACACTATCAAAAATCTATGACAGCACAGAAAAAAAAAAAAAAGCTTGCATTATTTGTAGTAGATATGTGCAGGAAGTTCTGCTCCAGCCATCAAAACAGGAAAGTGTCCTCAAATTAAACTGCCAAGAAAGTTCAACAAGGAGACTTAGGTTTGTTTTCCTCATGGTTCTTTGTGAGCTTAGATATTTACACTTCCTCAGGCCACAGCTGATACTATGTTTGAGAAATGTGTAATGCTCCAGCTTTATTTGCACGTGTAAGGATTTTGCAGCACAATTTGATAAACAGTTTTTTAAATAGTAAGTGTTAAGTAAGCTTTTTGGTTTGTTTGTTTGTTTTTTTTTTTTTTTGAGACAGAGGCTTTCTTTGGGGAAAACTGAAAGAAAACTGTGTAGAAAGCTTTGTACTTCCTGGAGCTGTCCTGGAAGTGTTATCTTCGAGTATCTGTCCAAACAGAGTCATTTTCAAGAAGTCTTCTGTTTCCCAGCAAATTAGCCCTGATAATTTGTATTAAAACCCAAGCTAGTGTGGACATCAAATATATGCTACTCTGTCATGATTTTGGTACTACTATGGAGACAGATCATGACCATTTGCTTTGTGTGTTTTGGAAAATGCTGGTCGATATAATAAATCTATTTTCAGAATATTGGAGACAGGAAAGTTTTATTTTTAAATTGGGAAAATGCTTTTTGAAAATACAGAGGTTCTGTCAGGATGTAAGGAAATAATTTTAATAATGGAGTTGAAAAACATTAGAAAAGATAATAAAGAATTTATGTAAATAATACATTTATAATTCCATAATAACAATAAACATATTTGTTTTTATGAGAGACTTTCCCCAGATATTGCTATTTTTTTAACCGTTATACAGCTGATGACGTCATGAAGAAGGAGAAAAATGGATGAAGGAGGAGGAAGGAAGAGGAGGAGAAAGAAGGAGAAGGTTGAAAGTAAAAGTTTTCAAATAGACAATTAGTTAAATATGGAGATAATTCAGTTCCTATTATTTCCTAAGGAAAACAATCAAGCACTATTCAATCAAATTCTTCAAAAAGTCCTGAAGGGTTGTTGAAAAATGTCCTGCCTATTTCTACATCTGCTTAATTAATGCAAGTGAATGTGTCTAATCCTTCCTGGTAATGGATTAAGAAATTATCTACAAGCAGCCTTCAAAAGCTGCAGGCAAACTGAATTTTCTTGAATTTCTCAGTATCACTATGCAGAACATCCTGCCCCGCATCAAGGCATATCTGTAAAAGTTGAAGTAAAGCAAATGGGTTATAAAAATATGTACAGCTTTAAATTTTCTTGTAGCAGACCAAAGCACTATTACCATAATAGTTATACCTATCATGTCTCCTGCCACATAATTCCTGTCTTTCCTGCTCTAGCTTTGCCAATCTTGAAAGCATATTTCTCTCTTTTTGCAAGTGTATCTGTAAAGCTTCAGGCAAATTTCCCTCACTGATCCCTTTGCACAGGCTCCCTGAATCAGGCCAGAAAGATGTGTCTTATCTCCTTCTTCATATCCCTCCTCATGACATATGTATTATGTGATGCCTACAAGAAGCAAAATCCTTCATAATGGTGGGATGAGCTGTGAGCAGAGATCACTGAGATATCACTTTGGAAGATGCCCTTTTGAAAAAATTGATGTATATATTTGACCCATACGTGTATAACTATATTACCCTAATCATTTATCTCAATTTCATGTTACATCCTGGCCTCTTTTGATGAAGAAAATCAAACTGTAATTCTTACAGCTAAGAAGGGCAAAAGAAACATGGCAGATAGGCTTTGAGAAGAAGACAACATAATTTCATTGAACTAGAACAAGTAAAACATGATCCACTCACTCCTTGACAAACAGAGGAATTGCATGGGATATTTTTCAATAAAAGATTTAGTCACCACAAACAAAGTTTTAACACAGCCAAAGCCACTAGAAAAATTAAAGTTTGGTTGTACTGGGGAGAAAGTAAAATTAAAAAATGGGTCTGATGAAACAATTCATTTCAGCATTTTCCATACGAGAAATTTCTATGTTGGATGCTAAATTCACAAAAGAGATGAGGAATCAGTGCATCTGGTTCTGTAATACTATCACTTCTTGGGAATATGACAGTTCCAAAGAGTTGAGGCATGTAGGACACCCAGCCCTGAAGGAGCTAAGACCCCAGCTCTTTACCTAGCACTTTTCTGAGATGTTTCATTGCCTCTCAATAGCGCTGGTTTGTAGTGAGGCAATGTGCCTTCCCCTAGCATGTTGTGGGGCCTTGCTGCAGAGAATCAATTCAGGACATTCAGGCATTTCTAAAAATTATCTAGAGGTGTGAGCCTTCCTCTTGCTTAAAAGAATAGAGGACAAACTGCAAGAACTGGCCCCTGCTCTGACCTGTGGCTAAGGGCCAATTGCCTATGTCCCTGCCTTCCCGCTCTCCCTTCTCTCTAGTCTGTTTGATCACCTTTCTCTCTAATCTGAGCAGACTTCAGATTTAAAAGATCAAAAGGATGAGCTTTGCCTCATTGGTACCTTGAATCACCAGGCTAGGTGCCTGGCAAGTTATTTCAACTCCAGCTCTAATACTTAGGTATCCTGTTACCTTTTAATGCTTTGGTTTGTACTCTATGATCTTATACATGTATTGTTTCGTTTCATACTTTTTCTCTTGCTCTCATATCTTGCTGCAGGAGGCAGGTTTGCAACACCATCACCCAGTTCCCTTCAGTCGCCTTGTCAATGTCTCCCCATCATGTGTTGTTAATAATTTTCACTAGTACAGGCTTACTCTTTGCATCAGGACCATTAATGAAAATACTAAATCCAACTAGTTGTGAAACAGCATAGAGGAAAACCACCTGTCCTCCATACAGCTGTTTCTCTTTCAGCACAACTGGGTTCTTCAGCCAGCTAATGCTTTACTGCTAATTAGTGGGATTCAGTCTAATTTAGAGTTTTTCACTTTTCTAGAAAATCCTTATAATATTTAAGTACTTGGTTATTCTGGTGTGATCTTCTTTTAGAAACACTCTGTTGAATTCTGTCCTCAGCTCCATGCATCTTCTTTTTCATTATTTCTTTCAAAATTTTCTCCAAGGGCTCCTTAACTTTTGTTTATAGAAGGCTACTTAGTGAGTCATTAGCTTGAAATGATAGTCATTCATTTGTGGCACAATAATTTTATGTTCAGAAGACATGGCAAGCTGTGCCTTAAATGAACAAAATTAAAATGTGGGAAATTTGGCACTGTTATTTTTTTATTATTATTATTTCTGTTGGGTGAGACTTACAAGCTGACTTTTATGGGTGAAGTTCAGCTCTTGTCTTTGTGTTCTGGTGTTGCTCTTTCACAAAGAAATCACAAGGGATGCTTGAGACAGCAGGAGAAACTCCAGTGCTATGTTATTGGTTTGTCCTATGCCTAATCCTTTGTTCTTACCTGTGGCATCTGCTCAGTCTCTATATTCCATCCTTTCAGCCTTTTCTCCACCACCAGTCACTCAGCCCTTGGTCTTCAGAAAATCAATGCCTTCCAGAGAGATCCCTCAAGCTCCTTTAGGGCTGGAGAGCACATCAACTCTTCTCTCCCTCTCACCCCACTTCAGGCCAGACCCAGGATCCCTGCTACTGTTGGAAACAAAAATACAGAGCAGCCTCATGAATTTTTTTTCTTGATAGTAGGCTCTGGGAAAGGGGCTGAGATGGGAAGAATCTAAGTCTGAGGTTACTACTGCTCACCCAGAGAATGCCCACAAATGCACAGACATTTATTCTGTTCCCTCCATACCTAGAGGAACACCAGCGGTCACCAAGGTCTCAACACACAGGAATTCATCGAGGATGACCAAATAAAATAATGGTCTTTTGATCTGTATTTCACAGGCTACTCTGTGGAAGTTCAGTATATACACACGTGAGCTGTTTGGTTCCTTTTTCTCCTTCCCTTTGACATATTTGCTATTCTCCACAAATGACATGAAATGATTTGCTATTTCAGAGTTGCTATTTCAGAATTCTGGAACAAATCCTCTTCCCAGCTGGTTTTCCACTTCTCTTGTTATGCCTTCTGCTGCCACTCTTGATTCCCAGTAGCCATTTTATCTTTTTTTTTTTTTTTCTAATAAAAAATGTTACTTTTGTACTTGAGCTACTTTCAGTTATCTTGAACATCTACTCCATATTCAATACATTCCACCCCTACGTCTTTTCTCAAGCTCTTCACTTAACGCCTAAATAATTTTCTAGAATACATTGTAACATTTAATTTAGAAGGCTTAATTCATCTTTACATTTTGTGCTTTTTACTTTGTCCCATGCTTTCCAATCTGTATGAACAAACTTCTTTGCTGGTGCATTCCTGCAATAATTTTTCATTTGATATGTGCTTACTCCTACCATCATTCAGAGATGGTTTTTGACTTAAATAGCTTTGGGAACCTTTCCTTGCAATTTTCTCCCCTCTGCTTGTTTGGCAAATTCCTGTTAGGTTTTGTAATTTTCATTAAGGGAGACTTCAAGCCTCCTCCACATTCAAACCCCTGAGCACTTCAGTCCAGTTGACTTTTACTAACCACTTCCTTTAATTTCTCACACTTTGCTCTCCTGAAATGACTCTATTTATTTTAAACTTAATCAACTCATACTCATACAATGCAAGGTAATTTTCTACAATCAGTCCCTCTAGAAGGTCCTTATGCCTTCACAAAAGTCTGAAGTCTGAAATAGGTAAGTGAAAATTCTCTTTGCCTTTTTGTGACTCTAAGAGAGGGAACATGAACAGTGTTTAAGGACTCTGAGCTTTCATCATCATAATGAAACAACAAGATCTGTAAATGCAGCTTTCCTTCACAATAAGCCTTAAATTTTGTACGTGTTTCATCTGACAAAGTTTTGTTTGCAAGTGTACTGAAATAACATTTTCTGAAAGTAAAATCTTGGTTTTATGGGTATAATCAGGGATCTGACTTTAGTAATGCTAGGACTCTGCTGAAGAGTTATGCAGGTAATATCAAGTGTGGGAGCCCTTAGCCCCCCTTAGAGAAGGTGGCTGTGCATCACATCCTATGTATCAGGAAAAAAGGGCTGATAAATGGCACCAAGGAGCACACTCCTATTTTTGTACCTTTGCACATACTTTATGTGTTTTTATAAAAGTTCTAGGTAATGGCTGAGAGTCCAATGTGGTGAGAAAATTTTGACCTAAAACCAAAGCATATTGTCCAGCAGTAACATTATGTCTTTAAGTGAAACATGAAAAACAGGCCCAAATTAAAGCACTGGTGTTATAGTCATGGGCACTGGTGCTCAGATGTTATGTTCACATGAAGAAATGTAGTTTTTGCTTTCAGCTTAGCCTGTTTCTGATTCACCGCTCCTGTAACTAAAGATGGATGGAAATTTTAATAAGAACTCATTTAATTTTTTCTTATTCATATAAAAAGCACAGACTTCAGCTGCCCTAATTTGTGGTTTCATAATACTCAATATTCAAGGAGCATTCAGGTGTCTGCACTATGAATGTCTTTGCAAGTCTTAAAACTTCAGTGTAACTGTGTACTCTGCAAAATATTAGGCATTCATTATCTTGTTTTGGTCAATAATTTCCATAACTCACACAGAAGGGAGAAGCCCTATACCACAAGCAACAGACAAAAATATCCCCATAGCAAATAGGAATGAAGCAGTCTTCTCTTCAAAAAGTCTGTGTTTTTAGGGGCCAGTGAAGAGGGATGTGAGGCAGGTGCGTCGGGGGCTACTGTAGAAGCTAGTGCAGGTAGATAGCTTCGAGGTAGTTTAAATATCCTTAAGAAATGCTTCAGTTCAACCCACATAAGTGGGATGTCATGGAAAGGCCCCAGGGAGTTGTCAGACCCCATCTTGGCAGTAGCCCAGAGAGATCAAGCCAAACTGTCCCACAGCTACACATTTACTGGCAACCCTGTGAGAGAGTCCCTTGGAGAGGCTGTATAGCAGGTGCCCACATCATGTGAGCCTTGTCCTTGCACTAAGCACCAGAAACTTTTTGGTCTCCAGGTGTTTTTTTTGCCCACCCACTCTATACTGTGAAGCCTCCTTTTCCTTGCCACCTATTCTATATCCAAATGGAACAAATGCACACAAGATGGGGAACAAGAGCAGGAGGATCAAATCATTTTGAACAACATGTTGTAATAAAGAATGCAGCTATTTGCTTGTTCTCTACTATTTACTGGAGTATGGATATCAGGTTTCTGACTGACCCAAACCAACTGCAGCAGACGTTGTGAACAAATGAAGCTTTAAGAAGCGGTTTAAATCCAGGTTTCTCATGATCCCTCCTGGCAAAGAATTAATCAGTTCAACATGTGAGGGGGTGGGTCAGTCATTGTTGAGTCAATGTCTGAATCCCATAACAGACAAAACAGTCTGTTTGTTTTTCTTTCAAAGAACAAAACTTTGTTGTTTCCTGCAGGACCACAATTCATAATTCTTCCCAAAAGGAAGCAAATGTATCTATATTTATATTTTTGTTCTACACATGTATTTCTTGGGTAGTAAGCTATTACCATAGTACATAATACTTTGTGATCTTTCTATAACCTGCCCTCGGAAATGCAGAAGCTTAAGCCAGCTATCAATGTTGTCAATAATTGTTTTACAATTTCATGGTTGTCTTGTAAGAATTCCAGATAAGTCAAACAACAAGAATGACTAATTGCTGTGGCAAAGTGCTACAGACATTAACAAATAATTTGTCATTGTAATGAATTACACCCTTGTATTACAGCTAATTATTAATGCTTGCTTAACTTTTGGGGGAGTGGGCTGGTAGTTATTTGATTACTGATTATAATTTTCTAATTACTACTGGCAGTCAAATATTTTTCTTCCATTTTCCAAATAACAGCTATTAGGCTAAAATGTGCCTGGGCAAGCCTCCTGTATGCCTGTGTGGTTCTGCAAATGGAAATCAACACAGAGTAAAGCCAGGGCTTGGGCTAGAACACTGTTCTTTTTCACAGTGCATTTATCTGAATATATTTCTGGGTATCTTTTCTCCTATACTATCTACAGCACCTACTTGTTCATTATGAAGAGATTTTCTTCTGGCAAGGAATCTCAGAAGGAATGTGTGAATTTCATTTAGTGAGTGATAGTCAAGAAGGATCCCAGTGAGACTGCAAATGCCATTTATGGCCACTACCTGTAATACAGGCCTCACAGGAACTGGGAATTAAGAGCTGCTCTTCAGAAAGAAATGTGGAGCCGGACCAAAGACAGCAGTGTATCCCCCACAGGAGGAGGAAGCGATGTTAGATTAAGGAGAATTTTAGATATTTAGGCCTTTTTCATATTCTTTTATTTGCATCAAATGTGATTTTGAGAGTGTCAACCTCTTGCACACATGGCTAATAGGCTAACTTCTTAAATAACCTTCAGCTAAAAGCAACACAGAACTACTTTTTCCATATTGATTTGTGACAAATACTTTGCCTTACTATCAAAATCCCCAGTGTACTTTTCAAGCTTAACATACTGTTCAAACATTTCCAGTTGCATTTTGATCATATGCATGCACTACGTTGCTTTGCCACAGTAGCTTACCATCCACACATTTCATTCTTCCATTCCGATATCAGATTCAGTGTCTTTTGATAGACTAGGATTTCACCTGTGACACAGCCCTTACCACCACACTCAGAGCTCCCTCATTTGTAGCATCATTTCCTCAGTCTAGGGAAAGCCACAGGAGTGGATTTTTTTTCTTCTAGCAATGTATTTAATACAAGCTTATAACTGTAAACTTATAACATTTATAACTACTCTTTATTTAATCAAGCAGCCTCTATAAGAAGACATTTACAAGAAACCACTCTGCCACTGTCACTAAAACTCTGGTGAAGTTCATACACTCGTTCTACATTTCAGAGGTATCTGTTCTTGAGTGTTTTTTATTTGTTTTATTTTGGTTGGTTGGGATTTTGTCTTCTGAGTGTGGGAAAGCTTTCTGGTCATTTTATTAAGTAGCTGAATAACATAAGACATATCCTTGTAATCCTTTACGTGTTTATTCTTTGACATGCTGGTCCTACATTTTGGGCAGCCAAATACCCTCAAACACGACTGTGCTACTGAGGAACCCCACAAATACTTGCCCAAATGGATAGAATCAGGACCCTGTTCTAACAACCTGCACCTGTTTTTGTTTGAATTCCTTCACTTTAAAAATAATAATTAAAACTACTGCCTGTATATTTTCACATTCCTGTGAAGCTCAGCATAAATTGAAATGCTGGTTTGACCAGACACGTTGAACCACAAACCACCAAAGTGGAGGGCACATCCATGGGGCACTGTGGTGGGTCAGAAACCCTGGCGGAAGAGCAAGGCATGCAGCCAAGAGCAATGCCTCTCGTCTCCCTTACAGGAAATGGAGCCCATACATTTGAGTGCTTGGTGAGCACTTCCCTGCCCACTCTGGAGATGACAGCAGCTGATGGAAGTTTGAAGCTGAATTATTTGCTGAATTTTTGAATGTAATTTAATTTCAAATAGAATCAATGCCAGCTATGTAGATTTCTGAGTTATTAAATTCCTCTGATAAATGAGCAGGCACCGTTGCTTATCTTTTAAATACTCTTCTGCTGGTTTTGATGTTTACATTAAATTACACCAAGAACCTCCTCCCATCATAGAGATGTCCAGATGCAAGTTCAAGGACAATTTATTGCTTTGGCAAAACAAAGGCTAATTTAATGGTGGTATTATTAATCAAAGTATTAGCTGCAGTCTTTGGCTTCAGCTTGAGTAACAGGGGAAAAAAAGTAATAAAAAATAAATAAAAAAAATCTGAGTACTAGAGAAATGTGGCAAACTTTAAATAGAGCCAGAAGGTAGAGAAGATAAAAAGCATGAATTAATCTTAGCCAGAGAGAAGCTTAGAAACACTATAAACACAGCCTACTACCAGAGAGACCAGAGCAATCAGCCCCTCCAGGAACAACTCCCCCTCCAAGCCTTACCTTAAGCTCCCTACTCTGTCCAGCCTGCCCTTAAATATTTACTGGGCCCACCTGGCCCCACCCAATGGCTCACAGCTGGGCTAATTTAAAGGTGTAATTGCTGATTAAGTAGTGGTGGTTGGTGCAGCTGGGCTGCTTCTAGGCCAGCTGTGGGGTGCACTGCCTGAATGAGGACAGCCTGATGGGTTTCAGGATGGGGTGTCTGCATGCTGACTTCTTTGGGATTGGCTTGAAGTATTTGGAAAAGCTCTCAGACATAGGGGCTGGTTTTTGTGTGGCCCTGTGTGGAGCTAGGAGCTGGACTTGGTCTTTGTGGGTCCTTTCCAACTCAGGATATTCTATACCTTCAGCAGTAGCCAGCTATCAGTGAGTCAGTATATATCTGTGAATATACATAAAGGTAGCTGATATCCCATGACATCTGAAATAGCTGTCTCCAAACACAGTAGTCCAGAGGAACCAGGAAGGACCCTGGGAGTAACAGATAGCAGAGACAGGGGAGGAAAATGCCACAATTCATCTATATTTTCACATATTCCCTACCATTTTTCCCAAGAAGATGACTGTCATCCAGCAACTACCAGCTATTCAGACTACTTGGACATGTACTTTGAAAATTGACGACAGCAGCTGCAATTAACCTTTGCTCTTCAGTAAGCACTTGTAGAATAAAAGGCAGCTTTGAACAGGCTGATATTGAAATTGGTGTGGCATTTGAAAGCACGTAAGTATTTATGGCTGTATAGGGCTGTAATGGTACCAGTTGGGCTTCCTGAGGTGCCTCCTACATTAACCATGCTCAAGAAATGATGCATAGCTTCTTGCCAAAAGAGGCAGTCACATTCTGATGAGCAACATATCAGAATTAAAATAAAGTATCACGATACACCATTTTTAATGCTTGCAGAACCAAGAAAGCATTAGGAAATCATGCAGAAAATGAATGCCACATCTAATTTGCCTGAATGTTTTTCAAGAATTATCTTACCCCATCACCAAAGCACACACAGCAAAAAGTCCCGGTGAGTTTAGCTACTTTTGCTGAAAGGAGGTGACACAAGATTTGCAGCAGAAAACTGACTTAAGATTTTGCAAGGCCTCAGGCAGAGCCTGGGTCTCTACCTGTGGCTGAACAGCAGGAGCGTAATGCACCTCTCTTCCCATACTGATTTATCTCACACCCTGACATATGTCCCTTGTGAAACCTTGGTTACCTGGCACCTTGGGGAATTATAGTGTTTCGTTGCAATACCTGTCCTTTAAGAAGTTCCTATTGGAAAGGAGGAGAAGACACACCAGGGACAAGACTAAGATGTTTTACAGCACTTTGGGCTAGAGGAGAGCCTCTATTTAGGGCTCAACTCCAGCCTAGCTGCAGGGTGACTGTTAGAGGTAGGTCCCCATCATAAGATCAGGGGTTTCTTCCAGTTTCAAGTTCTGAGGTTTGCCAACAGTTTCTGTAGTTTGCTGTAACCTGGGTATCTGTGAAAAGTCAGATCACAGTTGGAGATGGGTCTCCCTGTGAAAGGTGTGAAAGGGGATTTTGCAAGAAACAGTGGAATTTCTGCTCTTTATGACCTTTTCCAGTTAAGAGTCATGAGGTTTTGTAAGTATTTAGTGAATTGATTTTCTCCCATCCTCTTATCCCTCTACATTGTAATCATCTCAATGGAAATGGCAAGAGGGAGGGAATTGCCTGTGGGGAAAGTGGGTAAAATCAGAGACACATTCAACATAAAAGAGTTTGAGAGAAATTGTAAGGATTTTTTTTTTTTTTCCTGGGGGGAAATATTTATTTAAAATCATCTTTTTTCTCTGGTTTCATGGGGAAAGGGAGCTTGGCTATGCCAGATTGGCCCAGAACTTTACTTTCATTTAAGATTACATTGAACTAAGCTATTTAATGTTTCTCTTTTCCCTGATCGTTTCCCTAAATGGGACCATATTTCTACTGCATTTTAACTCTGCCAAGTAGATTTTCATACATTTTTCCCCAAATCTCTTCCTCATTTTCTAAAGGTTCAGTTGCTGCCATGCTACAGGTTTTTTAGTACATCCTGCCTGCATAAAAAAATTGCAAAATCTCACAAGAGACATTGTGGTGCTGGCTTCAGTTAAACTGTTTCTTTTAGGATAAAGATCGCAGAATATGAAGAATAAAAATGAGTGTATTCAGATTCTGTTAAATAACTGCAATAAGAATAACAATTATACGTAACATTTTGAATTATCTTCACAGCATATAAGAATGAAACACAAGTGCCTATGTCAAGTTAAATATTAAACATTTAAGGAAGTGCTAGTCTCTGAAAATACTTTCATAAGTCAAGGAAATCATGGTTTCAAAGTGCAACATAATAACCATTGGCTAATCTTCCTAGTAGAACTAATATTACTAGAAGTGTTTGGCAGTATTTAATAAAGACATTTAATAAAGATATCTTAATCACCAATTCTTATTTGTTTGTTTGTTTGTTTGTTTGTTTATTCTTATGAAAGAGAACCATTCAACATTTTAACTCAAACATTGTGTCAACATCTTCTCCAGGAAGCTCTGCTACAGCCCAAGAAATTATAGTGGCAAATGAAGGATGGAATTTTTCTGTGAATTTTGCAATGTTCATGTCCCCTTGAATATTACCAGATGACATGTCAATAATCTCTTAAAAGGTGATTTCTCCTCAGGTCATACAGATATATTCAGCACAGCAATCTGTAACAAAAGCATATTCAAAAGGTGAGCAGGTAAATGGAGGGAAAAGAGAAAGAATCACATTCAGCACCACTAATCCTGTTCTACTTCCTAAATTCTTGCCTGGATTTCACACTGGGGCTTGGTAGCAGTGTTGTAAATCTGCCATCTCATGTTTTGATATAAGGACAACAGTATGGTTAGGATGAAACAATAAGCGTTTATATAATTTTGTATATAAAAGTGTGATTAAGTGGAATGAGTGGAACTGCACCAACAAATAGTAATGTTCCTGTACTCTTCAACCCTTCCTTGCCCTGAACAATTTTAGTGTGACTTCACTGCCCTGAGTGAGAGTATCTGAGTGGCTTCATGGCTCTAAAACTCAGTCCAACTTGATAATAAGAGAACCCTTTTCATCTGATACAATCAAATTCTTCATTCCTTTATGCTTTCTTCCAGACTGGCTGCAACTTGGAGAAAATTATGCTATTCTGGCAGAGTGAACATGCCAGGACACAGCCCTCAAAACTGCAACAACCCTGAAGGCAGAGAAATATTCATGTCTTCTGAGATTCTCACCTTGATGTTCTTGACCAGGTGTGTTCTACTGTTACTCTTAGCATGACAAGGAAAGGGAAGAGCTATTTATATGATGACTTGGAAGAAAGCATTTCAAAAATAGAACAAGAAAAGGAAAATGAAACTGCACAGCTGTGCTAGTTAAGGTAGTATAAAGGCAGTTGTTAGTAGGACTTAAAATCTCTGTGTAGTTGAGATATCATTTAGGAATCACAGAATCACAGAATTTCTAGGTTGGAAGAGACCTCAAGATCATCGAGTCCAACCTCTGACCTAACACTAGCAGTCCCCACTAAACCACATCCCTAAGCTCTACATCTGCAGTCTTTAAACAAGAGAAGCCTGAGCCTTAGGCCTTATCTAAGCACCCTGATTTCAGGTATGTGCAGTTTTCTACTCTCCTTCTGAGTTCCTCTAAGGAAAAGAGAGTGTCGTAGCCATTGATGCTCAAAGTAAATGACCTTTGGTGAACTTGCTTTGAGAGTACACAAGGTTATTTCTTTGATTTTCATCATTATCATAACATAAACAGCTGGAGATCTCATAGAAAGAGGCCTTCTTTTCCTGGATGTCTAAAGGCAAATATGTATTTAGGATTTATTTGTTTTACAGTAATGTGAAGAGGCTCCAGCTGAGATCAAAACACAGCATTATTTTTTCCCCAGGTGCTCTTTACAGACACAGAAAAAAATAAAATTAGAAAAAAAAAAAAAAATCCTTGCCTCTGAGAGTTTACAGTGTAACTATGAGAGACAAAAAAGGAATCAATGCCCTTTTTCTTGTAGAAATGTTGTTAAGGTCCTAAGAAACAACAGAAAGACTCCTGGGTGCATCAGCCAGGAGCACACCAGGGGGCACCTGTAGACATGCCAGGTCATCCCACAACCCTCCCACCCAGAGACAGCTGGGGATAGTGCACACTGCAAAAGACCCCTTGAAATGATCAGCCCCAGAATAACTTCTGCAAAGAGGAAGTTTTCTTCCTTGCTCCCAAGTCTTAGACATTTCCTTGTCCACTGAATCTTGAGGTTTTAGGCCTCTTGGGAACCTTTTATTACCACTGTTAGCTTTACTTTGGATGATCTCATCATTCATGTAAAATTCAACTCCCACATGAGGAATATATACTAATGAAGGGTCAAGTAAACTCAAAGGGATTAACCCTCTCTAGTCTCCTTTGGGAAACTGTAAATATATATTTTTTACTCTTGGCCTGTTTTCCAGACCAATAACTTTTTGCATTTATTGAGTCGTCTGAGGATTTTCTTCCAGCTTTTTGAAAGTTTGCCGAAAGTTCCCTTCCCCTATGGATATCCTCTCTTTTGCTTCAGTCACCTACACATTACATTTTTGTAAACTCTTATTGATTGCCACTAAAGCATTCAACATTTTCTAAAGTTCAACTAAAATTTTATCTTCTAGAGTGCTTATTTGTTGGGAACACAAGCGACAATTGTGCCATTTAATTCATCTTGCTCTCAAGAGACAGCAAAGGTGATTTACCTGTGACTCTACCCAGCAGAGCCAAAAGGCATCAGCAAAAGTAAACCTTTCTACAAAGGTTCTTGTCCATACACATAGAAAGAACCAGGTTTGCCAAGACTTTTCTTTCCCACCCACCTTCTTAAACACAGGTAATACCTTTGCTGACATCCAGTTTTATAAGACTATCTCATTTGATAATTTTCCTGAAGAAATATATGATTGGACTAACAAGCTCATGTGCCAGTTCTGCCAAAATTCTGAGAGAGTGCCTGCCTCTCATTGACTGCAGGAAATTCTTGCAATTTTACTTCTTCCTCATGTATCCTTGCTATCTGTCCTGTCTTTACCTCCATATTCAGCCTAATTTCTTCTACTGAAAGTTACTATAGCAGTTATTTGAGTTTTGAGTAAGACCTGGCTATTCTGAATCTGTATCCACTTCACCTTTTCTTTCACCATTTTCTTTGTAAGTATACAGTTGAAGATCTTGTTACTTTTTTAGTGTACCTTGTGAGTTATGAATTGGTTTGACTCAGCAATTCTCACCTCAGCACTATGATTTTTCACTTACAGCACATATATCTCTTCACCCATCAAAAAACTTTTCTATTTCTTGGGGGCTCTCTGCTTGCCTAGGCTCAATATCATTATGGTAGTTATTTATCTATTTACATCTAGTATTTCTTTCTGAAAATCTTTCTGTGTCACATCAAATTCTTAATGATACAAACCGCTTTGTGAGTTTCCTCTGCATTCAAGCCATATGGTCTTCAGTCCAGTGTCACAGAAATTATCCGCTTTATTTTATTAAAGTTAATGTTTCAATTTGGTAGTCTTAGCTATCTTTTTTGTTTGTTTGTTTGTTTTTTGTTTTTTTTTGTTTTTTTTTTGTCCACCCACTTAACTCGGTGTTCACTTGGTCCAGGTTAATTCTCTATAATGTAATTTCTTCCATGACATCTCTTTCTGCTTACCTAAACCAAGTCTAATGAAATATTATCTCTCAATGTTTTAGCAATTATTTATGGAAAAGCTGTTACACTTATGAACAATTGAAACACTGTCAGTATTTTTTCCCCCATTCCATTAAATGGCTGTTACAGTCAATCAGAATGACATTGCCCATGTTCAGATTTGACTCTGGGGTCTATGACTAAATTACAGTACCCTCCCTGTACAACTTTTCTTGCAAACCTTCTCAAAATGGACAGCAAGCCATTTTCTTTTTTAGCTACTCTTATCTCTCTTTTCCAGACAATACACAACACAATGCTTATATGATATTAATGACAAGTTTCCTGTTGCAAAGTAAATGACCAGGGATTTTGTATAAAATGATATGGTGGTTTACAAAGCTTGTGGGGTTTTTTTGTTTGTTTGTTTGTTTTTTGTTTTTTGTTTTTTTTTTTTTTTGCTGAGAGGAAGACAATGATATATTTGATTTTCTCCTTAGCTAGATTAAAATCAGATAAAAAGATTTCTGCTCATGCCCTCAAAAATATACATTTGGGTGGAGGCCAAGAATAGAAAGTATGATCTGCATAGATGAATCAGTCTTAATAATTTATTAGTCTAGGAAAAGATGACTTATAGCTGAAACCTTTTGAAACCTTTATGCATTTTTAACATTCAGTGCTAAAGCTCCATGTAAGATATCCATAAACTGTAAATAAGATTAGCAAAGTAATTAGTAATTGTGGGGGAATACATTTGTATATATATGTAATTCAGTTTATACCAATGTTAATCCAGTGGAAGTTCACACTTTAGAAAACAAATATTTTCCAAATAGAATTACAATAATTTGTTTTTTTTACATAATGTTTTACAGTAAATCTTCCTGTATAAAGTTTGTGTTCTAGTAGAAATTGTGCTCAAGGGAAAATGATAGAACGTTTTTATTTGCATTTATGTTAAGCATGTGGCCGTCACTGATCATGGAGGGAATGCACTAATCTTGATTTTAATTACCAAACTATAACAAAGCAACCCTTATTTCAGTTGTAACTGTGCTACTTTGAAAGCTGCAGCTGACTGATATCTTACTACTCTCCTCCATCGGAAGCTGAACATTTCCAGAATAACACACAATGGAGCTTACTTTCCTTGAAAGTCATAAGCTATGCAGGTGTATAATCTAGGTCTTAGTATATTCATTGTGCTGTTTATTTTAACCCCCAGAGAGCTCTGTTCAATTCCATCTCTCAGGTGCCTTTCTTTGAGTCCCTGAAAAGAAAAATAAATATGACTTTGTGTGTTCCAAATGCACTTCTTATAATTAACTGTTTGTTTTTGTTTTTTTTGTTTGTTTGTTTGTTTTAATATATATATATATAAAGATGTTTTTATTCCAAAAGCTTGTTTTCTCTCACTGTTTAACAGAGTGGCACCCAGCTGAGCAGTTGCAGTGAATGGTCATAGGGCCTTTCAGCACTCCCATTAAGACTTGCCTTTCTGAGTGTTTTATAATGTGGCCATTTTTATTCACATCAGGCTAAATCTTGGCAAGTGGGTCCCCAGCTTAGGAGTAAATTGTTTGCACAGAGCTGAATTGATATAGTTGTTTCACAGTGAGAATGATGCCAAAAATCACAGCTTCCTAGGTCAATTTCCACCTCACAGGGGAGCTGTCGAGTAAACTGGGCATTACGTAAATCTTGCTTTGGGCACCTGTGCCCTGCAGTTCATTTTACTTCCATCCTTCCCTTTTCCACAGGAGCTTAAGTGAAAGACATTTCATTTGTTATTATCAGTCTGTTCCAAGAATATCCACTTTGTTCTAAACTAATATATCACTGTCATGTCAGGAACAAAAATGACCTCAAACATTATCTACTAGGACCACCTTGAAGATTGATTCAAAACCAGATGCAGCTGAAGACAGGACATCTCGTTGTGGCCCTGGAGAAGACACAAACATCATTTTGCCTCCCCTTGAAGTTGCACCTCTGCCACCAGCCCATCCTGTGGACAGGAGGCTGGGAGGATCCAATGCTCACCAGAGGTCTCTGGCAACAGGCTACCTACAGCTGGTTAAAGCAGGCAGTGATCAGACATGACATAAATCCTGCTGCCTGGCTTTGTCTGCATCACATCTGCTTGGTGTAATACTAATTTGCTGTGTCCAGACAGCTTAGATTGTATTTTCAAGATGGATGTGTTTTTATTAAAACAGCTCTTTTAAATTATTAGGAATCATACTGTCATCTCTTCGAAATGTATTGATTGTATTTTAAATATATTGTAGCCTATTAAGAAAGAAAGTAGTAGCTTCTAGACTGCAGTGATCATGTACTTCTTCCTACTGTTGTTTTTAGCAACTTAAACAGCATACAGTGTTCAGATGTGGAGCAGGTGAAAATGTTGTTTTTTTCCTTCTTAAATATGAGGCCCACTTACATTTCTACTGAAACACCAAGACTATTTTCTGAATACTAACCAAAACCTAAGTCTTGTTTAATCCTATTAGTGCAGTCATCCTTTTATTAGCTGTGGTTCATCACAGAAAGTTCAGGAGCTCTCTGGTGCCCTGTTAGCCACGTCCACAACCGGAAGCAGCCCCAGCAGTGCACATCCAACACTAAATTGTCTTGAACAGTTAAGCTGGTATGATGCTCTGTATTTGATTAAGTTGCTCTTTGCTGCCTTAATTGTAAGTGACTTTGACAGTTTTATTTTCCCAGTTCAGCAGTGTTAGCAGAAAGATAAAGTTTGTGTATCCCCTACATGTCCTGCTATGTCAAGTTGAATGCCTTCTGTGAGTTGGTATATAAAATCTTTTTTTTTTTTTTTTTTTTTTTTTAATGCTGTCAACGGCTACAATTACTTCTATTACTTCTTCTACTTTAATGCTTTTAACCTTTACCCTTTGGAAATCTTTCTATTACATGGCACCATATTCTCAACTAAGTAAAAGCAATTGTGTATCATTTGATGCTACTGTTGTCTGTACTAATATTGTCCCTGATACAAAGAAGCAGCATAACAGAAACTGGAGTATTTTTCCTCCTATTTTCCTATTTGCTGAAAATAAATATATATATATCTATATTAAAAAAAAAAAAAAAAAAAAAAAAAAAACTTTTGTTCAGCAGTGTTGTTCACCAAGAAACTGATTTTTCCATGTTTATTCAGCATAAGAGAGTAAAAAATAGAAGTAAGCATACCAGAATTTATTCTTAAGTATTACATTATAGACTATAACTATCAACTATATCCCAAAGACTGCAACAGCCAGTTGTGTCAAATACCAGTCAAACACTGCAAACAATTTTTTGTTAAATTTAGTTTTAACTGTCCAAAGCATTTAGGATTTTAGAGTTTGCCATGGAAAGTGTTCTGCAGAAGAGTAGACCTCAATTTTAGAGTATGTCTTCTGTAGGCTTTAATCTTACTCCACTTTATTCACACTGTCCTAGCCAATAACTATTTCAGGGCTACCCTCAGCTGTGGCCCTCCCTTTGCCTGACCTATTTGCATGCTAGACACAAAAAATGATGAAATATGCTGGGATGCAGACATACACCCGGCATTTGCTGCCAAGGCAACAGGAACAGGATGCATTTTCTAAAGAAGGGGTGACGTTTCAGTCTTGTCCAACACCCACCATTTTCCTCAGGAGAGGCCAACATCTCAGATAAACACCAAGTACTTGGCTTACCTTGAGTTTGTCTAGCTGAGGTAAGTACAAAGGATGACTATTTAGCAAATGGAGTCCAGGTGCTTCTGTCCACCTGTGTCTGTCAATATGGGGTCATGGGGACAGCCCCTGTGCCTCTGTCCCACACAGTGACCCAAGGATTAGACATGATCTTGGGCCACTTGTGATATTATTTGATCTCAACTCTTTGATCAGATTTGTACATTTATACAGATGTTATGCTGAAACGCAACAGTCTAAATAGCAGGTGTCTGCTCACAACATTTTCATGCGGCTATTTGCAAGCAAGCACAGAAAAGTAAAAGAGAATCTGTAGCTGTGGGTAGACATGTAAAAAATAAAAATATATATATATAAAAAAAAAAAAAAGTAGTAAATGCAATTAAATAACAAGCTTTTCTGTGCTCAAAAGTTCCCTAAGCAAGGTGAGCTGAAGTGTTTCAATTCACAGAAAACAACTCTGTTTTGTGATGTTGAGCATGGAAAACTCCTGCCTTTACCTTCCTGCAGGACTCCACGTCCCAGCAGAGGAATAGCTGGGAATGTTCTCAGGAACACGATAGCACAGGAAAGAATCTGTTAATTGTCTTTTGGAAGACTTTTTCGTACACAGGAAGGGAGTGCCGTGTCCATTTAAAAAGAAATGTATGTGCTTGGAGCGTAACATTTTCTGTGAGAATTCATAGGGGTCTGACATTGTGGAAAACATTATGTAGCCAGTTCACAAGGTATCAGATACCAACTTCTGATAGCCTTTCGGATATCCTTGCAGTTCATATGAAAAAAGTAGGAAGGCCACTGTTCACCTCACTGAATATGCATGAAGTACATGAGTACTTGCTGAGGCATATGCTGTGCAGGAGTTCAAAGCATTCTGAGCCAAAGCTGAAGCAGGCAAGGAGAGAGAGGCTGCTGCACAGTGGCACTCTTACCCAGGATAGGAGACATAAGTGCAACAAGATGTTCTGTCTATCAATTTTTTGTCATCCTCTGCTTGCTTCAAGCTCCTTAGTGGCATTGTAATTGGCAATTCTCCCCCAGGTCTGTGGGCAGGAGCAGGTATTGCTGCTGGAGCATCTAGGGAGCTCAGCATCCCAGGACGGGCAGCATGTGGCCAGGTGGGAAGGCTACCCTTATTGACCACCCCTCCCCAACATCGTGCTTATCACTGCAAGCCGAAGTGATGACAATAAAAGGTTTCACATAAGTCTTCAGAACCTAACATGCTTCAAAATGGTGTTTAAAATGAAAATGGTGGAAAATGCTCAAGGTGTACTAAAGGAGATGCTGTACGTTTTCACTACAGGTGATCACATCTCTACCAAGAAACTAGAATTAGACTGCCTTGCTCTCCCTAAATCCAGTGATAGAAAACAGATAAAACACCATAAATATTACTTGCACATTTATAGAGGCTAGAATATATATGTCAAGCTAGAATGTTATTTATTACTTTGATCAACACCATTTTTCATTCTGCCTAAACCACATTTAGATGGTTAAATACCAGTACTTAGTGCATTGTGGAAGTAACAAGTTTGATTATCTTTTTTAGTCACCCATGTCATACAGAAAATTTTAGTGGTTTTGGAAAGACTGAGGAAAAATGATAGGAAATATTTCTAAAACTAAGGTAACTTTTAAAAGTCATATCCAAAATGTAAGTTATGTGCAATATAAAATTTTTAGATTATAGCCAACTCTGTCCATGAGCAGTTTACAAAAAAAAAGAATATATAGCTTTACATAACTATTGTCACTGTAAGGTGATTTTTTGAAAAGTTTATTTGTTTAAATGAAATTATAGTTCTAGGCATTTTTAAGAGGCTCTGACATAGAAATTCTGAGCACTCCATGCTTATTCTGTTTCATTTTAAAACTACAGAACTATCCAAACTGTCTCCATAAATGTATTAAATTCAGGAAGATAATTGGATTTACTGGAAAAACAATTATGCATCTGCATATTCAGGTATTTTATGTCCTCTGACATTTATTTTTCAGCTGCAATGTTTTCATTTTACTTAATTGCTTATGTTTCATTTATGATAGCAAATAATAAAGGTGAGCGTTAACATTCTTGGTTTTTGCACAAAGGAAATCCTTCTGAAATATATCTCAGAGTACCTTGAATCTCTAGGTCTTCAGAATTTATATGTCCTGGTCCAAGTTTATATCATCTAAACAGCAAGTGGCTATCCCACACCACCCATTCAAAAGCTTTCTCCATTCCAAAAGTGCTCTCCAAATGTTTCTTTTTTTCTCCAATGTCTTTTACTTCTCCTTGCATTCAACAAAAGTATGCTAATATTGCAGCAAACAAAGCTTCTCTTGTGAACTGGTCTTACTTCCACAAAACATTAAGTACATGATTAACTTTCAATACATTTCTTAAATATAAGATAAAAATATATCCCCATATGACATATATATATGATATTTCACATATGTGAAAGTAAACACATGCTGAAGTGTTTTTCTGAATATGAATGGTTGTCTTGTGTGCTGAAAGATAAATGTATGCTTAACTATTTGGATATTTTTTAATATCAGAGTTCCTTCTATGTGTCTATGTGTATTTTTAACAAATCCCATTAACAAACCATAAATAGTTTTAAAAATCAGAGTTTTTTATGATATTATGAAGGGTTTCTATTTTTTTAAATACTTAGTATCATGTTTTTAAATGAATGTTATTATTTATTTCATATTTTTGCATTACATAAATGAATTAATTTTATGAAGTACATTACTTTATGAAGAAATGTCTTCAATTTAATGAAGCTAAATTATGACCTTTCCCTTACTTGATTTTATATATAGAATGTGTAACGTATTTTCCTCCTCTTTTGTTGTTTCTTCATTCACTTACACTACTACCATTGTGTTTTTAGTGTTTATGCATGAAATGCACCCTTAAAATACGGCAGAAAATGAAAATTCCCCCAGAACTTCATGTTTTGTTTTCTTGTTTGTTTGTTTGTTTGGTTTGGTTTGGTTTGGTTAGTTGGTTGGTTGGTTGGTTTTTGTTAGTTAAAGCTAATAGTTCCACAGGGAGTAGATGTTTAAAGTTACACTCTTCTGTGCAAGTTCAGATAATAATTTAGTTTGCTCCTGATTACACATGTATGCTCAAGCTCTGTAATTACAGTCTATGCTTTCTTTCTCAAAGGAAAGACAGTAGTTTCTGATCAGAAGATCGTGTGCCCCAGAAGACTCCAGATGCATGATTACATTAAGGTGGAGATTTAAGCGCTAGGTAAGTAACATGTGAAGAAGCTGGTGGTTAAAATACATAGCTGTAAAAGGTTACAACAAAAAATAAGGTTTCCTGTGCCATATTCTTCGCAGATAATTGCTTTATGTACTGCACTTCTTCATCATAGCCACTCACCTTTTGCTCACTGAGATGAACATTATACAATTGGTCTGCTGTTTAGTATAACAACAAATGAAATGAAGGCAGGACCTCAGCTGGGGCTTTTGGGTGACAATGTTATTACTGTTATTGCTATTACTCTTCCAGATATCGTTTTAATTCTACAATGAATTCTGTCTTCCTAGCCCATCTCCGTGTCCCTTCATAAGTCATCAGAGAGCCAATGAGGCAGTCAGCCAGTTCCTTTTCCTCCCTCCCTAAATCCCATTAATTTACAAAAATAAAATAAAAAATAAATAAAAATAAACATTAGAATTTGAATGGCAGCCAAATAAAGAAATAATTGTACCTAGTGCTCACATAAAATTCACAAAGAAATTTCCTGTATTTTTTTTTTTTTTTTTTTTGTAAGAGTATTCATAATAGCTGAATACAGGTAAAAGGGCAGGCAAAAACATGCAATGAGAATTTACATTACACAGTGATGAAAAACCTCCCAAAGCCTTGCTTTTTATTTTATTCCATTCTATTTTATTTACTTATGACAACATATAAAAACATGACCCCACAGTACTAATAATGGTATTAAGTTTATACAGGTGTATTTTCAGAAAGTAAGATCTTATCCAACCCAACTATCAAAATTTACTCAAATTCTCTTCTTAGTTAACTGTCTGCTTTGTCTGTTGTAAGAAATACAGCCAATCTCAAATAGAATCAGAATCATTAAGGTTGGAAGAGAACTTCAAGATCATCTGGTCCAGCCATCACCCTACTACTACTATCACCTGCTAAACCATGTCCATAAGCATCAGGTCCATCACCTAAAATATGTGCTCCATTCAAGAATTTCCCATGAGCCAGATTTATTCTCATCACAGCACATTGTCTCATACAATAGAGATTATCTTGCGTGAAGAATTTGCATCTATTGCTACAATAATCGAAATTCTTAATACATTTTCACTATTATCTGAATTCATTCAAGGTAGAGTTTATTTCTGATATTTAAATGTAAAAAAAAAAAGATACAACTTCAAGTTTGTGTCAAATCTACAGTTTTATATTTGCTTCATGAACCACTTCTACACTTACCTAGGTATCTGAGGGGGCTTTCTCTCCTCATTCTATACATACATTACCTTTTAAAAGCATCTGTTTGGGTTGTTTTTTTTTGGTTTACCCTTTGTATTCTACCAGTTATGTTGCTCTCACCATGCCCTGAAGGCAAACACAAAAAAGTTGCTGGCCTTCTTCCGCACCATGGAATGTTTTGTTTGTGACAAAATCATCCTCACCATCATCCTTACACCTTCACTTAAATACCACACTTTCCTTGCTGTCTGTAAATTCTGTGAAGCAATTTACAGTAGGCTGGATCCAAGTTTCTAAATAGAAGGAACCTTCTGACCTTTTCCAGAAGCTCACAGACACCAGGAGAGCCATAAGTCACCCAAATCTGGCAGTAAACTGAAACACGTCTACTCTTTTTGCTCTCTCTCCTGTGCTTCCATATTTCATTGTGTCTCTCAGTGGTCATGGCTGTATATACTTCCCTAATAGCATAGTCTCTTGTGTGCTCTTGATAAAGAGCCCAGCATCCCACCCTGAAGATTTCATTGGCACATGTACAGAGATGTTAAATAACCACAGGCGAGCTATAGGTAAGGGCTTCTGGAGCTCACAGGGCCGCTTGGTCCCAGATGTGATTACCTTTAACATGGCAGTAAGCCATACAAAACAGATACTGCTGCAGTCTGTCCCACAGCATGCAATAGCCTGATGGTGATAAAGCAGTCAGGTACGTAAATCCTGCCCCGACAGCTTCAGCCCCACCCAAGAATCCCTCCAGAGACCATGCACTGAATAATGAAGGGGACCAGAAGAAGGTGATGCATCTTTTGCACTATTAAGAGCTGGTTGTGATGTTTTGGTCTCCAGTCATGATTGATGAGGCTAAAGGAAGGGTCAGCATGAGGGTCATTGTTTTCCTTCATTCTTTGAAGAGACACAAGATAAATTGCAAAGAGGCTGCTTTTTTTTCTTTTTTCTTTTCTTTTCTTTTCTTTTCTTTTCTTTTCTTTTCTTTTCTTTTCTTTTCTTTTCTTTTCTTTTCTTTTCTTTTCTTTTCTTTTCTTTTCTTTTCTTTTCTTTTCTTTTCTTTTCTTTTCTTTTCTTTTTACCTTACAGCAGTAGCTAATGATCCAATGATCCCAATAAACATGACATTAACTAAAACTATTTGTTGCACCAGTTCACACCTGTGTTAATTTACAGGATTGGCAAAAATGGGACAAAGGGCTGGCTGACTGAATAAAAGTGAGTGAGACACAGCCACATCTCTCCTGGTGAGCAGCTCTGAAGGCAGCTGAATGTTTTCAAGGTATTTGCAAACATTTTGTATTTTATTTAAAATAAATAAATAAATATATCCTTTTAACAGTCACAGGTATCTGAATCAGTCTCAGTTTTGTCCATTGAATTGGTCATAAAGAAAGAACTTAACATTATTTTAAATACATTTATGCATTTCCAACATCTCCATGAGCAAACAGCACTGCCAAAACCCTTGTCTTTTTACCTGTGGCCCCTGGGTTCTGTGATGATGGAATCAATAGAGAAATCACAGTGGTATGTAGATTTTATAAAGTTCACGATGAAGTGAAAGGCTTAGATACATGACATAAAATAGTCACCTGGCTTTTCAGATCCATGTGTGTGACTAATGTGTGTTTTGGTATGGAGAATACACAGCAGCTCCCTGTTTTCCTGTAGCCAGAGTCCCGGCACATTACATGGAATAGTTAAATAAACATCAGAGCAGAAAAAAAATGGTAATATAACCATATTACAGTATCATTATTTACTACAACAGTGATAAAAGGAAACAGGTTCTAAACTCAGGCAGTAAGACTGGAAATGACTTTTCTCTCCCTCAATAAGAATGAAGGTATTTTTAAGTGGAAAGAGTAAAATATTTATCAAATACCTAAACAGCACAGTTGATTATCACCCATTTCACACACAAACACTGAAAAAGGATTTTCTACACAGATATTTAGGGTTAGTCCTCAAGTCAAAACAGCCTGGACCAGGTGCATCATGCTATCCACCCTGCATGAGATCCCACATACAATTCTGCTCTGAGACATTGGGAACCACAAGGAGGGGCAGCTCAGGCTCTCTGTGCTGTGTCCGTGTCTGGTTTGGGGACTTTTCCCCTCAACACCTGCAGGGAGCCACCCTCCAGTCACTCATTCCACCCAGCCATTCCTCCAGCCCAGCAACTACCACTGCAGCAGCAACTCCGTGCACCCTGCTGACGGGGGTAGAAAGACATAACCAAGTGCAGGAAATGGGGTCTCCAAGCAGGCAGTAATTAGAATCATAGAATCATAGAATCATAGAATATCCTGAGTTGGAAGGGACCCTTAAGGATCATCAAGTCCAACTCTTGACACCGCACAGGTCTACCCAAAAGTTCAGACCATGTGCCTAAGTTCACAGTCCAATCTCTTCTTAAATTCAGACAGGCTCGGTGCAGTGACCACTTCCCTGGGGAGCCTGTTCCAGTGTGCAACCACCCTCTCTGTGAAGAACCCCCTCCTGACGTCCAGCCTAAATTTCCCCTGCCTCAGCTTAACCCCGTTCCCGCGGGTCCTGTCACTAGTGTTAATGGAGAAAAGGTCTCCTGCCTCTTGACACCCCCTTACGAGGAAGTTGTAGACTGTGATGAGGTCCCCCCTCAGCCTCCTCTTCTCCAGGCTGAACAGGCCCAGTGACCTCAGCCGTTCCTCGTACATCTTCCCCTCAAGGCCTTTCACCATCTTCGTAGCCCTCCTCTGGACACTTTCCAACAGTTTCATGTCCTTTTTATACTGTGGTGCCCAGAACTGCACACAGTACTCGAGGTGAGGCCGCACCAGCGCAGAGTAGAGCGGGACAATCACCTCCCTTGACCTACTAGCGATGCCGTGCTTGATGCACCCCAGGACACGGTTGGCCCTCCTGGCTGCCAGGGCACACTGCTGGCTCATATTCAACTTGCTGTCTACCACGACCCCCAGATCCCTCTCTTCTAGGCTGCTTTCCAGCGTCTCATCGCCCAGTCTGTACATGCAGCTAATTGTCTAATTGTCTAATAGGATGACCATGAGGGTAATGCTTGGGCACCTACAGTTAAATTCTATAATTAGTATGAAAAATATTTCCATTTACAGTGACATGCAGGAAAGATTTATAAAGATATGCTATAACCTGTAGGCAAGCTGTATGTTTTGCTGAATATCTCCAGCAGTTTTCATTCTACTAGAATAATCTGCAATTATTTGCTTAATCACCCTTTCTGTTCATGAAGTCTGGGCTCTGATTGGGAAAAGAAGCTTCCACCCTATGAATTAGATCACAAATCAGGTTAAAGGAAAAAGGTTTAAGGGAAACTGCTGAATTCCAGACATGTTGCACAGAGGAAGGAAACATTCTTCTAAGATTTATGAAATTTCCACAAAACAGAGAATCTTGTTAGAATTGTTTGGCCAATAAACAATTTTTTTAAGTATCTTAGAATCATGGAATGCTTTGGATTGGAATGGACCTTAAGATCATCTAGTACCAGCCCCACACCATGGGCCAGGACACCTCCCACCAGACCAGGTTGGCCAAAACCCCATCCATCCTGGCCTTGAACAATTCCAGGGATGGGGCATCTACGGCTTCTCTGGAAAACTTGTGCCAATTTCTCACCACCCTCAGAGTAAAGAATTTCTTCCTTATACCTAATTTAAATCTGCCCTATTTTAGTTTAAAGCCATTCAACAACCTATCATTATATCCCCTGACAAAGAGTCCCTCCCCAGCTTTCTTGTAGGCACTCTTTAGGTCCCATGTAAGGTCTCCCTAGAGCATTCTCTTCTCCAGGCTCGACCCTCTCAACCCCAAGCCTCTCAGCTCATCTTCAGAGGAGATAATTCTGGGAAAATCATTGGTACTTCATGAGAGTTCATGAGCAGGAGAATGAACCGATCATTATTTTGTCCAAATACAGAGGTCCTCAGCTTTGTATTTGTGTGATCAACAAAGCTTTGAAAGGAAGTATAAATTCAGAAGGGATCAGATCAGAAGGGATCTTCTAAGAGAAACTCCCATAGGGCACACATATCATCTCAAAGCCTGGCAACAGCCCACTGCCTTCCTATATTTTCAGAAGCTCTTTATTTTTTTTTTTTTTTATTTTATTTTTTTTGGCAGATACTGCACTTTTAAAAAGGAATGATGAAACTCCCTCAAATGCATAAATAGAGTCCATGTCCAACTTAGCATGTAATCCTTCAAATAGATTTGACTTTTAAACTCCCACCATAGAGGAAGAAAAGACAGATGGATGCAGTGACTATGTAGGTAAGATTTAAGTTGGATTTGATTAAAGGAAGCTCTAAAGCAATCAAGATCTTTTCCTCTCCATTGCAAACATGAACTATCTCCTCTCATACAATAGTGCTCCCAACGGGAATTTCCTGTGGATATTTTGTTAGTGTTTTCATGTGTCGGTATGCCTTTCTGTGATAGCACAGGTTGCTACAACACAGTGGGATTTCTACAGTATATGTACCACGGTAGTATTCACTTCTCAGTGCAGCAGAGTACAGAGACTCCTAAGAGAGACAAATAAATATGCCTTATTGGTCTGTCAGCATTGGTAAGCAGATTCATAGATTTCTAAGGCTAGAAGGGAGTGTTATGATCACCCAGTGGTTTCACATTTCTCTGTGTGTAGGTAAAGGAACATTTGAGCAAGACTGGAACAGGACAACATTAGAGGAAACAGATATTCTCATTCCTCATAAAGACAGTATTGAACAGAAATGTCAGGTTAGGACCTTGTTTTTCTGACAAAACAAGAGACAATTATCAGCCTTTCTGTCTCAGTTTACAACATCCACTCAACTGTTATCCATTTTTCTATGCTGAGGTAATAGCTTTTGTGTTTAAAACTGAGCTGCTGCTAAATTTCAGCAACAGATTTTGTGTTCCTGAAATCTATGAAGTTCACTAACAAATGTCCGTACTTCTTCATTCCCACTGACAATTCAAAGTACAATCACAGAAAAACAGCCTTCCAATAGTCTGCAGATCATTAACTTAGCGAGTTTCTCCAAGGTGCAAACCATGTCCTAGCAACAAGAGCTACATGATGGCTACTGGGTAGTTAAGAGACTCCCTAGGAGTCTTGATATTTAGGATTATACTAAATACTATATAAGACAGACATCACTGGTGGGAATACCATAGCATGAACAAGGAGCCTGGTATGGTGGACATACCATCAAGGAACAAGGAGATGGTATGGTGGGCATACCATCACTGGTGGGCAACCATAGCATGAACAAGGAGCCTGTTCAAATACAACCACAGCACATGGTTGTGCACTGCCAAAGGACTGGTGGGGGGAGCTGCAGCCCTTTTGACTGTCCTCTTCACTCTGCCCAGAAGTCTTTGTCTCCACAGCTGTAACAGATGCTGTGAAACACATTCTGTCCAGGAAGCAGGGAAGTCATAGCAGCATAGCAGGCTCTGTAACAGATTAGATAGATCCATCCATCCAACCATCTCAAATAACCTCGTCTTTAGGAAAACATTTACAGATATTTTCAGGAACACTGTAGGTACCTAAATTCATGTATGTATACTCACACAGATGAACTACCAAGATCACATTTATAGCTTCTGTAGAATTCCAAATTGGCAGGAGAATTTAGTCCATCAACAACAAACTCCAGTATTTTATTAACACTACATTTAAAATAAATCATGTCTGAACTTTGGTACATCACTTTACCATGTGCCCCAGACAACAGAGAAGAAACTAAGCCTGCCTCACCAGACCATTGCTTGTAGGCAAAGGAGAAGATGGGTTAAAAGTATTTGGGTGTACCTGAGCTAGAATAAATGCAGGGAAACATCTGAACTAATAGGCACCATCTTTCAGCCTCTCTCATGGAACACCAGAAATGACTCCCACCTATAGGAAAGTAAAGTCTAATGAACACTCACAATATAATGATAAAACTTCAATTCACTTCAATTAAAGTACCTGACTATAAAAAGTAATTTATTACATGCTATAAAAGAGAAAAGGCAATTACAGACAAAGAATTCAAGAAAATGCTATTATATACAGGATGAAAATTCCTATACAGTAACTAAGATAAACTCTCATTTATGTATTTATCTAATGAAGTTCTGATCTAGGATGGCTACCTAGGAAAACCATTGTGCTCTGTGCAGTTTTTGAGTAAATAAAATGGAATTTACATCTCAGAAAACAGAGGATATAATGTTATCAGTAGAAATACTTTATTTTTTCCTTGGGAATAGTAGGCTTTTTTGTTTGTTTTGTTTTTCCAAATTAAAAACCTGTTCCTGCAAACATTAGCTTTCCTGACCAAAGTAAATTTACTGAGGTTTAAATATTTATAATTTGTTTTTGGTCTTAAGTAGTCCAAGAGCCAAGCAACAGGTCTTTGGTCTGAAGAGCAGACTTAATAAATAATCTGAGCAAAATATTTTTGGATATTTGTGTGGTTATCAAAAATCTTTATTTGGACTCTATTTTATTCATGGAAGTGATTGGATATCACAAATGATACTATGTCTGATTTCTCTCTCCTGGAAACATGTTAACCTTCGGACTGTGAAGTAGAAAACAGTGAATTACATTCTGTCCCTCTGACCTTTAGGTTAAGCCAAGTCTGTTCTGCTGTTTCATCAATGAAGCAGCAACATTTATATTGTCCTAAGCACTCTCCCTCTCCTTCCAAAAGGCTGCTAAGCAATGAAACTTCATCATGGTATTAAATATATATATGTGTGTGTGTTTCTAAAAGGCAAATCTAAACAAACAATACCCATTTCAAATGCATATTCTTACTGTGCATAGCAGACCTGAACTAATGCCTATTGATGCCAATAGGGATGGTGTTCACCTCTTTTAACTTTAGACATTTAAAATGGAGTTATCCACACCTCAGCCAAATCTTTGTCTTTACAGTTAATAGAAATATATATGTCCTTAAGGGTGTGTCTAATTGACCAGTTTCTGATTTCTACATGAGGATGGAATAAATCACAGTCCTGGAGCTTCTCTTTCTTTCTATTGATTATAAATGATTCACATAAGTGCTATATAACCTAAAGTTAAGTGAGAGGAACTGGAGCCTCTGACTCCTAAAAGTAGGTTTTTTTTTTGTCTTCTTGCAAGGTTGCACTGTGGTGTGAGTGTGAATGAACACCCAGTTTCTTACTGAGAAACACTGAGTGCCCCAGTGTTCATCTCCTGGTTCATGCAGATCTCTGGAAATGGATAGCAAGGCATGTATCTACATTAATTAAAATGCATTATATGTAAACTCCAAGGCATAGTACACTAAGTCAAGAAATACCAGTAGTTTCATTTTACATAAGGGAAGACTGTCTGATGCAAGTCTCAGGTGTGCCACACACGAGCTCTTCATACAGGACCTGTCACAACATCTGGAGAAATCTTGAGCAGCTGCAAAATTGTGACTTAACCCTGTGCCAAAGGGGTGCCCCACTTTTCTCTACTCCGGGCCACCAGTGACAGCTCTGGGTTTTCATTGTTTGCTCAAGATATTCTCAAAGGTTTGTCTAGCAGATGAGTATCAAGGGGCAACAGGTAGGATGACTGGCAAGCACAGCCTGAGAAAAGTACAAGTACCAGCTCTTACTCCAGTGCATGATTGTTTCATGGACTTGGTCCACACACTACAAGTGCATAAAACTGATTCCAGCATAAATCTGCAGGGATGTCTCTGTTCTGTATAACCAGCTTTCTCCACCGCTGCATTTTCTACTTGCGGCATTTCAGATGCAATTCTAGATATTCAGCAATGTACCTAATGTAGTTCAGAGACTAGGCACTGCGAGAGATGGGTAAAAACATCCTCTGTTTGTTCCAACTCTGCTGCTGTTGAAGGCAACTAAAACACCGTATTAAATTAATAGTGAACAGAGTTAATCCTCTTCAGTTTTATTCTGTGAACTGCCAGGAGACACTAAATATAAATTTAACACTGTAATATGAGGCACCCCTTCTCATACTTAATATTATAAAAGTTAATTTGGTTTTATACCAATGATGTGATTTCTTATTTTAATTATTGAAAATTACTTATTGTTAAACCTGAGAGGGAAAGATTCTAAGTCAAAGCTGGGAGTCATGCTTGAGCAAAAATCCAGAAAAACCAACAAGATTTGGCTGAACATATACCTTCTATAAAGGAAAAGTAGCCTTGTTTTATCACAGAAGTCTGTAACATTCTATAGGGAGCAAAAGGTAACAAAAATGATTAAAAAAAAAAAAAAAATAAGCAGAAAAAGAAAGAGTTTGAATTTCCAGTGGTGTACTTTCAAGCACTTGCATAAATACTTAATGCTTCCAGCTCTGCACTCTCAAGAATCCATAAACAAGATAACTGGTTTCTTTATGAAAGCAAAACGTGGGTCTAAAAGACTATATAATGAGATGCAGCTTCCTTTGCAAAAATTGCTAAAACCCTAATTGCTAACACAGTATCTGCCCTAAAGGAAGGCACATATTTAAATGCATTAATTATAATGTGTTGACTGTATTATCTAAGAAAAGGATTGTTTTTTTCCTTCAGAAGATGCTAATCAGGTGCTATGGCAGATTTGTTTGAGAGTGCAAGTCCCAAGCTTTTACACTTTAATTCAAAACAAATTATGAGGAGAAAATTTCAGTCTCTTATTTTTATATTTTTCTTGTTATCATGTTTCCCCTTGTGTTCCCTAGTCCACTCCAGAAATGAACTTTCCATTGTTTCTAAGTCTTGTTTGGAGATTTTACGCACAAAATCCAACTTAAGTAAACACGCCGACAAACTTTGCCTTAACTGTCTTTGTGATGGTAGAATTCTCAATTAATTACTCAAATACATTAATGAACATGAATGGGGTTAAATTTTAACAGTGAGAGTATGAACGCATTTCCTTCTTATTCTTGGGAAAATAAACTCTTGACCTTAAGCTTCATATATATACTTGCAGTGTAAGGTGGGCTGCTCTGAGCTGTAAGGTTTGATTTATGTGAACATCAAGGTTTCATTTCTGTAGGTAAACAATAGTTCGGTAAACTGTTTGCAATTTTTCCCTTTTTTTTCCATTAAACAAAAAAAAAAAAAAAAAGGAAAAAGGAAAAAAAAAGAAGAAAAACAGGAATGAGATAGACCAATCCAAACACAATGATTAAAATAAACTGAGAATATATTCTATCTGAGACTTCTGATCCAGAGTGTGGGAGCAATCCTCCAGTCACACCTGGTACGTGGAGCCAGATCAGAAGGAAGTCTGGGTAGCTGGGTCACCAATGCATGACTTCCAGGAATAAGATAGGGATCAAATGAATTCATTCAGCCCATTACATTTTATCAGGACTGTATTCTGCTTTGGCTTCATTTTAAATCAATATTCCCCAACTTCTGCCTCAGACCTGCTCTGAATTCTGCACCAAACTACAGCAGCCAAGAGCAATCAGGAATAATGCAGAAATCCACTGAATAGCAATGCTAATTTTTATTGATTGTGTTAATTATCTGAAAAGTATGCTTTAAGCTCATTCACTACCTTCCACAGCTTTCCATTCTCCATGAAACTTGGCCTTGAGAAGACAAATATACCTTGGGGCCCATGGGGAAGACAGAGGAAGAGTAGGGTAGCTGGAATACAGGATTGGGCACTTACCTCACATGGTGACAACAGGACAGACAGGCAGCCTAAGGCTCATAACTCCATGCTTGAAGGTGGAAGACCCTGCTGACTCGAAGACCATACAAAGGGAAGTTTGCCTCCATCTTTTTGCTGTTCCACATTGTTTCATTTCACTCCCTTTTCTACACTCCTGACACGGTGATCGTCCCCCTGTACTCGGCTCTGGTGAGGCCGCCCCTCGAGTACTGTGTTCAGTTTTGGGCCCCTCACTACAAGAAGGACATCGCGTTGCTTGAGCGAGTCCAGAGAAGGGGGACGAAGCTGGTGAGGGGTCTGGAGAACAAGTCCTATGAGGAGCGGCTGAGGGAGCTGGGATTGTTCAGCCTGGAGAAGAGGAGGCTCAGGGGCGACCTTATCGCTCTCTATAGGTACCTCAAGGGAGGCTGTAGTGAGGTGGGGGTTGGTCTGTTCTCCCACATGCAGGGTGACAGGACAAGGGGGAATGGGCTTAAGTTGCACCAGGGGAGTTTTAGGTTGGATGTTAGGAAGAACTTCTTTACTGAAAGTGTTGTTAGACATTGGAACAGGCTGCCCAATGTGGTGGAGTCACCATCCCTGGAAGTCTTTAAAAGACGTTTAGATGTAGAGCTTAGGGATATGGTTTAGTGGAGGACTGTTAGTGTTAGGTCAGAGGTTGGACTCGATGATCTTGAGGTCTCTTCCAACCTAGAAATTCTGTGATTCTGTGATTCTGTGATATGGCTGAGTTTAAAGCAAGGGAAACATGGGTGATTATGGTTTTGCACCCTTTCCATTTATACACATCAGGTCAGTGTTTTGGCCTGTTGCCTTTCACCTCCTCTGGAACATAAACATCACCCTTAGGTCTCCTTCATTGATGATCCCAAGGCAGATAGTTACTTCCAGATGTAATTGCAATGATGTGGTTTCTGATAAACAGGGGATTGAAATAAAGTAGAATCAAGCTGGGTCTCTCAGACTGTTAAGACAGTCTGATGAACTGCAATGTGCACAGAAATGGGCCTTCTCACCGTACGCCTCTGATTTTGGGGTAGACTTTCGGTCCTGTTTAGTGGGGAGGGAGAAGAAAGAGGGTTGAAAGCTCTATGCTTGTAACAATGAGCAAGTTTAGCTGAGGAAAAGGATGGAAGATTGCTGATTATTGACAATTAAATTCAAGGTGCTGAGTATTCAACAAAAAGACCATACAAATCAAACCAGCAACAGCCTGGTATTTTGGAGTGGATTTTGCTTCTGCTGTTGTTTCTCTAGGTTTGTTTGGGTTTGTTTCTGTTTGGGATATTTTTTCAAATCCTAAACTGAGATTTTCCTTCTGGAAATTAAAAACAAATTCCTGGGTGAATGTGATATTGAGTCACCACAAAACAATACATTCTCTCTACTTCTAGGGCACATTTTGTGTTCAGAATAAACAGTAACTAAAATAAAAATACTTTTATGCTGTTCAGAAGAGGACTTTGTTAGGCAGCCAAGAATTTTCCCTCATTATTTCAGGCTGTCATTGAGCCTGACTTTCATAATAATAATAATTTTATTATTTTGCATTAATAGGAAACATGAGCCAATACTAGCCAGATATATCTGAGATGAGTGATTGCAGCTCCTAGTATTGCACACACAGTTCACAGAAGCATGGATGCCCTTGTCTTGCTCAGCACAGAGCACACTGGTAATGCCTGAACAGAAAACCCACAACCAGTCCATGATGATGGTTTGGCAGGAGAGCCCATCCCAGAAACAAATGCTGGGTCAATATAACGGGAGCCCAAAGAGAAAGGGGCAGAGTTAGGAACATGGGGTACCCAGAAGATGTCTGAGCTGCCAACATCCCTGAAGAGGTTTTAGTCATTACTGTAGTGATTTCCTTATTTCTCATTGCTGAATGTGTCATGCTTTTGGGATGTGTTTTTGTACATCATGCACATCCAGACCCCCATGTCTTCAGCATGCACTAACCTTATAACTTTCAATCTCTCATCATCTGCTAGGAAGTCCCCACCTGTAGCTGGATGTTTGTTAGCTCTGAAGGTTACTGCCCTTCCACTTTAATTCCACCCTGTTTTCATTTGGCCATTATTTCAGCAACTGCTTACAGAAATATAATTTATGCCATTGCTTCTTGTAACAAGTTGAGGGACTTGGCAGAAGTTTTCTATTTGGTCTTCCTTTGGTCACTCATTCTATCTGATAAGAAGTTCATGACACCTTCCTGTCTCAGATATCTATTTTCTACATGCTTCAGAACAAAGCATTCCCTGAATTATTTCAGTAAGTCTCTGAGAACTGAGAGCAGAGTTCAAATTTTCTGCATTTTATTTTTATTTTACTTAAACGACGATATACACACTCAGTGACTGTGTTTCCTTCTTTCAAGAACAAGTGTTTTTTTTGCCTCTGATCTGACAACACCATGCTGCATGCATCATGACTGGGTTCATATTCCTTCCATCTACGTCACTACATCTATTGCCACCCACCCCTGCAGTTAACTTTATTAGATTTTATAGAAAGTATGCCTTTATTTTACTTGATAAGATAAAGATTTTTAAGAATAGTTTGCCCAGCTTTTAAACCATTTCTAAAAGCTGTATTAAACACAAAGCAAAGAGCAGTCACCACTGTATCTGTTAAACAATCATTTTAGCAGGAGAAAATATAGAGAAATCATGCCCTTTCAAAACCCACCCATCCACAATCTCTTTTCCAAAGCATCCCTGCGTGGTAGAGGCTCACAACACTATTAGCAAAAGAAAACCATTGCCTAAGCAGAACCTCCATTCCCTCTCCAAGGAAAAGGTTGGAGCTCTTTGAAAGCAGTTATGATGACATGCATTCAAGCTCTCACCATTACTACAGTATGGGGACAGCAATTGGCACTGTTTGTCTCTTTTTAACACTTGTCTTGCCCTCTGAAAACAGGTTGAAGGCTGTGTGTCTGGCATCTGGTGATGCTTCCACAAGCCAAGTCACTTCCTAAAACTATTCCCTATCACACCACCTACCAGTTCTGTCCATTTCACCCACTGAAATTAATTAAGTTAAATCAATCCTTTTTCTTAAAAAAGGTTATCAAAAAATGTCAATTGCCCCACTGAAAGAGGGAAATCCAATCTCAACTACATGAAATAACTATTAACTTTTGGTACAGTTAATATATTGTGGTTGCCTGACTTCTAATCTTTTCTCAAGAGTAAATAGTTCATATAGCAAGAGCCAACAAATTCTTGGGATATTTCTACAGTACCTATGAGATCCTGAGCTGACACAGATGTCCTGCTACCTAGCCATAAAATGTGACTGCCCTGGCTACTGCAGTGCTATGCCAGTGAAGTAATCTGCCTCTTTATCTAGTTCTTTGAGGATATTTTGAGGCCAAAAATTAGCCCCAGCTGAAAGAACAGGCTGTATTGAACCTAAAGGTGGCAAAAAAAAAAAGCATTCCTTCTAGTGTAGACTATCTACAGGAAACAGACATCTTGCCTTCTGACTGAGTCCCCTATGCTCCGTACAGCATTATCCACCCAAACGGCATTACCAAAATAGCTCTTCCAGTACCGTCTGCTTAGTTTTCTATGATACGTAAAAAGGTGTAGATTTATTTTCAATTCAGTTTCAAGGTACAAGAACTTTATTTTTAAAGCTTCTATTAAAAAACATGAAGCAAAAAGAGGGATCTTTGTCACAGAGAACACAACCTGGTACAAACGTTATGGTCCAAACCAGTGGATCTGAAATCTAATACTTTAGTTCTGGTTAACACAACCTGCCTTGAACTTAGTCTGCCCATGCTCACTTACACACAAAGCAAATAACTCAGATTCTTGTAGTAGTCCTTTCCCTGAAACAATTATAGATAAAGGATGCATTATCTTCATTTTACATGCATTTATTTGGTAACCTGGGGCATCCTAAGACTACCACCAGTGGTCACTGTTTGTTTCATATGGGTACTTGGGTATGAACTTTAAGACAACTTCAGCATTAACAGTAATCTTACACAGAGATTATGAATTACAATTTCCTTATGTTTTAAAGCACAGTCTTTTTTAGTTGTTTCGGATACCCTTGCCCATTAACTGCCTGAAAAGGCACAATGATTAGGAAGAATATGCCTTTCTTTATCAGATGTTTCTATAATAGTGAGACTATTCTGTAATTCTCACCACAGGAAAAATATGGCACTTAACTGTGTCAGTATAATATGTTTTCTCAAATGAATATACTGACCTAAAATATGTACATGACCTTGATTTTTTCTGTAGAGGGTTTGATAGTCAAAGACTGGGTAAGTCCTAGGGTTTTTTATTTGAAAAATATAGTTTTCAGCATTATATTTATGTTCTCTTCAAAGCTATATTCAGATAACATCTTCTTGCATTTATTTAATAAGAAAATCCCACTCCATCTCCTCCTTATCTTCACATTCTTTGTCAGGCTTTGTGGCTGGAGTACACCTTCTTGCTGGAGACTGATTCACAGCGTGCACAGTGTGCATGTGGTCTGACTTCTACTCCCCCTTCATGCATAACTCTGTGTGAAGAAAACAGTGACTGGAGGGACATCCACTTATCAGGCATTGGCAGGAGCTGACAGTGGCAATGACAGAAAACCTAACAGCCCAGAAAGCTCCTAAACGCCAAAGTGCAAGAAAAGAAAGGAATCAAAATAAAATAAACTTGCAGGCAGTGGAAGAGAAAAGACTGCTTTTAAAGGTATACAAATACTTTAGTTCTACCAACATTAAAATGTTTCAGGAGGTCTATGTGTTGGTAAATATGGTAAAATGATTTACTGATAAATTGGCTCTATTCAGTGTTCAAAAACAGAATTCCAAAGTTTTACACACTCATAAAATCAACTATTATTATGTATTGGAAAATACCGCCTTTATCTATTTCTTTGTATCACTGTGTAGTATGACTTTTTTCATGTATATGTAGGGATTCACAAATTATTCTAATTCATATTAAAAATGTTATCTTGAAAATTCCACTCTCAGCAATGCTTTAAAAGAATATGCAAATATACTTATCTGCATTATCCTGAATTGTGAGGGGCTGGCCCTCTATTCTGCCACTTGGTTAAAGTGAACTGAACAATGGCTTCTAAAAAGAATTAAATTAAATTTTCTGCTGAAAATTGAGGTGTTTGATATTGGTGAAGTGGCACAAAGAGCTCTTTAGAACAGAGTGAGAATTAAGACTACTCTCATAATGTTTCCCTGCAGGGACAGACAAGACATTGCCTAGCTCCAGACTTTCCTGCTTTCCTGATGCATCAATGTGTAAAGCAGCAAACCAGAACACACCAGAGCAATAACACAAGTGGGCATCATACTTCAAGTATTCACTTATGTACATTGTCACCCACCTCTATTACTATTTTTGTTTATAATCTGCCCTTCTGCTTATCATCCCCTACTAAACCAACATGAAAGAAAACCCCTTGACTACCTCTACGTTTTTCTTTTAAATAAGTCCATGTTCACTTTCAACCCCTAACTCATGTAGCACCCAAACTACATGGCAGTCCTTGATTGGGGTTGAGTTTTGGGCACCCTGGAGCTCTGCGAGAGGGTAACCCTAAACTCAAGGCACACAGTTGCCTTGAAAGTAGGAAGTAAAGTAGTCCCCTTCATCACTTCTTGTCTTTTTCAGATCTAAATTGACAGCTGTGGTTGGATTTTCACTTTGCAGCACCATATGGGTAATTTTAGCTAGACATTTCAGCCTGTTCTGCTCAGCCAAGGGGCACCACAAAGTGAACTACAAAAAAGGCACTATAGTAGATAAAGGCAAGTGAAGTGGAAACAGCTGAGAGCCTTGCAGAGTGGGCACCAAGAGCACAAAGTGTGGAGCCAGCCCTTCAACTGGCTCTGCTTGGCCAAAAGAACATCCTTTGGGGTGCAAACCCACCTGCCTTTGGGAATTCTTTATCTTGAGCTGCTCCTACCTGGGATACTACAGTTGCTCTTCAAGGGAGTCCATCCCAAGGAGCCAAGGAACTCCAGGGCAAGATTTATCCCGCCATGAACAGGGATAAAGCAGCACATCTTGCAGCCTTTTCATTTATTATTTTGTCTGTTAAGGATTTGTATTAAATCCTTATGCAGCATCAGCCATGTAGAACTTCACTGTAGCATCTGCTATTAAATCTTCCTTGATATGTGGGGAGGGACAACTAAACTCCAAATGGATTTTAAAGCATTTCATTTAGCTGAGAGTGGTTTAGTGTGGTTATAATGTATTCATCTCATATGCTGAGCTGTATGTCTGACTGACAAACTAAACAGTTACAGAAAAATCATTTTTCAGTAATTCTTAAATTCTTACAAGCAAAAAATAAAATGAAATAAAATTCAGCAGTGGTCCAGCTATGAAATCTTTTTCACCTAACAAAGCTTAATACCTCTAAAATATGTAGTGACCATTAATGCAGATAGACATTAATGTAGATAAACAAATACATACATATATATATATAAGTATTTCATTATTTGCACTTGTCCATGCTTGGTATTAGCATAACATAGAGTGAATGAGAAGAGACAGTCAATTTGTTTTATACATAAATACTATTGGAAAATATAGCTGAATTACTAACAATGCTCAGCTTATTATTCTAAATTGATTTTGTAAATTGCTCTTCTTAATATACTACCACAATTTTTATAAATTGGTCTATTAGCACAATTTATGGAAATCGTGTCATGCAGATTGTTAGTAAATTGAGTCTGTTTTTCTCTTTTATTCCTATTCTTCTCTGCCAGTGCACAATCTAGCTGAAATGCAAGGGCTGGATTCCTCTCTCAGCTGCACCAATAGTTTCTGGATTAATCCACTAGACTCATTTTTAGGAAAGAGAATCTGGATCCTGATTTTCCATGCTGTAAATACCATGAAATAAAACCTTCAAAATGTTTCTGCAGCTGAGCTGACATTAATTTACCCATTACTAACAGGATGCACAAATATTTCTTCTTTTTTCTTACCATGGTATTAGACTAGCCCCAAATTCTGTTTCATTTAAAATAATATGGTTAAATTGTCCATGCAATTATTGTCATTTGTCCAAGGTTTGAGCAAATTATCGATGTTATGTATGCATACAATGTTATTTATCAAAAGTATGCCTAAGAAATTAGCAAAGCATGTAGAAAAGGCAAAGACAATTAACAAAAATATGGAAATTATCCTTACTCCAGGCTGATTTCCAGATTTCCCATCACACAGACCTGCTTGAGCCTCCTTTCATTTTACTTTCTCATCTATCATAAACAATATGAACCAAATTTTTGAATAAATGCCTTCCAGAGTATACAGCATAGCTCTGCAAACAACTTAATCCCAAAAATTTGGAAAATGCAAGGCTAGGTCTTGAGTGTGTTTGAAGAGCAAAAGGAATCCCACAGGCTCTTCAATAAATTTTGTGTAAAACAAAATCTTAGGATGATATCCTGGAATCTCCCAAGAAATTGCAAATTGCTTTAATGTTTGGAGGATCTGAGGAACAAGGATCATGTATAAACTGAGGGGAAAAGAAAAAGAACAAGTAGCCCACGAGATGATACTGTGTCTCCAGCCTCCCAGGGCTCACAGAGGTAGCCACAGAATTGACAACAGGGAGAATAAAGAAGATTTTTGCCCTTACCCTACTCTACCTTCTGATCTTGTCAAAAACGTTAACAGAGGCCCTGTAGATAGGGAGTGTAGGGGAGCAGGGGGTTATGTGAGGAGATGGCATGGAGATGCTGCTGAAAGCCCACCATCCAAGAAGCAGCAGGGCAGGGAGAAGCAAGAACCAGCTAACAGGTAACAGGGGAGACAAGGGAGACAAGCACAAATACAGAAGAATACACTAGACCCAGTAAGGCATGGCAAAAATACATCTGAGTGCTGATGAGAAGGAAGATATGCTGGAGACAGGTTTAAGGAAGAGCAACTATTCTTAGGGCAGGACAAGGTAAGGAAGAAAAGTAAGGTAACTCACTGGTGGAAAGCAGGCTGTAGTTTTGCCATCAAGACTACAGAGATTTTGGCAGGTTTCTGATATCCTGAGAGGTTAAAAAGCCCAGTACTGAGCCAGAAGGCTTTGAGGTGAGAGTATTAGTTGTGCTGCAAACTGACTGCCATTTCACCAGCCCACGCTGCCTGCATTTTATACCTCCTTGCTCTCCAGAGATGAGGACTACTTTTTAAAATACATTTGTGTATTGCTTAATATTGAACTTAAACTCAGCCTTAGCCTTACTTTAATGAATGCAATAAGATGAAGTTGTTTCATCTGATGGAGAACACCAGTAAGACAACTGGGACCCTGACTTGGAGAAATTTTCTCTTATAATTATAACGGCTATTTTCAGATTCATTTGTTTCTCTAATATTAATCAAAGCTTAGATAAAACAGGAAAATACACTGTGATCAGAATCCATACATTTTTATATAAAGGAAATAAAATGTATGTAAGAAAAAAAAAAAAAAAAGAAAAGAAAAAAGAAAAAAGAAAACAAACAAACAAACAAACAAAACAACAAGGAATTTAAATCCAAGATGACAGCTTGTTTTATGTTTTTTTGTTTGGTTTGGTTTGTTGTTTTGTTTTTTCATGTTTTGTACTGATTTTCAACATTGTACTATTTAAAGAACTTTTATATGGGATTCATAACACAATTAAAGGAGGATTCCAGAGGAATATATAAATGAGGAAGTTATAAGAAACCACGTGACAAGGGTTAATCAAGCAACAGATAATTAGCATGTTATGTCATTATATTAACAATGAACTGAAGTCACGCAGGAAAATATTTATTATTTTGAATTTCTTTTAAGTGTGAGTTGTTTTTCTTCCTCAAACTTATGATGATGTAAAAAGGTTGCAAGACAGACTCTTAAGAACCTGGAGTTTGCATCTGTTTGTTTTTTTCATTATTAATGTTTTCCATCTAGTTCCTAACCAGCTTTTTGTGCTTGGGGCCAGTTTAGCTTCCATTTTGCTGCAACCTCCTGTAGCCTGTAGCCTGTAGCTTGTAGTCTGTAGTCTGTAGCCCCTGACAAGTGAAAAACAGCTTCATGCTTTTTCATTCATCTTCCAATTTGAGCCAAAAGCATCAGCCAGAATACCAGTGGGTCATCAGGTAGCTCTTTTTCTGTTTACTTTTTTCGTCCCAACTTTCTTTTTTTCTATTTTAGACAGCTATGTTATTGCCGCCAAGAATGACATGAATAACTTCATGATGCCTGTGTAAATGAATGTACAATTGAATACAGGTTTCCACAAACCATCTATGTATATTTATTTAAGCGTACATCCACTCAAATACATGCAAGGATCTAATGATGTGCAAGCAACAAGGTGCTTGAAGAAGTAAGCTAGGTTGCATTTAAAAGATGCACATGCTCTAACTCAAATCACTGTTACATTTTCAGGGCACATAACTTGCCTGACGACATTTCTCTTGCCCTCCCCACAATACAGTGGGAACAGTGATCAAGAAATATATGACAGGTTTTTAACATGAGCAACTATAGAGGCATAATTGGAAGCCCTGGAGACTTGAAGAAAGGAAGCTTCCATTGTAACACTCAGCTTGCACCTGCAAGCATTTTTTATATTCTTGTTAAAATAAAAAGCAGCATAAACAGGTCAAGGACTCCTGATCACTGGTACTCCTTCAGTTTCATTGCCATTGATGGAAAAACAGTTTAAAATATTTTCTCAGTCCTCAAATTCTTCAAATAACTGGCATGAACAGGTTATTCTACAGACACCTAGAAATGACAAAAAATCCTGTAAAATGCACTTTCCATACAGAATACTTAAAAAAAAAAAAAAAAAAAAAAAAAAAAAAAGAAAAAAAAAAAAGCCTGGTGATGGAGATAACAAGAAAAAATAACCTCACTAATGTTTAAGTGGTAGTTTTCTTTTTGATTTCAAATATGTGCTTGAGGTTCACAAGCTGCCTATTGCTGAGCAAAACACATAAAAGTCATGAGCTGAAGTTTTTCCTGAACTGGGACTTATAAGTTTATTGCATAGACATACTTGGGAAGAACGAATTCTCTCTTCATTGGATTGGAACTTTTACCACTGAACTTTACTTTATCTGCTGAGCACTGGTTAAGAAGGAAAGAAGGAAAGAAAAGGGAAAAAAAAAAAAAAAAAAAAAAAAAAAAAAAAGTAAGATGCTTGCTCCCTCGGAAAGGGTTACACTTCAGCTGAGACACAAATCCCTGGGAGCACAGATTTTCCCATTCCTTCTTCACTTACCTGCTTACCTTGGGAGCACGCTTGAGACGGGGCTTCATCTGCTCCAGGCTTTTGTTACAGCTGAGAATTTTAAGCTGCTGAAATATGTCTGCATTTCAGGTGCTTGTTTCATTCTGGGGAATTTGGAAATGTTATTGGGGCCAGCACTTACTTTTTTACCCCTTCAGCATGTCAATTAGAGCTCCTTTAAGCTCTGTTTTGGCAAACACTCCTTAATTTAAATAAACCAAATAACTACGTGATTTTCAATCAAAAATCCTGGTTTTCTCACTCTTTTTGCCATTTCTGAGTTCTTTTTTTTCCCTTTCATTGTTCTGCAGGTCTGTCCCATTGCTCCCAAACAAGCATAGTAATATGACAGGAAATATTCCTTTTTTTAAAAGGGGCAGGGATATGAGGAGGTAAAAAAATAAGTTCAGTAAATATTCCAGAACAACAGAAAAAATAATCAAGGGACAGGGTGAGGCAAGTACAATCTTTTTTCCTTCTGGTGTGGCTCATACACATCCTATTTTTGCTCATTTCCAGAGTGGTCTTTGTAACCTTGTAACCTTGTAAAGGAGACTTCTTCTTTGCCTCTGTTAGCTTTTTATACTCAGCCTTAGTAATTCGACCTAGTTTCCACTTTCTGTACACATCCTTCTTGCACTGGAGTCAGCAAAGAGGTCATGATTCAGCCAGTGGGTCTATTGCTACCCTTCCTCGCACAGGGATGGTTTGCAGCTGTGCTCTTTGTGCTGTTCCTGCAAGCAACTGCCAACTCACCTCAATTCCTTTTCCCCAGATTTGCTTCCTGAGGGACCTCAGCAAGTGGCCTCCAGCGTGGCTGAATCCGGCTTTCTGCCTGTCTATGGTATCTCATTTGCTGCACTTTCTCCCTCTTACCACAAGAGCCAGGAACTCCATCCTTCCCTACCTCCCTGGTATTCAGTCCACTCTACCCTGCTCAAGAGGATTTAATCCAAAAGCACTGTCTACACCGCTGCTTTCGGTATCTCCTATAAACAGTCACCAACTCTTCTCAGCTGATCCTTCTAATCATTTGCCCTACAGCATTCCTGAATGGTTGTGTAGTTAAAAACCTTCTTTCCCATTACCACTGATCAATTTTGGGGGTGATCCTGCAGAAACTAATCTTCCTGGTTTGGGGATCCCTTAGGTGCCCCTGACATGGCATTGCCCTAGTTGATTTAATTGATCCACTCTTCAATATGTCTTCAGTTACATTTGCACTGGCAGAACCAAAGGGATCCTACACTGCACAATTCATCTAAGAAGTAAGAAAATGACTCTGCTTCACAGAAAAACGTACAAAACAAATTGCATTTTAGATGACTGCAGGACTTTCAACTTTGTGCTTATATACCAGAAGCTTTTCTCAGAACAGAACAAAATAGAAGAAAACAGCGGTAAACCAATATAAAATATTTGCATAATGTACTTGATACTCTGCAAATCCCAATGAAAGAGATCCCCCTTGGCCAAGTTAGAGGGCAAAGGAAATTTTCCATGTTTTAATACCAGACATTTCTACTCCCTACTCAGCCTGTCATAAACTGGTCTCTCTACCCCTTTGTTTTTCTTATGTTTTGATGCCCAAAAGAGGTTTTTTTCAGAGTTCATTATCAAAGGAAATTCTCCTACAAATAGTTTTCTGGACATGCAAACACAGAGCAGATTCTAATAATACCTTGCATTCCCCTTTCCCCTTCTTCAGGCAGTTGACCAGGAAAAGAAAGCAAGACTCCGCTGTGGTTCTGCAAACATAGGAAAGCATCCATCATCTCCCAAGGACACCTTTCTCACTTAAGTATCTAGACTTAAGGTGACCAGTTATGAAAAAGGGGGTGGTTCTTCACATGAATGCATGCTGGGACAGGGGAATAACAGCATTGTGGAGAAGTTTGACGTATTAATGTTTACTTAAAGTTTTCAGATTTTGCAATAGCTACATGGGGCTATACTACACTGCTGAGGTCCCCTAAATGGTGAATGAGTGAAATGGCATCTTGTTTACAAGAAGATGAAGAAATCAGACAATGGGAAAGGTGGACATAGTTTTGTCAGGATGTGAACTCCTCTTTCCTCTTAAATGATGAAGGTCCACCAAAGCATCTGTTCTTAAAAGTCCTCTGAAGCCCCTCTTTTGATTTCACAGGAGTTATGCTGCTTGTTTAGAAGACACCACACATTTTTCTGTCATCTATTACTTTCAGTTTGTCACTTTTCTGCTCTCAGGCTGCAGAACCCTAAAAAAGACAATGAAATAACCTGTAACAACTGCTTTTCTCCATGAAAAGCAGGAGAAACTATTATTGCACTGGAGAGCACTTCAAACTCCTTTTCAAACCAATAAGTAGAAGTCCATTTTGTCTAATTTCTAAAGAACTGTTCCTCATCTATGAATTATTATGGTTTTCTATATTTTCTATGTATGTACAGTGGCTCAGTCCAAAAGTGAAGCTGCCATGATCAAGCATAGCCTGAGAATCAGGACTCCTGACTGTCCAACAGGTTTTCTGTATGCAATAACTCTATATCTCCAACTATAAATTATACATAATAGTGACAATCTGTGTTGATTACAAAGCCTTTCCACAACCCAAAAATGTCCAGAACATGGATCAAGATGGTCCCTGTGAGTGTGGCCAAAAATAGGGGTGTCAATCCATCCTACAAGGCATACACCTGAGGTACAAATGAAACCTACAAAACAGAAGCCTCGGTGGTCATAAAGGGATAAAAGCATTTCCTTCTTTTTTTAGAGACTTTTCAGATATGTAGCTGTGAAGTGCTTGATAAGAAAAAATCCTTCCTTGATTTACATCTCCTGAAATAGATTTAATTAGTTGTGGAGTATCACAAAATGCCTAGGAAGTAGCCACTTGCCGATCTATTCATCTGGGAGCAATTTGAGGAGCAGTTCTTCAGCCCTGCAGACATGCAAGATGAAAGAATAGAAAGATCATTAGCCAACAATGAAATTAAAAATAAGAACACAGTGAGTGGAAAAAGTAATTATCACCTCCATTAAATTTTATCCGATTTACTATCAAGTGTGGCTGGACAGGAGGACAAAAACTGGTGTCCTAATAGTTCCACAGCAAGCTGCTGCATTCAGGACAAGAGGAGATGAAAGACAGACCTCTGCACTGAGGGTTAGGTGAGGCTTTGGAGTATCAAATCCCTTGCCTCCAGGATCACAAGACGTTCACAGAGAGATGGAGAAATAAAGCTAGCATTGATGAATAATTCAGAGCCAGGCCCTGAATTTGGAGTCTGTATTCAGACCTGAAATGAATAGCTGTTTTGCCAACAAAAGAGGTGTGGGATTTCTAAATAAATACATATTTTTCAAAATGTGTATGAAACAACCAACAACAGTATTTTGTACTTTGCGCAGGCCATATTCTTGCAGGGCATGTGTTTGTTTCTGCGTGGTGGCTTAGTGAGTGGACATAAAAGTACCTTCTGATCCTTGGCAAAGTCTTTCTGAACCTCCTTGCAGCTCCAGGTGGTGCCTACCCAGCCCTGCATCTCAGGAAATAAGACATGCAAACAGAAAATAAAACCAGTACCATCCATTACAGTAGACCAGTGCCTGAATACCAACTTCAAAGCCTCATTTTAAAAGACATTGACTTCTAACCTTGTGATCAGACCCGATCAGACCCTTAATATCGGCTATGTTTTGTACATCTGGTCTGGATGAGAACAGCCGGATGGCACAGCATGACTCAAATAACATCAGAGATGATGGTCTTAAACTGTGTGTATATATATATATTAACTACTCCGTTAATCCTTTGTATAAGTATTGTAAAATAAATCACTTCACTACATTTTAATAAGTTATAAATCTGAAAGTCTACAGCTACCTTTCATAAAAAGATCATCAAAACGGTTCACTAATTTGTCAAGGAAGTACACCACTAATTTCCTAGCTTATTCTCTTAACCGTATTAGTAGATCATCATCCTCTCAGAATCTTTTGTCTAGTGAGAATCTCCAAACCAGGAGGATAAAGTTTATTTTGAATAATCGTGTCTGTGGTTGAAGATATATATTTCTTATTTCCATTTTTCAGCCTTTCTCTGAAGAACAGATCATATTTAATGTCCACCATATGGCTAATAAAAGAAAAACTACTTGGGATAATTCCATAGGTATTCAAAAGGAGGCAAAATCCATTAATTTTCTTTCAGTTTTTCAAAACGTGCCTAGAAACTGTTACAGAAAGGGATTTATTATTTATTTTTAAAATGCTAATTTTCTTTCTTTCCCCAAACACCATAAGAATAGATTTTCTTGATGTATTTTACTATTTCTGATTCTTGACCTGATCAGAAATGCAAAATTCAAAGGGTGAGCAAACATGAAAGGTTAGCCAAACATATTTGCTCCTCAAAAACGTTACATTTATGGTTCTGGAGAAATCTAAATGTCATTTCATACAAACAGATTTTCCCACAGCTCTCCTTAATTCTTAAAGAATATGATAACAAGGATACAGCCAAGAGATAAAACCAGGATTAATGAGACATAAGTATGGTACTTAGTAGTCGAATCTGTGGGATGATACACATAGGAAAATGATGAAATGGTCATGATGTATCATTCGAGATTGAACTTCACAAAAAAAAAAAAAATGTATCACAGGAAATATATTTGCATTATAAGAGGAGAGAACTGAATAACCCAGCAGGGCATTTCCGTTTCTAATTATTTGCTATTGTGATTCAGTGACTAGAGCCTGTTTTTTGTGAAAATGTTCCTGTACACTGCACTAAAGAGACTGAAAGTCATCCATTTTGATGTTAATGGAAAGGAGTACAATCTCAGCACAAGATCTGCCTGCAAGAGATCCTTATAGAAATGCAGCCTCCAATTAAAAGTAGCCTGATACCTCTATTGACATAAAGCTTTACAGTAGCATGCACATTTGTGGCATCCCAGGCCACCTTAATCAATTATTTTTAGTTAATTCATTGTTCAGCTGACACCTTTTAGTTCTGTTTGTTGATAAACCCAATACTGTATTTTCACATCACCTCTCCAGCAGGATCCTGGACCAGGAGTGCAGGGTTAGAAACTGCCACATGCTAAAGAATGAATGAAAGAGCTTACATTTTTCTGAATTATTATTATTATTATCAGTTAAAATAGTTTAAAACACTAAAAAAAAATCAAATGCTTCTTTTGTAAAATAAGGGCTATTTGTCCCATTTGTCCTAATATTTTCCTTGAAGCATTTCCTTTTAATGCTGTGATTATTTTTTTTTTTTTCTTAAATGATAGTATTAAAGATTGTCTTTTTCCACTGTTTGTCATGCTGGGCCCCTAATAACGGCTTTGAAATTCTTTTTTTAAAGGAAAAACATTTTGTCCGTAGTGATAACAGTCTGATATGATAGTACTAGCTGATGGTAAACGTAACAGGGAATTATCAAGATGCCATTATTTTTCAAAGATTCTGAGAATAAATGAGTCTAGATTTTAGACTAGCATTAAAGTTGCTTTACTATAACATTTTCCATGGTTCCAGTTTAGAAAACCATTGATGAGAAACACAGTCTCTTTGAGTATTTATTATAAGGTATTACACAATTCTGAAAGGTGACTTTTCATTACTTTCTGGGCATACAGTTCTTACTCTATGAATAGTTTTTTGGAATCTGAAAGATTCATTTGCTGAAGGTTACTTTATTTTTACTTTTGACAGAGAAAAGAGCAACTTCAAGCAGCACTTGGAGAGCCTGCTTTTGCCCCACTCATCTGTCAGGCTAATGATTTTACCATATCTGATAACATGACTCACCAACTGATAGTTGGGCAGTCCATTGCACCTTGTAAATGAAATAAGTATACATCTTCTAGCAAGCCAGTTTCATTCATTGAAGCCAATAACTTCTGAGCCGGAAGGACAGGAGTATGATCCAAACCACTTGGCATTGGGAAGGAAATGCAAGACCTAATGGGTAGCAGTAAAAGAGAAGGGGCGGAAGAAGGGTTTTATTATTTCTTTAGGTTCTACAGAGATAGTTAAAGTTTATTAGAAGTAGGATTCATCACATTGTTAAAAGGGTTTGAAACCTGGCTGGCCTTCCTCTGCTTTGCTTTGATGACCAACCCCAATATCAGGAGAAGGGAAAGGAGGAGGATGGCAGCATTTGGCATGGACTAACACAAAACATGGACTAACATAAAATGTTCAAGTTCTTGAGGAGGCAGGCCTGAGGCTGTAACTCTACCTGATTTATGTGACTTCATTTAAGATCAGGATATGGTATATGAAGGCAGGCAGAAGTGGAGGTAAGAAAGGCAAAAAAATAGTGTTATCAGGACAATACAGTCCCCCAAAGAGGTAGCCATAGCCCTAACCTCCATGTGGCTGTGTCACAGGGCATGCAAGTGGCTGTGCTCACCACTGCCCCCTTCCCAGAGGACCAGAAGGGGCCAGCCCTGCAGCCCAGGCAGCCGTGGGGCAGCAGACAGCCCTGCCCAGCCCCGGTTGACTAAACTATGACCTAAAACATCAGCTGGATTATTTATCCCTTTACTCCATATACTGGTGTAGCCTGTGGCTACACACTCTTAGACAGCTGTTGGCTTTGGAGCAAAGTTGGCCATAGTTCAGCCCTGGGTAAAATCACGTATAGGTTGTGTCTGGTCATCCTGAGACAGCTGCTCAAGTGGTAAAGAAACAGGCTTCAGGGAATGTGCCAATAGCCCCATTTTGAGGCGTTCTCCAGCATTCTCCAGCACAAGGGACTGTGCAATAGGACCTCTTTTTAACCCAATCATGGGTGCATGCAGTAATTCTAGGTTGCACTTCAGGATGAGTTGTGGAATTGGTGGAGGTTTGTAACAGTTCTTTTTTAATGAGGTATCCAACTCTTTAGAACTATTCTAGGCAATCCAAATAGCTACTTAATGATTTTCTTCATTTTATTCTTTAGGCTTGACGTATAATAATGTTACTGTGTTATATGCGTTCTACAAATAAATCTCTTTCTATTTACTGTTATCTGATTACCTCTTGGAAATTATGTACTTTTTCTCCAAACTTGATCTCATTTGTAAGCTGTGGTTGAGAACAATTTATGAAACACCATTTGAACCAAGAAGCATTTTTAATGAGCATATTTTGCAAAGGGCAGCAGCACTACAAACAACACTAATTAATAGCTTTTTTTGATCTGGGGAGGAGGAAGAAGCAAATAGAAGCTCATATATTGATTTTTCCAATAGACTGCCTATTGTACAAATAGCTACTCTATGTGTTCACTACAGTGTTCATTTCTTACCTTGTGGAGTACATGCAAGTGCAACATCTGAGCAGAAATAAGAATGGAAAAACTCTCTTTCAATAAGATAATTAACAATAAGAGAATAAGACAACATACACTGACTAACATGATGCTCATTACTTGATCAGAAGTACCCTTTGCTTTAATACCACTTGGTCTCAATTGGAGAGCATTCATATTTGCATTCTTACCTATTTATTCAACATCTACAAAGTGATAAAGAGAAATAATTCCAATGACTGGTTTAATAATTATAGAAGAAGAAAAACAGGAAACACTGTTTAATTTCTTATAGCTTTCCCAGCTGTGTTTCTATATTTCCTGGTCAGCTTTTGTCACCATGGAAAAGTTATAATTTTAATTTTCCCTGCCCCTTCAGAACCCTTCTAGTGATAGTAAGGATGATGGTAAGATGCCATGCTGTACCCACCATTCTGCAGCAAACTGCCCATTTGTTCTGCATTAGTTCAGATGTGTAACAAAAACTTGTATGCACTAAATCCTGAAAAACTCTTCTGGCACAGCCTTCCACATTGCTTTAAATAATACACCTTTCCCTGGAGAGGCAGTAGGATTGGGATAAAATGACAATGATCTGTTTTCAGCCCTTGCTTCCAGAACAATGCAGCCTTCTCCATGGGCACCAGGATCAGAACTGGAAGAGTTCACTCTGGTGCCAGGTAAATCATCTCCCTGTACAATGTGAAACAGACAGGGAGCTAAGAAGGTAGAAAAAGAAAAGCAGGTGAAGAGAAGTTACCACTCTGCTCTTCTCTGCAACAGTGAGGATGCTCCTGGGGTCCCATCCCAGGTCTGGCCCCCAGGCCAAGGGGACAAGGGAAAGCTGGAGGAGCAGGCCACCTACCTGCTGATATAGAAATACTGCGGAGATGTGGCTAATTTTGTGGAACACAATGCAGAAAATTACTTCTGCTGCTCTAACAGTAAGATTATTAAGGTTTTTGTCATGACACCCAAGAGTAACCTCCCTTACACATACCTGGTACTGCACATGAAACAACAGAAGACAGTCCAACAGTGTGGTTTTCCCAGAGTGACAGAATGTAGCAAAAATTCATATAAACTTCTTCAATAATACTTTAAACTATCAATACAATGTTGAACACAAAGATCATAGAGACACTGCTAGAAGGGGCCAAATTAAAAATATAGGGGTTTTGACTGCACCCATATATGTTTGGTATTTGAAAAAAAAAAAAAAAAAAAAAAAAAAAAAAAAAAGGTTATGGAGAAATCTTTATACACATTAGGACATCTTCAGGGCTGCTGTAAATCACTCTGCCTGCAATAGCCCCAAGGGACTGCTGCTACACTGAGAGGCAAGAGGTATACAGCAGATTTTCCTTGATTTCCTGGCTCCCACATCTTCCACACAGGGCACCTGGTAGAACAGCGATAACAGTGATAACAAGGAAATTGCTGGGCCCCCTGGGCAGGCAGTGAGTAGGCAGCACCAGAAGGTGTCCTTCACCCTGGTCCTTCACCCTGATTGCCACCACCTCCTCTCCAGCTCCTGGCAGGGAGCTCCAGGGCTCTGCAGCCACTGGGGCTGGCTCAGGGCTTCAGCATCAATGAAAGAGAGGGAGATGCTTCAGGTGGCAGAGGCAGAGCAGCTTGCAGTGAGAAAGAGAGAAGAAAAGCATTTTGTTTGCCATAGGACTGCAAAATGTTAGGGCAAGGTAGCCTAGCTCCAGGGCTTTTCCACAGGGATGTTTGCTGATCAATGGGGAGGAATGCCTAACTGATCGCTTACCAGCATGCCCTGTTTTGCAAACCAAATTAATAACATCTCTTTGGTATGCGCATTTTAATACCAGTACGTGTTTGGATTTCTTCCAGGTTTGACATTTACTGTGAATTTCCTGGATTTATGTTTCTGGAATTTCCTTTGTAAAGCAATTTGAGGTTTGCAGATAGACAAACATCCCTCTCATAGAGCCGGGCAGTGTTATTGTTGTGGTTACAACATGGTGCTCAGTCACACGTCACCTCACACAGCAAGCCAGCTAACCTTTACCACAGCGGACATGAACACCTGATGGGACTTATAAAATCTAACAGTTGCTAGCTATGCAGAGGGCCCAAACTCACTTAATGTAGTGTCAGAAAACACACACTGTACACTGAGGAATCTTCTTCATGTGGCCAAATCCCAAAAGGTCCCCCCAACAGGGCCCCAAAGGGATCTTCTGTCTGATGAGCCCACCAGACATGGAGAGCCATGCTGGCAGCAGTCACAAGCCCAGCAAGGCACAGATGTCCATGACCTTCATTCCTGAGAATGCAGATGTATTGTTTTCTGTCCCAATGATTAGTTTTCAAGGACATTAGGTGTTTTGCTGTATGTTAACCTGCAGCTGTGATAGCCAGGGATGCTGTGTGCTTCACCACCACCACCACTGCATGGAGGACCTCATCTTCAGGGACTTTGCTTCTCTGTCTCTGCAGCAATTTGGACCAGCTCTCCCCCTCCTTCTTGTTCCCTCAATGTTTCAGAATGTATTGAAAGAGCAAAATTGGACATTTGGCCTCCTGCTGGCTCTGCATTATTATAAGCAGGCATTACTGAGGCAGAGGGAGAAACACACTTAGCCAAGGCTGCATAGAAAAGCCGTGTTTCCTTTTAAATATTCATAGCCAATTTAAAAAGGGAAATACTACGATTGCTTCAGGACTGCCTTTGGCTCTGATTAGAAACAGCTGAGCAAAGCCAAATGTTCAGCTGTTTCTGCAAAGAGATTAACACCTGTTGAAGATGGAATAAAAATATGTGACAGAGTTTAATAGTAAATATCAAAAGATCATTATTGTAAAGCTAACTTTAACACCGGTGACAGATCCCATCCCCACCCTGCCATGTTACATCGCTCCTGGGAGGGAAGAAGCACACTAACACAGCCATAGCACACAAGCAACATGTGCATATTTTTTCGGCTCTTTCTTCACCTACAGCTGGGAGAGTGGTTCCTTGGCTCCTGTTATCTGAAGAAAATGTATCAGGTCAGTACAAAATGGTTTCTACTCGGGCATGCAGCATATACTGGGGGCAGACAGCTATATTACAGCACTTGTTATAGAGCTTCCTTGCATCCCATTTAGAGTGGGAGGAGTGTGCTCAATGTGCAGTTCCCAAACAACATTTTCTCTATGCTGTAGGGACAGCACAAGCATATTGCATCTCCCCATCTGAAGGCAGCTCACAGTGCTGGAAGCCAGCTCCTATCTGCCTTGGGGATCAGGGTGTCTCTTCCATTCCACAAGGACAGCTTTGCCTGAGAGGGCACAGGGGTCTGCCTGGTACTGCCAGAGACCCCCACTGCCCCAAAGTGTCCCTGCACATACAGAGCTTTCTAAGCTCTCTCTGCCAAAGGTGGCTTTGCAGGAACCCCCCCTCTGTGATCACTGCCTGTGTACCCACAGTGGGGGGCTGCCAGGTTTGGCCCACGTCGCCCCCCCACCACCACCCCCCAGGCAGGGAAGTGCTACAGCCCATGCTGAGCAGTCATACTTGCAGGCTCTCTCTGAAGATGAAGAGCTCCCAGAGAATGCTTGTGTTAACACACAGGCACCCACAGCCCAGCAATGTGCTGCTAACACACACCCTGGGCATCGCTGCTGGGACAAGGCGTGTGCCAAAGCTGCCTGCATGCAGTACATGAGGGGAGCCCACTCCAGCCACGTTTCCCACCTCATATTGGCATTCCTCTACCACCTGCTAGAGACAACTGCAACCACAAGCCATGTAAGAAATCAGCTGAAGTAAATGCCACCTTCGGGTTTTCTTTTGCTGTGAACTTATGTACAATGTCTGTCTCCTCCACCGCAGAGCTGTCGCTCTTCAGACCACAACCAGGTTAAAAGGCTGCCAAAGTGGTCACTTGCAAAGCACATCACTTCCTGTTCCCCAGTTCTCCAATGAGGTAATGAAGTAAAGATTTACACCAGATGAAAATTTTGATGCATGTCTCCTCAAAGTCACTTTATTTTCATTCCACAAGGTATAAATAATAGAAAAGCCTGTTTTTTTGTTGGCTTATTTTTATTTATTGTCTCTGGTTATTTATTCTGCTTCCATTTATTTCTCCCTCTGATTTTAATTTCTGCTCTAGGATTCATTTTGATTCCAGCTCCCTCAAATATTATGCACATAAATTAAGTAGCACTACTTTGAAAACAGAGATCTGGGAGTCACCTGCATAACCCAGCAGCCAGGAAAGGATGCAAAATGTAGAGAGCACAGAGAATGAGAAAGAAATATTGACATTTTGATTATATTTCATTCCGATGTTATAAATGGAACCTAGTGTTTCTCATGTTGCTTCAAAATAAATAAATAAATAAATAATGCAGATGTTGAAAGGGTCCAAAATCATACTTTGAAAAGCATGACAAAACTGAAAGAATATCTATAAAAAGAAAAACTAACAATTCAGAGAGGGAAATGAGTAAGAAATGACATGCAATACGTACATCAAATAATGGACTTTGAGAGAAAGTAATTCAGTACTTACTTTTCTATAATGTAAAAGAAAGAAGATAACTACCATGATGAAAGTTTGGTTATTAATTTGGATTATAAAATTTTCACAGATTTATTAAAGGGTTTAAAAGCAATTCAGAATAATAACTCACACATTTTACTTAATGCATTGTTTTCCACAACTTATTGGTTTATACTGTTCATCCTGAAGCATCTTGCTTATATCTCTATATCTCTCAAACATTTAATATTATCATCTTCACTATTAAGTCACTAGCTGGGCTAGTCTGAACAGGGATGTAAATTTGTGGGTTTCTGTAATTGTACAGCTTTTCTCAGGCCCAAATGAGCAGAGATAAAGTTGTGCTTAATCTTAAATATGGTAGATTATTACTTTGAGCCCTTCTTTAAAAAAAAAAAAAAAAAAAAAAGTAGAAGAAAAGCGGCTACTGAAACTAAGACGAGGTTCATAAATCTTTTTTAGTGCTCAAATAGCTAACAAGGAAGGGCATGCAAGGACAGACTTGGTGATATAATCATTACCAAAAAAGGATTTTGTGTCACCTACAACAGAAGTGTAGAATTTAAAACATTTGAAATTATTGCCTGAACATGAATTTCCCTGGGCCAAAATACCATATTTCTGGTAATTGCTTCATGTATTATCTGCAATCACAAATTATATCATTCTGCCACTCACGTGAAAATTATCCAAAGACTGTCCATGCAAGTTCAAGCCTATTTATCCCTGGGCTGTTGCCTCCAGATGAATCTTGTAGCACAGCACTTTCAACTGTCCCCAGAACCAAATGGGGCCATCTGACTACAGCACGTATAGTCAGAAGAAGCAGAACCCCCTTTTTTCCCAGCCTTGAAAGATTTTTTTACATCTATCGTTGTTTATAGCCAAAAGTGATCATTACGTTCTCACATTCCCATTCTAATTTTAAGGGTCGTCAGATCTCATTGCTCTAAGAGGCAGTCTTGGTGTTGTCCACACTGAAACCACGAAAGATATTATATCAGACAGAAATTGCCATCTACCTTGATGTAATAGTGTACTCCCTAACTAAAGAGCCTTCAGAGTATCATTTCTGCACAAACCCTGCACAAAAGTAATCAAAATGAAACTTCTCTTAATTGCCTAAGCTATCTGAGATTCCTCTGTAATTTGAGGAGCTGTAATTAGCTGCATGTTCTCCAAACGGATGCTTTGGGAGGGAAAGAGAGAGGGACAGTCCTGTGGAACTTGGAGATCCCCATGGGGTGCATTTTCTTGTGCTTATGGACATAGCCATATGCTATAGGCTGTATAGGTATGTAGGTATTTTGTCACTACTGTGACAAAAGTTTACAAATACCATACCGGAGGTAGTCACAAAACATTTATCTCAACCACTGCCAAGCAGGCAGTGAGCTCTGCAACCACCCAGGAAGCCCAGTAGTTAGCAAGGTTTTGGCTGTGAGCTACCACAATATTAGCCATCTGCAGCCAGGCTGGTTATGTCCATGTGAACATCAGGCCCAGTGTTGGTGAAAGAACAGAAGTGGCTATGTGAAGCCAGTTTTGTTGTTGTCTGTTTGTTTGTTTTTTCCTAATAAAAATTTTTGAGCTACAAGTGCTGTGTGTGAAAAACATTGATTGTACCTGATCACCTGTGAAATAGATGAAAATCAAAAATCAGAATCTGTTGAAACCACACATTAAATGGAAGAAGTATGGCTTGATCCCATTTCTTTGTGAACTAGTGTTACCTTAATGTCCTCGATGACTGAAAGATTAAACAAAGGGAGGGTTGTTGTTTCCAGATGATGCAAGAGCACCAAGTTCAAAGCCCACTGCAGCCTTCAACTTCCCTAACACCTTGGAAAAGTCACTTCAGGGCAAGTTTCAAAGGACCCCCTGAGACACAACAGATGAAATTTAGGCTATACTAACACTGAAGGCAAATATGGTCCCTCATACATGCCAGCATCCTTTGCAGGCCTCCAAAAGTCTCCATAACTTCCTCCCCCAGCCTTCAAAACTAAGGAGCTGCCCACTGCACAGTGCATGAGATGTTCTCACTGTTCTCTCTGGTGCTTTTTCAAAAAAAAAAAATATATATATATATATATATTTAAAGTTCCCTTTGAACTAAATTATCTCAACCACACAGAGCAGAAAAAGTGATGTCCACAAAATTAGGTGACACATCAGGGGAAAAGTCTTCCCAACAACTCTTTGTGTCTCTAAGCATAGGGGCAATAGCAAAGAAAAAAAGAGTCTGGAGTTTCTTCTTAATGGTGCTTCAAGTAAACCTCTCCTGCCTGAGGCACCAGTTACTTCTGCCATTGCTGCATTGGTGGGATTAGAAAGAGTTGCAGCCAGCATCATCAGCTATGCAGCACCCATCCTGCAGGTCACGCTGCAGAGGCAGTGGTGCAGGCATGTGGCAACCCAACAGCCCACGTCCACGCTGCAGAGACAGGGTTCTGCTTGTCTGACCTTCCTTGCATGGATGAGGGTGTTCATTTCAAAGCCAGCAATGGACCCATGTGCCACAGCATGCTCCATCAAGAACAGGAAAAATCCAGGAGCATTTTGTCAATGCTCTTAGGGAGCCAGGTAAGCACCTTGTCAAATGAAATGGCATAGTATGAAAAACAGCTAATTCCAACACTTGGGTTTTGGTTATTTGTTCCTCTCCTCTCCTCTCCTCTCCTCTCCTCTCCTCTCCTCTCCTCTCCTCTCCTCTCCTCTCCTCTCCTCTCCTCTCCTCTCCTCTCCTCTCCTCTCCTCTCCTCTCCTCTCCTCTCCTCTTCTCCCTTTTCCCTTTCCTTTTCCATTTTTTCCCCTGTTTATTCCATGCAGAAAACAAACTGACAGGTTTGATAGTTATAGGTAGTATGCTTTGGCAAGTGCAGTATCTTTTTCCAGATAGTGGCAGCTGAATATAGTAGGCAATATAGCTAAAGAATTCCCAGCCTCCTACCCAAATGTAGCTAATCTCCATCTTCCCTCACTGTGTGTTACCTCTGTTGCCAAATACCAAACAAATAAAACAGAAGGAATGCTGTCAAGTCACATCATGACCAGAAAGTTTAGAATTTCTATAAACCAACATGAACAAGACTACAGACAATGAAAACCCTGAAAAAAAAAAAAAAAAAAAAAAAAAAAAAAAAGAGTTAATATGTAAAGGTAGCAACCTCCACATTTCAGAATTGCATAGGTTCACCAGGTGAAATTGAATAGATACCAGAGAGAATATAGAACATTTATTGTTGCTTAAGGTGGGGGAATTGGAACAACTTAAGAGCTAATACAAAGCAGAAAGGTAAATTGCATTTTTAAAAACACCTCCATGTTTCAACCTGGGGAGTTTGATTTAATGTACTAGGTGTTCTCGGAAGTGAGCATCCAGATTTCATGTGCTTTTTGAGCTTTAATTAAATAATTTGCAGAGGAATACCATATGTGCACAGTCTTCTCAAGGCACAAGTGTGTAAATTTAGAGACTGTTGAACCCGTTCCAGCATGGAAGGAGGCTCAGGGTTTTTCCGTTTCTTCCAAATAACTGCCTGAGCACCAACCAGCAAAACTGAGTTGGCATCTAGTAATCTTTGTCACATTTTTCAAGGTTCAAGTGCCCCAACATACAAGCTGCTGCATTACTGAGAAATTTTCCCAGAAAGAACACACACCTTTACGAGCGCTTTTGTTCTCCCATAGTAATAATAAAAAAAACATTAAAGCATACATAATGCAGCAGTCAGTCCCTACTCTAGCTGTGCAGCAATACAAAGTAAAAGGAGGCCAGAAGAACAAAGGGAAGGCGCGAATAAGCACTGCCACAGGCACCTGGTGCAGTAGCACAGCCATCCATACCCTGACTGTCTGACTCACCCAGCTTGTTTTTATATACATCAACAGCAAGACAAGCTCAGCTGTTACGTGCAGCTTTGATAATACATAATTAGTTGCCGATTTAACAACCCTCGGAAAAAATAGGACAGTAATCTTGGTGGGGGGGAAGTGTGAAATGCCACAAAAAGGAGCTGAATTAGCCCCTGCAGCCAGTAATTTTTTGAACTCTTTGGGTAGTTTGTCAGACTGTAACAATAGAAGTGATTTTGGAAATAGGAGCCGTTCATAAATTGGCAGTGCCACTGACTGACATCCGTGATCCAAATTAAAGAAACATTCATGAATCCTTAGTATAGAACTTTCTTAAGAAAATATTTTAAAAAATGAATAACTACTGCATATATTGTTTCTACGATCAGAGGAACGTGAGCAGCAGCTACAGTTTGGGGCACAGGGAAGCAGGAGATGACAAGACTGAGTTTTAATTTGCGGACAGATTCAGAAGTTTTTGATCAAAAAGAAAAGTTGTCTCTAATTATTCCTTGCACTGAATAGGATTTAAAAAAAAAATAAATCTTAAAAGTAAGGAAAATCAGTCCCAGTCCTCACAGAAGCTAATGGGAATTCTGTCATTAGTTTTAACTGATGTAAATATCTGCTGAATTTTGTTATTAAAATGGCTGAAAATATTTTCTGATGGGAAGAAACCACTGAAGTTTGCCTTTGAATTCATTAAAGTCAGCTATTATGGTGATGCTGAATTTATTAAAATATGCAACATAAATGCATTTATAGGGAAATACTTTAATGGCTTACAAATGTGATCACAGTTTTGCATTTTATGATCACTGGGATCATAAACTGGGAGGAGAGCTTATACCCAGTTCGTTTATCATTCTTCTCAGCTGCCTCTTTCTGCCACAGAGGAAATTCAGTCCAAAAATGCTAACCTGAAGGCTCCAATTTAACTTTCTTCTCTGTATTTATGCTTAGGTATGTACCCTTATGGACAACTATTTTTAAACTAGCATTTTATACACAACTACAATTTTCTACACAAAACTTTGTATATGAGAAATAACAGCATCATGTTTGTAACCTGCAGACTCAGTTTTTTTGGTTTTGTTTTGGTTGGTTGGTCTTTTAGCTCTACAAAGCAAGTGATCAGCTCTGTAGTTTTCAAGTTTAATTAAAATATAAAACTGTTATTCTGGAGCTGGAAATAGTCTTAGATTTGCAATAATCTCAGATTTTTGTTCTTTCCCATTCAAAACAATTCCAGATTGTAGGATTTCATAGTTAGAGATGTTTTTATGTTTAAGATATCCTAACATTCCAGTGAAGTCTAACTTAAATTCAGTTGTAAAATTGTAAAGTTTAAGAGCTTCAATATGCCAATGTGGTAAAATGTTCATTAAATTGATCTTAATTAAAAGATTCTTCAAGGCAGGCTTCTCTCTTACTACTGGCTTTAATCCTGAGATTCCACTTAAAGCATTAAAGCCAATAATGAAAACCTCACACTCTTCAAAACCTGTACGAGCTTTATCAGAATAAAAATTCCTGACACAGAGGTTATTTTCCTTCTTTTACTCTTATTTATAACTTATAATCTCTGCACAATTCTCCCATTTTCCTCTTCTCTAGTGTTCTGCAAAATTTTGAATAAAATTATATATATGCCTACTGGGGGAGGAGGGTGGGATGGGGGAGAGAGAAAAAAAAAAAAAAAAGTTGAAATCTAAACATTAATTTTCTCTTAATAAAGTGATATGCACATAATGCCTTAAACCTCATATATTGAAGAATTAGGTCTTATGAGATAAATATCTATTTGTCACCCTGCTACACAGACAAGAGTCTATGGTATAAAAGCTTGTTCAAAGGGAAGAACAACTCTGGGTGCAAATATGCTATGTGTAAGAGGCTATTAGTTGGAGTTGCACACTTTCTTCCACAGGGTGTTGACACAATGGTCTGCCACACCAAACAAAAGGAAAAAGAAATAGAAGAAACAAATAAACAAACAAGCAAAAAATGAATTTTATATTTTAAAAATCGGCCACAAAAAATGTTAAATTGCCATCTTTCAGGCAAGAATCATATTACCCTTTAGATTATGCATTGGTTCCTCTGTCATTTTAAGATCTAGCAGTGATGCTGGCTAGGTGAAACTAAAAGATTAACACTGAAAACTTTCAAAAAATGTACTCAGAAAATATGAGATTAAAATGCACTTTTGAAAAAAAAAAAAATAGCTTGTATGCAGACTGCAGATAAAAGGTAAGATTTTAGAGAAAATTTCACATTGATAAACATTACTGTATAACACGTATGAAGGTAAAGATTCCTGCTGAGAAGCTGACTGACTTATAGTTCATTTACAAAAAGCAAGTACCTCTGAAAAGTAGCTGAGGTGATGAAACGCATAGTACATTTTTATTTCTTAATTTTGCTGACAGACAGTGTCGACACTGCTTGTTGCCAAGTTGTTCTCTTGTTTATTTTTCCCAAACAGCTACTTAAAAAAAATCATTTAAATGTTGAGCGTTCAGTAAAATAATGACATGATGTCATCTTGGGACCTCTGTCTCACAGAAGATACTGAAGCTTCATCAAAAGCAATCAGGTGTGCTCACATTATTTTGTACACATGCGTCTGATGCATTTGAGCACATTAAAGTATCCATTTCTGTGGCATGCAAAACAGGATGTGCTTGTGATTGAAACAGGTCTTTTTTTTTAATGATCCTTACTGTGTAAGAATGAATGTGAGCCCGCTTGGACCAAATTACAAGGCCAGCACAAACCCATGGCTCATCCTTCAAGGAAGGCACTGCAAGGCTGGCTGGGGGACATCCGAAAATTCTAATAGGCTTTGACTTCACAACAGCAGCCTACACTGCTGGGAAAGGACTGAAATTTCTGATCCTCTAAAATCTCTAGGTAATAGAAATTACAGCATCAGCCAGCAGCATCAGGTTTTCACTAGTCTCTCCTTAAACCAAGAAAGCCCTGATCGCAGACTGCTGTGACCACTACCATTTCACTCCTCAGCTATAATTCTTACATTCTTTCCGTAAGTCTGTAGGAGTGAGAGAGTTCAAGAGATAGTTAAACAACTTTTGTCTTAGTCATCTATTTTTTCCTTTGCTATTTTGTTAGGTAGGAGACGCCCAGGTCTTTTTATACTCATCAGCTTCCTAGTGTTAAAGTGTAGCTATATACCTCCAGATGTGCACAAATATCTCTTAAAAAAAAAAAAAAAAAAAAAAAAAAAAAAAAGAGAGAGAGAGAGAGAGAGAGAGAAAAGTTCCCAAGGCTTAGAAGTTATACATATTATTGCATAAAACTGTGCTCCAATGTATTTGCTGGGGCCTGTGTTTAATCCTGAAAGACCTGGAATTGTCATCTTCAATTTCTGGTAAATAATTGTTGTCAAACTTCTGCTTATCAGGAGTGTCCTCTTCCAAGTCTGTGCTATGTATGATGCCACCTGTGGGGGTGAGGGGAGGAATTAGTCACTGCTTAGGAATAGGATTCGAAGAAGGAAACTGGATAATTGGCTCTGAAATGGTGCTTCCACCATTATATAACCCAGCTCAGTGTTAAGTTTGTGTTGAGCTTTGAAAAAATGTACTTTCTGAAATTCCTAGCTAAACAGACATGCACTTTCATAGATCATCAGAGTTCATAAACACTGTGGGTTTTCATCAAGTTGGCAATTTTGTTTCATTTTGATCCAGTGCTGCAGTCAATTTGTTGACTTGATTTTGATTTGATGTCTGTAATGCTCCATTTTTACTTTCGTGGAATATTAATGCTAGATTGGCTTTGATTTCACGGTTCTATTTTAGTTTAAGTTTCTTAAAAAATGTATTGAACTGATACTTTTAGTCAGATTTTCAAAAGTGCCTAATCTACATATTTTTTTCAACATGCAGCACAACTGCAAGTCTTTGAAGAATTGGGTAAGTATCAGCTAGTCAACCCAAAACCCTAACTAGTCATCACAGGATTAAGGAGTTTGTTAAATACAGCAGTAAGCACAATAAAAACATCAACCAGTAGAGTAGGCTTATGTGAAAAAAAAAAAAAAAAAAAAAAAAACATGGCTTTGTTTCCTTTTTACCTATTCTCTAAGACTGAACAGAGCCTCCATCCTTGAATATAGTTGAAGTCATCTAAGTAACCTGATGGACAGAGAAAAAGGGGTATTTGCACACACACATGCATCTATCTGAAGTGGCCAGCTAGTCCCCATGCGCCACCTGCATTGTAAGAGGGACAGAAGTCCTTGGTTGGGCTTGCCATCCTCAGGAATTTATTTCCTGTGGAAGTGACTTGCCCATGAGATTATATGCCTAACGATGGGTAGTGCAAATGCTCCACAGAGCATGCAGAAATGGAAATGAGATTTCTGTGTTCAGGCAGGGAGGTTCAGGCTACACCAACTGTGAGAAAAACCTGCAACTGGGTGCTTGCTGCCATTTCTTTTTTCCACAATGAAGGATGCTAAAGAGGTCTGCTCGCGTACCTCTGTACAAACACCTTAAAAACTATTGACACAGAGTATACACATTCACCGGCTGAGTTAGCAACAGGACCCTAATTTCCTAAATCTTTGCCCTGTGCTTGAAATGCAGGGCAATCTCATCTCTGCTTTCTCACTGAATGCTGAAGTAACCCACAGCTAACATGAGGCTAATTCAAAGCTCGGGCCTTTCACGGCTCTCAGCACCCTAATCCACTCCTGGCTTGACTTGATATTTTAAAAGATGGAAATTGCAAAATGTAAATGTTCATGACCTTAAGGCTGTTTCATATTTTCAGCTCAGTTGCTCCTTTGCTTTCTCCAGGCTCTAAAGTTTTGTACTCTATTACCCTACTGAATAGCTATGCTGGGGCTGCCACAGGCCACTTTCCTATCAGTTGGTTTTGATCTGGACTTGCCACTTGCCATCCTCAGCTCACACCGCTCAGGCCACACACCCACTTCTCTAAGTAGCAATTCTTTTACAATTCTTCCCGTACATCAACCAAATAGTCTCAGCCTCTGCTGAAGAGTAAAGTGATTTGGCCAAGGAAGATAGGTTGTTTTGTTGGACCAAAGCCTAACAGAGCTAACTCACAGGGGTTATTGTCAGAAAGAACAGAAAAACATTTTTTCCCATTTTCTTTATCAGTTCGACCTGGCACCCCCAAACAGACAAAGGCTCCAGAGAGTGGCTCAGTGCCCACATCATCGCTGCATGGCTCCAGGCTTTGACCATGTCTGCCTGGCCCTCCCCCAGGGCCCATCTTCTCCCCCTGATGGCTTCCAGAAGCCCCTCCCTAGATGCCTTTCTCTACACCCTAGGACTGCCTTCCCTCCCTCTCCAAGAGGCCTTGTCCACACACTTGCCATATGCCTGGCCCCGCTCAGAGTCAGCACTGCACCTCACATAATTTTATATTTTTCAGCTCCCACAGTCAAATGATTAGGTGAGAATCTTGGCTTACAGTTTTAAGTAAGTTTCCTAGACCTCGTGGTAGCAAAGAAAAACTTAAAAACATGACTCAAGTGCACCCTGAAGGCTAAGAAACCTGAAGGCAATAAACCACACCCTCAATGTATTTTCTTTTTGAAATCTCAGTTTTAGTTTTTTAACCAATCTCAGGCCTTTGTTAGACTTTCCTTGTGATTTGTGAACATCTGGGATTGGCAGTGCTGCAATCTGACCAAGCAGGTTGGAAAACATTGGCCTACAGTCTCTTGGCCAGGTCAGATTCTCCCTGGGGTACACTTCCCACCAGCCCCACCAGACTGTGCCTCCTGAAATGCCCTTCTCCTGAGATGTGCCGGGGACTGCTGCTCACTCCAGAAGGTCACATGAAGGCCCACTGTGTTGCCTGAGCTGATGCTTCTCCATTGCTATCTTTGGAAAAGTTAATGACTGTGTTGGGTTTCTCAGCTATCCCAGCGAGAGTGGCGTTCCTCAGGCAAGCACATGTATCTGGAAGTAGGAGGAAGAGATGTGATCGAATCCACGTGTTCTCTGTTCCCCGAGGGGTATGTATTCAGCTCTCACTAGCAAAATCCTTCTCACTTGTTTTTCCCCTTGCAAAAGAATGATTCCGGGCACTCCTTAAGCTTGGTAAACATGGGTAACCTGAGGTTGGATTTTTCCAAGTAACATGTTTTTGTTTCTTTTGTTGTAATTTCCAAATATAGCAAGTCCAGAACAAAGGTTTGTATAATGTTTGCCCATCAAAGATTATCGATTTCCTGCCTAACAAACATGACATTTCACTCCAGCTGCTTATACTTTTTTTCTTCTGTTTCTCATGTTGTTTTCAATCCCACTGTCATGCTAGGAAGAAGAGCTTGCCTCCATTATTTCCTTTGTAGGCTCAGTAAGTGCTTATATTTTAAAGTTAAAATTGATTTTTCCCTCTGTTCTGTGAACACTGTCACTTGGACTTCTGACCACACCAGCGCACTCATGACAGCCAAAAAAAATTTGCAAAATACAACGTATGTATTTTCTAAGTAGACTGAAGAACATTGAATTCTAATGAAACAAGGCCAACATAATAAAAAGAACTGAAATTCAGTGCTGATGTTAAGAAGAACGTCACTGTTAGACTTAGGCCTGCTGTGATGAGAACTGCAGGGGTTATTAAATGTGTCTGCCTTCTTAATAGTTCAATTGATGGTTTCAGTAGTGATGCACAAGTTGCAGCCAGGTGTTAGATAAAAATAACTAAATACAGTACAGTCACAACTGTGCTGATCAATGTGGGTTATGACAAAGAGGAAAAAAGATTTTTTTAAAGGAAAAAAGATTTCCCATCCTTGGTCTGATAAGGGTTAGCTGATTCATGAGCCTTACTTGAAATAGCAAACAACACTTTTTTTTTAAACTGTGCACAAACTTGCTAGCCATGATCTGTAGAACAATATCAATTAATGTATTTATTATTAATACTCAATGTAAATATACAAGGAAAAACAAAGTCTTGTTATTTCATGGTAGGGGTTAGAGTATAAAATCATTGAAGCCTGTGGCTTTTGTTGTTATTGGGTAAATAAACAAATTATTGGAAAACCACAGGGGGCTCCAATAACACAAAGCTGCAGTAGACTGCAGCTCCTGGGCTTGAGTTCCAGCTGCTGGGAGACAATTTGGTGCATCTCATCTTAAAAGGCAACAAGCTTCTCAGTGCCCAGGCTGAAAAGCTGCATAGAACACAATCAGATACAGGCATGCCTTAGAAAAGCTGCAGGTCTTCCAGCTACCAGTAAAATGTCTAAGGTGTGCCATACATAAACCATACCAAATAATTAATGGAAGCTTTGATTATGTTCCTAACTTTGTGAAGAATATGTTAAGGTTGCTGTCACTGAAAAAAATGGTGTGAAAATGAATTTCCACCCCCTACATATGTACTCTAGCGACCTCCTCCTTATGATTGCTTGGACATTAAGTGGGGTCATAAAGAAATTACTTTGCTGCTGTGAGTTGACTGCTACCAAGCAGAACTTCAGAAGGATCAACATAAAGATATTAAAAGCTCTGCTGAATGGAGACAGTCACTTGAATCAGAGGTGGGATATGAAAGAAAGTATACAGAGAAATGAGACTGCTGTCTGCTCCTCTTGCTGCCTGATCTGCAAAGATAGTAGAGCCTTTTCTTAATATATGCTTTTAGGCTAGGATTGAAACACTCAATAAAAATATACCTGGAGCTAACAGACAATTAGCTTTTATTGCTACTGCTTTTTGTCTGTCAGTATTCCTTAGATTAACTGCTTTACTTTTATTTCAGTATTTGAACAAATGGTGCTATTACAAGCCTCTCCTCAGAACCAGTGAAGTGGTTTGTTTTGGTAGCTAAGAGTACATTATACCCCACAGACTATCCTCTAAGCCCTGAAAAGAATAAAAACCTTTGTACTGTGCTCGATATTATATTATGTGGAAATTGAAAATTTTATAAGCAAAATACCTCTTGCAAAGCATGACTTCTGCAATTGGCATTGTCCAGCTTCACCAGGAAGAGGGTTTCCCATGCAGTGAGCTTCCCATTAAATGAAATAAGTTCAGAAAATGCTCACTGGGAGCTTTTACAAACTTTACAGTAACAAAAAACAGTGGATGCCATTAGGTCGGTGAACTCACAATCTGAAATGCATGCTAAGATAATCAAGCTCCTTGTTTCCTGAGTTTTGCCCTCTCCACAGAGTACTGCTTTCACCTGAGGAAGAAGCAGTAGGCAATGAAGCCTGCTCTCCCATGGGGACCATGGGGATCTGCCTCTCTGGAGACCACTGACAGCTTTGCCAGGGTCTGAGCATCAGCATATGTTCACATTCTCTGTTTTTAACTCATATCACTATTTTATTTTTATTTTTTATTTTTTTTTAACCCTGAAGAGAAATAGGGTGGTGTTATCTAGCTCTTGCTTAAGCTGTGTTAGCCACTTTTGATTTCTGAACATGACTGGTAGTTACGTTCTTTTTTTCTATTCAGACAGCTACTTTAGAGGAAACCCGGGGAGTGATCATGTTTAAGTCTACATGCAAGAGCAGTGACATTGGCCAGATCAAGGCCAATCCTGTGCTGTTTTTTTCCTGGGTACAAGTTCAGAGAATCATTAAGAACTCTGCTATGAGTTGTGCCCATTGCTCCACAGAGCAAGAATTAAAGCAGCAACCTGCCTGGGGATCAGTATTGAGCAGAGATATGATGCAAATCACATCTCACTGGGGAACCAAAATGACTCACTGGCTTTCCGTTCTGCTTCACACCTACAGCCTCTCTGTTATTACGGTAAAACTAAATTGAAGTACCCTACATTATCTGCTTTAAAAGTGAGGTAATAATAGTGACAGCTACCAGTGCTGTGCTTCTGGAAAACTCACAGTTCACAAATATCAAACTATACAATTATTTATAAACATGACAATTTTATAGAACAATAGGAATACATTAAAAGCAACTAAAACCATGCATTAAAGTTCAAAACTAGATAAATAATGAATGGAGATGTCATCCTGTCAGGAAGACTGAATGACAGACCAATAAAATTTTCCACACATTTCAATATATTTATCATACACCTTCACTGAGTATTTCTAACTGTGACATGTTTGTGTAAGACCTTTTTTTATTATTATTTTATTTTTAAACAGTTGAGTTTTAGTAAACGCTTACTTTCCCAGAAGAATATAAATTCTGGCCTGGACCAGTAGTCCACTGGGTAAAATTTATAACAACCACAGCATAAATGCAGCTGCAAGATGAACTTGGCCTTCATCTTTAATATCCTTGCGATTAATGCATGACTATAAATGAAAACAAGTGAATTCTTGACACCGCTGTTGTCAAAAATGATATTCTCTTCCACTTACTTCCCCTTGCACTAAAATTTCACCCCTAATTAAGAGTGAGAGCAGTTGTTAATTTGTTGAATAGGTTCATCCTAGAGGATTTTTGTTTGTTTGTTTTTCCCTCAAGATTTCTAACATCATTCTTTTTACTTTGATCTCCTCTTAAAATGACAGTAACACCTTTTTTTTACTGTTTCCTGGGAAGCTGAGTATATTTTTTCAAGTGATTCTTTCAGTGTGTCTTGCTTTGCATTACTCAGCAGGATTTTCAGCTTCTACTGTTTATGCTTTAGCATAACACTTTAGCTTGCTTTCTTCTGAGCTTTTCAGTCATCTCTCACCCAAAGTAACCTGGATCGTTTTGTCTACTGCATATTTTTCATCTCACTGCTCACTTGCTCTTCAAGAGAAATAAGCATGCAAACACATGCATGTATTCAGAGAGGGAGCCTGAGGCACTTCAACATTAACCTTTGGCCATAGTAAAAATTAACTGTTTATTCCCACTTTAGGGAGGTTTTCTGTCTTTCGGTCAATGGCAGTACTTTAGCTCTCATTCCACAAATACCTATTCTCCACAGCCATTCCTCTCATGAGGCATGAAGCATTTTTTGAAAAGAAAATTCAATGAAAATGTCATCCCATTCTTCACAAGATTTTTATAACCTTGTTCAGTGATTCTTTATAAAGAAGATATGATTTATCTAATGAAACACACTCCAACTTAAAAATATCTGAATGTTATTTCAATATATCCAGGTATCATCACCCTGACCTTGTAAAATCCTTTATTTTTCTTCCTTAAAAATAAATGGTTTCAGAAGAGTATATTCTACAATCATCCATTGGATAAACATTCAGACAAATCTTTTACCATATTTCAATACTCTTACTTTCTAACATTAAATAGTCCAGCAAAATTATGGGTTTTCATGTGGGTTTTCTGAATTCACTTTATTGAAGATTTAGTTTTGTCTGGCCTTTTGCATCTCTGGTTATCTGTTTTTCATTTTTCTTATATTGTTGAATTATCATATTTTTCTCCTCTTTATTTCTTCAACTGGGCAGAATTATTTTTCGTAGAATTCCTGTTTGCTTAGGAAAAAGCACTAAAGCCCTGCCACTGAATCTGTGGTGTTTTCTCTTACAGTCTTACTTTTTGTCCTATCTATCTCTGTTAAAGAAATGCTTCCAGTTAGCCTTCTGTATTCTAATCATTTTCACATTTGTAAGTACTGTAGGATTAAATCTGTAGGACTTTTTTTTTTTTTTTTTTTTTTTTTTTTTTACCAAATGTCTGAAACAAGCAAATAACATTCAAGATACCAGGCCTGCAACAACAGACCTCATCCTATAAAAACTATGTCTGACTAGTATATGGCTTAGGGCCTACTCATAAGCAATGCCTTCAAGAACAGAAATTTGATGACAGTAACTAATTGCTAAAGATAACAGAGCAATTTAATTCTTTTCTCCCAGAAATAGTATTCATTATCAACAATTTTATAGCACTTCCATCTATATAATATACTCTAAGTCCCCATAAATAAGTCAATAACTTCTTTCTTTCCTATACATATGTACAGATTGACATAATTTCCCGAGAAGCACTTGCCTTCAGTTAATGAAGTTATCACTTGGTAAAAGAACAATATTTGAACAAAGCTTTTTGTCAGGTGGGTGTTGCACTCTTCTGAACCATGGGCTCTGAATGACACCTGGCAGTGAGAAGTTTCAAGGAAAAGACATTCAGTTAAGAATTAATTTGCAGAAATTATCTGTATACTTGTTTTGTTATATTGCTATTCTTCCAGAGTCTCCCATAAAACGCATGGTTGCAAGATGGAGCATCTGCAAAGCAATTGTAAGGAACATCATTTTGTTGCATGAAATTGGTTAGTCTCCCTAGCTTTCCCCTTTGGATTTATGTCAGTAACAATGCCAAGGAATTATAAAATGAAATAAATAAAATAAAATAAAATAATAAAAAAATAAAATTAAAACAACTGTATTTTTTTCTTATCAAAATAATCAAAATAGAAGTAGAAGAAAATATTATTTATTATTACACTAAATATTTTGTTCAATGAGAAGCTCTGAACTCAGTTCTGAGTCACTTTACCCTAACTGTAACTTTTCCACAAATTTCACATGCAAAAGGAATTCTTGACACTTAAACTGACTTCTAATACTTCAGGAAAAGCTAGAGCAAGACAAAGAATAATATCTTACGAAGCTGTCTCAGTGTTTCCCCTGATGTAATCCAAGTCATTCAGCTAAAGTCTCTTCCCCTATTAAGGTCATTTGGTTAATAACCCATTTGGTTAATTAGGGCTCTGATATGATTCAACACAAAGATAAATCTCATCATGATTCTGTACAAAAGCTGTAGCTTCCCTCTATTATTCCAAATAGATTAAATAGTAAACTAATGTTTCAGTTATTTCAAACATTGGGAAAAAGAATATGTGCTTTAATTCAACAGTAATATGTTCATCATCATTATTACCAGTTTTGATGGTCCCTTACTCCAAGATGCTCTTACCTTCTTGAAACAATTAAGTTCTGCTTCTAAATATAAGAAATACATGGTGAAGTGTCATGTTTGAAAATGTTTGATATCTCAAAATCAATACTTTTTTATGTTAGTTCAAATGCCAGAAGGTGCTTCTTAACAAATCCATAAAAACATTTTAGGTAGGTTTTGGTACCGATACACAGACAGGAGCAAGTTCTCAGTCAGGGTAAATATCATGCATTCATATATTCCTAAATGATTTACTCCCTCTAATGATCTGTTCTTCTAAGTAACATTTCTGTTGCAGTTGATGGCTACTGCAGTAGAAGTCCTTAATCACAAAAGTGAGTAAAGTGACAAATGGAATAAAGTGGATGGACTAACTATGAAGATAACAAGGCTAAATGGAAATTCCTACCAGAGAAGCAGTTAAAGACATGTTGTCAATAACTTCCTCAGTCATTAAAAGAACAATGAATTCAGTGCTGGCCAACCTTTTGAGAAGAAATTTAAAGCCCCAGGCTCATCACCAATGGACAGACAGGCATATGTCACTTATTTGCTAGAGACACTTGAGCATATTTATAGCCTTATCTTCCTATATATAAAGTCCTGACTGGATCTGCACCTACCATTCAATTCTATGTATGTCTATACTGCTCATAACTGGTAATAACATCTTTTTTTTTTTTTTTTTTTTTTTTGAAAAGAAAAGGAAAGAAAACCCAAATACAGAGAGGACAATCTCCTAACAGAAAATTTAGCAGATTCCACAGATGGCACATCACATGGGCTTCTTTGCCCTGATGATCCCAACGGGTTTACAGTAGACAAATTTACCATGAAGTGGAGAATCTCATTTTAATTCTACTAGGTTTTTAGGAGACTTCGAGATTAAAAAGAGATGGGAAGATGAGTTTTGTCATTAGAAGCCACCTGCCAGTGACCAGAAGTATAGAGGTTTCTGGGTTTTGTAATTTTAAAAGTAAAATTCACATCAAATGCAAGGTTAAATTATAACGGAAAGGAAGTAAGGGTAAAAAAGAAATACAAATCTTTGCCTTGCTGCCTTGCTCCTCTTCAGCCTGTTAGCATTAGTCATGGCCAAATCACTGTCTTTTGGGTTGCACAGTCCCAGGTATACAAGTTGCTGAGCAACAGTGAGACTACTACTAAGAGCAAGCTGCCCTGTCCAAATGTAGTTAACGTGCTGTACAGCTACCAGTCGTTTTACAGAAAATAATGTCCATAAATTAAAAGTGTTTGGTTTTATTTTCCAGTTAGCTAATCACAAATATTGCAAGTGTGGGTTGTCCACCAGTTTGCATCTTCTGTAGCCAACCGTTTTACGGCAAATAAACACAAACATGAATACTCTACAGCAGACAAAAAAGCAGGAGTAGTCAGGGCCAGTCCAGGCTCAATGGCTGAGGGGTGGGTGCCACAGAAGCCAAATAACAACGCAGTTTTGGATACCCAGGCGACATTTCAGGATTACTCCCCTTCTCCCGCGACGAGCCGACCCCAAGCCACCTCCAAGGGCCAGCCATGTTGGGGACCTGCTCCTCGCCGCCTCCCGCTGCCGGCGCTAGAGGGCAGCCTTGGACCAGCAGATAGCGGCCTGCCCGGCCCGGCACGGCTCGGCAAGGTTGGGCCCGGCCCGGCCCGGCCCGGCCCGGCCCGGCCAGGCCCGGCCAGGGGTCAGGTGGAGCTCTCCAGCACGGAGTAGCCCCTGGGCTCATGAAAGCCGTGCGCTTTGTGGGCTCAACCTGTAGCGCGCCGCTGCAGGTGGCTGGCGAGCACCTGAGGAGGTGGTGGTGTGGCATAGAGAAGGGCCATCACCTTAGGCATGAGGCAGCGAGCTCGGGAAGAAATGACGGGGCTCGCCCAGGGGAACGGGCAGCATGTCACTGCTTCTCAGTCAGCTACGCTGGCTTTCTTTCCTTTGGGGTGTAATAAATTCTGTCTTCATTTCCAAAAGCCCACGCTTCAAGAAGCTCAGTTTGTGACTTTCTGTACGTCTTGGCAGAAAATGCCAGGCCTTTCTGAGTGGCTGTCTCCTTCCCAACAAGGCAGGGAGAAGCATCATTTCCAGGAGGCTGCTTTTCCTCGGGAGCTAGCAAGAAGGCAGTTGAAGAAGCACACAGCTAATGAGCTAAACTTGAGGGAGCAGAGAGGGCTACTCTACTGGGCTGTCACTTCCCCAAAGGCAGAGGAAGGCCGTCTCTGAGGTTCAAAGGCCGCCCATGCCTGGAACGTGAGCAGAGCCCGTTCCCAGCAAGCTCCACTGTGCCCTTTTCGTGATGGGAGACTTAAATTGACCTTAAACCATCTCCAGCTGTGCTTTAGGAAGTCTAGCCTTAAATAGTCTTGATGATGTGGATTCTAAAATATTCCCTTCATGACTAATTCATATTTTTCCTTGATATTTAATCTAATTTGCTGCAGGCTAAGCCCTTTAGTTTTTGGCCTGTTGACAAACGAAAATGACTAGTCCCTGTACTCCTCTTCCTTCTCTCTGTGGATCTGCAGATACTTATTATCTCTCTTTGGTCTTTTTTCTGTTTCTTCAATAACTCCTAGAGCATAAACACATCTGTTACTCTTCCCTTCCCTCTTAAGGGAGCAGCAAATTCCAGGTGTTCAGAGATGGCAGAGGCAGACACTATCAGCAAGTTTTAGGTAAATGCCACACTCCCCATACATTTCTCTAGCCCAAATCCTTATGAGCCTAAATGCGTTTAATTATCACCTACAGAACCTTACTGAAATACTTATCCCAGAGGTGTTTTTGGCTTTGCTCTTCTTGGTAATATATGAGGTATCTTCTCCACTGCTCCCTTTGGCTTTACTCTGGCAGCTATAACATTTCATTAATATTTTAAATAATACATTCTATAAGACCAATGCCTAATACACCCCTTTCAATAATAGTAAGTTTGAGCCTGATCCTGAACTATAATATTCCAGAGATCCTTTACAGAGAACTTCTCAGTGAAACACACAGGGAAATCTATTTGTGGTACCACTGAATTTCTGGTACTTCGAAAGCCAAAGGGTCTTTGCTATCCTGGAGCCAGGCTTCTATTCATGCTTTTTATTTAGAAAATACTCTATGGAAATCCAGACTGCAGGCAATCTTAGTGGCTTGTGCAGGAACTGGGATGGCAGTCCAAATTCCAACCTGAGATTTCATAGGCAGGCTTGGGCAGCTATTTTACTCCACCTTGCATGTCTCGATTACACCTCTATAAATTGGAGATAGGTTCCTCTTCCACCAAGGAAATGGGTGCATACTAGTGATGTATTTGGGTGCTAAGAAATGAGAGCTAGGCCAAATCTTTATGCAATCATATTATGAAACTGCTAGAAGAAACAAAATAAAAATAAACCAGGTTGTATATTCTTCATGTTTTGTTTACCTGTCTCACTCTAGAACTTCCCTGGATTTGTTATTCCCTGCTGTTGTCTTCACAACTGAAGCTTCAGTCTGGCAAGATCACTGAAACCTGAGCAAAGATTTCTTCAGGACCTGTCTCTCTGCGGTAGCCAATGTGCATGCCCTCACAGCTGGGACTGGACACTAGATTCTTTGACAGGGCAATGGCATCGTGTTCTGGAGTAAGCAACATATGAGCAAGCCAATAAAATCTTTTAATCTGTTTTGACTACATTTTCAAACAGAAGTCATTTGGGGGCTAAAATGGAGAATGAGAAATTTCATCTCAAAGGACAGATTTTTGTAAAATAAACATTCCTCCTCCCCGGGGGGGGAAACAGACAGGCATTCCCACCTGCGGCCTGTGTCCTCTAAAACACCAGTCCTTCCCACAGATGAAAGTCTTCCAATTTTGATCACACATGCATTACCTATGAAACAGTGCCCAGTACAGTGGGTTGGAATATATGTTTTTTAAATCAAAAAATTGGGACTTTAGACACGTTATCAGGATATATGTGAAGATATCAGGGAAAAAGTAAAGCATACAATTGAGATTAATTTTTAAGTCCTTCTTAAATGCATGAATCCAATATTTGAAGGATAACCACAGAGCATCTGGGCTATATAAAGCAAATTTGGTAAGTCTGGCCCTTTTAAAAATTGTTAGAAATGATTTTCATGCCCTGAACAGTCTCAGTGAGTATACACAATTTCATGCGAGGAACTCACTATGATTGTGTGTACACAGTGAATTTACAGTCCTGCCAGATATCATATCTAGAACTTGCACAGTTGTGCTCATATACAAAAAAGGGTATCACAGGTCTAGGAATTCCAGATAAGATGAGCAGCTCCTCCAAACCTTCCCAAGCTTTCTACATGAGCGAAGAAATAACAACCAGGAAAAAAAAAATAAATAAAATATTATTATTAATTTTAATTTCTTCAGGCCCCTGGACAGCCATCACTGATGGGTTACCACACTGAAATGTGGTGGAATTACTCACATATTGGCAAGTGTTTGGGGGATTATTTGTCTGCTCTCAGATTAAACATTAGTGCCGATGGCACTAGATGTAATTAGCATTATTGTAATAATGGCATCATCTCTTGTCTTTTTTTTCCAGTCAGGACTTAGAAATTAGAAATGTAATGATGTCATTCTGCATGAGAAGAGTGCTGGACCTGCAGTTTCACAGAACACTGCAAGCATCTTGCTAGTTCAAACAAAAAGAGCAACTCACCATAAAATTAAGGGAACAAACACTATCTATTCAACAGTGCAGAACCCAGTGTTGTTCTTTATTATATTACTTAAAAGGGGCAGATTTACTCGGTCATAAATTAATAATTCAGGAGGTGTAAGAAGGCACAGCCAATTAGCTGCAGTAATTTGCATTTTTATGCTCCTTCATTAGTTTTCTAAGGTTCTTCTCTTCTATTATAGCAATGCAAATGCAATCTTCCAAAAGGTGAATAGCCAACCTGTTTTTTGTTTACATGGTAATAAAGCCTCTTCAATTATTGAAAAACCAAACAATTTAAGAATTTTTAAGACAAATATTTGTTGCTGTACTCTCTTCTTTATATTGGTTGTCAAGAAACATGCTTTTTCAATGTAATTTATTTCAACCTGTAAATGGAGAGTTTATCAGGTGGCTGATTTTCTGTGGTTCTTGAAATCATGCCTAACTTTAATCATGTGAGTTATCCCATGAAGGGAGGTATTAAAATTCTTTCTTAACTTAGGGGTTGACAAATAATTCCATGCATGATGGCTTTGTTCACAGTGTGGGATCCCTTTAGCCTTGTGCAGAAATAAAGAGAGAAGGTTTTAATGTTTGAATTTTACTTTGAGAACAGCATTACCAAGGAAGGCAAGGATGCTCCCCCATGCCCCAGTCATCTGCTGGTGACTGTACCTCTAGGAGCCACCTACTCCAGGGATATCCCTCTCAGTCACTGCTATCTATGGGCACAGTCTTGCTGAAATGGATGTCTTTAGCTTCTGAGAAATACTCTTGAGGCCAGAGAGGTTAAAGTTAAAAGCATTTACTGCAGGCATGACTACAGCCTTGGTCACCAGAGTGCTACGGACCAGCTGTACTTGCTTCATTTCTGTCTTCCCATGCAGGGCACCAGCAAATCCCACTGGCTTCTCTGAGAGTTGCTCCTAACCTGCAGCTGGCCTGACACGTACTTACTTTTCCATTTTTACTCTGGTATTTTCCTTTCTAAATGCTTTCCATGTGAGGCCATTTCATTTTATTTTTATAATTATTTTATTTTTAATACAGCCCCTCATTCCAGATGTAGATAGTACATACACATACTCAGGCATACATATAAGCAAAATAATGCTGAGGCTGCACCTTTATATAAATGTCTCTGAGACAGAATACAAACCAAAAGAACACTACAGACATTTCAGAGGGCCGGTGGGGATTAATTAAAAAAAAAAAAAAAAAAAAAAAAAAAGAGAGAGAGAGAGATCAAAGATATGTTTTCTGAGGCAACCTCTAAAAAGACTTGGCTCTCCCAGTTGCCAACAATGGTACCAGACAGCTGAAGAAGACAAAGGAACACTGCCCTTCTCTGCTCACCTCTGTGGGAAAAGCACAGAATGAATGAGCAACTGTAAGAGCAGCAGGGTGTGTCACTGTGCTTTAAAAATCTTGCTTCTTTTTTATTTTTAATTCTTCGTGGAGGCTGCTTGAGGAGGTGGGGCTCTGAATCACTCCAAGCTGTAAGGGGAGGCTGGAAGAGGAATGGACAGCTGAATCAGCTATAAGAGCAGTGACTCAATGGCAAACAAAATTATGCCAGCAGGTATAGCAAGGTGAAACAGGTGCCAGCAGGTGCAATGACAAAGAAGAAGCAAAATGGCTTGAGTTAATAAGTACCAATAACTGGAGTTAAATAAAAAACTTTGAACATGTAAAGGCATCTTCTAGAGTTAAAATCTAGAGGTGTATTAAATTATTCTTTTCCCTTCATGAATGGACAGAAATATGAAGCTCTGCATATGCTTCTTCAGAGACCAAAGTCCAGCTTTGGTAATGTACATGAATTTCTGTTATGTCAATCAGAAAAATCAGTCTTTTATTACATTGTGAATAATGAGTTTATTTCAGAGCTTACATGTCTGATAATTAGCTTATACATTAATATTATTTGCAAATCCTATTTTTTAAGAATGATATTAAGTACTTGTTCCATATCATCTCAACAGAGTAACATGCCCACTCCACATTTTTGACTGAAAAATGTTGATCATCTAATGTGACTCTTTCCATCCCACATCTACAGGAAGAGCCTGTATTAATTTCTGTATCAAGACCAATACCACAACTAGACCAGGCTGGAAGCTGGTCTTGATTTCAGATTTTCTGCTCAGAGAAAGTCCACTGCAGTCATGGGTTTTTCCAGTGGTCAGTTCCCTTGGCTGTTGTATGTTACTTCAAGCCTAAATTTCTCTAATTCCAGGCAATGGATTTTGCTAATCTTTGTCAAGGAAATTAAAGATGTCTCTATAACATTTTTCTGTTCTTTAGTAAGTTAAAATCTTTGAACTTTAATTCATTATTTTCAGTGTATTTTCCAGTTCTTTACACACATCTATTGTCCCCTTCAAAACTTAAAAAAAAAAAAAAAAAAAAAAAAAAAAAAAGGGGGGGGGGTGGTTTTGATTGCTTTTGATGTTGTTGCTTTTGTTTGTTTGTTTTCAATGAAAAATAAATCACTTTAGGACAGAGTACTGGTAGCAGTGGTGAAACATCAATGGCAGGCTGGCAACCAGCACAGGGGAAGGAAGGCAGACCTTGCCAAGGAACTACGGCCTCTAGCACCTTCCCTTTCCCCTCACAGCATATCTGCACCTGCATAATACAAGCTTCCCACTTTAATTCCTATTCTCCTAATTATAGTCCAATGATCTTTTTAGCACTTCGGCTGTGGTGCACAGCAGGAGCTCCATGTGTATCTGATTATCCATCATAAAATCAAATCCTTTTCAGTCCCTATTTCTCAGCATGGAGTCTCTTCTATCCTAAAAGCATGTTCCTCACTGCATGGACTTCCAAAAAAAAAATTGTTCCCTTTTGTCAAGAAATTCAGATTGTTCTGTGTCACTCCCCAGCCTCATTTATCATATAATTCTCTACAAGTCTTGCTGGTATAAGAAAATTTATTGACAAAATGTTGCTTTCTTGTCTCATTAATAAAACTGCTAAATAATGTAAGAGGGAAAGCTCACCTGGAACAAACCCTCAACTTGATTGTTTATTATTTACAACTACAAGACCTATTAGTTTATAATTAATTTCATTACATCAGCAATATTATCCGGTTTCAAAAGAATTTGCAATTTCATCAAAGAATGGTATCAAATTAGTCTGACAAAACATGTTTTTGAGAAGCCTGTGTAGAAGATTTACATTAGTTGTGTTTGATCAATCTTAAACTGATAGGCCCTTCATTTCCTGGGTTAGGTCTGCTATCATTTCAAAATATTGGCACTACATTAGATTTTTCTAAGTTCCTTGAAACTTCCTCAGTTTCAGGACTTTAGTCATCAATACTAACTAAACGCCAATGGGGGTCTTTTCTAGTTCTTTTAAAACTATCAGATGCAAATTAATTAGACATGCAGATTTAAAAATGTCTAACTTCAATAAACTGCTGTGTAACTGGTTAAAATTAAAAGATTACATCATCATATCATATGACTATACCATCTGGCTTTCCCCAAATGCAGACACAAAGTGACTGAGATTCAGCTTTCCATGAATCCTTTCCAGTTCCGCTGCCGTCATACAGCTACAGGACAATCATATTATTGGGATTCCTGGTACAACAGAAGCCCTTTGGCTAACTTTTCATTCTTAAATCTGTTAACCATAGATTTTGTCTGCAACAATTTGCTTCCACTACTTTATAACATTTCCAAGACAGTTAATATTATGACTTCTCCAGCTTTTTCCCCACTTTTCATTATGATTTATAGATGCTTTTATTTTACTTTGACCCATACTGTTCTTTCCTCAAGTCACTGCAACAACATCATTCTGAAAGATGTAATTTGAACATCTAGTAAAATGCTGTTCAACAACGGACAATTATTATTCTCATTTTTGTTTACATTTTCTCCAGTTGATTGTCTCAAAATTATGTTCAGCTTCTTAAATTGTCCTTTTCAAAACTCCCAAGAATATGTATTTTCAGAACTCACAATAAAAAGTGTAATCAAGATAAAATCAGTCTCATCTAAGCAGCCACTATTTTTTTAGTTCTGTAATTAACTCTTCTCTTCACAAGGTCCCGTACAGAGTTCTGTCCTACTAGATACAACTGCTGTTTATATAGGCAATGGTTATGCATCATTTTAATAAAGTGATAGGTGCCTAAAATTCAGCAGCCAATGTCACATATCTTTCAAACTGATGTCAACACAAAAAATTATTGGTTCTACATACTGTAGCTCAATGGTTATATAGCCTGTGGCATTATTCTCTGGTGTGTTGGAACATTTCTAGCAGACCAAACCTAGCAATCTATCTTGTGCTTTATCAATGTAAATTTGATCCTAAAGAATCCTCTGGTTTTCATCAATAGCCAGTAATGTGGACTTGGGCAAGGCCATTTTAATATAGTATCTCTCTTATGACTGCGTTTTTCATTCAGTCTTTTCAAAAGAGACTGTTGCAGCCAATAATTTTAAAAATATGAGCATGGGAATCCTCCTACTTGTTTTCAGAAGCCCTAGCTTTATGCATATAAATGAGAAATTTCCACTCTGAATGAGGCACATATCGAATGAAATAATACACAAATTAGAATAAATGAAGTTGCAATTAAGCTACATTACCAACCATTTTACATTTAACTGCTATGGTTAAATTGGCTGTAGACAAGGTCAGATGACAGGCCAGGTAACTTAACTGAAGGCACTGTGAAAAAAAGAATAAATCCCATATTTTTCCTCTGCACTTGATTTTCTTACAATCATTCTACCGGTTATAATGAGTATGAAGTATGACTGAGTCTAGACAAATGTGTTAAGGGCTTCTATTAGTAAATTTCTTGGTACAGCTGTCATTATTTTTTTAGGTTGCTATGGAGACTTACTACGTTGAGGCATCACTGTTTCGATGATTTTCCATGGCAATACTGCTTTGGCTCCAGTGCACACCCCAAAACAACCATGAATGTCCTCTAGGATAATTTATCTCTAGTTCAACATACTAAAATATCTACACAGTTGCCTAGAAAATGGTAGTAAGAAATCAGACCTGCTAAAAGATTGAGGTGATGACCTACTTGGTAAAGCTACTGTTAGGGAGAATTAGTTTAATAATTGGAATTTTAGTAAAAAATAGGTAAAAATACATAGGTGAGAGAAAGTAGAAAAGGCAGAGTATTTTGTCAAAAAACATATATATATATTTATGTTTTTATACAGTTTATATTTTAAATCTCAAAACCAGAACATCCCTGGCTTCCATTAGACTTCTTGAAAGTTAAAATATTCAGTTCTGTTGGCTTTCTTCTTTTCCTCTTCATGCTCAAACAGAAATAACTATTTTCTTTTTCCCTTTTAGATGATTGTTGCTTTGTAGAATTGTGGAAGGAATACATTTTAAAAATCGCATAGCCCAGTGACAAATGTGTCAAACTGCAAAAATCATAAACCACCTTTACATGGTCAAAGCGTATAGCTATAATATGATGAATGAAAATCTCATAGCGCAGCCATGTAAAATATTCTGTTCAGAATTGAAAAACACCCTGGGCCTGATATGCCTTTTAGCTGGTGCACAGAGATATAAACAGGCAGAAGTAACTGGTCTTATTCCAGTTGGAAGCAGAGTGCAGGAACTTACCCCAAGCTGGGAGCGAGGTGGTCCCTGTGGTCCCTGCCCTCAAAAAGTCTCAGGGGAAAATTTAAGTGATTTTCACTGCTGTTCCTGCTCCTGCCTTTTGTTACAGCCTCCATCCCTGTCTCGTCTTTTTACATGGTAGCTTGAGTGACATTTTATTAGAAAAAACAATATCGGCCAGAATTTGCAGGATGAACAGCCACCCAATGCAGGCTTTCTAGAGACAAAAATTAAAATTAAAAAAAAAAAAAAAAAAAAAAAAAAAAAAAAAAAAAAAAAAAAAAAGGAGAGCAGTTCAGGTGAAAACCAACAACAGGAAACCTAATTAAAGGAATTGTTGACAAATACAGTGGTTCAGACTGTTGAGGTCAGGGATCCAAAGATCTGATTCATTATATAAAAAAGCCAAATAATAATTACTTGCATTGAGGAAGAGAGGACTTCTTTGACCACTCATCCCCACAACCTCCACGCTCTTGGTGAGCTGGAGAAGTGCAGATGTCCTCATGCCCTCCTGCAGCACTCCAATGGGGCTCTGAGGAACCATCCCACTCCTCTTTTTCCCCGCTGTGGCTAACATCCACATGCCTGCCTTGCTTTCCTGCAGCTCACAGGTAGCTCTGAGCTACAGCTTAATATTTGGCATGAAGGTATCTTTTCTTTGCTAGTTTAGTGAACTCTGCCGATGAAGGAAAAATAAGTAACAGCAACTAAAAACCAAAACTTTCTGTTTTTTTCTTAATAAGTTTACTCCACTGTTATTTCAAGGATGCACCAATAGGCATCTGCAATTTTTCAGATATGCCCTGCCTTTTTTCTTTATAATGTTGCAAAATGTGAGTTGATTTTGTCTGCATGTTTCATTTATATTGCCAATATATTTTCCATTAACTTCTCTGAAAGAACACACAGACCCCGTGATGCTCATCTGAGAACTTCTTTTCTATAAAATTCATTCACAGTATGTATAACTTTGAGTTTTCAGCTCATCAACTGCCATTTTTGATGGAAGGAAGAAAAAAAAAGTTTCTCTTCAAACAACCTGGACACTCTGTGTGCGAGAGATACTGGTTTACGGTGAGCCTATGTTGGGATGCAAGTCTCTGAGAAGGTTTTAAACTAGTGACTAACCAACTAAGTGGCCAAACCATGGTGCTATGGATGGAGATATGTAAATTAATTAAACTCTGACAAGGAAACAGAATAGCACCTGCATTATAAATATGTGGGAATGTCTTATCAGCATATGACATATGGCTTCATTTTCTTCAAAAACAAGTTTACATGGAATATCTTTATTGCAATTCAAGACGGTAAAGACATGAGATCACAGCTGCTGGTATAAATGGGCAGTGTACAGAATATATGGACTAGTACACTCTATTTTCCCAGATACATAACATATTGACAGCATACAGTGGAAGATGTAATGAAATAAATCAGTCCAGTATGATATTACAGATCTAATAACTAATATGGAAATTCTAATATGGAAATCAAAATGAGTGAACTGTGCGAGACCAAGGGTTCATCTAGTTTACGTCTAAACCTCAGCATTCATAAAAGCTCCCTCTAAACCCATCTTCTGCCAATAGAAACCTGTGATAATGTGGGAAAATCCTGCTTAGGTAAGTAAAGTTTTACTTTGAATAAAAATTGTCTGCAATATGTAATGATAACAGCACAGTTCAACTCTGAACTATCTATACGTTCGGGTAACATTAAGTGAAGAGTGGGTGTTTTGTTATTATTTCAAGCTCTGAAAAGAAATGTATAATCAACATAGTTACGGTGGGTAAGATGGTAATAACTAAGACTTGAAAAAAAATCTAGCTTTCTGATGACTTTCTTCCTAGCCTAGGATAGTAAAAGTGTTCTACTTATAAAAGGACTGCACTTAGAGTTGGGAGAAAGTGCATTCATGGTATCAAACCTTTCAGAAGGAAAACTCCCAGAAACTGAGACAATAACATTTGTTTCTGTCCAGCAGTAAAAAAATAATTAAAATAAAATAAAATAAAATAAAATAAAATAATAAAATAAAATAAATAAAATAAAATAAAATAAATAAAATAAAATAAAATAAAATAAAATAAAATAAAATAAAATAAAATAAAATAAAATAAAATAAAATAAAATAAAATAAAATTTGCAAGGGAATTTGTAATAAGTATAGTGCCTCTGAATTCCCTCCAGCAAGTCTGAGGCAGCTGTGGAAAGGATGCTCATACAGAACTTATCAGAAGCTAAGAACCGTTGCAGACTAACTGCACCCAAACGATCAATCCCGATTGTCACAGGTGGACTCTTCTCCCAGAGACCGATATGTGAACCAAAATGTGATGGGCATAAATAGGAAGAGATTAATCAGAATGAAACCGAAAGCTCAATGACACTTCTATGCAAAGGGAAATGCACCTCTAAGGCTTAATCAATCAGAACTGAGTGCCATGAAGAAATGACTAAAACTCTGGGGTAGCAGTATGTGAGGGAAGGTACAGCCACACTCACACATCCCGACTTTTGACTGTGTAATTGTAGGTTTTCAGAGTAAGTTGCAGAAGTACAGGTACCAACACTGTGGCTATCAACAAGGAGGAAAATTAGAAGCAATGAAGAAAAGATGAGCAACTGCCATAGTTCATTCTTGAGAACTTTATCTACTGAATATGTGGGACAAGGTTTCACTACAGTCACTTCGGGAGACACCCGAGTGCCAGCCAGACAAGGGTGGACCTGTGATCCCTGTGCCTTCTAGCAGCTGACCTGTACAGAGAACAAAAGGCTGCCATTGACTGACAGGCAAAATGAGACATCAATCACAATAAATTGTGCAGATCTTCAATCCTCCCCTTTCTTACAGGAAAAAGTGAACAAAATTAACATGAAATTACTAAAACTCCACTGAGAGGAACAGAACAGTTCCAACCTCATTAAAACTGTTCAGAAAGTGGGGCTTTTTGCTGTGTGACATCTTCATATGAAACGATTGACATTTTTCTCTTATGTCAATCTTTTGTCCCATTTTGATATTTTTCATAAGAAAATCTTTCCACAAAAATCAGTATAAAATTAAAAAAAAAAAAAAAGAGGTTTCTGAAAACCCAAAGAGGTTTCTTTTTTTGAAAATATTTTATATTGTTTTTTAACTAGAGAGAAATAATCCTCTTAAATTGTTGTCACGAGAAACTTTTAAACAGATTCCCTTCTCCTTCAGAATCTGTACAAAATCTCCAAAATCCTTCAGTAGCAGTTACACTTGGTGTGAGTTTATTTTAGGTTCTCTTCACAGCAAAAACAGATGGTGAAATACAGATTTCTTTTAAATAAAAGGTGTTAAAGGTGATAATGCAGGTAGGCATCTAATGAGAAATTCAAAAGCATCAGGCTACAGGATTTCCAACGACAGGAGAAAGATCCTTCTATTCCACCCATATTTCAGGTCCAAGTAACCTTTGATATTGGACTTGAAACAGTGATGCTGAATTGTTTGTGGTGTTCTGCCTTTTGTGCCCATCCCAGGTGCTCTGCAGCACTGAGGAAAGACCTGGGGTAAGGTCCCCCTCAGGGAGCACTGGGGAGGTGCAGGGTGTCCCTTTCACAAGGTGGTATGTGACACCAGTCCACCCATTCCTCCCTTCAACCCTGCAGCCACGCAACCTCCAAGGAGGGCTCTGCCAAACAAATGTAGCCACGAAGCGATTCTCGTTTGCAGCTTGCTGTTTCAGGGTGTTACTTCTTTTTCTCAAGTAGATGATCCTTAAACTATAAAAACCTGCTGTTTCTTCCAGCCAGTGTAAGAAATCCTTTAGTTCGAGTTGCAGGTGTCTGCGCAATAAAACTGGAAGCCTGGATCCAAACACAGCTGATGACTCACTTGGAAAGCTGCTACAGCCACACATAACAGCACTTGTAATAGCAGTCGTCTTTTTCTTTTTCTTTTCCTTTTTCTTTTTTTTTTTTTTTTTTTTTTTAAAAAAAAAAAAAGGAAAGAAAAACAAACAACATTTTATGTGCAAAAATGAAAGCCTGTTCTCCTCCATTTCTCCTCCATTTAGGTTACTGAGCTCTCTTTTCACTGTTGTGTTTTCCCTAGTAGTTAATTTTGACTTTAAACACTGAGGGTGAAAGACGAAGAAGTTATCCTTCAAGTCATCCCCTCACTCTTGCTAGGAATACCTATTAAATTAAATGCAAATATAATTTTTATGGTAGGTATGCGTTTGGTATGCATTTGGTAATTAGTAGTAGGTGTGTATTAGTAGGTGTGTATTATGGTAATTATACTTGTGTACATCTGGCACCCAGTCAGCTCCCAATATAGCCCCACAGCTTCAATGGCTTTACACAGCTGTAATGAGAAAATAAATCATAGTTCTAATGAGAGTTCAAAACTCCGTAACAGAATTTGCTGGAAGAAATAGGAAAATAATTCAAACTGGAACAACTCTGGAATAAAAGAGAATATTTCAGTATGTATTGAAACATGACCTAAAAATGCCAGTAAAGCACTCTGCTTTTTCTATTATTTGAACTGCAAAAAGTCTCTGAACTCTAGAGTAAAAGACAGTTTTCACTCCTGGTAAAATCACAGCATGTAGATTTTTCAGTGCAGTATATTTTATGTTACAGAACCTTATTCTTTAAATTGACAATTGTGTTTATAAAACAGCAGAAATGATTCTAGAAATGTTCAAAATCTCAACATCTGTCCTTTAAAGAGGAGGTCTCCAGAGAACAAATTAATCAATAGTCAATCTCTCCAACCAAGATCTTATCATTCTGGATGGGGGTGTGTGTCCTAAAAAACATTAGAGCAGGATGTTTGTTCATCAGGTTGTTTCAGAGGGATGTAGAGATGATTTATTTATTTTTTCTGTGTATAAAGTCACAGACAAAAACTGGACACACACATCGCAAATTCACATTTATTGTGCATTTATTTGTTATTGGATTTGTTCTGAGATTCTGCATTAATAATAAATGGGTAAAAATAAGCATGTGACAACTGCAGAAGCTCTAGTTTTCCAATTGCTATTGTAAGGAGGACAATTGTCCAACCTATACACAGTTACCCTGGGAATGAGAGCTCTGTTAGCATCTCTGCTCATGACGCCCTCCACATGTCATGATGGATGACTGGTTCGGGAATCACACCCTGCTGTTTGTTTGTTTTCTCTTGGAGATAGAAGGCGTGCTTGATATTGTTATGTTATCTCTGCAGCATAGCCGCAAAGCAATTCCAAGCAGCAAGATAAATTAATTTTTTAAAAGATAGCACATTCCTTCACATGACATGCAGAAGATGGGTCACATTCCAGCTTTGAGTCCTTTAGCTTATCAAAGCTATCTTTTAGTTATGATAAGCAAGACTTTAACTGCAAAACATGACAAATAGGCAGTAGAGACCACAATGCCTTCTCAAGAGTTTATACAATTTCAAGTGTTAGCTTCACAGTATTGGCTTGGATTGTCATCATTTTGTCACATGTGACTTACGTGACAGGTCACTTATGCTTCTGCAAAAAACATAAGAAATACTACAGTCCAACCCTGAACTCAAGGAAAGAAACAGTTAAATAAAGTATATATGTCTGGTACTGTCCCTACAGGAAACCAAATAATCATATCAAAAATCATCCCAGATGGCACTGTCCTCCTTCACTGTCCTCCTTCCTACTGTAAGTCCTATTGGTTCAGTAATTTCAAAGTATTGATATTACATAAACATGATAAAAATGCATAGTGTTCTGTACAGAGTATCCAATTAATGATATATTTTGTGTCACTCCTTTACACACAGTGGCTTACGTTGGCACAGGCAAGCAGCAGTTTCAGGTGCACAAACAGCAATACATCTTGCAGGGGCTTTATTCCCAAAGGGCTAGCAGCCAATATGCTTTGGACTAGGTCAATATATCCATTCCAATGTATTTTCTTTCTCAATAGAGTTTTGGTTACATTTTGAGATTATCAAAAAGAAAAGAGGGACTGATTCCAAAGGCTCTCAGAAACCACAAGTTTAAGAAGCATAATGAATATATACATTGTTTGATAGTTATTTAATAAAAACTTTGAGTGCGTGACAGAAACTTAGACTCCACAAATCAACCAGAGGTCTTATGAATATCATGCCAAGAATGTGAAATCCATCCCTTGCTTAGGTATAGTTACAGCAAAGGAGTGTTTCAGAGAACAAAAGCAACTACCCGGAAGCCAGCTGTGTACATGTTTATATCTCTAAAACAGCTGCTCCATTTGACCATGCCACCGAGAGAGAGTTTCCTCCTTTCCCACTGGCCACTATATTAAGTAGCTTGCTGTAATTGCTGCATAGCATTTGGCAGTTGCAGGCATGGTAGCAGTTAGCGTTAATAAAAGTAGAAACTGTTCTCACAGTTGAGTGTCTCACAGTCGCATGTGTGAAACAGATCACATTTAGTGTAGACAAACTGGACATCTACAGTATGGATGATCTGAGATAGATTATGATAAAACAAATATGTTCTGCTAAGCATACATCCATTTGACTGAAATACAGCATTGGAAGTTCAGTAATTATGTAGACAGAAAATATACAAGTATAATGATTACTAAAATCACTGCTGGTTTATTTTGCTTTTTATCAGAGCGTGGTGTTGCAGTAATAAAAATTAATAACTTTGAGGGCCTGTTTTAATTTAAGCATGAATTTCTTACCACATGAAAAATAATGTGGCTGTATGCATGTTTAGATATATTTTTCTTTATACCTTCATGTGTAGGGAGGGAATGAGTCAGAGAGCTGGTATATAGCTCTATCTGTACCTGTCTATTCCCAAAATATCACAACAAATATTTAAGGATCTTTTCAAGTGACAGAACTAAAGGTCAGGGTCATAGCAAAGGGCAGTTTGTGGAGGAGGGGATTAGCATTTCTCTAAGTGATTTCTTCTTCCATCTATTTTTTGTATCCTCCACAAACAGGCCTCTCTAATTTCAAACACATTTTTTGAATTCTGCAGAGAAGTCAGTTCTAAAAAGGTATCATCCAAAATAAATGTTTTTCTTGGCTCATGCATCAGCTATCCTATTTTCTTTTCTAGTATAGATATGGGTGGGAGAAGGCATATGTGTGTGTATATTGTGTATATACACAAATATCAGTGTAGTCTCTATTTAGCGTTCTCTACTCATACGTTACTTATGCAAAGATATTGACTGGAAAGCTGTGTTACTAAAAATTCTTTACTCTCTTTCTCATTGAAAAAAATAATTATTTCATAGATTGATTAGATTAGCATTCATCTGTCTTCTCTGGCTAGCAGGCTAATGCCAGAAGAAAGTTCCAGGTGCTCAGCTCTTTTGCAAACAGACATTTATTTTATACATCCATATAGAGGTCAATTCTCCAGTATTCCCTCCTGCTACCCCCCTCAAACACACACACTGAACCCTCCTCTTTTAAGCAGCTGTAAGATGTGGGCTAGGTCTACATGAATCTCTGAATTCATATAGATTGCATTCACTTTTCATTTATTTCTAGAGATTGCTTTTAGATTAGAAATCCGTGAAGGGCTTTGTGGAAGGGTGACCCTTCCTCCCTCACCCTCTGCCTTGTCACCACCCAGCAATAAACAGCTATTTCTAAGAACAAACTAAACCCAATATTTTCTAAAGATTGTAATATAGAATGCTCATTTCAGGTTTTTCTTCCCATTTGTGTTTTGGCAAGCAGTTTTCCCGGTTTCAGATTAAATTCCTCAGTAAATTGTTTTCTCTCTCTCAAAATGTGTGGCCAAAACTAAAAAGCATAGAGAACCTGATTCTCAATAGCTTTTCCATTCAGGTCCTCACCTACCATTTTGCAGAACAAAGATAGACAAGGAAAACAAAGGCACTGATTTGACAGCAAATCACAGACGTCTAATACAGGTATAATTTATTCCCACTCAAGCTGCCGCAGATGGCACCAAATTCTTCTCTCCCTAGGTATGATATATAAAGCTCAGTAAAGGCACTTGACCTCTCTAGCCTGCAGAAAGAGAGAAAAGAAGATTCCAACTCTGAGTGTCTGAGAGGGAGAAAGAATATAGGCTTCTCATGCTTTTAACCCAGCCAGTTAAACTAGAAGAGGAAGAAAGGGAGAACACTACTTAGGAATGAAGATGAAGGAAAGAGAGTTTTATATACTTGCTGCGGTGTGTATTTTGAGTAATCTGTACAAAGATATACAGGAATTTTACAACTGGTCTTACTGCTTCTGTACCTCAAATAGCCATTTGCCTAAGAGAAGACTTCTCCTGCTCTAATCTTCTTTGCTTGGGCCTCATTGTAATATGTGGTGTTTTTTTCAAATTACATTAATAATAAATAACTCTGGATGGTAAAATAGAAAACTGATGATAGTATGTCAAGGAAATGATGAAAGAAGAAAAATGTTTTATGTTTTTGAGAGAGGCAGAGAGCAAGCAGGCAAGTGTGTATTCATTCATGGGAAAATGATTGGCCTTAGTGAATACCTGATTGAGGGGAAACCTATTGGTTTCCCTGACCTGAGACCCTGACCTGAGACCTTGCAGCATATCTGGGGGGGTGCTAGTATCATTAGCTTGTGTTGCTGTGTTGTTATCAATTCAGATACATTCTCATTACTATACATTCACCTGCCTCTAGCTTTCAGTAAGATAATCAAATGGATGAGTCTATGACTCCTACATTTATTTTTCCCCCTAGTAGACCATTCTCACTCCTGCTTCAGATCATCAGATTTTATAGGTTTCACTAGCGGTGGAATGAATTGCAAGTAGCTCCATTAAAATTGGACGAGGCACTAGGGAAGGAACCAGGTGATAAAACAACAGGTCACCAGAGTTCACCTGGCATTTGGATCAGATCAGCCCCCCGTCTTGGAAAGCTGCGTGGGGCAGTAGGAAAGTAAAAGTACATGAGGTGAGATGATAGCCATGGTCTGGGGAGGCTGCATGCCCCAGCACTGGCCACTCTTGCCCCAGTGGACATCCCTAGTGTGGCTACAGCCACGGTGCAGATGGCAAACACTGCCCCAATCCCTGATTGATGCTCCCAGATGGCTCCATGCATGCTGGCTCAGATGCTGGCTCAGTCTCTGGTGGCTGCTCTCCTCTGCCAGGATCCATGTTTGTGCATAAACAAAGCCTAGGCTTGAGAAAAAGCACACACTACAGCACAGCAATGGAAATTTGCTCCTGAATTCATGGGGAAAAAAAAAAAGAAAAAAAAAAAAAAAAAAAAAGGAAGAGTTCTGGACTTTCTCTCACCAATCGCAAATATGTATGAGAGCTTTTGGAGAGGTCTGGGAGGGTAACTATAATGACGTAGAAGTCAGTTCTGGAAATTAGTTTCTGTGCTCTTTGGCTGGTTTTCAAAGGATCCAATGATTTTAATACTGTAGGTATTAAACTGTTCTGTTAATGATGTGTTAAGGCAGTCATGGATTTACCAGAGGTTCTGTGGAGATCGAGGCTACATCTTCCCCACTGGACACACAAAGTCTTGGACAGACATCATTTAGTTATGCTTTAAATCTAGGAAAATATAATTGCTTTCTAGAGATGTGAGAACTATTAACATCAGTTGTCCTTTTCTTGTACATGATTTATTTTTTTTTTCACCAGAAAGGTGGCTATGGGAATATTTCCCTGCAAATTTTATCATCTTTTCAGCTTCAGGTTTTTCATCTTTGGCTGCCTTGGTGCACTAGCCTATATTGATTCTGATTATACAATTCTTTATGGCCAAGAGATATAGTCGGGGACACTTTGACTCACTTTTTCAGAAGGATTAGCCTTTGTGGATGTGGTTTCAGCTAATTGGAAAAATAAAGCTTAAAGCCTACTTGTCAGTCACAAACTTTGCTTTTCAACAGAAAGATGGGATAGGTATGAACTTTTGAGTCTGCAACGACACCAGCAATAATTTATTGTAGGCAAGAGACCTGTATTGCTCCTCAAATGCTTTAGGAAAACAAACAACAACAACAAACAACAGTAAATGATCTGGTTTTGGTGAAATGACAGATCACAGGATATCAATGATCCTCTACAAATATTAGAGAATCACATGGATACACAGAATCAAACATGGAAAAGCAAAATGAATTTATCTTTATGGGTTAAGTTCTTAGTAACTGTGAGTATGGCTGGTTGAATTGTGCTCTCAAACGTGAAATCTGCCTATGCTAGTTCTTAAGTTAGAAGGATTTTAATTTATTTTGCAACATTCTCAACAACAGTAAATCTCTCCTTGTGTAAAAACAGGCCACCAGCATATGTGGGAAGGCAGAGTTTCTCACGTGCATGGTTTCAAACTGGCATTTTGGAGGCTTGTGTCCTAGTCCCAGGTGTATTCCTGCTTTGCTGTATAACCATGGAGAAGGCATTTCCTTGTCTTTTACCACAGCTGCCCCTTCCAAAAAAATATGGATAATAATGTCAGCCTGCTTTGGGAAGAACTTTGAAATCTATGGGTGGTGAGCACTGTGTAAAAACAGGGTTTTACTGGTAATTTATTTATTTATTGTTCAGTTGTGTGGATACTGGTCCACTTTATCTACTGCTGCACCACAGCAGTGATAATAATAAACATTACACTCTTGGCAGCTAAAGAACTTCTCTTGCGTTCAGTGCCCAACCTCTCGTTCCAAGTCCCCCATCTCCTGCAGCTGACAGGTGGAAGATCCATTGCAGATTCCTGCCGTAACTCCAGGGCTGGAACCTGCCTGTGTGAGTCCTGGCCAACCAAATCCCCCACCCCCTCTGGCCTGGGTGCCTCCTTTCCCCTTCCTGATGTTCATTACATGACTTGAGCATGTCAGGAGAAGACGCACTCCCCTGCAGTGCCACTTGGTAAGTGCCAAACCCCAGGGCACCACTTGCACCCTACCAGCTGAGGTAAGGACATCTTCCTCCTACTTCCTCACATTCTCCATTGAAGGTTGACATGGCTTGGAAAAAAATACAGTAGCAAAGCATCAATGCATTTTCATCTCATTTTCATGACATTCAATAAGGCTGTGCATGACTTCAAACCACTGACAGCAAATTGAATGAATGTTGGTTTGCACAGATATCCAAGCAAGCAGTCAGTGTATCAGACATGGCTCTCTATCCCATAAGAAAATATTTTCAAAGAAGGAGCACTCTTCAGTCATATACATTTCACTACCATAGCTGAATTAAAGAGGATGGTTTGTGTATCTGGCTAAAATTCTGTGTGTGTGATTCAGACAGGGGAAGAGGGGTGCAGCAATCCCAAAGACGACCACCTCATTAACTTTTGAGAAACCTAGAAATTTTAGGATGGATCTTATCTGTTTTAGGAGAGAAAAAAATACTAAATTATTCACAGGATAAAGCCCTGAAATTCCGATGAAAAGTAATACTTTGAGGGCTCAAAACCTATGTAAGATTTGGTGGCAGTTTCATTAGGCTTTTCCCAAAGTTTGGTCTACCTTTTCAAATACTAGCATTCATATGCTACAGTTCACTCACTACCAATGGGAGATTAATTAAAGTTCTCATCTAAAAATTAAACCTTCCATCACGTCATTATAAATTCCTGAGCCTCCTCCTTTCCCTTTTCTTGTAACCTGTTTTGTTTTTTCCTCTACATCACCACTGCCATCAGAACTGCCAGTTTACTAACCTAGTATTTACATTTTTTTTTGATCCATAATACATCATCACAACAGAGTTATTCTTGGTGGTAGGTCTGTGCTGCCCTCCTCCCTATTTATTTTTTTTTCATCAAAACAATTCTTTACCATAGCAACTTTTCTTGGCCACTGACCCATTACAATAACTTGCAAGCAGCAAACACTTGACAACACTGATCAGACCACACTGCCCTGTGCCAAATTGAAAGGCAACTCCTCCCTGGAACAATAAATGCAGTTCCGAAGTTACAGGATGAAGCTGTTGCAGGTCTCTCAGAAAGCTCGTATTCTTTGGAAAGTTATTGAACACTAAGAAGCCATCTGTGCCAAAACTTTCGGAACTTCAGAAGTAACTCGAGGGAGCAACTCCTCCCTAAGCCTTTTAATTTATGATAGGAAGGGAAGAGCTATAAAAACTAACAAACTTTTTATAATACTGGTAAAGGGAAAAAAAGTGTTCAACTCAAATAAGTATCAGCCACAGAACAAAAGGTGCCAAAAGTCATGCTGAAACAACTTCTTCTAACAATACTCAAGTGACTGCCAGTTTGACATTAGATTTTTGAGAATATGTGAAACTATGAACCAATCTTTTTAATTAAGTTTGTTATTTTACCTATCTAATCATAACTTTCTATTACAGTTTTTTAAAGTATTAGAATCCTATGTTTTCCTTCAAAAACTTCCTCCACAATTTAAAGCTCACTGTCCTCCAACATTCTAGTGAAGGAAATAACTTTCAATGTTCACACTCACATGTTTTCATAGAGATAAGCCTTCTCAAAGTTAAACCACACCAAAGGGGCATTGCTTGTTACTGGATGACTTGAAAATGGTAGAAAAAGTATTTATCGATTATATTTATCCTGTCACACTAAGAAATTGCACTGAAATTCCCAATGAGCCATTTCACACTTCCAAATCAGCACATACAAAATAAATTTCAAACAGTTTTATAATAGAAAGTTAATATTTTCTAATTCATTTCAGTCATGAACGCCTTCATTATTTTCTGATCAACATCAATTTAAAGAAAAAGGTTTCCTCTGTGGTTGGTAGAGTCAGGTGAAGCTACAAAATATCCAAGAATGTAATATTTTAGTGTAGCCAACAATCCACAGAGGTTATTAAAAGTGAGAGATTTTGAATCAGGAGTAACTACAATATAAGTATGATAAACAATATCACCATGTAAATATTAAAGCATCCCATAAATGCTGTGGCCATAAAGTTTTTCTATTGGTATATTCCCAATGATGCCATTAATTGTTTAATTTTTTTGAAAATCACCACGTTGTTGTAATTCTTTCAGGGTTCAGTTCCTAGCCTTCTTGCCAGAGATTTGTATTCAGAGATGTTGAAGGACGCAGCAGTGGCATATAAAGAGTCACACAGGTCGTGTTTTTTGAAGACACCTGTTACTGCTTATATCCATACCTGGGATATTTGCCCTCCCCCAAACCACGTGAAGCGTTGGGATATTCATCTCTGCATGTGAATGTCTAAATGAGCCTTTCCGTCTCTGCCCTTTCCTGTCATTTACCAGCTACCTTTCATAAGCCCTTTCCCAATGCTTTCAAAGAGAGCTCCCTAATATTGGCTATCCACCTAGTCCAGACAAATCTGGTTTCATCTTTACTCCCTTTGCTGAGATCCCCACCAAAATGTGTGAAAAAGTGTATCTGTGGGGCTCGTCCTCAATTTCTCCAGGTCCTACCTGTCTACTTCATTTTCCCAACAGGGAACATTACCATGAACATGACCTTTATTGGTTAGATTTTTGCTTCTGTGTAGGCTATGAATCCACCTCTGCTGCTCTGCTTGCATTACTACTGCCTATCCACTCCTCTTTGGAAACCTACATCCTCTCCTACTGATGAAATGGAAAAGATTTCTCCTCCCTTCCAATTTTATTGATTTATTAATGTGATAAATAACTCGTAATTAGTGAACTATATATTCAGGATTGGGATCAGTAGTAAAAGAGATAAAGCAATACTATATAGTTACAAAATGCTAATAAAGACCTGCAAGCTTCCAAACACCCTTCTTCGACTAATGCCAAGATGTCCCATTCCCCATTACACACACAATCTGGGGGTTGGGTTACAAGCACCCCTCTCCTGGGAACCCCAGTTCTCTCCCTTGCAGTGCAATAATGGGTTGCTGCCTACAACCCACTATCGCACATACCGATGGGAAAGCACCCAGGAGGGCAAAAACAGCCCTGAGAGTGAGTCCCTGCTTGTTGCACCCCATGCCGTCAGCCCCCAGCTGGGTGCAGGCTGCACAAAGCCTAGATGCCAGGCTGCACTGCCTGGCCTGGACGGAGGTCACAGTGTCAACGGGATGAATCTCACCCCATCAAATCAGGTAGTTTCAGCCACTGTTTCTACTCAATGGTCTCTCCCTTCATTACAGATTTTCATCCTGTTTGATCCAGATAATGATCACCTTCCTTTTAATGTGACCAGGTTAGGGCAGATAGTTGGGGCAGATACCCTACAAGCCATGGATACTCCATATGCATACACACTGTTTATTGTCACTACCATACTTCACAGGTGCTTTTATTCAGGCCGTTTTCCAAAGGTGGGCCATATGAGCACCTCCACACCTTCCAAGCCAGTTTATATTATTATTGTTATTATTATTATTATTATTATTATTATTATTATTATTATTATTGTTGTTGTTGTTGTTGTTGTTGTTGTTGCTACTTTCTCTACCAAAACCTTCACACAATCATGTATCTTATTTTGACTATTCTTTTACTGAGCATTTGTAATGCCTGAATTATTACACTAGATTCCTGCTTAGGCTATCAGGCTACAGATTCCTTTGCAGCCTAGTGAAGTTAGCTTGTCTGTTTTTTCCTCAATTCACAGGCTTCTATTTTATATCCTTCTCTCTGTAAATGTGAGAGCTGCAGGTACAATGGCAACAGCCAATTTGGATTGCTGCAGAAAGAGAAAGAGACTTCTATCTGTAACCCCACAACTCTGTGTAGAGACCCAAATCCGTCAAATCAGAAACCTGCTGAAAGAATTCAGTGCTTGTCAACATTTCTGTGAACTGTTCCAAAATATGAATGTTAGCTGATTCATTTCAAATTGTTTTATACAGTCCAAGGTTGTTTGGAGCTGTTTTTCTCAGAAAGGCAATGGAATACTTCGAAAGGAATATTGCCGGAAGACTGATATATTTTTTCATAGGCCAAGAAATAAAATAAATAAATAAATAATAATTTAAAAGGAGGAAAAAAAAAATCCACCACCACCAACAACAACACAAACTCCAGTAATCCAGAGGCCAGAGGGAGCTTGCTTTGGTTTTGGTCAACCTTATTTTGTATGCACTTCCTATCCTTTTCTTAGTTTGTCTTTATTACTTGTTTCAGGCATCTAGTGATACAAAGCTATTTGGACCTCATGTCATAGAACTGGTTGCATTTTATCAACATCCTTCAGTCAATCCAGAATTTAATCTCTCTTCAGTCATGCCTCTGACTGCAACCTCACAGAGCAATACCTCTCAGGAAAATAAAATACTTATGCTTTTGAAATAAATAAATAAATAATGCTGTATTTTATTTTTTCTTTTCTGACATTTTTGTCTGGGGAAAAAAGAAAATCCTTTTACATCCTAATCAAGCCAGAATTTTATAAACAAATAAGATATACATTTCAAAAATCAAAACTTGCTTGGTAAGCAGCAATTGATCCCTATCTTTAACAATGGAACATGCTCTGAACCTAGTATTCATAGGTAAATACAATTACCAGAAGATTATTTATGCATCTGTATTAAAAGACCTAAAGTTAGTTTCATTCAGAAAGTATAAAAGTAAATAGCTATATAATTTTCACAGAGACTACTTTGCAGCACCTCCTGCCTTACATATTTGTACATTTCTGTATCTTGCTGATTCACCATCTCATTTGATGTTTCAGAAGAAAACGTATCTTCTGTCCAGTATCTTATTTCCCCTACATGATGTCCTGAGTTGCACTTGAAGCTTTGCTTAAGAATGTTTCTAAAGAAGTTACTTCATTTGGTTTGGCACTTTCTCTTCACAATTTTTCCAGTTGTCTTCATGCTTTCACTAATACCTTTAAAATATGGCTAAAGAGGATTCCATCGTGCATTGTAGATGGGAAAGAGAGATCATATCGTATCAGATGAACATTCCTGTTGCTGGAGAGAAACTAGGAATAACCTTGACTTCTTCTAGAATTTGGCTTCGTCAGACCTAAAAAAATCAAAATTCATTATCTGTCCCCTTGTAAAACACACGTGGAAGATGGTGCTATTGGATTAACTATGCTTTTTACTCCAGCCTATTTTGTGCTGTCTCTTCCTCAGCATCTACTAGAGCTCCGCAGTTTAAATTTAACCCACTGCCAGTGTTCCCTTGTTGCGTTGTATGACATCTCCTGCATCGAAAGAACAACTTATTTCCCCTTATTATTTTCCTATTCACAATTATATATTCCTTTATTTAGGAACTACTGTTTCTGCAGTTGCCATTGAGGTGATCTACAATGAGGATAACACACAGTAGGAGAGCGAGAGTTCATAGACTTTCATTGTAATGAGTCTTGTTGCACACAGAGAAGGCCCTTGCACTGTCAGCTTCTAGCTGCTGAATAAATGCTGGTAAATCTCAACTTTCTGAAAGTCAGCTTTGTTTAGTTTAATATGATCACTAGAGGTCAAAGAAAGGGTGAAAGAATAACAAGATGCAAAGATGGTCCCATTGCATGAACCCAAAATTGAAGAGAAGTCCTTGCTTCAGAGTTCTAGGCTCTTTTCTTGCAGCTCAGCTCCTGAGCCCTTTCTCCATTCTCCGCAGTTTTGGCCCATAGAAGAGACATTCAAACTTTATCTTTCTCAGTAGCAGATCCTTGTTGAGTCTATTGAGTTTTATCAATGCCCACCATCACCTCACACATTTTCACAGGAAACCCACTCTTTTCTGTGCTTACACTCCCTGTTGTCGTGCTTAAACATGGCAATTACACTTAGACTCAGAAAAGCTGCTAAGATAAACAGACATCTCCCAGATGTGGAATCTGATCTTGTACCCAATTTCCTGGTCCCTTTGAATGGGAAGATTTTATTCACCATCTATTCTGCAAGGTGCTCTCTGTTCGAACTGGTACAAACATTCAGATGGCAAAAAAAGCTGACAGTGATCTTTCAAATTCCAATCATAAAACAAACTCTATTCATTTGATAGATTGAAATGAGATGCTTTACACAGTAAATATTATTATAAGTGTGTTTGTGGACTCTGTTTATGGTCTTCTTATTTCAGTGCAAAGAAAAACAACTGAGAACAATAATTGAATAGAGTGCTGCAAACCACCACAGATTAATATAAAATGATAAGAAATAAACAATTCAGCTTCTGTAATAGTAAATGCATCTCTTTATCCTATTAAAATTCTTTGAAAGAATTAATACAATGGTAGATAAAAGCAAACTGACAGATACAATTTGTTCTTTCCCAAGAATTTGTAAAACCAAATCTCCTAGAAGAGGCTCTTAAGAATATTTTGAAAACATAGATGCCTGAGGGTGCATCCACATCAGAGTTTTAATTCAAATCACCCCCACTTTCTCGGCTTTGGGTTCTGTTGTGGAGCCACTTCAAAATGCACGAACAGATTTCCTTCCAGACAGAACTAAACCAGAAGGTGCAGGCCTGTCGCACTTCAATTGCTACTGGGTATTTAACTTCCAGAGTGTATCAGAAGAGATTTGAGTACAAAAGCCTGCAAATGCATGAAGCATGTCTATGAGGCACTCAGTATCATTTTGGTCTACAGACTCACTTCCCCTGAGCTGTACTGTTGGCTCGCACAGACCTAGCCTGGGCCCACTTTTACCAGGTGAAAGTTACTACACAAATGCAGCTCTAACAAACTAGGATGTCCCTTCAGGGCAGTAAAAATTAATCTCATGTGACTAATCTCCCTTTCGGGTGGTAAAATCAAATCCCACAAAGTGACTTAATGTACAGGGAGAAGTAAAAGGTGTTGGGGAAGTTGTTGTAAGGAAGCTGGTCATCGGAGAAGACCGAAGCAACTCAGCACACCAGCCAAGTGAAAATCTTAACACCTGTTAATGGGCAGTGGGGCAGGATGGTGGGGCTGGGCAAATCTGGAGAGGTCCTGGTAGATGAGGGTCAAGACAAGATGGGTCAGTGGAGCTTTCCTCAGGTATCTGTGAAAAAGGGATTAGTACTGCTTTCATTTGGCAAACTCTCACCCCCTTCCTTGGCAGCAGAGCGGAGGAGGAGGAGGCAGGAATTTGCTGTTTATGCAGCATGCACTCCTCTTACAAACAACCCTTGTGCCCTGACAAAATGATACTGAGTTTGGCAACGCTGCTGGCTCTGCTACTGCTGGCTACCGCCTGCTCTGCCTGCACAGCAAGTTGGCCCTGTCCATCTTGAGCGATACCACCCAAAGAACGAGGGGCTTCACTGGTGCACGAGCTCACAGGCTGCCTCACCAGCTTCACTGAGACAGGCTCCAATGGTTCCTGCTACAATCAGCCTATGCATGAAGCCATATCCTCAGCAGTCTGTATTCCTAATAGTTTGACCAGGTTAATTTCACGTACCACAACTGACCTGAGATAGTTTCTGCAGTCAGCTCATTCCTAGCAGCTAGTCTACATGATAAAAGCTGAGAAAAATGGATATTAAGTCACCAAAGTCACTGAGGTGCCCTTGAGGCTAGGCTTTTATTGCTGCCCTTGTACTGAGACCCTTCATATGTTGTTCAATTGTTATCCCTGCATTTCTTTTGCATTTAAATCTTTACTTTTGAAGTATGTTTCTCTTCAGCCATTCTCAGGAAAACAACACATTCTAAGACTTCGGCCTTCTCTTAAATATTTCCCAGATACTTTGCTGCTCTATGCATGACCCCTACCCAGCAATACATCCTGGCCAGCAAGCTAAAAATGGAATTCCAGGTACTGTTTGCATTGGCGCTTTTCCGCAGCTCTCTCCTTCCTCTCTGATACAGCTTCTCTGTGAGCAGCATCAAGTTACAATGTCCTTTTTCTGCTGCCATATTGTATTGCAGTCATATGAATTTGCCATCTACACTTAGGCCCTTTTCAATATCCCCTCAGAGGCTAGTATTAATAATAAGCACCATCCTTTCCAGTATTAATTCCCCCTGACAGACTTCATCAACAAGACTACATGTATAATGGTTCTTTGGATCCAAGCCTCATGACTCTGTGCTTATTCATAGAAAATATTTTACATAATCTCACTGCTTAGAGAGAGAAGCAACAGCTGAAACAGTTCTGTAAAAAAACAAGTGAATTAACTTGCTTTGATGTGAACAGCCAAGAAACTGGTCTGAATAGCCCACATAAGCATTTTTTGGTTATTTCCTCCACTTTGAGGTTCTGTAGCATCAATTACTTTTTGTTTATTGATCATCTGGATAAGCAAGGCTTAATTCCAGCAGTAGTGACTTCAGCATGGTTGCTTCAGTGTAAACCAAAAGCAGAATTTGCAGCCAGTGTGCTGTTAGGTCACCACATGCCCTTTCTCTCAAATTCTCTCTATTTTCAATGTCTCCTCTTACTGCCTTTTTACTGAAGAAGCACAGCCAATTGCAAGACACCATGCTTGCATCTGAAAAAAGCAAAGCTGGCTGGTCTCTAAGACTTCTCGTTTTAACTTACCTAGAACATTGCTGTAAACAGGAACTATGTATTTGTTAGCAGGGATCCCAATAATTTCAATCACCACCGGAATCTTTGGATGCATACATGAATGGTATAAGCACGGAAAAAGAAAAATGTTATTCTGAATAAGATGCCTAGTGTTTACAAAAGCAGTGTTTGACACTTCAGCTAAGATAATCCTTTACAGGAAGTAAAATCTGGAGCTCTGAAGACATTAAATATGTATACCAATCAATCTTAATAAATAAATAAATAAATCACTAAATAAATCACTGTTATCACTATCACAAAATAGGGTGGAATTTGTTTTCATTCTCCAGCATGTTAAATCATAACTAGGCACGTATGATTTAATATAGCACTGTGATTTCCTGATTTGTTTTTAATTGCCAGTATACATAGGCTGCATTTTCAGCATGAGTTATTTCTATTTCAGATAAAAGAAAGAAAATGGGAACAATAGTTGGACTCGATGACCTTGAGGTCTCTTCCAACCTAGGAAATTCTGTGATTCTGTGATTCTGTAATAGGAAAGTCTTCATGAGAATATACTCTTCCGTAACATATCATATTGACTTTGTGTTGCAAAATGGCAACTGTCTTTGGGAGAGCCAGTTCCAAGTAATGTCAAGATGCTCAGAAAATGAAAGTAACTGCCTAGGGTCCCAGATCAGGAAAGGAATTGAACATGGGTCTAAGTTTAACAGAACTAAAATACAGGCTTTGTTTAAGCACATATTTAAAAGTCTTTCTAAATCCGGAGTTATTTTTATATACACATGCATTTATAAATATCCACATACATATTTAACCACTGTTCATTGTAACAGATTCATGAGAAATAAAACCACATATGCCTAATGTGGTTCCCCCTGAATATTTATAAATCAGTTTTGAAGGTTTTTGTATTTGCCCCATGGCTGAAGGTAGCTTGTTAGGAGGGGATTTGGCATTTGCTCATTCTCAGCTCTTCATCTATATTAAAAGATTCACATTCTACTGTAACATTTTCATTTACACCCCCTTCAGGCCAATAAAAAGCATAATCATTTTCCTCCCCAGTAACTGCAAAGCCATCAGCTTTAATTTCAGCACACTTTTCTCTTCCTGAACCTTTCTGTCTGGTAACAGCTGGTCAATATATTTCTTCATTACACCCCTTCTTTTGAAAGCAGCAATGCCATGCTCCCAGCAGTATACCTTCTTGACAACGCCTTTGTCCTAACTGTTTCATCCCTTGTAATTTCATGCATATCCTACTGATGGATGCAGAATGTCTAGGAGGCGTTTATTGTAGATTCTATTTCCTCTACAGTGCTCATCCAGTTCCTGTGCAAAATAAATCACATCTATAATAAATCATAATGCCTAGAAATACTTCACTTAAACTTAACAGGATGGTAGACTCAGATACAGGGTTTGTATTTACAAATAAGGTTCTATTTCATTTTCTCCAGTACCTGTCCAAATGTGTGTACAAAAGCCTTCTGGTTATCCATTTGATCCTGGGAGATAAGCAGCAGTTCTAATGTGCTTTATGGAACACATTTGAAATTGCTTCAAAACAATTGTGGACTGTTATCAAACAATTTCTTCAGATAATCCAGAAACAACCATTTAACTCTGATATTTATTTATTTATTTTTAATATTCTGAGCAGTCAAAAAAACTATGTACTGCTTTGAACACCTGGGACAAGCACCAGCTACAGCTAACTATATGATTGATTAATCATCTCTGCAAAACCCAAATGTAATCTCTGTCTCAGTTATGCAGCCTGTGAAGACGTGAAGGATTTGAGTCCAATTCATTTTCTGTCATTTACCACTCAGAGCAATTATTAATGTTACAAAACTGCATTCTCAGAAAGCAGCATATTTTCCAAGGCTGCTCTTTCAAAACTCTGCTTAAAACAATTCTGCACACTAACTGATGACACTCTCAGTGACTTCTCTTCCATGCATTAGTAGTATTTGAGTTGGTCCAGTTCCAAACACAACTCCTCTGGCATGCCTAGTTCAAGAAACACCAGGCTGCTGGGGGTTCTTAAGTAACAGAAGCACATTGAATGGACCTGATAACATTTTACAGAACTTGCTGAATATTGCCATCTTTGTTAGTGATTTAGACCTGTCTTCTTCCTCATGACAAGTTAGTGATAATGCTTAAATAAGGGCAAATGAGAAATAAAATTTCCATGCAAGTGGTAAAAAACTGACCCATAGCCTAATCTGATTAATCAAATGCTCTTATTTTTAAAATCTCTGGCAGAGAAGGGCAGAGAAGGAATCCTTTCCTTTCCTTTCCTTTCCTTTCCTTTCCTTTCCTTTCCTTTCCTTTCCTTTCCTTTCCTTTCCTTTCCTTTCCTTTCCTTTCCTTTCCTTTCCTTTCCTTTCCTTTCCTTTCCTTTCCTTTCCTTTCCTTTCCTTTCCTTTCCTTCCCTTCCCTTCCCTTCCCTTCCCTTCCCTTCCCTTCCCTTCCCTTCCCTTCCCTTCCCTTCCCTTTTCTTTTTTAACATTAAGAAAAAGGTAACAAAATCATAGTGGCAAAAATTATATTGAAAGTGCATCAGAAATTTTAGGTTCAGTTCAGCAAAGCTCTTCAGGACATGCTTAATTTTAAGCATGTTAGTAAATGATTGCTAGCTTTTCTAAATCAGAGTCATAATTAAGATGTTCTTAAGCACCTCTTTCATTTAGTTAAGAAAAATGTTTTTAAGGCCAAATCAAATGAAGACTGTACCTAAAATATCAATAGAAATTCAGAAACAGAGTAAGTGGGTGGCAAAAAAAGGGAACATAAAGCTTACACCATTTTTAAAAGACATGTTACTACAAAACTATATTTTAAATATTACAATTAAAAAAAAAAAAAAAAAAAAAAAAAACTTTTCCTACCTAACCTAACCCTCAGGTTAGCCATCATTAGTGCAATTGACTGATTATCTAAATCCACCCTCCTTAGGAAGAATCTTTAGGCAGAAGATCTGAAGGAGGAGAGCATGAGTAGCTCTCCATTTCAGGGGAGGCTCTCCACAAACACAGAGCAGCACAGAACGAAGCACAGAAACATTTATATCAGAGGATGACAAATGCAAAATGTTTGTGAAGAGAAGAAAGCTGCTACAATGACAGACAAAAGACCTAGGAACTCTTAAAAGACCCTGAAAGATAGGACAAAAAGCAGCACATTGACTCAATAAAACATGGGGATCCAGATGAAGGATTTAGTTCAGGCAGGAAGCCAAGGTAGTCGTTGCAACACCATTGGGAGTGAACTGTCAAGATTTCAGGCTGAAGGTCCTCTGAGGCTTTTCTAGGCATACCAAGAGTGTCATGTTTTCTTCCTCTTCTGTGCCAGTGACAAGTTGCAATTCTTCCTCTTTGCTGTATATAAAGAAAACATGGAGGAACAGCATAAAAATCTTACTTGCAGTTGTTTTTTTTTCCTATATTCAGGGAAGGAGAGATGATGGCTGAAGTCTGTCAGGTCCTGAAGGTACCCAGGTTTTCTACAAACTCCATCCAGCCCCAATTGCTAGGAGCTTGGCTACCTGTACTCAAGGTCAGCTATCATATGGTGCAGTGGTGTCACTTTGTGGTAGGCCGTGGGGAAAGAATTGTGAAGCCTCTGGGATGACCTTCACTCCTCGCCTTGAGAAGCATTCAATCTTGGCCCTTGTTCTTGGTTGTTGCCCAAGAGGTGTCTGTGTTTTTTGCACGTTTGTGCCTAATAGTGCATCTCACTGGTCATGATCTTGCCTTATTGCCTTGACTTCCTTCAGCAGGCAGGCAGCTCCCAATCTGCCTGCTCTTAGGGAGCAGCCCGCTGTTGCTGTTCCCTGAAAGGGCATGGAGAAGAAAACAGTCCTGCAGAACATCTGTGGCCAGAAACTCTGAAGCACTTAGATGTCAAAACCAGAGGTACTACAATACCTAAGAGTTAGTTTACTGTTTCCACAGTGGAACCTATCCTGATACAACTCACAGAGAAAGGCAGTTCAAATACTTTTTTAAAAAAGGCAACACGGCAACCTGAGAGATGTGCAGCTTGCCAAAACAGCAGTGTGGGTGACGCAGGATGGGACGGGATGGAATCCCATCCCTTTTGGGGAGACAAGTGCTGTCAGGGCTGCAGGGAGGCAACTTAGGTCTGAAAGTCCTTTTCGCAAACAAGGCTAATAAAAGCCCTCTCGTACAGTTCCTTCTACTTGCTCTTAAGACAAACCTCCAGGTGCAGCAGTTAGTTGAATGAGAATGATCTGACTGAGAGCTCATCTTTGCATAAGCGAAGAATTTCTTAACCTCTTAACCTGAATGCCTCCAAACGAAGCTCAAAGCATTTCTGTCATTGGAGAAAGACGTGCCAAAACGGAAGGCTAGAACTTCTTGAAGTCTAGAGGAGAAAGCAGCTCAGGAAAACATGAACTTCTAAGTTTTGGTCTCTCTGTGTGTTTTATTCATTTTGTCCAAAGCATAAGTGAACGTGTATTTTCGTTTATTGGTGGGGCATTAGTTGTGTGGTAGACAAAAACATTGACACAATACCTGCTTGGATAATAGCCCACTCGCAGATTTAAAACCTGCTCTTAACTACCCTCATCTGCCACCTCTTTGATCCTTGCAAATATTTACCTTATACCTTTAAGCCAAAACCTCCTTTTAGCCAACTAAACTATCAGCTGTATAAACTTTTGAAAAATAGCTCCTAAGTTTTGTTTTCTTTTTCTTTTTTTTAAAAAAAAAAAAAAAAAAGGAAAAAAATCTCATTTGTTTGGTAAGATTTGCACTGATTCTCAGTTTATGGATCTGTTCCCTTTTGGAAATATAGGATACACCTGCTTACTCAGCTGTAAAGGGCTACTTTGTGATGATTCATTTATATATATATGACTATTCCACATATGAACTGTCTTGGACACCTAATTTACCTTGAAGGTAAATTTCTGGACTACTATCTCTGACTTCTTTTGGCCTTTCTCTTTGTGTTTCAAAATACAGTATTATAACAGGATAGTTTTCTTCCCATTTTCTTGTTCAAGTACAATTCTGACTTCTGTTCACTGATAAATCTCGTATTTGCCAATTCTTGATCAAAATCATGGAGTATTTGTACAAATCTTTACATTTACTTCAGATGATCCTGAAATAAGTTTAAAGTAACACAGCTAGCAGTTTCTCCTGGCCCCACAAGTGTGGCACTGTTCCTCTGCAAAGCTTTTGCTCTGTATCGTTCCCATTAATTTTAGTATTTTTATTTTATTGTGTCGGTATCATTCTTCTTTTTCAGCTCTGCCAAGAATGGTTCAAGCCTCCCAATTAATTTTAAATGTGTCTTTTAATTTCAAGATAAATGCAGATAAACTGCAACAGGCAGGTGTGGAGCTCCTCCTTTATGTAGCACTTTCAAAGCTCTTAGGCACTTTCTTAGGCAGTACCTGACTGAGTTGCCTAGGTGCTTTCCACAATAATTAATGTTTGTGAAATAGTTGGTTTTGGCTGATAAAACCTTTGTTTTCAAAGAACAGAAAAAAAAAAAAAAAATCACTGAAGTATGTAAAATGGGGCATTTAAGTCAGCAAACTGGCTCTAAATAAGAGGTGATGCAATTTTTTCTCCTAGAGGTAAAATAATGGGGATCACTGCATTCTCGGCATAAGTACTCATGGCCATTGAACTGCCTTTGGTCCAGGTCTCAAGGTGCCTCAAGAGTTGGTGTATCACACAAAATAAAAATAAAAAGTCACTGAAGTAGTTGAGAGGGTGATTAGAAGGCTTCAATGCTTTACTGTAGACTTAAAGAGGGGAACTAAGATATATCGGGAAACCTGAGGAAAACTAGCACAAGGAATGGTTACTTCTGGTGCTGTTCACAAGGATTTCGCTCTTTGGTGCTTTGGTGAACTGTATGAAATGCTGTCAGGGTGCCAGGCTTTGTTGTAGGCTGTGCCCAGGACCCAGTCAAGGAATAAAATGAAATAGAGAAAAATAAAGTATTTGCATTGGCAGGTGACACCTAACACTGGCTTTTCAAATAGCAAATAAACTGCAAGTTAGTTCATTTCCCAGGTTTTAGAAGTAAAGAAGCAAAGGAGACTTTTATTGAGTTTCAGCGACTTATAGCCAACAGCACCCTAAAACTTCAGCCTCATCTACAACAGAATTGCAGCTATCAATTGACACTTTGAATTTACTAATATAAAGCATTTGTGCAGTTCATCTGTCATGACTATCATATAGATGTGCTGTCAATTTTGTCTATGTCTGGGATTAGACTCAACACCCCCACAAGCAGCACTGAACTCTCATTCACACAAAGCCATACGCAGCTTACTATTCATACTCGAGCAAGCCACATTTTACCCCTATTTATCACAGCATGGTTCACCCAGGAATTGCAGGTTTCAATAAAAATGGGTAATTTTACCAGTGTACAACACAAACTTGAGGTGCCCTTCACCAGTCTCAAAATATCTTGTTTTCCTGGATCGCGTCCATAGCCTGTATGTCAATGGTAGCTGTAGCCTAGCTGAAGTGACTCAGACTCAAGGCACAAAGGGGGGATTTTCATATTCATGCTGAACCTAAGATTACTTCATTTTCATATAAACTTGTAGCATTCTGGGTGTTGTTAGCGGCCAGCTCCAATCGCTTTCACAGCACTGTGCTCTCTGAGGAACCCCTGAGGATATAAACTTTAAACCCAGGGCCTAACCCATGTGTCAGGAGACTCCGCTACGAAAAGCGACTGGAAACAACCCAACGTAGCTGGTGGAAAAATCCCGAACTTGGCAGAGGCCTGGGCCCGTGGCTCCCAGCCTCCCAACCCAGCAAAACAAACCGCTGATAACATTGAGCCGGGCTGAGCGAGCCGCAGCTCGGCGCGGGGCCGTGCCTCTCCCAAGGTCAGCTATTTGAGGTACAATAAACAGGAAAACATGGCGGCGGCGCCCGCCTCCGCCCCGCCAGCCCCGCGCAGTTGCCAGGGGGACGCCGCCCGCGCGCCGCCGGCCGCCGCGTGCTCCGGCCGGTGGCCGTTGGCGACGGGGGCGCGCGCGGGCGCCACCTGGCGGCGCCGCCATTTTCTGGCTGGCCCCAGCCGCCGCCGAGCCCTCAGCGGCGGGGGTTGAAACCAGGAGAAGCTCCCAGATCGCAGGCTGGAAGCGATGCTCAAACTGATTAAGCCCTCCCAGCGCCGGCCAGTGGTCCGAGCACGGTTCAGTGGGCTGAATCCTGCTGGGCCTCGCTGCCTTCAGGGTGCCCTCCGTCCTGGATCTCTACAGGACTCTAGTTTGGCCTGTGCCTTCATCTCAAGCCACAGTCTCCTCATTGGAAAGAATTTCCACAAGCATAGCAGTTGGTGGGCTTTGAAGAAAATGGAAATTCAACAGTCCAGTTAGATAATTTGATGGCGTGTCTTTTATTGCAGGAGATCTGCTGTACTAAAAATCAAGGGTTTATAACCCTCCTACGATATACACTGGGCCTTACTCCCTTGCAGGGTACGCTTAGGAATCTCATTAAAGCCCATTGTGCACCATGAATTACATAGACTTGCCTGGCCTGTGACCTCAAATGGCAATGGCTTTCTGAATATCTCCAATTATTTGTCTTTCTGACTGGGAAGGCCACTCTGGTATTTTTTTGAATGTACGTGGAACGATATTTGAATGTATGCTCAGATCCAAATATGAGCAATTCTTTGTAGTAAAAACAATACTGCATTTCCAGGCAAACAGGCTAAACAAAGTATTTAAATATAATTGTTTCAAAGAAACTTGCTTTATTTTCTGAATAGATCTTTCAGAGAATAACAATAACAACCTATTAATTTTAGCATCAACATAGCAAGAATGTATTTTAAAACAACTATTTTTTTCTCCCAGGAAATAGCCTGCTTACCTCCTCTTTTAAATACTATTTTTATAGCTCCTGGTGGCCTGGATTCAGGATAGAGTTAATATTTTTCTCCATGACGCAGTAGACAGAACATGCTGAAACTTTATGAACCCAGAAGCATATTCTCTATGATAAACAAAAACAAACTAAAAAAAAATCTCTAAGGACTTCACAAGTCATACGGCTTTTACCATCTGGCACACAGTCCTGAAACACTGTAAATCTTCACAAGTGGTATCCCCTTTACAGACCTTAATACATAAAACCTCATATGCTGGAGACTCATAGAAAGGCCACCCCTTTAAGTTGCAAACATCGTGTTATAGCAGTATGAATACAAAACTTTTATGGTATTTTAGGTGGTAAAAAATCCCTTACCTCCAAAACATAAGAGCATGGACGCTGTCAGGAAACTTTTTCTGATGATGTCTTTCTTTAAAAAGGTCACCCATCACACTCAACACAGAGAGCTGGGTGCTAAGCAAAGGGAAAACAGAAGAGGGGGTTGGATGTTGAGTGCTTTAAAGATAAATCCAGGGTTATCTCTGGAAAAAAATAAAACAACTCACATCAAAACATTTAGTAATACAAGATATCGAGGTTACATTTGATGAATACCAACCCTAATGACAAATATACTCTGTGTAAATGTGAGCTCCATGACTTTTGGCAAGGATATTAGCAAGCAGCACAAGTCCTGGCACAGATTATTAACATGCCCCTAAGTTTCTGCAGGCACAAATACACCTGTTAAATTACTCCCCCAAGCTTCCCCTCAACAAATATTTAAAGTTGTAGGTGTTGACTGCTTCATCAAAAAGTCTCTGTGTCATAGGCTGCACCTGGCCTACCTGGAATGAAGGGACTGAAGCCCTGAGGGAGCTCTGAGCAGGCTCCTGAAGCGGTGTGTCTCTATGTTAGCATTGAAGAGGACACTGGAAAATAGAAGGCCCTTAAAAAGGCTGATTACCTTGAGTGAGGGCTGTCTGCATGGATCACTAGATTTTGATGCCATAATCAGGTCCAACTCTATGAGTAATACAAATGTGGTAGTGGATCTAGCTCATTTACTCTTCAATCTCAGCAAATTTTTATTCTGCTAAAATGAGGCTAATGAAGATCTGGGGGTGCTGATTGATGTTTATCTGAACGTGAGCTGGCAGTGTGCCCAGGTGGCCAAGAAGGCCAACAGCATCCTGGCTTGTATCAGGAATGGAGCAGCCAGCAGGAGCAGGGAGGTGATCGTCCCCCTCTACTCTGCTATGGTGAGGCCACACCTCGAGTACTGTGTTCAGCTTTGGGCCCCTCAGTACGAGAAGGACATCAAGGCCTTCTGGAATGTGTCCAGAGGAGGGCTACAAAGCTGAAGAAGGGCCTGGAAAACAAGTCCTGTGGGAGCGGCTGAAGGAGCTAGGGCCGTTTATTCTGGAGAAGAGGAGGCTTGAGAGACCTTATTGCTCCCTACAACTACCTGAAAGGAAGGTGTGCAGAGCAGGGGATCGGCCTCTTCTCACAGAGATAGAGTGATAGAGGGAATGGCCTCAAGTTGCACGTGCAGGTTCAGGTTGGAAACGAGGAGACATTTCTTCTCAGAAAGAGCAGTCAGGCATTGGAATGGGTTGCCCAGGGAGGTGGTGGTGTCACCGTCCCTGGGGGTGTTCAAGGAAAGGTTGGATGTGGTGCTTGGGGTCATGCTTTAGTGGGTGACATTGGTGGTAGTGTGATGGTTGGACCAGATGATCGTGAAGGTCTTTTCCAACCATTATGATTCTATGAAGATATGGGATGTCTGCATCTTTTCCAGTCATTATTTTTGCTTTCTCTGTGGAGCAGTCGCAATTTCTTACCTGAACTAAGGAAACAGAAGAGCTGTAGACAAACACAGATTATTTCATACTTTATACTATGCATAGTGACAAGACTACCCAAATGTTTAAATCACACAGCAACTCTTTCTGATGGTGTTGGAAGGAACATCCTGTTAGACTGTTGCTTCTCCTGCTGTGTCTAGCTTCTCCTAGACAATGGTGGTTGAGGACCTCCATGCAAAGAATCAGCCTGATGCTTGTACGCGTCCAGAGGACTACATGCATTAAAGGGTATGTTTCAGGGTGGGGCATGACAGAAGTAAAAATGAATCCAGCCTGGAAAACTGGTGTTTCTTCTGTATCAACGTATCCACTTAAAATTTAAAATTAATTCTATTTTTGCTTTAATGTAATTAGATAACTGAACCTATCCTTAGTATAAATCTGAAAAGTGAATAGAATTCCCACCATAATAATACTCGCAGCAACTTTCACTTCCATTCATGACCATTTTATGTCACCAAAGGCTGTACCAAGAGACGTAAAAGGAAACTTCTTCACATGCCTGCCAGTGACTTTTATCCCAGTGTGTATTCTCCATTGTTCACAACATTCAAGTACAGAACCTTTGCCAGAATTGTAGTATTGTTGTAATAATTTTATAAAGGGATAAGGAGATTTTTAAATTAAAAAGCACTAAAAATTTTCTGGTCCCACATTTAATACTAAAGCAATAAAAGCAGAGTTTCAGTTATGGTAACTTATACTTGTAAATTACTATTATTGATTTATCATAATATATTCCTCTTACTTTGTCACCCGTAAACTCTGTCATAGGCTAAGACTTCACTGCACTAAGTCTGCACTAAGTAATAAATAAATAAATAAATAAATAAATAAATAAATAAATAAAAAATAGAGAGAGAAGGAGAAAGGGAAGGGAAGGGAAAGGGAAAGGGAAAAGGAAAGGGAAAGGGAAAGGGAAAGGGAAAGGGAAAGGGAAAGGGAAAGGGAAAGGGAAAGGGAAAGGGAAAGGGAAAGGGAAAGGGAAAGGGAAAGGGAAAGGGAAAGACAGATAGCCTTTTTGCCAAAACCTTTAAATTTAAGGGTATATACAGCAAGTATCTTGTAGTACTGTGGTTACGTATAGGGAACTACAAAGGAACTGTAAAACCAGTTTGATCAATATGATGGACTGGCAGCAGTCTGGAGTGTAACTGTTCTCAAAAGATTTGCAGGAAATTTTACACATGGAAATTTTAAGGAAGTGGTTACAGGAGGCTAACATGGTAACTTTGCGTAGGTTCACAGGGAAGGCCTTCAAAACTCAACACAATGTAAGAAGCAGGCTCAAAAAGGCATATTCCAAAATGTTAATGGGTGTGTGATAGATATTAACATGACAGGAAATGAAGGGAAGATCTTAAAACTGATCTGAAGAGATGAGTGGGACTAACAAGTGGGAGGAAGTCTGAGTGGGAAGAGCGGGACCCTGCGCTGCAGGCGATGAAGAACAGGGAGCCCATGTGTTAGTGTACAGGAAGGGATAAATCTGTCGAAGACAAGAATGAGAAAACCATCTTTGCAGTGGAGTTTTGAATGGATCTGATTTCATCAGTCAAGCTTAGAGGCAAGAAAAAAAAAAAAAAAAAAAAAAAAAAAAAGGCTTTGAGATATAACAGGTAAAGACAAGATAGAGGATAAAGAGAACCAGCATATTACAGAGACACTATGAAGCAAAAAATTGCCAGATTTAGGCACAGCACTACTGCACAGCTCTGGAGATGCTTGAATGGTATTACAGGTCTGTGTCACACTGAAGAAAATGGTGTTGTTTGTTGTCTGGGATAAACATGCTGGATAAGAATGGAGAATTATGTCTGAGCCTGAATACGAGGAGGTTTATAAGAGGCTTTATTGGGAACATCATAAGTAGAATCTCTTTTTCTATTCAGTGTTCTGATACAAATAGTATATAGATATATCAATGTAAGTCTTGACAGTAATATCTACTGATGATATAATGTGCAGCAGCACGGTAAGATGGGAAAAATAAGGAAAACAGTACAGGAAGTAAGAGGTAAATATGACTCTGGAACTTATGTTCAACAGATGTAAAAGAAACTACAGTTCAAATAAATCTATATATTCTTTGACATTAAACATTAATAGGCAAGAACAGTGAATAAAAGCCCAAGTCAGAGTTGGCTAAGAAATTTGTCATTATCAGCACTTTTTATTAAAGTGAGAAACCAAAGACCGGCTGGCTATTCATATAATCTTTTTAGGCATCTTGCTGAAGTTTCAGTTTCATGATGAATTTAAGCTGACCTAAAACAACCTGTTGCTGAGAGGCATGGACCAGCTTTCATCACATTCTGCTGCTTCTTTTCAATTACCACATTAACCTTTGGGGGAAAAAAATACTAGTTTTCAATTACTAGTTTTCAGCAACATCAGTGGGACAACCTGATCTCCCTATGGCTACACAAGTCAGTAGAGCTCATGCAAGGGAGATGGCAGGAATGGGAAGTTTTGGTTGGGAAGGAGATGGGAAAGGCAGGACTGCTCCTTTCCATGACAGCAGTTTGAGATCAGCTTAAGCCAGGCATGAAACAGTGCTAATAGAGTCAAACGTGGAATCAAATGTAGATGTTCTGAGTGCTTAGGAAGTCTCTAAGTCTCCCACACATATCTCTCCACTCTTTAACAGTTTTACAGTGAAAGAAAAATAATTTTCTACATAGCACAGCAATGATACAAAGCCTTCCAGAAATGACATTTTTTTTCATTAAACACAGAAAGTCACAGATTTCCCTCTCTCTATTTTTTTTTTGTTCAAGTCAGTCCTTACATCCCCAAGAATGTGTACATATTTTACAAGAATTACATAGTTCAGATTGTTGGTTATTCAACACTTCTAGCAACTTTTGCTTTTCCTGAATTTCTCTGCCCTTAATGTATTTGAAGATTTGCGAAAATATAGGATTACTCTAAACAATTTATTTTGCTTTCTGTTTTTCAAAGTATCATATAAAATACATTGAGTTGTTTGTATGTTGTGTTTTCCAATCTTCTTTTTTGTTTCCTTGTTGTTTTTTTTTCCTCATAAATACATGTAACTTTTGAGCTTGAGCCTAATACAGTGATCATGCAAAAATATACATTATGTAATGAATGAAAGCTTGGCAGGATATTGTGGAAACAGTCCACAAATACTCCATCAGCAAGTTAAAAAAAAAAAAAAAAAAAAAAAAAAAAAAAAAAAAAAGCATATCAGTACATATTTTCTGTGCATATTTGGCTATTGAAATTTAGTAGCATTCTTGTTTGCTGATTTTAAAAAATGCAGGCTTGAGATCATAGAAATAGACTTTCAGAACATTGATTTTAGATATCAGATATTAAAAGCTGCTTGCATGCTCATCTAATCAAGTAACATGAATATTTGTGATTTATCATGCTCACTCAAGTAAGTGAATCAGCTCATAGTTTAAATATCTAATAATGGTATTTGTCCAAATTATTTGTTACCCATAAGTGAATTTAAAAGTGTGTTAAATACATCCCCATTGTGGATCTTTTAGAAGGACTCTATTGTCTGTTCCAGATAACTCTCAAGCAGAAAACCCAGTTATGTTTGTTATTGTGAATTAAATGTTTATGTCCAGTAAAGTGACTACTGAGGTTATTTAGGTTAGATCCATATATGCCAGTGTTAAAAAGGATTGTCCTTTTTAAACCTATTTTATCAGGTTTTATTTGTTCTCTTATCTTAATTCTTTTTCCTTCTATTTTTTTTTTTTTTTACTCATTTATTGCTACATCTCTTTTTTATAACTATTGGAACCTGAAGTAGTTGTCCATAGTTTGCATTTTGTACCAGTATGTCATATTTTACATCAACATTGTATTTTGTTTGTATTTAATACCAACATATCTCAACCCTACAAAGGTTTCAAGAGAATCATGACATCATAAAAAAGGCTCTCTAAAGAAGTAGGAACTCAAAAGCAAAAAAAAAAAAAAAAAAGAGAGAGAGAAAAGCTAACAAGAGTTTCTATTGCAGTGATTGTCTTTAAAATTGTGCAACAGATCCACAGATCCATTTGTAATGAAGGAATATGTTAAACAGATCTGTTCTAATGCTGTAAGTGTACACAATATCTTTCCAGTTTAAAGAATACAACAAAAGTTAAAAAAAATAATAATAAAAAAATGTCCAGGAATCAAATGAATAGCATGATTAACTCTTATTTAAGTATGCAATTATGAAGAGAGATACAATAAAATTGAAGTGCCAAAACAATCCAAACAAAACCAAAATCCTGTGCAGATTCAAAAACAGTGAAAAATAATTATATAAAAAAAATAAAAAATCTTACTTGTCATGAGCTTAAACCCAGCCTAACTGCAGCTCTTGCTTCACCTTTACTGTTGTAACTCTGTTCATGGATCTGGCATTACCAAAGAGAATGTTGGAGATCTGTTCATAGCTTCTGCCCTGTTTTATTTGGGTGTCTAACATCCTTCAGAATATCGTGTATCCATCTCCGGAGGCACATATTAATTCCTAAAGGCTTCTTGTTCAGGAAAGTTAACTTTAAGCATGTGTTTAACCACTTTCATGAATCCAAACCTAGAAAACCAATTTTGTTAGCGTATAGTGTGGTTTTTTTTTTAAGACAAAGCAGTGTTTATCATGTTAGAAAAACCACCCTGATCCTTTATCCTTTTTAATAACTGAAATTCTGATCCAGCATTGTACAATCCTACATAAACAGCGAAGATTTCTTAGTGAAGAAATAATAACAGTCCTTCTGAAAGCTGTGAGAAAGGATCAGCCCCACAGTATGTTCACTGAAGCTACATTAATTCTGCTCTGACATTCCCCAAAGATGATGAGACATCTTTACCTACTAGTTTTTTATAACTTTTCATGTTGCTGAGGTTGAAGTAGTTTTTCCACTATAAACCTTCTTGTGCATAGTTACATCCAACCATCTAACCAGTACCAAAAAAAAAAAAAAAAAAAAAAAAAAAAAAAAAAAAAAGCACTATTAAAAGCACTATTAGACTAGGCTAATCTATCTGTCCAATAAAATCAGCTTCATTACCTGTAAGTTGTGATATATGATAGCATATAGAATAACTGTTCCATGTGGAAGTCTTTTAAGCTTTTTCTAGGTTGCTTAAGCAGAATAGAAGTTCATCTAAATGTAAAGTAATGTGATAGCATTATCTCATTGGTGTGAGATTCTGATCATTTTATTGGTCTTGATCCTTTAACATTTAAGGAAAACCAAATTCTTTCAACAATACATAAGGAATATACTTCTCTTTTTAAGGCAATTCTCATCAATCAAACCTTGTAAAAAGCAGCAGATCATCATACCCTGTCCTCAGTATCTGTTGTTAAACCTGCCACTTTTCTACTTGCTCAAAAGTGAAAATCTTTCTAGAGGCCTACATTTTACAGAGTTGACACGCTGAAAGTTCACTGACCACACTGTCATCTTCCTAATAGCTTTGTTTGCTAGTTAGTTGTTTCTGGGTGCATTTGTTCAAAAGGATTTTGAAGCTGCTGATGTATTTAGTTCTTTTGAAATGCTGAAAACAGTTCTTATTATGTTTAGCTTTTAGCTTACCTTTGTTAACAGTTCTAATTGTTTAATATACCCATGCTCTTTTAAGGTGGAAAGCAGTAAAATCCTCTTCTCTCAAGTTACCTGAAGATTATCCTTCAGTCAGCTGACATTATTTTTCAATTACTGTTTCAATAGCTTTTTCAGTAAAACGAAGGCTGATAAAAATTACAGCTTTGAGGTTAAAGTACTCAGATGGAATTTAAGCATTCAGGGCTTTGCCAAGGATTCCCCACCTGGCCTTTGACAGGACATTCAGTCTTCTTTCACCCAAGTTTACCCTCTGTAAAATGAAGAAAACAGCCCATCTCTTCTTGCCCACCTCTTGACATTACTGAGACGTTAAGCAAGGAGTTCTAATTATACAATAAAGACCATAATTTGTTAACATATTTTACAGGTCCATGATTTTAACAATGAGAGTAGTCCCACTGAGGCTACTCTTTGTATGATCTGTCTTTTAGAAGGCATTAAGACTGTTCACAAAATATGCTTATTACCGTGGCATTTTTGTGATTAGGATGTTAGTAAATTACTTTTTTTTTTTTTTTAACTGCTATTTTTAAGAAAGTCATAGAGCTAGTTCCTAGATTAGCCAGCCTGCTAATGACAAAGAACAAAACTATTTCCCTTTGTACCATGACGTTCTCTATGCAGGCTGAAGGTTAGGTCTAGCATACCTTTTTATGACACTGAGAGTGATACGTGTTTATCTCTAAAAATCAGGTTCACTTTTCCTCAGCTGCCAGTTAGACTTAATTCTGTTGCTACAGTATTTGGTAGTTTGTGGCGGTTAAAAACGGTTTAGAAGGGATATTGCTGCCCTTGGCTGAGTTTTGCATTTTAGCTGTACAGCTATTTAAAGCCTCTGTATTTTCCATGTCATACGAATTCTCATGTGTCATCTTTCAGAATAGTGGACAACAGCCTTCATTATAAGTATAAAGAGTCCTATCTTTCCAATATCTTATATTTGTCTTTTATATACTTGCTTAATATTTACATAAATGTATATAAAAGAGAATAATATATGCATGTTGAACCAATGAAATGACTATAAAAGCATCACAAAAAAATGAAAGTCAGAATGACAAAATATTCTTTGAATATTCACACCAGCAGGAAAATCTAGAATAGATCCAAATTAATGAAATGATTTGACATGAAATGAATTCCAAATCACAGACACCTTTTCAGAGAAACCTCTAACAGTAGTAGAAATTCTTAGCAACACAAAATCATTCTTTATAATAACAACATAAATAGTTGTAGCAACAGAGGGAATTCTAAGTTGAGTACTTTGGTGACTTATGTTATCTGACTCCTAATGTTTCTGAGAGGTTTTCTGTTTGTTTGGTTTTTGGAGAGGGGTGGTGGTGGTAGTGGTGGATCCCACATGAGGAGACCTTGAGTATGCTCCATCTCTGATACAAGAACTTTGCTTTAGAAAAAGAATGTCTAAAGTAAAAAGACTGCCTTCATTTTCAATTAAGATGAATATTACTTTATCCATTGATTTGCAATCATGCATTTCTGCTTGGAAAATATGCAGTCTGCATTTCTATCATGTTTAAATAAGACCTGATCCCTCTCCTACACACACTGGTTTTAAAGCCCTTTAAGTGGAAAAGAATTGTGCCTTATCCTGATAAAATGCCTGTGTTTCTCTGTGTTTATACATGTGTATAATGTATATTTTTATTCAAGCAATGAACAATTACAAAATATGCTCAAAAGATTTCTCTGATTTTCTGTAACATGCTATACTCTTGGTATAGGGATATTGCTGTCTTTGAATATTTAAAGCAATAACTGTAATTTGTCAACATCCAAGTATGAAGTTAACACTATTTTATGAATATAACCTTCCCGCTGGGCAACCATTAAAAAGTTGTTCTGTCTGATTGCTGTCTAAATATCTGGGTTAGATTCTTAATAAAAAATCTGTGAACTTTAGTTGAAACAAAAATAACAGAACTATTTTAGGTTTGTTACAGTCACTTCTATATCCAGTTGACCTTGTCCCAATTTTAGCTTTGTTTCCTTTTTCTGTGTGGCTTCTGGGAACCTGCTTTGAAAATAAAATCTACTCAGAGGGTCAAATCCTGAATTTCTTACTCTGACAAAACTTCTCTTCAGCTTTGTCAGACAAACACTTGACAAACAGTTGCCTTTGCACTCATTTGTTTTTTGTTTGTTTTTGTTTGTTTGTTTGTTTTTGAATCAGAGCAAAAGTTCAATAGCTAAGGTAATGAGAACCTAGAACAGAATATTTATTGAGTACAGTCAATTTGTGCCAGTGAAATTCAGATATTTGCCAGGATTACAGTTAAAGATACACATGGTACTATCCTTACCTTAATGCCTTTAAGATAAAGAATGAATGGAATAGCTCCCAGTTATCTGGTCATCTAGCTTCAGATTTATTCTTTTTTTTTTTTCATAATGAATGCTTATACCAAATCAGTGACTCTCTGGATCGGATGGGAAGGCCCATAAAAACTCTAGCCAAAACTGTATGTCGTATTTCTAATACAACAATATAAATCTGGTCTGTGTTATCTGAATAAAAATCAGCATGTGCTATTCAGCAAAACAGGGGCCTTCCCTTTTAATTGCTCTGCAGAACTATTGTAGTCATCTGCCACTCACTTAAAATTAACATTACTACAAGTTCAAGCATACAGGTATATTAACAGTAAATAGTGATTGTACATGCAACACTAAGAATTCGGATTTTTTTTTAGATGTGAGTAAAAAAAAAAAAAAAAAAAAAAAAAAAGAGAGAGAGAGAGAGAGAGAAATAAACTAAGTTTTTTGAATAAGCTATTACCTTCAACAAAGTCAGGCCACACAAGACTAGGCTATACCTTTAAAATGCAAGTACAGAGCATTTTTTCCTGGTTTGCATCCTGAGATGTTGGGGGGGGGAAGAGGTATTGCACATGCTGCTTCATTCTTCCACAGCCTAAGGACATGCTATCCAATTTTTAATGTTGCACTGGGCTGTAAAGGTAATAGGTACCTGTCTCTTCTTTGTCCCTTCTTGCCCCACAGCAGCTGCATGTACTGCCTGTGTTACCTACCTGGAAATACTGGGAAAATTATGGGTTTTCTTTCTCTTCCTCAGTTTCTTGCTCTTCCTTGGTTTCTTGATTAATCAAAAGGGATTAGTATTTTGACCTCTTCTGTAAAGCGCTTTGAAATGTTTGATAAAAATGCTGCGTTGTTTATCTTCATTTTTAATTGAAATGATAGAAAACGATTGCAGGATCACTGGTAATGGTTAGTGCACATTTGCTTTTAAATAGCAATGCCTGACAATCCGTTTAATGATTATCCAATATGTACCAGCAAAGTTTCAACTTTCTGTCCCTGTTTCTCATTTATGCTAAAAAACTATATTCTGCTCCAATAAATGAGAAGAATCTGAAAATTTAAACCTCAAAGATCTCCCAAATCAGGGTCTGCCTAGGGACATGATATACATGAATTGCGAAATACTGCAGAAAATTAGAAGGCACAATTAGTAGCCCTCACCACATTGTAATCATTTTATATGCAGAAGAGAGACATCCAACTGCTAATTTCCACATAAAACTATTCTAATCACATAAATGGTCACAGTGGCAAAGCACAAACATTCATATGCGAAGGCCTGTGCCCTGGTAAGTGTTGCAATTCTTTATTAACACAGTTAATTGCTTAAGTGTCAAATGCTGTGACTTGGTATCAGGACCTAGGAATGGATCACGCACAGCCTGACCAACTAATAGCTAATGAAGCACTCTACAGTGGAGTGCCAGAAGTAGACAGACTGTGTACAAATTTGCTGTCCACCCGCTGCCCTTTCCCAAATCAGTGCCATGCTGTGGTACAAAAAGCAAGGCTGAGAACTGCATAAAGCATCTATGAAATACATGCTTTGTAAACCCTTTCTCTATTTCATGTTGTTTTCACCAGAACACAGAGGCAAGTACAAGTTTTACACTGTCTTTAGTAGTTTACAGTGTCTACCTGTAGTAGACAACTCTTGAATCCAGCAGAAATAGCTATATTATTAAGAAAAGAAAGACCTGTAGGCTAGTATATCCTGTTCATCTATTCTGATGAAGGAAGTGCACACTGTTTGTTTCTTCTAGCATTGTAGCTGATGATATTGTACAAGAATATCAACAAACAAGGGACCGGATGTTATTTCTGTTGAAGTACGTGTTAATACTCCCATGAGGAGAGCAGGTGCTAAGAACTCATGAAACAGGTGCTATGAAACATATAGCCAAATTTGGAAGAGATTTTTGGATACCACCTACATGACAGAGCATGCAGGATTGATTTCAAACTGTTTAGACATTCATGTTGTGGAAACAACATACAACAAATAGATTTGAGAGGATAGTCTGCGACAGGATGGATAAACATTCACAAAAATATGGGATTAATTTCATAAGATGATACATACCACTAGATGAACAACAAACCACCATATTCAGCATACAACATTGTATATATTACATTTTATATCCAGCAAAAGATTTGCAAGAAAAATACTGACATACTTAGAGTTTTTGAAAAAATATCTTCTTGAGCAGCCAACAGGATACAGAAGGGTACTTCCTGAGAGCATCTTGAGCTCTGCTTAATGAACATGCCTTACTAAACAGCAGTTAATTTATCAAATAATGTATTAGTCACAGGTAAACTATGTTTTATTAACTGAAGTATTAGATCATAAAACATATAAAAATCAAAATCAAAATGGTCTTAGAAAATCCTAAAGTAGACAAATGATAAAATGCCACAATGAAAACATCTCTGATTTGACTTACTTGAACATATGGACTATAACAGTCTTGTTCTACAGTGCACAAAAGTTCCTGGCAAAGTAAAGCTTTTTCAGATCCCACTTTGGTACAGGAAAATAAAAGAGAACATTTCTTTCTTTCTGGCTCTAGTGCTTCATCCATCCTCCATCTCACACCCTAAAAGGCAAGGAGAGGAATATACCATAAATTAGGAAAAAAAAAAAAAAAAGCCTAACAAAGGTTGCACAACATTTGGTGAACATAAAATTAATGCCAGTAACTCAAAGATCTTAGTCAGAAAGTACAAATATGAAGTTTTGAGAATTTATCAGTAAGCTTTCAACAAACTCCACTGAGGATGTACAAATGATGAACATAAAGGTTTACAATTTGGCAAGTTCTGCCAGGATGTTCCACAGATCACAACATCCACATGTTTCAGGACTGCTCTTTCTGTCTTTCAGAATACTCGTGACAGAGTATAATACTCTTGACAGGTAGAGCTTTACAAAACATTGATTTTTGAGAAGGAAAGATGACTGTCATTTGCACAAATATTTTGTTACATTTGATTCATTATTTTGATTTATTTTTAATTTAAGTTAAAATATAAAATCTGCTTGGAATACAGCATAAGTGTAGAAATTTTCATTTCAGGTTGTTGACATTGGCAAAGCTATAGGCAATTGTAACCAAAAGAACTAGGCAATGTTAACTTTGAATGCTGCTACTGATTCCACCTAAAATACATTGATTTCTATATTATTTAGTGTGCTCCATAGTGGGTAAATATGTAGGTATGAAGATTGTTACATTTATGTAGTACCTTATAATCTGTTCTTAATTATTAAGTATAAATGTAATTAGATAAAAACAAAAAAGCAAACAAAAACAATTATGAGGATAAAATTTATCCAGGAGTAACTTAACCAAAGTCAATTCTAATGATCCATATGGCTTCAGCTAAATTTGTATTGTTACTTCTGCAACACACTTGTTAAGGATGCAGATTTAGAGGATGGAAAGAATAAAGAATAATGGGGAAAAAAAAAAAAAATCTGATGTTGTGAATTCTTCTTTTCCATCCTCTGACTCACTTAAGGACTTTTCCCTGGTTCTTTGGAGTGCATTCCCCAGGAATGAAGTAAGATTATTCCCTACTTCATTTACCAAAGGGCAGAGTGAAGAACCAAGGCAAGTTATGTTCTCCTGCTCTGGCTTACAAAGCAATTCTTAATTCTTGGGAGAGTCACCTGGTCCCAAAGGCATTTAGCAGTACCATAAATATTTCAAATACCGTCTGCATGCTGGGAAGCTCCAGGAGGCATTGGGTCTCATTGGAACAAGATGCCTCTGTTGTCCCCTGGGAAGTCATGAGGTTATGTAATGCATAGCTGTGCTTAAGGGGATAACTGAGATTTCTCTGTTGCTTATTAAAACTCAGATTACTTCTGGCTCCTTTTAAATCTACATTTGTGGTTTCTTATTAACTGTTCCTTTAGCATATTATCAAAGTCTGATGATACAAAGTCCAGTGTGCACATTCCTTTACTTCTTTTAGTCCAGTTTCCTCAGGAACGTGGCTTGTAACTATAACATTTGTAAGTTTTTATGTCACCTATCTGCCAGCCTCTAGTAAACCTCCTGTCTACTTTTAACCAAATTCAACAGAGAGCTAGAAGACTCATCTCTATTCATTTTCTACAAATCTCATGAAAATAAGTGGCCAGGGAGAGGAGGGAAATCCATTCATTGCTCTCATGACAGGAAAGGCTTCCAGAGAAACCACATGGAAATTCACCCTCAGATACAAATCATAGAAAATTAGACTTCATTAGTTCCACTGCTCATGGAACTGCTTGTTTTAGGTAATATATCTGCACTGGTAATTCAGATGGTAATAATGTCTTTGCTAATTTATAGAGCATTAACACTTTTGTACACTACTGTATATAAACAGCAAGATATATCGATCGCCTAATCCAGCCCCCATCAACATCAAAGGAATCCTTCTACTTACTTAAGTGGGAGTTGGACCAGGCCCATGCATAGTTTTACCCATCATAAACATTTATAATAGCAATATTAAAATATAAGTTATTCTGTAAGAGGCTCAAAAGCAGAAACGAAAGAAACATTTTAATCCAGTTTTAAATGCCATGATAGATTTCAGTTATGCAAACAGCAGCATAAAAGGAAAACATAAATTCATATTCATAAAAGCATAAATGAGTGTACCATAAGTGCAAGTAATGTTCACTTCCTTCGCTACTACTGCAACTTTATTATATTTTGGAAATGAAACTTTCCATTATGCTAGTTCTTGTTCAGTCACACTCTGCTTACAGAGGTGGTTTTCACTGAAGTAGAAGATGGCCAAAGTTATTCTGTTGGATGGAAAATTAATGTATATGAGGTATGGAATTCCATGACTCCTTTTTTAAAAAATCTATATAAATTACCATGAAAATTTTCAGCAGACTTGGCTTTCATAGAATCATGGAAGTCCTACAGCAGCTTTGGTAAATGCCTCCATTGAGGAAATATTTCATATCCTCCAGTAGCCTGCTATTCCACCCATGAGAGCATTCATATGCTTTTGAACCTACGTTAAAGCTCAGCTAAGAAACCATTAAATGTTCAGATTAGTCCTCTACAGGAAAATCCTGCACAGGGAAATGGAAATTCCATGATGTGCTCCTAGAAGAGTTTCCACTGTATTGTTCTTTTAGAGAGAAAAGAAGGGTTGTATTCCCGCAGAATGAGCAATGGTCGCAGTCCAAGTGACTTTTGTGGGTTTCATCAGGATCTAGGATCAAGCACACATGATGTCTGTGTCTTCAGATTTCATTTTGGGTCCTCATTTCCCAAAGAACTCTACTATCAAGGACTCCCTCACTAGTTACTACTGCCCCTGAAGCAAAATTTGGGAGGTCATAGAAAAATATATGGTTTAAATGTGGTCTGGGCAGTTAACACCAATGAAGACATTTTGCTTGTTGACCTGTGTCCCTGGGTTTTGTTCTCTTAATGGCAAATCCTCAGTGTCCAAAAATAGGAGGAATGTTCCTGAAAAGGAAATACTGTTTCCATCTATAGAAATCATCTTGGGGTTATGCTTTTCTGCTACTGGAAACTGTTTGGCCTGTTTAAGCCTACATTATGCTGCTGATCATTGTATCAATATGTATGTGTGCTCACCAAATAATTTTTGAGAGGAAAAAAGAGGCTTAAATATAAACTATACTTGTAGGAATAGTTTCCAGTCCAGGAATATGCCCTTTTTGGATCCTGAACAAATAGCAGGCCAAGTGTATAAGTTAGTCTTCCTCTCTCATATTTCTGCTTTTTCCTCCATGAACAGAAAACAAAGAAAGGACTTGCATAGGCCAAACAATAGCATTCTCCATCACATCCGATGAACAGGATAATTATGGGCACATGGCAGAGCACTAGTGAGACTTGACAGAGCCAAAGTGACTTGGAATTTTTTATTTATTTGAAATCCTGATTTCAAATCAATAAAAGCATTTAGGATTTTCCTGAAAGGACCTTAATCACCTATATACATACAGAAGTCTAAACTGTATCTTGTTCCAAGTCACATGGGTTGTAGGCTGTTCAATAGGATTATGACTTCTGAACATAGAACATAAGCACCTTAATTAACCAGGGCACTTTAGAAATTTTTAGATAATATTTCACTGCTAGCATACTTTTTGCAGTCCCTGAAAATGAATGAATTCATTTCCGTTAATGAATTTATGATTCAATTGCCTGTGATACAACCACAGTCTATGAATTCTCAGAGAAGACAGTCTTGAGATCCAAATCCATTTGCATTAATGACAATATATTTTATTTAATTTTTTTTGTTAACTTAAAACCAAGTAAGAGCAATGCATATTGTCAGCAAAATGGTGACTCTGCAGTAAAAAAGCAGACCAAAAACAGACCACAACATATGGTTGCAATGCTGTTTCTTCTGCAAAGATTTATCATTGATAAGAGATCTATTGTTTCTCAAAGCTAGAGATGCTATTGCCAATTTTAACAGAACACAGTCTATTCTAGCATAATTAAATATGAATTAGCACTCACATTCCCTAACTTTTTTTTCTTCATAAACTTAAACTATAAACCAAAATTTCGTAAACTTTCAGGTACTGACTGAGACTGCTTCCAACTTGGATAATAAATTTCCTTTTTGACATACTTTGTTTTAAAATTAGTAAATTGCTTCCTCTTTCTTACCTGTTTTCCTCTTATATAGGGCAACTGGCTATATGAAGTATTTTTGGACGATGATTTCTCCAGTAAAGTATGTCTTTGAAATCCTTCCAGGTTCACAACATATAGTGTTTAACTTCATTATCCTTGAAATTAAACATTAAAATATTTTCCATGCACTGTTTTAGATTACTGTAGTACCAAGTTTGGAAGAAGGAATGAAAACATATTCATACTTAAGTGTATGTCTTGAAATAAAATGAAACCCGACTCTTTTTTTAGTTATTATTCAGACAATCTCGGTTTACTAAATGACATTTATAACATAATTTAATAATAATAATAATAATAATAATAATAATAATAATAATAATAATAATAATAATAATAATAATAATAATAAAAGATGGTGCGATATTTTGCTTAAAACCTGGCATTTGAGATGTCTAATCTAAGAGAATAACATCAACTCATTGCTAATTTTGCTTGAGATCCAATAGTTTGGAGAATAGAATTCAGAGTAGGGGATTTTGTAGAGCTATGGCAGTAGTATTTAATTTACAATATTTATAAGAAGATTCCTATTTTACTTTTCTGCTTTGGTAGTAATATTGAGAAAAATTGTTTTTATAAGAGGATCACCATGTCCTGCAAATCACTAAAGAGGACAGCATGCCACTCAGTGCTTAGGAAATAGACAGCTGCTTTACAGTTTGGATTATCCAAAATGGGTCAGAAAGAAAAGAGAAGACTACTGCAGAGGAGTTCTTGCCTTCTACAAGAGAAGAAAATAAAGAAACTGGATCACATTTATTAGCAAAACAGCAAGAAATCAGACTGCTATTTGTTAACCATGTCTGTGAGTAACTAGCAACAGATCTATTTGTCATGAAAGACTATCATGAAAGATTATCAGAATGCAAATTGTCTGAGGGAGGCAGGAATAGCTCTGGAGCATTATGAAATCCTCATTTATGCAGGGTCCCAACAATACCTGAAAGTACTTTAATGAAAGACTTTACCTGGATAATAAGAGTGTAACTCAATACAGCTTATTGTTTGTAGATACCCCCTTATATTTTCACCTTGCATTTTGTAAAGTTTTGTTTACTATAGATCATTCAGAATGTATTTAGACTTCCTATAGCAGCTTTAGTGCAAAGGAATTTACAATCATTTCTTTCCTTCCCTGTGAAGGAGGGAAGGAAACAATGAAGTAATCAATAACATTCCGGGAGTATGTCACCAAAAATATACAGTTTGAGAATAAAAGATGTTCACCAGTTTGGTCTGAGTCTGTCAAGTAATTTTAGAAGAAATGCTTTTAAAATATCAAAAAGCATCATTTAACATATATAAAATGAAGTGTTTCACATATCAATGTTTGTGTAACTTAAAAGTCAAAGAAAAGAAGGCCTAGGCTCTGTAGTTAAACCATTCAGATTAGAAATGTGAGACTCATGTTCCACTTCAGCTTCTTGAGAAGTTTTGAACTGGTGTTACCAAGAGTTGCACTAACCTCTCACTATCCTCTAATATGCTATGGACTATATACTATCTTTAATTGCCAGTGTTCATTATGAATGGCCTATTGAGGAGAAAAAAAAAAAAAAAAAAAAAAAAGCAGAGAGTGGTTGGTGGCTGGTAAAGACATGAAATACCTGGGCTCAAACTCTGTGGTCTAATACAAAATGGAACATCACCTGGAGACTGAGGGGCTGCCCAGAGCAATCAGTGACATGCTGTGGAAGCACTGCTCAGGGAGGGGGATAGTGCAGGTTCAAGTCTTGTTAGGTAGAGAAAGGATCTCCTCACCATTTCCCCTCCTTCCTGGGCTTTCTGATATGAGTATAAATCTTGCCAGTAATGCCAGCAGGAATTTAATCCTACATTTCCCTGACTTTTATCAGTATGCGCCTGAAAACTGAAATACTTTGGAAATGGGAAACAGTTAACCTCAATACTTCCAAGACATTTCAGCTTTGAAGGCTCATAAGTAAGATTTCCCTAGTTTGGAAGAATTGAGTTCCATTTCATTTTCTGTGTTTTAATCTTGGTAATAAAAATATCCTAATAGCTTTATTGTCCACTTATTTTCTTTGACAGCTGGCCCAAAAAAAGAAAAAATAAAACTCAGAATCTTTGCTCCAAACCAAGGTTCATTGTGTAATACAACAGAAATGAGTATTGCCCTTCAAAGAAAAACTCTTTCAGATTTTGTTGAATAATTTGTTATCTGTTTTCTGACTGAATTTCATAACTGTTGGTTGAATGTAGTTCTTCTGACTTGTCAGGAATCCACGTGATCATATAATGCATATTTGGGTACATGTAAATATGTTCAGTTTTCTCATCTGCATTTTTGTGACTGTGAAAAATTGTCTCAGTACCCTTTAGATTTCCAGCTGACATTTGCTGATGTAGGTTAATGGTCACTGAGGCACAATATTATCATTGCTGCCATACCTCCCATATCTTAGAAGAATGTTATTGTTGCATTTGCTGCAGTTTGCTATTGTATCAAAGGAGAAGACTTAAATTAAAAGTGTCATCTGTTGAGCACAAATGCTTTTATTTCCATGAGTCTGGGTGATTTAATTATATAATCTATTACAAAATGTGCTTCATACCAAGAGCAACATTTGAGCAAATTATTTTAATTAATAGTAAATTTTAATGAATGTCATAAAATGTCTATTCTTCCCAGAGAGAATATGCTATCTGTCACTGATATCATACGGGTACATCCATCTTAAAAGAGGATTTGGCCTATTCATCAACCACTTTCATCAACAAGCAACATCAATTCTCCATCTTTTTATGTGTTATTTTTTTGGTGGCAGAGAATGCCATATACCAGACTGCATTTTCAGTCTCTGTTCTGAGCTAGTGTATTTTCTTCCTTTGCTGCTATGTATGTCCTTTGTGTATTACCTCAATTTCTCTACTAAAGTTACATTTATTTTATGAAAGCACAGTAAAATCCTTGTACTTTGCAAAGACTGCATTTAGAGTCTGGGCTAGGTTTCCATGTCTAGATGGAAAGCATCAAAAAAGTTCACTTAAATGCTTTTTTCATTGCCTTCTGAAGCTAACAAAACTTGTGATCTGTCAAAATTGTAAAGGAAATTAATTTCAAAGATATGAAGGTGTGGGAGGAACTCTGCTGCCCTAGAGAATTTATCCTGTGGCTGTTAGTTAAAGCTCCTGAGACAGTCATAGCTGGTGTGGTAATGCACAAAGCCAGTGCTTCAAATAATTCCCCAAATCTTTGGGGGAATTTACATATAACATAGCAGAGTTAACTTGAGCAAGAAGTGAGCTCTCTGAAATGTCCAAACTACAGTACTATTTTGCATTTTTTTTTCCATGGGTTTAATATAGACTCAGTTTCTGTTTCATAGGACTGTGTGAACAGACATAGCTCAAGATCTATGAAACCTGTAAAAATCATATGCTTGCCTATCACAAACCCCTACATAACTGTTGACCTTAAAAACAAAGAAGCAAATGAGAGAGAGAGAAGCAGAGAAAAGAATTCAAGCCAAGACGCTAAAGAAGGTTGAAGAGGCTGCAGGGAGAATATTGACGCAGGTGAGAAGTGTCTTTGAGCTGCAAAGGCACTTTACAGACAGCTCCTCTAAATGTGCAAGTTTCCACTACTTTAGACAGCATACTTCCCTGGGTCTTCGTGATATTTATTATTATTATTTGTCTGTATTTGGCAAGGTTTCTCTTAGACCACAGGGGAGTTCCCACTAACTAGAAAATTACCTGTAAGTGTTTTCCCCCAAAGATCCCAGTACCTGACAATTGAAACTAGGGACCAATGGTACTTTGAGGTATAAAGATAGCTAGGGTACAGAATCAGCAGGCACTAACTTCCCTGTTACATCTTCTTGCTCACCTGATATAATGATGACCAGCCCTCCTCTTCTCCTTTGCTGTCACTCCCTTTCATATTCAGTTAGATACAGCATTGACTAATTTTATTTGAGGCACAAAGTAAATCCTATCATGCAGTTGTGACAGAAAATAGCTATTTGTTTTCTGAAACCCAGGATTTGTTAGCAGCCCAGAGAAATGATCTGTTTCATGTTTTAGCTGATGATGATTTTTCCTTGTATTTGCAGAGTTTTCAGTCTTTGATATTTGGGATACTTTGACAGTATAATAGTGACTCTTGTAGATCCTGAAGGAAAATCTGCAAATATGATTGGAAGATTCAGAAACAGCTGTTTGACTAACATTAACACTGGCTACTTCATTTGTTATTGTTGTTCTAACAATAGAAATAAAGAGAAACGAAGTCTAAACTCTGTTGTAGCTGTTGAAGAAGTAGAAAAAAACATCTAAATGGACTACCTAGGACTACCAAAGAACCTTGCTTCTGCCAGCCCTCTCTCAACATTATATTGAACATTATATTGACAGCTTCTGGTTTCCTTTAGGTTTCATCCAGCAGTAAAAATCATCAGTAATCTGCTTTACCTGACAGAAATTGCCAGTGTACTGTCAAACTTCAGCTCTGATCTGACTCATCTAAAATACATGCCACAACAAGCAATGGTAGCCATCTGCACTGTCCCCAGATTGTCAACAGAGCTCATTTTATGGCCCTGTTGTACCTTTTTATTGGCTGAACTGAGTCAAAGCTCTGAACTATAAAACATAGAAGAGGAAAGTGTTTCAGGAAACAGACAAATAAAATTGTATTTTGGAATGAATGGGAAGTTTTGCAAATGACAGAGCATCTAATTGCTCTGATTTGAACTCCAAACAATGATTTCAGATAGTATGGTAGCAATATAATCAAATTTTTCTATATCACAAATGAAGTGCTTTGCACTGAGGTCCCAGGTTATGAAAAATCAACCCTGGCTGCTCTGAATGATAACATTTCTCCACAGGCTTCAATACAAAGCCTAAGAAGTATCAGAGATCAAGTCAGCACAGCACCCCAATGAATATTCTCCCCAGCAGAAGGATTAAATAACTTAAACATTAATGAATGCAATTTAAAGAACAACTGACAGGTTTAACCTTCAATACATGTCATGATAATTATAAGGATACAGTATCGATAGAAAAAGATACAACAGGAAAAGAACAAAGAAGAAATTAACCTCCTTTTAGTTCATTCAAATTATCATTAACTTGGATTGAAATGGGAGAAAAGAGAAGATATTTATTAACCCCTCTATAATCCTCTCTTTATAGGATTTCTTAGTGTATGTCAAGAAAAGTCACCGAATTATTCTTATTAACTATTTATTTAAGACCAACCTGCCACACACCACATATGCATGTAGTGGAGGATGCTCCAGCTATCTAACCAAGACAGACAAAAAATAAAATGTAAACAAAAATGGAGAAATACAGCTATGGTCATGTGGCAGAACAGCAGTTACAACCATAACTCTGGTCTCTCCACCCAAGAGACCCAGGAGATCAGATGGACAGCCAGCCAACCATGTCTGTGGCATAGCAAGGGAAAGAAGGATCCGTTAGAGCCTCTTCAGTCCTTTCTGAAGATGAAAAAAATTCTGAGCAACCGGTATCTCTCAGTAACAATAAGTTCAGGTCTAATAGTTTTTAGTACAATAGGCAATATTAATGCCTAAAGCTTAGTCTACATCTAAGACTTCCAAGTATTTTGACAATATTCTAAATGGTGATTCTTCCTAGGTAAACGGTCTTGTGTCCTATTTATTCTAAAAATGTTATCAGTACTGTCATGGTTACTGTCTGGATAAATTAGCAATACATAAGTACAAAAATTCTGAGACTGGTTAGATTTAGAATGAAAGTAAGCAGTACAGCCTTGTATTTCTGTGACTAGAAAAAGCCAATTCTATGAGAAAGCCAGATGTGGATTTTTCTATTAAAAACATGTTCATCAGAAATCCGTAGTTAAACCAATACTGTTTTTGTCACTGTCAAGCTTTAAATCTCACTTATTAAAAATTGCATTGAAGTAGCAAAAAGACAAAGTACGGAATATAAACTAAGATGTGTATTTGAATTATTCATGGTGATGTGGAAAAAATAATTGATACAGAGAGAATAATAAATGTCCAAGGAGTATTCCTTTTGATAATTTTCACTTTTCTTTGCCTATTTTGTAAAAAGGGGGGAAAAAAAATCTAAATTACTTCAAGTCCTTTCCTGAACCAACACATTTTCTCTTTGTTGTATGTTTCTCTACTCAGCCAGAGATCTCTACTGAACCCAGAGATATCAGTGACAAATCTGCCCTGGCTTATCCATTAATACAAAGAAAAGCAAAACAAAAGAAAAAGACTTTCCTAATACCCTAGAAACTTGGAGAGATGATTTTCTACACTAGGAGGAAAAATACCAGCTTTCACTACTTCTAGCTGCTATCTAAAATACCCATGTACCTCATACCCTTTTATGACAAAAACAAAAACTCCAGTATTGAAGAGCTATTTAAGACTAACTCTTGCCATTTAGATACAGTTAGGAAAGGTCTACTGATATGTTTTGATATGTTTGCTAATGATAAGTATTAAGTAGATATACAACTCACTAGAGAATTTTCTACCAAATCACAGAGTTTTATAACTGCTTTGCAATGAGCTTGGCAGTACCCCAACAATCTATGTAACACTGGGGGAAGGAAGGGGTGGGTATTTAAAATTATTATTTGGAAGGTAAATATTTAACTCTGCCACAGAATTTACAATGATTGCATTGTCCAAACTTTAAGAATGTACTTTAAAGCTGATCACCCATCAGCCAAGGTTGATCACCCATCACCACCAAACCATAGTGAGAGCCACCAGATAAACTTCTCAGTTATCTGTTGCACATTTTCCTTTCAAATTGAGCACTATGTGTATGCATGTACCACTGCCTTCATCTCAGAGAAGTTCCAGTTTGTGGCAGCCCTCACCTGAAGAGTCTGGCTTTTCAGCAGGCATTATAAAAATTCAGGCTGTCAGCTCTGGAGGTCACTAGCAGGCATAACAATTGCAACAACTTCAACTAAAATGAAAAACTCAGCAGAACTCAGGAAAAATGTCTTTGTGAATTTATGGAAGGGGGATGTGTTGATTAGTTGATACTGTACTTTAGAAGCATACCTGACCATTATCAAAGTTAGATAAATCACAGTGGGAGCTTCAAGCTGGGGGTTATACTCTTTTTCAATTTCTGTGGTGAATGGAAGTATAAATGTTGTGAAGTACTACAGCTCATTATTCATAGCACTGTAGATAGTATAAAGAAGAAAGGAATGCATAAGCCTTTTTTATTCTTAATCTCTTAATTTTATTTCTTTAGATTCTCCAGATAAGGTGTTTTCTGATTCAACAGCAACAGTTACTAAGTACAGCTTTGAGTGTAGCTTTCAGTGTAGGACTGTGAAGGCCTTCCTTTCTTACAACAAATTGAAAATATCAAGGATATTATGGTAAAAATTGTAGCAAATAACCAGCTGGACTTGAAATACTGCATACTGCATAATTGTCATTTTTTTAGCTTCAGCTACAGAACTGAAAATACATTTTCTTAAAAATAATAATAATGGTTGTGCCTTAAAATCATTATATTGAGAATGAAGACCTATAGAAATTCAAGAATTAAGGAAGAGTGCATCTGTATATTTTTGTATTCATTTTAATAGGTTCTCTATAAAACACCAGACTAAATTAAAAACTGATATGATTCCAATTTCATGACTTAAGCTGAATCAAGGAATACCCTTTCTTGTATGAAAGAAAATGAAAATGCTGTGAGTTAAGAGATAGGAAAATGTTATTAAGAAAGGAATTCACTGGGGGGTTGATCTGCAAAAGCCTATGTTGGATGACCAAAGAAAGGAAGGTGGCTCAAGGTGCTTTTGCCCTTGCTTGAAATAAAAAATGATTCAGAAGGTGTAGGAAGGACCTGAAGTTTGATTACATCCTGCTTCCAGTTGTTCTCTCAACTCTCTCTCTCAAGTATGTCAGGGAAACTGTGAACAATTGTCCTCTTTCTGCTCACCTGTTTGTCTTTTTGAGAGAGCATCAGTGAGGAACTATTAATAACAGTGGTTTTACCCTACCAAAATATACTACACAGTGTAGGAGGACAACAGAACTGGAGCAGCACTCTAGTCTCAGCCTCATCAAGAGATCCATCTGAACGCTGAGAATAGCAGTTATAAAACTCAAGTCAAGATGGTGACAATGCTACACCTTCTGATGAAGGATTGTAGCTAAAACAGCACGTGAAAAGGCTGAACATGCCTTGTACCATATCCCAGGTGTTAGCTATTTGCTGTTTAGAAATCTAGCAATAAAAAATCACCTATAGAGCCAGATTAACTGCCTTGTAAAAAATACCTTTTTGCTGCTAGTCTGCATTGCTTGAAGTGGTGAGCTTCTTTCTCCTTATAAGTAAGAATTTCTCCTTACTTAGTAAGACTTTCTCCTTACTAAGAGAATTCTAACAGCTTCACTGCCATGAAATAATAGGAGCCCAATAGCAGAGTTTCTCATCGTAAAGATTGTCTTGTAAGATTTGATCAGCCCTTTTCTCAAATTAGTTACCCAAACTCTGTTACTTTTTTCTGAAGAAAAAAAAATATCTTTATAATAAAAATGCAAAAAGGCAAAAACGTGTCAGTCAAAGAAGCACACAAGAGAACACAATAATTATATGAAACCTTAGAAAGTACTTTTGATAAACTCACCATCATCAGCTAAAGTATGCTAAAAATCTGTCTATTCAACCTAGAGCCCAGTTAAACTGGGGGGCAGGTTACAAAAGGCTGAAATGAGCTGTGAAGGAAAGAAGAGAGTAGTTATTTCTTTCACAAAAACCCATAAGTAAAGATTTTCCTAGAACGGGAGATGTGCTTCAGCTGAAAAGCAATGATCTGAAGATTTCATGGGAGGACAACTCTTTTACCTTAAAGGGGGTGATTTAGGCAGTTGACTTTAATCCCCTGTTAGCAAAGACCAAAGGTCTGGAGAATAATACTGATGATGTCATGTGTCTTATTGCTAGGAAGTGAGAGAACTGAAAATGTCTAGGAAACTGCCAATATCTGACAAGTTCCTACTGATGGTAGGAAGCTGTTCCACACAGTTATATCCACCCCATCTTTTCCCTGGACTGAGAAAACTTCACTGTCCAGCTCCTCTCTATTGGTCCATTCAAATCAAACCAGCCTCCTTTCTTCTTACTGCTAAGGCTTCTCTGCTGTTCAGGGCTTGTTTCCTTGCACCACTATTTTCTCAGCATTATCTGAAATGATGAGTTTGTGAGGCAGAAATGCTTTAAGAGGCAGGAGATGCTGTGTTCCTTTTCTAACTATGTTGCTGCCCTTTTTATAAGCAAGTCATTTTACCTTCTGGCTTTTTTCCTTAACTCTACCTGTGTCCCTTATATTATGATTCCCAGTTCAAACTTGAGAAGGTGAATGGTGTTCGAAACATTGGGCATGCATCAACATCCATTTGCTTCTTTCAAGCAACCTGGACCAGGAAATCTACTGAATATGTCTTCCTGCATACTGAAAGAAAGGGAATGTGATCTTGCATGATATTGAGCATCTTCTGATATAGGCTGAGTGCACTAACATTTGCTGAAGCCTACACAGAATTCAGACTGGCAAAGTCTCTCAGTCTAGTTAGCAATTTAAAAGACAAGTCACCATATTTCTAATAATTTAAAGAATAATGACAAAAGCTAGAGAATAATTCTTGTTAATATATTGAAATCAGCCAAGGGAGGCTAACTATTATCACAACACAAAAAAGGAAATACTAAAAGGAAACAAGGATGGAAGGAGTAAGGTCTAGTTGATCTTGAAATAATATCTTTACCCAGTTTTTGCCCAAAGATGTTATAAAAAATAATGCAGACCAAACAATTTGTATAAATGCTGATTTATACTAATCTTTTTCTCTCACTGTAAGCACACCACAGTAACTCTAGACATATGGGCTTTGCAAATGGTATCCAAGCTGTGCGTAGTTCTAACCGATCTGTTAAGAAACTGAACAATTAGACTAACTATTTGCTATCCATGAAGAGAAATAAAGAAGTTCAGACAATTTACAGAAATACTGTTTTAATTTGGGAAAATGTCTCTGCTTTATTCTCATAAGCAATGCTAGTTTCCTAAGATGGACAAACCAGGAAAATCTGATTTCGTCAACACACGTGGTAGATATCAGAAGCCAAACTTCTTAATTTGTTATACATAAAGTTGTAATAACCAGAAGAGCCTTTGACTTTGTCCTAAACATTTTTGCTAACCCACATCATCATCCAAAGAAACCGAGAAGGTGATTAGAGACACGCATAGAAGCAAGTCAGTAGGGATTGGTGGTTTTATGGCCAGTTACATTTATCAGCATTAAAATCTAGAAAGTGTTAGGAAAAACACTGGAAATACTCTGTGATTTCTTGGAGTGCAAGCTTTATCCAGCTTTAATAAAGACATCAAAAATAGTATTAATTTGCTAAATACGTAAAGGGCCAGGTTGAGATTGTCTTAATAACCACAGGCTTACATGAGTTCAGACAGTCAGAACGTAGCCAGAATATGAAATGCTGCCTGAAAGAGTTATAGAAAATAATGTCAGGAAACTCACAGGGCTTTATATGGCCCCCTTGCCATACAGCAGGATCAGCTAGAGTTGCCTCCCAATTAACTGCTGATGACTTCTCTGGGTTATGGATTAAGCATGTTGCAAGAGCATAGGGACCTGGATGGAGCATACCCACTGGGGTAGGGCTGGCTCAGGGGTCCCTGCCTCTCCAGCCAGCTGTGTCACCAACCTACTCTATTCTCCGTTATGTTCTCATTGTGTGTTCCCACTTGCATACATTTTGCCTATGGGTACTTTTTTTTTTTTTCAGGATACTCTTGATAATCAAGAGCTGACTAGGCCCGCACATATAAATGTATTGATGAAGTAAAATTTCTCTAACACAGAAGGTATATATTTGTAGATATTTTATAGATATAATCCTCTTAGGAAAAGAGAAATGTGAGATTGTCATTAATTGTGTTATTAAAAAACATTTTAAAGTTGTTCCTGGGAAAAAAAAAAATAAAAATCAATTTATATAGTGTTCTCTGAATAAGTCTGTAATTCATTCATAATTTGACATTTTTGCCTTGTAGCATTTGTCTTAAGCAAAACAAAAGACAAGCCATTTTGTCCCTGTTTGAATTGGTTATAGATGCCAGGTCAAATTTTGAAGAGTTTGAAGCTCAATCAAGTTTTGATGAATTTGAGCAGAAATAAAGAGTATTACTGCTGGGGCCTGACTTACCTTGATAAGCAGCTACCCATCAGCTTAGTCCTGCTAACTTTAGCCTCTCATGCTTTTCCTTCAATAGCTAAAAACCATGTTTGAGAAAAAATACCTTGCCTAGAGACTCTGTGAAGATAATTTCCTTTGGACATATTGAGCTGGGGAATTAGCTATGATAGCTTCTAGATACATCAAGTGTATCCCTTATGCTATCTGATTTTATCTATTTTATATTGTAGATATCGATACCAAGCAGATTGCAGTGAAATAAACACAGAATTTTCAGTTTTATATTTTAACATTTAAAATCTTATCAGTTATCAGTATGCAGCATTATGAAAATGGATGTAGATGATGATCTAATCCACCTACCTTTCTGGTGGCCAGATTTTCGGTAACAAAAATGTACATATTTTCTAGACTGACATACCCATTTAAAATACTTCTACTTTTCTTTCGTAAACTGACAGCAAATTGTCTTTCTGTGCTAACTGTGCTTATTTGTTAAAAAGATTTTCTTCATGCTAAAGAAGCTAGAACCAACATGACCTTGAGGGTGATCAATTTAAATACAAAATTGCATTTTTAGACACAACAGTTATTTCTCCTGAAAGCCTCCTGGTAGCAAGCCTTAAACAGGTATTGACTTCCTAGTTCTTTAACCTTGCAATTTGTAAGATACATATTATAAAATGCTTAGATCCAAGCAAATCCTTAACTTGAATGTGTAATGATTTCAGTGATTTAAGTGCAACGTGAAGAACTGCATCCACAGATGGCCAATCCTATTCATTTATAACTTATTTGTTTGCCATTTTTATTAATTTATAGCTTCTGCTTGTTAAAAAAAACATGTAGAAATAAATTAGTCATGCAATTGCATTTTCAAATTCCTTATGCGGTTGATTTTGGGTCCATTAAAAAAGCAGGTCCTTTTACTTGTATGTTCTCTATGAGCAGTCCCAGATGTATTAGAAAAATCTGCAAATGCTTCTGTCTGTCAGTTATTCCGGACTTACATATTGAACCACTGAGCTGTCCCAAGCTAGGAATTCAACTGAAAGGAAAGATTTATGGGACTGAAAAAACAACAGAGACTACCTGGTGGGATATATATTTATTGGGAACTGGTTCAAAACAATTCTTAAAAAGATTGTTTCTATTAAAATGAATTCTCATATTCAGTTTTCCAATTTCACAGTATTTTCCATTTAAAGGTTTGGAAACACCTTGCAGCTACTACTAAAATAAGTCTATGATATCTCTGTGAAGAAGAGAGAAATTATTCTCATGTGGTTCAGACTGATTCAGCACTGCTTGTAATAGTGACAGGTTTCATCTTGATTCTTTTTTTTTTCTGCGAGTAGAGATTGCTCATGTGTATAACCTGTTTACGGAAAAGTTTATACCTAGAGACTGCTGCAAAGGAGACACAAGTGATCTTAACTGACTAAATAATAAAGAGGAAATTTAATGTGCAACAAAGACACCATGAAGCACAGAAAAGAAACAAAATGTTAGCATAGAAAAAAAAAATAAATTATAACCTTAGAATTAAAATCACCATTATTACAGAATTCAAATATACATAAGGAATTATTGGTGTATATCAACTTACTGAAAACAAACTTTGGAATCAGAATGAAGACATTCTGATATTTTGCTTCTTGTTAGGAAAAAAAAAAAAAAAAAAAAAAAAACTTTTAATTTTTGGTACTATAGATATTATTTTTTCCTGTGTCAAGAAAATGCAATGTGTATTTCAGTTGTGGTTATTGTGACTATTAGACCTATCAGGAGGTTTATGCCAAACATCTATATTTCACACAGGGATATTCACCAGTAGTGAGAGGAGCGAGGGGCGGAGGAGTTAGTGAAGGAGGTAGTAGCTTTCTCATTAGCAGTGCCTGGTTTTGTAAAAGCTCCAATTACATGACGACCAAGCATGCTCTACTGTTCTGCTCCTATTAGTGCTGCAACTTCATCCAGCCTAGATGTGGCTTCAATACAACACTAACATTACAGAAAAACAAGCCCAGGAAAATTTAGCTGCTACAGCCTGTTTATCAGAATGCTTTTCATCCTCCCACAGTTGAATTTTGCAGTATTTACTAAACTGTTTCTAGGGAAAATTAGGAGCTGGATCTCACTTCTGTAGCTGAATCTACTTACTCTTAAGTGATTTGGATCTTAGGATCTAAATCCCTTAGTAAATCAAGAGGCAGTAAATCCAGTCAATTTCCCTGTAAAAATCCTTCACTGTTTCTTGCTGGGGAAAACAGTGAAATTCACCTTCCCAGTAAAGTCATCAAATATCAGATTTGCTGATTTCCAAGGAGTACCTCATTGTCCCTATGGACTCCTCTCAGGTTTGGGACAAGAGCCTTCTCTACCTTTCCTGCTGAAGCTGTGCCACTGTGCAATGAAATATTTAGTGGGGCCAGAAAAGGGAAATACGAGTATGTGCATGAGTAGTTTATGACTTGCACCAAAAGGACAAGGCCTGAGAAGACAAGAACCCTACATTTTATACTTGTAGCATAAATATTTCTGCATTTTGTTCCCTTACATGAAGCTATTATGGGGTAAACAGCCTATGACGCAGGGCTCTAATCTTGCTCACAGCTGAAGCCTCTCTCTGTTGGCACTCAGCTCAAAAGTTTGCTCTCTTTTTCTCAGGGCCCTACAACTTTCTTATCTGAGCTGTTCCTAGCTTTCCTCTTCATCTGGTTTTGTACTGCTTCTAGCACTTCTTTGTTCCCACACATGCAAAGATGTAGTAGGTCCTATGAATTCTTTGTGCCTCAAATATAACACACATCAGTACAGTACAGGACTGGTAGGTCAGGCATGTCTGGGAAATATTGAACCTATTGCACACAGGTCCTGGAAAAAATACCTACATGTTTTTCATAGGCCAGTTGATTTTTCCACACAGAAGTATTAACATTCTGTAATCAGATCACTTTTCATCATTTGATAAACTAAGAACTTTGAATTAAATTCTTCGTTAGTTATTGTATCGTGCATCCTCTCCAGCACTGAAATCATTTTTGTAACTCCTGTCTGCACAGACTTAGATTCGTGAATAGTATTTAAAAAATATAGCCACAGGAAATGTATGCCTCATTCTAAAACCAATCTCAGCAAAGCTACATACTGAAGGTATGTTTTTACATACTGCTCTTACCCAAATCACAGAGGGTTGGTTTTTGTTTGTTTGTTTGTTTGTTTGTTTGTTTGTTTTGGTGGAAACTTCTGGTGAATCAAAAGTACTCTGACCCCTGCAGGTGCTTTGGGAGATTGATGTGAGTGTCCTGAGGCTGACAGACCAGAATTTTTGAAGAAACATTTTACAAAACGTCTTGCTCGGTGCATTGATATGCCCAGGAGTATCACCAGTTTGCCATGATGTTCAGAGCCTGAGTGCTTGGCTTGCTAATACGACCTCCAGTGCTCTCCTGTCTTACTGCTTTACAGAACACAGCAATGAACCGTGTTGTGTTTTGTTTCCTCTCAAATGGATTCGCTGGATTTGTTTATACCAAAACATGGGGCCTTTAATGAGATCACCTTATCATTTGCTTTCCAACTCTGTTTGAAAATATTGTATTGTATTAGTTCAAATGCTGATGCCTGGTAGATGGTTGCTTCTCATTGTCCATTACTTTTTGAGATATGTCAGCTAAATGGCCCTAATCCATGTAGTGCATGCTGTATGGGCGGCATTTCATCACAATAATGTTGTACTGAAAAACACAGACCAAGACAAGTGCCTTGCAAGCTACTGGGGCGAATTTAAACATTTGTAGCTCTTGAAAAATAAACTTTTGAAACTTAGTTTAAATTCTGAATGGATCCGAATACAGTCAGCCATTCTGATATGATGAAGACGTCATTATTTTTAATAGAGAAAACGCTTTATTTTTCACCGTCGGGTTACACAGCTGCACTGTTTCCATTAGAAAAGGGCCTATGATGGTGATGAGGAACCTTTGCTACAAAGAGACACTTCGGCTGGAATGCATGAGGGTGATTTACAGGGCTTTTTCCGCAGCAAAAAAGATACACCGTTGCTGACAAAGCTTTACTGTAGCGCTCCTGTTGCTGGCAGCAAGTTGCCTTTTACCTTGCCCCCACGGAGCAGATCTCCCATGGACACCACAAGTGGCCCTTTCTCAGAGAGTGGGCGTTTGGGGGAACCGTGCGAGCCATGCCTTGGCACCCTCCTGAATCACCTAGATTAAGTTTCCAGAGCCTCCCTCCTAAAATCTCCCTCATCGCTGGCACCCGTGCGGGCAACCGACGGCTCCCCGGGCTCGGCGCTGCGCAGCTGCCCTCGCCCCACCTGCCGAGCGAGCCGCTTCGTCCCCTCCATCCCCACAACTCCGTCACTCTCTGGCGGCGGAGCAAGCCTCCCGCACAGCCCTCAGGCCCCCCGGGCCGCCGCGGAGAGCCTGCCCTTCCCTCCCGGAGCCGCCGGCGGGGCTGCGGTGGGGGCAGCCTCTGGGCAGCAGCAGCAGCGGCTCCCTGCGTGCGGCGGGGCACGGAGCCCCTCCGCCTGCCGGCCCTGCGGGGGCGCCGCCGGCCGCGGGGAGCCCGGGACGCGGCCGCCGTGCGAGGGGCGGCGGGGAGCGGTCCGCAGAGCCCCGGCGCTGACGGAACGGGAAGGGAAGGGACGGGACGGGACGGGGCGGTGCGCGGGGGGCTCCCCGTCCCGCACCACTCACTTGGGGGAGGAGGAGGAGGAGGAGGAGGAGGAGGAGGAGGAGGAGGAGAAAGGGGGGGGGTGCGGGGCCCCTCTCCGCCCACGGGGTCCCCCCGGGGTCCTGCCCGCCCGCCTCGCCCCGCTCGGAGTCCCGGGCGGGGGAGGGGAAGGGAGGGGAGGGGCGGGACGGGACGGGGGGAGGCGGCGGCCGCCGTGGGGCCCAGGCTGCTGCCGCCGCCCGCCTCGGCTGCGTCGCTCCCCGGCCCCGGGAGCTGGGGGGAGAGGGAGAGGGAGAGGAGGAGGAGGAGGAGGAGGAGGAGGAGGAGGAGGAGGAGGAGGGCGGGGCCCGCCGGGCAGCTAGCCAATAGGAAGGCGCGGAGGGGCATCGGGGGCGGGGAGAGGGCGATCACCGCCCAATGGGGGAAGGGCAGAGGGCGCACTCGGAGCGGGGCGAGTCGCAGGCAGGAGGCGAGTCGGGGCTCGGGCGGCGAGCGGGGCGCAGCGCGGGGAGCGCGGCGGAGCACGGCACAGTGCAGCGCAACACCACCACTAGCAGCAGCACCAGCAGCAGCAGCGCCCAGGGGCTCGCGGGCGCCTGCCGCTCACCGGCCTTAGACGGGACCGCCGGGGCCGGGAGCCGCGGGACGGCCGGACCGACGGACGCCGCTTCCCGAAGGGGGCAGCGGGCGGAGCCGCCGCCGCCCGGCGCAGAAGTTTGGCTGAAGCGGCCGCCGCCGAGCGAGGAAACTTTCCTCGGGGGGCCGCAGGCGGGGGCGGCGGGAAGGAGCCGCGGCACGCTCGGGTCCGCCGCCCGGCGCGGGGGCTCCGGCGGGGCTCCCCCCGGCGCCGGGATGTACCTGGCAGCGGTCTCGGCGGGGAGGAGGCGCCCGGGCGGAGACGGCGGAGGTGGCGGCGGCTGGCACCTGGCGGCGGCGGGGTGGCTGCTGCTGCTGGCGCTGCTGCTGGGCGAGTCGGGGACGCGGGCGCTCGTCTGCCTGCCCTGCGACGAGTCCAAGTGCGAGGAGCCCAAGAGCTGCCCCGGCAGCATCGTCCTGGGCATCTGCGGCTGCTGCTTCATGTGCGCCCGGCAGCGCAACGAGAGCTGCGGGGGCGTCTACGGGCTGCACGGCGCCTGCGACCGGGGGCTGCGCTGTGTCATTCGCCCGCCGCTCAACGGCGACTCCATCACCGAGTACGAAGTGGGCGTCTGCGAAGGTGAGAGGCGGACGGAGACCCCCTTCCCCGGCCCTCCTCCCCCCGGTCCCCGGCTCCTCCGAGACCCCGACCCCCGGCGGCGGGACCCGAGGCGGGGCCGCCCCGCTCCGCCCGAGGTGGGGAGCCCGGGGTCGCCCCTCTCGGCTCCTACTCCGCTCCTGCTTTGCTTTGCTCTGCCCGCCCGCCGCCGCCAGTGCGGCTTTCGGGCCCTTCTGCCCGACAGACTGCTGAAAAGTTTTTTTTACCCTTTAGTTTAGTAGCTTAAGCTAACGTCGAGTGCTCCCAGTTTTATCCCCTCCTTAGTAGCTCGCTGGCTCCTCGGTAGCTTGCGTCAAGCCGGCCAGCTACTGATCCCCTGCTCGGGTTGCTCGATAAGAGAGGACCTGGCAGCGGCTTGCCAGATTGAGATCAGGGGAGGTCAGTGCTGCACGCATGATGTCTGTTCCGGATTCCTCCTCTGTAAGGAAACACAAAGGCTGATCATCTGTTGTGAAGTTTTCCTTCCTGTTCCTGTCACTTAATATCTGCCCGCCCGCACACGCTGGGTGCACGATAAGGCAGGCTGGCTTTTCCCTGCTCTCACAGCAAGAAGGATCCCTAGGCCCCGGCTCTTCCCCAAGTCTCCCCGGCTGCTCTCCCGCTGCTTGCGAGGTGATGAGCGAGCACGGAGTGCGAGAGAAGTTTGTTCACACCCCCTCTTCAAATTGTGCGTCTATTGGAGTACTTAAAATTTCTTCTCTGCTATTTTACAAAAGGCCATGGAGAAGTCTTTTAGTCTCCCTTGTTTTGCCCTGTCCCTCCAGCTCTCTCTTCCCCCAAGTCGAGGGAAAACATGGCGCTGTAAAGAGATTACAAATAACCAGTAGTTTGGGATATGTATAAATGTATGTGAGACTTAGAGTGCAAGCTTCGACAATTCTGGAAAATAAGAGCAAGGCTTGCTCCTCTCGGCGGGTAGAGGGCAGTAGAAAGTCCAGAAAGCTGTTGAGACAGCATCTGTCCAAAAACTTGCATTTAAAATGATATACTGTTTTGAGAGAACTAAAACTGATCCTTTTTAGTGATCATCTGACCTTTATTCTGGTACAGGTTATTATCTGAAGCTCCGTTCACCTTGCTCACAAGTGAATTGTATCAAGCCAGGGTATCCTATCTGTAGCTGTCACTTGGATAGGGCTGGCTTCAGGGTTAAAAGCTCCGTTAAAGAATTAAATATGGCTCTGAACTGCTTTGAAGACCTTCGTTGAGTCTGTGAGGCTGATTGTGTATGTTGCTGTAGACTTTTTTTTTCTTTTTTTTTTTGACGTGTTGGTAAAGTTATATTTAAATGAAAAGTTCAGGTATATAGAGAAAAGGTTCTTCAAAAAACCTACCTTGTTTTGGATGAATTTCTCTTTTCACATGTTTTTAAGCAAAAGACTGTCTTAAATGGGTTGTGTTTTTTTTCCCCTCCCTTGGTTAAAGGAAATAAAAGCCTACAGTCATTAACTGTCTCAATGTTCCAGCTCCCTTACTGTATCGCAGTATGGACGTCTCTGGCAGTTTAGGAGTATTTCATTCCTTTGAAGTGATGCAATCTGTACGTTGCTGTAGTTCAACTCGTAACACGTCCCATCTACTGTTGAAAATAGTATGAAGCATTTGTTGGCAAGACCGCGTTTCAATTAGTGTTGTGGTTAGAAACTAGTTCCAGCTGTCCCTATAGGAATAGTCGGGGAGATAACTTATCTATTTAATTTTCATTCTCGTAAATGAAAAGCAACTGAGCTGAACTGTCAGCCTAATAAATAGTACTGGAATACCTATTAGTGAATAGTCAGGAAACTGCCTCTTTCCAAGCAACAAAAACAACTGTGTTGTTCTTTATGGCGTGTATTGTGTATGAGGCTTCACAGCGAGGGGAGGACTTAATGTACTACCTCCCTTCGCTGAAATAAGGCTGACTATCCCTGTGTTTTTAATTGCTGTGACCAATTGACAGTTGTGCAGTTTACATGCACGTGTGAAACAGAATGGGATGGTGATATGTGAGGTATCAGTAATACTAAGCAGTGTTTTTCCTTTATCTCTTTTTAAAAAAAAAAAAAAAAAAAAAAAAAAACGAAGACTGCTTTTCTCTTAATCCTGTCTTTTGGGAGTGTAAGCCCTATGGTACCTTGGTACCTACCCCAGTTCAGGGAGGAAGAAATTAAAGTGATTTGCGGAACTGTGTGAGTAGAAACTGATGGGTTTTCCTCTCCTTCCCGTCTCTAGCCTTCTATTTCAATACAATTTTTTACACTGAAATGACCCCTACTGGCTACAGTTATAAGCATTATTTTTTCTTAATTTTTAATCTTGGGTGTGATGCTCTAGCGTAGTTTAGCATATCAATGCATATTTCGCTACAGAAAACTCAAAGCTGTAATTACACCCGGTAAAAATATTTGCATGTTAATTTGGTATTAGTATTAAATATGGCGAGTGCATTAACATTCTTAAGTGAGCTGTGTGATGTCTGATGGAGAAGTTTCCATGGAACCTGCCACTGATGGCCACTGTTTCTGAAACTAGAAGTAATTGATTTTTATTTTTTTTTAAATCATCACTTACTGATGAAATTTGTTACTATTTCTAGGTTCTTTTCTTCACCCATTTAAGGCCTGAAGAAATTCCCTAGTCACCTTCCCATGTTAACTGTTCAGGCCTTCATGCGGTTCTAAGGCTTAATCTGTGGCATTATCGTGATGTCTACAGATGCCCTTCCTGCATTTATTTTACACTTCTGTAGTTGTATTCTTGGTAAAGTTTTCTTAGGTCAGTTTTTCCAGGCACAGCTGCGTACTTCTTCTGAAAGCAACCTTGAGAGACTTTGAACACCTCCAGCCTCTTTTGACTTTGCAGGGGAGCTGTTGGATTGGATCGATGAGGTGTTGAGAGCATAGAGCTGGCTAAGAGCCAAATGCTCTTAGCGTTGAGAAACTGTGAGCTCAAAGCAGGGACCACTCTTGCTGTCTGCCTTTGGGGGCACCACCTCCTAATTAGCCGAGAGTTCCCTGGGAGGGCCTTGGCCTTGGCTTCAGCAGTTGTCTGGCTGTGCAGAGCTCCTTCTTTCTGGGGAATAAGAAAGCTTTGGGAAATCTCTGATGTAGGAGTTTGGTTTTGAAGGCATTTCTTGTGATGACTCTTCTCTCATCTAAGTTTTGACACTTCCACAATTTCTGGTGCTCTTGGAAGAAGAGGCCTTGATTGCTTTGCTAAGCTGCTCTAAGGCATAACAGCAGCATATGAAATAACACTGAAAATGAGCTGGAATTACTTTATTTTTAACTGTGTAATAAAAGCATGGCTTAAGTTTTTATGATACACTTGAAATGAGAAGTTAACAAAACTGCTAGTTTTACTGTGGTCTTACGTTCCCTTTAAGACCATACTTCCATACGAGCTAGCCCCTAGGTATCTGCTGTAAAACATATTTGCTCCAGTAGCTTACTGATAGCATGGAGCAGAGAGGGCTTGTTTGTTTTATTTTGGGGGTGTGTACAGTTACTGCTGTTTTCTTTTTGCTACTGTAGGCAATTTAAGGCTTGTCGCAAATACTTGAGGCTTGGCTGCCTAGTGCATAGCTTCTGAGCAGGGGTTCAGAAGCTGCTGTCACTGATTTTAGGCAAGCATTGAGACATATGCAAGTTCTTCCCATAGGAAGATGGTAGACATTTTCCCTCCTGTGCCTTGTCCTGGTCTGTTTCACATATCTACAGCTCTTTGGGAGCATTATTGTCCATTTGATCCCTTTCTGGGAGAAGAGGGAAGCTTTGGTGTCTTCTGCACCCCTCACATTTGAGCTTACAGTGGACTACAGTTTCCTCCCCTAGAAACCTGTGATAGAGAATTTTATAGGTAATGAGAAGCTGATGAGAAGATAGTCTTGAAAATGTTTCTTCTTGTGTTGGTGGTTTTGTTTTATCCCAAAACGGGGAGAAGGGGAGCTAAGCTTCTTTTATTTGAGCATTAATTTCACAAATGCAAATGGAGTTCTGCCTCTGTTTTTGTCCAGTAAGAGTGGCTTGCTAATATTTGTCTAACACCAGGAGGGCTGTTACTTGTAACTTGTGTAGCTGGTACCCTTGGAAGAACCTTGTTTTCAGTCCTGTGCTCTGTATCTAATGGGGGCAGTGAACACATAGCCAGGAACATAATACTCCGTTTCCATATGACTTCCATACAACATGCTTGGCTTCTTGTGTTGCAGTCCAGACCCCTAAACATCACCTGACTGTTTGCTTTGAGTACAAGTTACTTAAGTTTGGGATATTTAGAAGCTGTATATGAGTACCCTGGTTGTTTATATACATTTGATTGAAACAGTGTTGCCCAGGTTTCTTACCTCTTTTTGTTGTTGTTTAACTTTGTTACACAGTGAATGGCTGGGGAAATACCCATATAGTCCTGATGCTTGTGTGCCTGCAGAGAACTTCTTCCACTAACTTCATGTCAAAACAGATCTAATTGGGGACTTAAGTGGTGCACGGGATGATTGTTGGCATGAAGACAGACAAAACACAAGGTTCAAAGGCTGTCAGTAACCCAGGCTCTGGTTGGGGGGAGAATGACACTTAAATTATTCATAGTATCGAAGAAATTATAATAAAAATTATTGAACATTTGTGGCTGGAATTAGTGGTAGTTCCCTGATATCAGTTTCTGATGTGCCAGTCTTAACCATACTTAACAGTCCCCTCTCCTCAGTCCCCAGAAAATGCTTATGTAGGCACATACTGACTTCTTATATAAAGACTGGGTAACTTACAAGCTGTTTGTACTCTGGTTTGTGTCCATACTGAAATCTCAACATCAGTAAGAACACGTAATGCTGAGTGTGTCATGGAATTTGAATCAGGTCAGGTGCTTTTTTGACTTGGAAATCATTTCCTCTCTGTTTCTGAGCATTGTTTCAATTTTAGGAATTGCTTGGTTTCTGTATTTCAACAAAAATGAAACGGAGAAGCCCAACTGATACGTGGAAGGATATTGATACAGGAATTGGCAGACTTCTGCTGTTTTATATCGGCACAGTTAGTTTAAAACTAGAAATCTTTCAGTGGATAGACTGAATGGCTAAATCTCTTAACTTCTGCTGGGAGGAATATTCTTTTTATTGTTTTTTTTTTTTTTTTTTTTTCTTGTTTGTTTGAGATGAAATGGCTTCAAAAAATTAAAACATTTGACCCTACTTCAAGCATCCTCTGGTGATTAATGTTTTTTGTCCTTTAGAAGATGGTTGTTTCTTCAGCTTCCCCCAAATCATTCTTCTTATAAAGATTATTAAAAAAAAAAAATACCTTCAAATTCACTAGATAGTTTGGCTGGAGCTAGTAGAATGATTACTTGTAATTTCTGTAACCCCAGGCATGTTTGCTTCTTTAAGTACCCTGTAGCTGATGCAAGAACACTCTCATAATTTAACTTCTCACATAGCGTTTAGTCAACCAAAATGCCATTTGACTGACAGGCATATTTTGCAATAATTACTCCATTAATATGGTTCCAAAATGCCTGCCTCTTCCCATCCTTTCCTTGCCCGCCACCCCCTCCCTTCCCCAAGTATTCTTAATCTCCATGAATAAAGTTTATAGCATCTTGCAGGAAGGACCACATGTTTCTCTGTTTTAATGGATTAAATGCATTGTAGAAATGACCTATTAAATGTCTCATGACTTGCAAACTGCTTTCATTTGAGAATCCGTTTAATCCACAGAGAACATAAACATGGTAATGGTGAGTTCACAGTTTTGCCCGAGATGTCATGTGACAGCAATTGTACAGCCTGGCTGAATTACATTTTAACTCCGTCTTTTGGTATATATGTATATATATAATCTGGAAAATGACTAATACTGACAGAAAGCTTGTATGTATGGAGAAACTTACCAATATAAACTAAGATGTAAAGATAACTTTGTATAAAGGCTATCTAGATTAAATTCCACATAAGCATACGGATGATTAAAAGATGGTCCCTGAGGGAATTATCTAAACAGACTAGTTTTGCCATGTTTGGAGGATGCAAGCCTTTAGCAATGGATTAAGATGAATGGAAGCAGTTCACGCCTTTACCAGAGGCAATATTCAGTCTCCAGCAGCTTTCACTGGTTATGCTGGGTACTTGTGAATCTGCAGATCATGTTAACTCTGTGTAGGTCATGAGGGTGTTGATCTTATAGTCAGAAAGCAAACAGGAAAGCATAGGGTTGAGGACAGGAAGAAAAGCACTGACTCATAGGCATGCACCCATTCCCATGTTGTTACTAACTTCTGAAATTTTGTGTCTTTGTATTACTGGCTACCTTGGCACTGATAGAATTTCTAATAGTTTTTTTAATTACCAAATGTAATGCTTCTGAATCTGGAAATGCCTGCTCTGTTGGATCACTTGTTCTTGCAACTAATTAAACTTAGAAGTTGTGCTACAGCATATACTGTCTTTTCTTCAGGCTTTCGTTTTTGTCTGCATCTCCTTCCAGGAAGGATGGATGTATGTGCGTAGAGGTGTTTTTTCCCTCTCTGATAAGCTGTTGATAAAGAGCTGGGTGTCACTGAATGGCTGAAGTTAGAAGGGAGCTTGGGACCCCCTGCTCAAGCAGGGCCACCTGGAGCAGGTTGTCAAGGACCACGTCCAGGTGGCTTTTGAAGATCCCCAAAGAGGGAGGTTCCACAGCCTCCTTGGGCAACCCATCGCTTTGTCACCTGCACAGGAGAGAAGTGTTTCCTGGTGTTTAGATGGTACCTCCTGTGCTCCAGTGTGTGCCCACTGCCTCTCATACTGTCCCTGAGCACTACTGAAAAGAGCCTGGCTACTTGAGCGAGCAGAGTAGTCCCGGTGCTGCCTCACCAGTGCTGAGCAAAAGGGAAGGATCCCCTCCCTCAGCCTGCTGGCAGCTCTCCTCCTCATGCAACTCAGGATACCGTTGCCCTTCTTTGCCACAAGGGCATGTTGCTGGCTCGTGGTCAACCTGCTGTCCTAGTAATTATCCTGGTGGTGTTACATGTGCTAACGTAAAATGTGCTGCTTTGATAGTATGAAGAGCCAAGCTGATGTCTTATCTCTAAATTGGTATTTAGAAAAAGAAAAAAACCCTTTTGATGCTAACTCTAAATTCAGGATATTCAGAGTTCTTTTGTAGTCTTCTCTGACTAAGTAATTGGATGCAAGCTTCTCACTTTTGTAATTCCTGTGAAACATTATGTAATTCTGGTGTTCAGTGATGCTGTGTTAATAACTGGGGGCAAAAGTGACAAAAGGCTTGGAATATCAGCTCGTTTCTAATAGCGTGGACTCTTCTGAGCACAGGCTGCTTTATTCATAGCATTGATCCAGAATTTGTCTTAGCAGACAACTGGAGAAAAAGTTTTGTCTTTGCTTTTGAAGAGCAATGTCAGCAAGCTGCCGGTTAGCTGCTTGTTTGCAATGAAGTCACAGCATATGGCTGTGCATGCCGGCTTCCGAGGTGCATGAGCAAGGTGTGCAACTTGAAAAACATTGGAACTTCAACCTCCTTTGGAAAATGGACATAAAGGTTTGGCCCTTTCCTGTGGCTTTACCAATACATTATTTTTTTCAGTCGTTTTCTAGAGCTGAAGGAAAAATCTGCTAGGACAGCTGAAACATTGCTATCCATGCTCACCCTAATCAGAGGAGTACTGGCAGAGGCTCTGTCTGATAGATTAAGCCCTAGTACACTGTAGTGTTTTCAGTCAACTGTTTACAAACAAGTTGTAGTTCTGTCCATAAGACTAAAATAAATAATTTGCAGGTCTCTTTCTCAGGTACATAAATGTCTAGGAGTCAAATCTCACAGCTTTAATTCTTCATCATTTCAGGCCGTCTTTGGGGCAGAAGCTGATGGAAATATCAAAATTCAATCCTTTTTTTTTTTTTTTTTTGGAGGGGGAGCACAAATAGTGAAGGTCTGTGGTTCTTTTTTTTTTTTTTCTTTGCTTTTTAAAGCACAGGGTACCTGGAGGTCTGAAACATTGTAGGCACTACAGACAAGGGAAAAACTTAAAAACTAAAATAATTGGCCAAATTGTATGCTTTACTTAACACTTCCATTTATTTATTTCCTTTCCTCATGGCTTCTGTGGAGTTTCTGATAACTGAGTGGAAAGCTGGTTTGCGTAAATACTTTCTGCATTCTTCAGGATGAAATAACTGCCTTGAGACACGTGGAGAGCTGCTGCAGTGAAAATCTTTTTCACTGTACTGGGGATTTGATCACTTGAGATACAAGTTCTAGTTCGAACAGCATAAATCAGGCACTCACACTTGGGACAAGCCTTATGTGTATTGTGTTCCTGAACTGTCTGAATGTTGTCGTATGGTTTCTTTCTCTAGGTTTGGCCAGAAGTTTTATCGGGAACCTACAAAGCCCTTTTGTGCTAACACACATTCCACAGGAAGATTTGATCTTGAAAAGTAGGCCCTTCTAAAAGGTGGAAAAACTGCTTTATCATAAAACTGCTAGCTGTGTCTTACCACAGAATGGTGTCGGCTGTGGTCCCTGACTCATGATTTCATTGAAGGAACAAGCTGCGAGATGGGAGAGGACTGCCGCCAGTACATAAGCACAAATTCACTTCAAGGCTAGCCTTTCCTTCTGCTTTTCAAGGTTTGGGGCTGGGTTTCAAGCATTCTTTAGTGGTGATTAGTCACTTCTATTGTTCAGCTCCTCCAAAACATGAATTTCCTTTCCATCGTTCTTTTTTCCTGTTCAAAGTGAAGCCAAAGCCTACTGGCAAGAAGTATTTCCTTTTTTTATTTTATTTTAGAAAATCTGTAGAATGCTTTCAGAGCCTCATACCATCCTAATGAATACCACTGATTCCAAATACTTCTGTGTAACAGTGTGCTGGAGTGATGGGGGCTCAGAACTTGGATCAGATTTGAAAGAGAAGCTTTTGGCATGTTCCCCCTCCTTTTCCCAGGGGACAGTCAATGTCTCAGGAAGGATCACATCTGTGTCTCTATGAAATGTGTTCGCTCTCTTTCAAATGCAGGTCTTAAAAGGATACAAGAAGTCTGTAAGATGTGACTCAGACTTACTTTTTCAGATTGGCAATGTGTCTGATGGTCTCCTTCTTCTTTCAGTGTTTTAAGAACTTACCCATTGTGCTTCAAAAAGGCAGAAATAGTTAAGTAACATGCTATGGTTAAATGTAAAGAATGTGAGTTCACTCGGTATGTGTAGTGCCCTACCCCTCCCTGATTGTAATTTAGGATTATTACAAATATAATGTTTTCGTGAGTTCTCAACAGTGTTGCTTTAGTGACAATTCTAGTGTGTAGATTGCTGTTCTGAGGTGGTGCATTATCTTTATAAGCTGTAAAGGAGAACAGTATATGGCTTTCCAAATAATTGCTAACATTCAGTAAATGTCCAGAAAGGAAGAGGAGGAATGAAAGAGAAGATCCTGTAACAGCCAGAAGTAACTGAAACTTGAAGGGAGGGAAATCAAATGTTAAGGGAATGGAGAAGAAGCCTCTAAAAGGGTCTTTCCTTATATTTCTAATTGCAGCAGTTTCAAGATGTTCTTCCTCACATGTGGACAATGAGTGCAGCTATAGTGAGCTACTGTGTACCTTAGAAACAAGGCTCCAAGTTAGTAGCTGCATATTTCTGGAAACAGATGTTAGTCTGAGCAGTATATTCTAGCTACTGACTCACTTGAACTTTATGATCTTACAGTTGATTAATTTTTTTCAAGTGTTTTTTTTCACAGACTTCCTTCTGAATCTTCTAATTCTACCAACGCCAAGATGTGAGCCCTGTATCTGTATCGTGCACCATGATTCATACCACATTTGTCTGATAACAGCTCCTTGTCCTAAGGTCTACAAGCTCCTCAAGAATGAGGGCAGTCTTGTGGGGGAAAATATGAATAAACCTGTATTCTGCAAACAGGTGCTATGTTGCAGTGCTGTGAGCCCCTGTATGGAGGGTTTGGCATGGAAGAAGTCACGGAATACTGCTTGCTTACTCTTACTCAACTTGTTAATGCCTTAATTCTTCTCGCTACCATAGAAGCACACAAGACAGGACTTGGGAGTTCAGCGACCCAGAGCTGCACTTAGGTTGTTTGCTTTGCAGGAAGCAAATATAAGAATGATGGAAGAAAATAAAAAAGGTTTGGAATTAATGATTCCTCCCCTCCTATGGCTTCCTTATGTTATGAGAGCACTCTTGGAAGAATTCAAGATGTGTTATGTCCAAGACTTACTCTGGTCTGAGTAAACACAGAACTACAATGTCTGAAAAGAGAGTTTGCCTGAATGAGTTGGAAAGCATGAGGAACATGTAGATGGAAATGACCTGAAAGAGTGACTTTCAAGCTGTGGTTATCAGACTGCTTCAGGCCTTTGAACTGCCTTTAGGCATGTGTGTAAAAGATGGATGAGTGACTGTATAGCAGCAGTCCAGTGTAAACTTAATTGCTAAAAAGACTGGCCCACTTCCTTTTTTTTTTTTTTTTTTTTTTTTTCCTGCCCCTACCTGACCATGCCAGCACAATGAGGTGGTGGAAATTGCAGCTAAACTAAGATCAGTCTGGATGAAAAACAACCATTTACTTTTGGGCTGCTTTTCAGCTGGATTGTTTCTAAAGACTCAAGAATGTTAAACACTTGTTTTATTTTTTTTATTATTATTATTTTTTATTGTTATGTGTCTTAGAAGTCAGCTAGTGGACTGGATATACATACCAAGGCTTGAGAAACTCTTGGGTTTTGTTAACCCTGCTAGAGACTTAAACCAAGTGGAGAAGTAAAGCATTCACAAATGGTTGTATCTTAGTTTCTTCTTTCATATAATCCAGATTTTTGAGAGGTATGCATGAAAAGGAATTTGCAGAGGAGATTAAACAGAACTCAGGAAAATGCATGCAGCAGTCTAGGATTGTTCATGAGTTGTCCCAGGATTTAAAATCATCAGCATGTACAGGTTTGGTTTCTTTGAATAGCCTGCAGGACACAATGACTTTGGAAATAGGGCCTAGGTTATGTGAATCATGGTGGGTAGACTATTGAAGATGTATTTTTGTATCAGTTGAAATACTGGTGACATGTGAAGGAAGAAGCATTCTGTGATGGACCGCCATATGTCTGCATCAAACAGTATCAGATACTTTCACATCAGTAACTAAAGGTTGGAATCAAAGTGAGACACTGGATTCATCCCTTCTAGCTTATTCAAGTGTTTTCATATGGTTACACGTTTTTATTCTAAGTTTTGTTCTGCCTGTATTAGCGTGACTTGTGAGAGTTTACTTTAACTGGTAAACAAGGAATCATGCAACGGAACCTTTAAAAATCAATTAGAAAAAGGAGTCTTTAAGCCTGTGTTAAAAATCACACTAGATTTACTAAACAAAAACTATCTTTCTTCTTTCTTTTCCTTACATGTTTGCTGCTTCATTGATGGGAATCATGTTTCTGAAATGTGTGAAAAGCAGTTTGGCAAAAGATCTCTGGGCTAGAGCTGGTTTTGCATTAATCCTATTTGAAAGCAACTTTTTAATATTCACTTGCAGTACCAAAAAATACCTTGGTTCAAGATTCATTATATCAGACAAGCTGTCTGCAAGTATTCCCGAGGGATTTCTCTTCTCTTCCATCATCTTAATTACTGTTGAGATTGCTTTTGAGGGGTGTGATATTGACTTAGGTACACCCGAGTACTGGGCCAAACACTGTGTGTCCTTTTCCACTCCCATCTGAAAATGATGGTGAGAGGTGGCAGATAAGATGTCAAACGATGTCTTGCAATGGAAAGCAGGCACTACTGTGGATAGTAATGGGGTGTGTGGTATGTCTGTGTCAAAGTATTCATCTGTGAGTAAGGCAGGGCTCTGCTTTCCACTCTAGGTGGGTCCCACCTCAACCTCGCATGGGACAAGCAGCTCTTATTTGAGAGAAGCCCTGCTGCTTGCAGCTTCTGCTGATCTGTCAACCTCAAAAGTCCAGTGCCGAAATGCTGCAGGGTAGAAAACAAACAAACAAAAAAAAAAAAACACAAATGCTGTCAATTGGAGCTCTGGAGGAAAAAAAGAAAGTGTGCTGTCATCACGGTCTGTGTGCCCCGTCCATCTGCACTGAGCTTGTTTCCAGAGCCTGATGGGAGAGCACAGCTCCAGGAGCTGAGGGCTATTGCCCAGCCACACAGGTGAGGGTGGCTGTTCTCTTCTTTGGGTCTGGGCTGCAGACAGGGGCAGAGATCCTGTGCATCAGAAACAAGGAATGATTCTGCAAACAAATGGAGCCCGTCTGTTTCTTAAGACTGCTAAGGATCAAGCCGTGGTTCCTGTGGCTATGGAATTTGGCACGCTGAGTCTTAGAGCGCAGCTATTGCCACTTTTGTTCTTGTTGTTACGTGGGTTACTGCCGTGATTTGTAACATACACAGTGTCCAGGCTGTATTCCGGCTTCTCAAAAACAGGATGTATTATTGTTCTCAGAATTCTCAGGGAATTTTTTTCACTGTGCTTGCATGGCCTCCTAACCATGAAAGTGTCCCAAAAATTACTGAAGCTTCATCTTCCCTTGAAAGAATGTTAATAGTTTCTCTTCAGGAACTTCTCCACTTCCTTTGACTCTTATTGGTACAGTTGCTCTATGGGATGATGGGTCAACTTAATAAATAAATTACTTCCTGGGGTTAATGACTATTCTTCCTCTGCTATTTTTATGGAGTAAAACGGCCATAAGGTTCCCATGGAGGCTCCCTTCTTCATATCTAAAATTGTTTTTGTTGTTTATTCGGTGTTCTTGTCAGCAAGGTGCTCTGCTGACAGAAAACAAGCAGCTGGTTGCAGGGGAAGAAACATACCTGTGAGAGATGGCCTCTCCAGGTCACAAACTGGGCTTACCTTAACTGGTAAGCTCTTTCCAGGTGCTGTTTTTTTTCTTCACCCAAACAGGGAAAATTGCAGATTAACTGATATACTGCATGTTTCCATGAGTGGAAAGGATTTGCACATCAGCATCAGCGTGCACATTTTATTTGCTGTCAATTTTTAGGCTGCATTCAGTGTCAGACAGGTGACAAAGCAGTTTGTGTTTGGCTGTGACCTCCTGTATTGGAGAGCAGCTTCTGACGCTCTCTCCAAGGTGAGGCTTGTTGAATATCTCAGACTAAGAGCTGCTTCATGATCTGTTAACATCATAACTCTTCTTTCTTCTTTTCTTCCTGTCAGTAGGACTGACTGGGAAGGGGACATGAGTCAACCGAGGACCTGTGTTCCTTTTGAACAATACCTAAATGCAGATATGACAAGAATTAATGCCTCCTTCCCTGTTATTGCTGGCAGGGTCAGTATTGTGTGGCTGATTGTGTGCCTGGGGATCAGCACCTGGTCCAGAGGTAGCCGCTGTGCCCTGGGGTCAATCAAATGGCCAGCCTAGTCAGTGTGCCTGTGGGTGGGGTGGCTCGAGTACATTTGGGTATCTGCTTTCCATGCACACCAGTGGTTGAGATCTGATGTGTTCTGCCTGGAAACGTGGCAGCCCATCTGTCTGTGAGCGCACTTGGTACCACGCAGCTCGCTCACTTAAGCAATGGATGGGGTGTTTGCCCCTCCTCTCCTAAGATGGAGGGGGTCTCTATAAGGGTTGTCTTATCAGTGCTTGTAGGGTTTTGTTCCCTCATTTACTTCTCCAAACTCCATTTCAGCATTAGAAACCCCACATCTTATGAGCAGGGAATGTTTGTAGACTGTCTGCTTCAGTCGCTATCTTTTTTTTTTTTTTTTTTTTTTTTTTTAAACAAACCTGAGCAACAGTAACAAAACTTTGTAGTTGGAAGATGTTTTAACCTTTTGAAAGTCTTTTTGTTTGCTTGCTTTTTAGCAGAATGCATATTGAAAACTTGTATGTTGAGGATATATAAAACTGGGGTGAACTATTAGATGTTTTCACAAGATGAAAGCTGCAGGGGAATATAGATTAATGTAAAGATGGAAAGTAGTTTTGTTCCTTTTGTCATTAGTAAAAGTTTCAGAGCATCTCTGTTTTGTAGCATTTGATTTGGTGGACTGGCCAGGTTGGAAAATGATCTGGCACTCCATAGCAAAAAATACGTAATGTCTGGCTTATTTTATTCAATCCTGCATAAAAGCGTGTATCTTGCTTAAATGTTGGAGTCTGTGGGATGTTGCTGTCTGTGCAATTGATCTAAGGAAGCTGAGACTTTGTGGAACTTGCACTTGCGGTGGAACCCTAGATAGGGTTCTCTCTTTCTCAGAAGAGAGACTTCTCCCTTCTGGAAAGGGGGGAAAAAATCTCGTTGCATGTATCCCTCTAACCAGAGAACATTGCACAGTGGGAACATGGGAGTTGCACATGTTTACTGGACTGAATCAAAAGTAGCAGAATTGTTTGAACAGACTCATTCTAGCCTAGCTACCCCCCTGCAACTTGACAGCAAGGAGCATGATGTGATTGAGCAGATCTCCTAGAGTGATAATGCTCTTCCAGGAGTGCTGGGAAACTCACTTTTGGTCATATTACAGTATCAAAGGCCTGGCATCTTGCAGCACTTGTGTAGTGAAAAGTTTTCTCTCCAGAGTGAATTCTGTGGTGCATTTTTAAACTGTGTTTAATTATGCCCTCTTTCTGACTCAGTTTTGACTTGTGTAACAGCTGCAGGTTCTCTCCAGTGTTCTCACTTCCATGATAAATATAACTTCGAGTATCTGCAGAAGTTATTTTGGTTAGAATAGCACTCATTTGTACTACAGCTATGCTTTTCCCCAAGACATGATAGTTTTTCATACAGATGGAAGTAAACAATGCCAGTAACTATAGCAAAATGGGCAATAGAACAGCTGCAAAGCAAGATATTTGGCAAATCCCATAGTTTAGATTAATCTCTTATTTTTGAACCTATCTTGTTTAGCTCAATGTTGAATTTGAAGTAAATTGTACCCAACCCGAAAGCAGCTGAATTTTTATACTGTAACTGAAATCAATACTGAATTTATTTGCTTGTTTATTTTAGATGAAAACTGGGATGATGATCAGCTCCTTGGATTTGAACCATGCAACGAAAACCTTATAACAGGTTGTAACATAATCAATGGGAAATGTGAATGTGACACCATTCGGACCTGTAATAATCCATTTGAATTTCCAAGCCGGGATACTTGCCTGTCAGCCTTAAAAAGGATTGAAGGTAAGCACTTGTCTTCAGTAATTCCAAGTTAATTTTTCTGTGCCTTTTATTAAAAGTTAGAATCAGGTTAATATTTTTTAGAATGACTCGGTTAGTTTCAGGTATCTGTGGCCTTCTACATTTCAGAAAGCAATTATATGTTTTAAAGAAAGAGAGAACTTCAGTTTTAAGTCTGAAGCCATTCTGTACGTGAGTGTACAGTTTGTGGTAGCTATCTTTGTGGATCTTGAGCTGTAAGGTAGTGTGGGAGAACTCTCTTTGGAAGTATTGATACAACCAATTGAAGCATGGAAAAGTGCAAGGGGTTTTAATAGCAAAGTAGTAAAAAGAGGAGTGGAAGTTGTTCATTATACTTGTATCTTTTCTTACTTGAAGGCATGAGTTGCTATTTTATTTAGGTTTACCTAGTATAGTATTTATTGCTAATACTTCTCAGTTTCCTTGTTCCTTTGATTTGTATTAGGTCACATATATCTATGCTTCTGCACATGTACATGTCTGATTGTTGCTTATGGCTGAACTGAAAATGAAGTGGCTCAAACATATCCAGTTGTAATGAAATTCACGTGGTGTACTTTTAGGATTTTGAGCAGCTGTCAAAGGTCTGATCTCACGTCCTTTTTGTGATACTGTAATTACTGCTTATTTCCCAATGTGTCTGGAAACATGCAAAAGCTGATTAGTAGTTTGAACCCACTTAATTAGTCTACTCTAAATCAACGTTGAAAGTCATATGCAAAAGTAACATATTTCTAAGGATACTAGCCATATTTAAAGTTGCTATCTTCTCTGAGTTAAGGGAGTGTGATCTGATGTCATTTATCAAGGTTCCTTTTTTTGATAAGGAGCACTTGTAAGAAAATGTAGCTGGCAGAAGTATAGTCATTTGTCATAATTCATGATGTTGATCCCTAAAGGGGTCCAAATGCTTTTTGTGTTGTTTTTGTTCGGTGTGACTTGTGTTTGAAAAGGAACAAGAGAGGCGCGAATAATGTTGGCCTTCTGTTGTTGCTGAAGTAGAGGGCAGCAGCATATATGGGTTCTTAAGTAACCCTACTAACCAGTTCCCTTCTTACTTGTGAGTGTGTGATTAATTCTGTAGCAGTTCAGAATATTTATTGTTGAATATTTATTGCTGAATATTTATTGTTGTGACAATTCATTGAGTGTTTAACTTGCCAATAGAGTCTGCTGCAGGTGTCTTTGGTCTTTTTTTTTTTTTTTTTTTTTTTTTTGCAGATACTGAAGAAATTGATTTAGTTCGTGGAATGTCATAAATAGAGCAGGTTGATTTCTTGAGGGGCTTGCCCTCAGGAACCTCTTGTTTCTTTCTTGCCTACTGTGTGTAAATTTTTTTCTGCAAATATGCACACAAAGATACTAACTGGGGAACATGACAGCATGGTTCTTATGCTAGGATTAAGAAATGAATGCTAGCTGCTTATGGAGTGTGTTTCTTCTGGTGTATCTTCTAGTCTTTGTGTTTAAAATGTATTCTTTGTCCTACACCTAAGCTAATGGAAAAGAGGAATAATTTTTTTTTCCCCTTGTATGTGCCTCAGGTATTTTTGGTAAGCAGAATACTTGAGGTGGTATCTGCTGTTTGAGTGCTTCAGGCTTTCAGGCTTTTCAAGTTCATAGTCTAGAAGTTGAATTTGGCTATTGGGAAAGTCAACTTGAAATATGGCTTAGGTAGTGTACAAACCAGAGAGCTCTCTGAGCATTTGAAAATGGAGCAATCTTATCTAAGTTCCTTCAAGGCAAACCGAGCTTTAAACTGTAGGGCCATGCAAAAAGGGATTCATAAAATTGCCGAAGTATGTCTAAGATTTTCTTGGAATCCAATATTCTGATGTATACTTCACTCCTCTGGCTTCTCTGCTAAAGATAACAGCAGGAGGATATGAAACCGGTCACTTAAGTGTTGAAATACCATAATTAATAGTCTGCCACAAACTGAGACTAAGTATTTGAAGTCTAACTTCCCTCTCTTCACCACACTTTGTTTGGATAATTAAAGATATGGTGTGATTAAGAAGATAAAAGTTGAGGACCTGAATGATACACCATACAGTTTCTGAAAAAGATCTTACAGAAGAAAAGTACCAGCTAAGCAGCTACTTCCTTCCATGCGGATTCTGGATACTTACTAAGCAGCTAAGAATGGTTTGTATTGTTCAGTGACATACATCATTCTGCAAGGTTTTTAATGTGCTACCCAAGCTTATAACAAATGTTGATAAGCATCCATAACACTGTTGAAGCAAGGGTAGATTCTTAACCCCTTCCTGCTGAGCGGAGAACTGTTATAGTAATTTTTCCAATTCTGAAGATGATCAGGGTGGGCAAGAAAAGAAGAAGGTCCCATCAAGTGAACTTATTTTATTGGTAGTACTGCTCTTCAAAACAGTTGAAAAACATCTAGAATTTTACAGAATATTCAACAAATTCGAACCAAGGAAATAAGAAGTATATAATGACGTAGATAAACTCTGCATCAAGTAACTTCATTAACTCTCTCATTGTTGTGCAACTTTAATCTTGGGCTGTATGAATTCATTTAATGGAGGACCTTTTTTTCATCTTTCTACACAGTTGACGTAATGGCATCACAGAGGCCAGTGCTCAGTCAATGTGACTTGTTTGTTCCAACTAAAGTTTAGTTCTGTGGCTTTTGGGGAGGGAGGACTTTTTTTTTTTTTTTTTTTTTTTTTTTTTTTTTTTTTGAAGGGAAAAAAAGGTTGTAGTTAAGCTGTTTCAGTGGCACTAAACGTGTGCAGGTTCATGCACAGGAGACGCAGGGGCTCACGTGCAGTTGCCAGTTCTATCAACCTGTCCAGCTAACTAAAGCTTACTTTGCCTGCATATGTGGAATCTGACCATAAATACTTTCTGGCAACTAACAAGCAGTGAGCCAAAATCAGGAGTTCTATTTCCAGATATGAAAGGGTATGTGCTAAAGAGTCGGTTCTCCTTCATGTACTTTGGTTTCTTGTATCTTCTGTACTTGCACTCTCCTTTTCAAATGCCTCCTATAGTTGTCTTTTTCTTTTAATCTAGTTTGTCTCTTACTTAAGCTTTTCAGCCTGTGTGTGGTCTTCCCTTCTGGGCTTGCTGTCAGTTGTAGCTTGCTTACTCAGCTAACACAAAGTTTTCCCGTTTGCTTTACACAGAATATTTTTTTTCCCTATCAGCTCGTGTTTGCCTGCCTTCCTGGGCTCCTCATATTACTTTCTCTATTCATCTTGCCCTGCCTTCTTTTCTTGCTCTCTTTGCCTACCTATTTCATACTCTGCACCTTCAACTCACTTGAAGTTGTCTCACATGCCTGGTGTGGTTTGTGCATCTGTCCTTCCTTCCCCAAATTAGACTGTATGGGCTCTAACCTCATGTTTTTTAAATGTCACTGACAAGACCAAAAAAACATGATCTTTGTTCTGTCTCCCAAAGATTTGCTCTGTCCTGAACTGGAGGAACCTATAAATAGGGAGAGTCTTTTTAATCTCTAGTGTATGCATGTAACTTCTCTAAGGGTCCTGATAGTCATTTGCAAGGAAGTCCTGAGAGGATAATATAGGTTCTCAATAATGCAGGTACTGAAGAAAGATTTTATACCCACTCCATGCCCTTGTTTTCCTAAGAAAGGTAGGATTGAATACATGTGAAATAACTGGTTCTGTTATTGAACTTAGTTACTGACAACTGATCCCTTAGTGTAGATATACTGCAACTGTTCAAAGGCTTTCTACTCGAATACAGTATCATATAGCAGAAAGCCCATTTATGCCATAGATGTCTCCCAATCCCATTACCAGGGTGCCTTCTCTGCATGGACTTCTTGTATGAAAGGTTTGATAGAGGTCATGAATCATCCCGTTATGAGGAAATGCACACACTTTGTGTTAGAAAGAAACTTCTGGAAAAGCTATCACATAATTAAATAATAGATTCATGTTGTTTGTTGTGGCTGGTTTAAAATGCTTTTGTGGTTGGTTATTGTCCTGATGAGTGCCTGCTCTGATATAGTTAAGGAAATCCTGTGTTCTTGAGCTTAGAAAGCTTGTTTTTATTCAAGGGACTAATAATGACGGCAGCTTAGTTGAGCTTAGACCACTGGAGTGGATTGTGGAAAATATGACCAGCAGACAAAAAGTACAGAGAATGCCATCTGTCTGCTGAGGCACAGGCAGAAGTCCAATAAGCTGCATCGACTGGCTCGTGCAGCCCCAAGAGTGGTTAAGAGTCTGCTAAGAGTTAACTGTAGGTAGTGTAGAAGAGGCAGTTCTTTTGGGTTTTTCTGTGTGATCGGGAGTAGGGATGGGGAGAAAAAGAGGTAATTTTATTCAGTATACTTTTGTAGAGCATTGGTAGGTATTGTAGCATTGAAAGCTTGCTGTGTAGTGTCAGACCAGTTGTCTTGAAATCTTGTATAGAACATACAAAGAGCCACTAGGAAGTCAGTCTGAAGTGATTTAGTCTCAGCAGTTTCAAAGACTGTATGGGATCTTTTTCTCCCTCTCTGCCAGGCTATGGCAGAAGTTTAGATAGTCCAGGAACTTGAGGATGTTCTTGAACCTGTTCCTTCTCTTCTGCCAGAGCAGTTCAGAATCTGTGTTCCTGTGTACTGCCCATGGAAAGGGAACGTGCCTTGCCCTTTTTCCCACTCAAAGGAAGTGGCAATTCTTTGGGAGTGATAATTTGCTCTCTAAAGAATGTTCGCTACTGAAGCAGCGGCTTTCTCTTCCTCTGAGAAGTGTGTGTGTGGGGAAGTCACAGGTCAAAGGCATCTAGTCTTGCAATAGTTGGGTGGTGCTTTAGGTTTGGATCTCTTCAACTGGATTGACTGAAAATGTCAGACTGCCCATTGCTTCAAAGAGGAGAAATTTCCTGGTATTAGCCTTTTTCTTCAAAACTGTTTGACGGCAGTATGTGTTTGTGTCACATCACTACCTGATATTAGCCAAAGTCAGAGGTGTTGTTGAGTACTACAGAGAGCATAACAGCCACCTGTGATAGGAAAAGTATTTTTTTAAGTTACGTTAATGTAAAGTTCCCCTCAAAGAGGGGAGACAAATTGACTTTCTTTATCATTTTGTACTCTACCACTTACTTATTTTACATGAAGAGTTAAACCCAGTCTCTTCTCAGAATATGTAGAGAATAAAAATTGTGCAGTTTTTTGATGGAAGATGTGGTTAACACTTTCAGTAAAAGAACACCATTTGCATCTGTGCATGTAAAATCTGCTGATATTGGCATTGAAACTCATACTTTAAGACAGTTGCTTCTTAGTTACTTGGCTTGCACCTTCCCAAGCCATTCACTGCTGTCCTTCATAGGTGAAAGGAAAAGGCTTTAAAGTTGCTGGTGTCTTTTAAGCTGTTTTATTGCAACATACTCCTTGCATTCCATTATTTTTTTACATGTAACTGAATAACTTTATACTGGCAAATGTTGCAGTACCTGTCAGACCAGTCTTGGAATACCAAATATGAGAAGGTAATTTCATTCTAAATGCTTGTTTGCTTGTTAAATCTGATTTTGTGTTAAACTTCACTTGTGTGGTCTTAATGTCTGATGCTGCGTTGAAAAACTAGAACAGTAAATCCAGCTTTATGCTGAATTATCAGGCAAGGAGGGGAGCAAAATACTTTCAAATGTGCTTAATCAGATGCACTTTCCACTCCCCTCACATAACAATTAACGTATGTTTTTGCTCAAATAACTGAACTTTGAAGATTGGCATGTATTTGCAATAAGGAATGTGATTGTGGCAGAGGTCCAGATTTTACCCTTGAATGTGCTTGAGAGCCAAGTAAATGCATCTGAAGGCAAAATTTCTCATAAAATATGGAGGAATATAGCACCATACATTTCTTTCTGAATGCACAGATACAGGAGGAAAAAATCATTTGATGTGGAAATGATACAGATTGGGAATGCTGATCAAAAAAGTGAATATTTAAAAAACAAACAAAAAACCCTCCCTCTCCACACAAAAAAGAACAAAAGGGGGGGAGAACTAAATGAACTCATGAGGGGTCTCGTGAAAGCGGGACATCTGGCAGTGCAGCTGACTTAACAGCATAACTGAACAGTTTAAATTTGCAGGACTTCTCACTTTTCTCGACTCTAACTCCTCATAACTGCTCCCTGATCAAGGAATTATAATCTTTTCCTAATATATTGAATTTTTTTTTTAACCTTGGCCTATTTTTAATGAGTTGTGACACAACATCTGTTCCACAAAATTTCAAGCTAACATTAAGAAAACTTTACAGAAGATTGAGAAACATACCAAAAGCAGAAACTGGCTTTCATATTTCCGTATTGATGTCTGGATACTTATATTCTAACTAAGCCTAATTTTAAATAATGCTGTTCATATTAATGGGGAAACAGTGTATTGCAGAGACTGTTAGGAGGGAAGATTGAAGGAAAAAAAAAAAAAGGGGGGAAGAAAAAAGAGGAGTGCTATCACTGTGGATATGTCTTATTGTATGCTGTAACTTTAAATTTCTTTTTTTTTCTTTTCCACTTTTTGTAAGTGTTTCTGCTGTGTAGGAACTGAACTTATTTTCCTTGTGCTACACTTGTTTGTCTGGGTTATTGTGCAGATGCCACTCTTGCCTTTCCTTCTTGCACATCCAAATCCCTTGAGTATATAACATTTATGGAAAAGATACTGGATCATCATTTTCTAACACTTAAGTTTCCTTCAGACTTGCAGCTCCCATGATTACTGTGAACAAAGTGTAACATTAACTGTAGGCCCTGAGTTAGGTCTGTGTGATAACAGCATCCTACAAAGCTAGCAATCAGTTGTTGATGGTCAAAGCACTGTTCCTGGAGACAAATACTTCTTTGTCTTACCTTTTTCTGCTTCAGATGCTTACTGCTTTCATCTGAAACTGAATACAAAGTAATAGATTGTACCTGGACCCTCTCTAAGAAAAAGAACAGAACAGGTGTCTTATAGCTGGTAGGATCTTGCTTTCAGTGCCTTCTAAATGTTCTTTCCCCTGTTGGCATGTAGGCTGTGCTGAACGACATCCATCTTTACTGCAGTGGCAAGTTACAGGTTTTAATGAAACCTTAATCCCTGTTTAAGTTGGGGAAGGGTGCAAATGGAGCAGGTGACTCTTAGCACAAACAGGTACAGTGACACAGTACAGAAACACAAACTTCCAGGTACAGTGTTGATTCTAATGATCGGAAGTTATCTACACGTGACAGAAGAGACCTGAGCAAAGATCTGGAATTAAACTGTGTGTAAACATCAGGCTAACGTTGCATGCCAGCAGGAAGCTATATTCCTGTGGTGCTTGTGCTGGGTCACAGGTCTTGTTCTGACAGGGCAAGGCTTGTTTGCTTATGTGTGGTGTTGATGCCAGTAGAGATGAGTGAGTGTTAGATGAACACAGCCAGTGATTGCGCTATCAGTGACTGGTCATTAAGACAATTTTAATACAATGGTTATGTCACTATAAATAGAAGGAAACACTTTGGAGGGAAATAACAGCTTTTTTGTTTGATCACTTCAGTAGACTTCATAGTTGTCCCTTTCCTTTTTTTCTTTCTTTCTTAAAGATCTGTCTCAGAACCCTTGTAAGTTCTGAATAGATGCATATCAAGGTGACAAGCCATTTCAGTTCCCAATTTCTAATCTTAAGCCTTGAGTTATTTTGTGAAGGTTATTCTTTTTAAAGAAGAAGGGGGGACGGGGATGACGACACAACCTCTCCCCCCACACGCACACTGTGCAGTTTCGACGGTGTGAAACAAAGTATGTGCAATAGATTAAAGTTACCTGCAAAACTGCTTGTCTGTGACAAGATGTAGGGATACAAACAAGAGTTTAAGCAAGGTCCTAAGAACCGGTTTATTTCTGGAAAAAACTTTAGGAAAGGTGAATGATTCTTTGTAGAGGATGGACGGTAGGAGAGGAAAGGAGACAAGTAAGAGTAGTGTTTCCAGAAAACTGCCATTGGCTCTACATCAGAACATCCTGCAGATAGGATGCTTAGTAAGCTTGCTTTTTGCCCCAGCAGATGTTAAGCAGAGCAAGGATACTCATGTAGCTGTCCCAGCTGCACTTTTCAAGATGCTTGAGAGTTTAACTCAGTGAATGCTTTTCAACTTAAACATTCCAAAAATGTGAGTTTGTTTTTAATCTGTATTCACTGCTCGAAGATGAAGCACTTCTTCCCCCTCCTCCATACAAAAGCATTTGCTAATTAATGCAGTAATAGGTGTCTCTACCAAATAACTTGCAAATGTGAACATCTTGCTCTGAAAGGAAGCAAATGATTAATATTTGCAATAGAACTAATATTAGTCTAATAAGAAAAACAAAACTATTTCCCTACTAAAAATATTGTTTTTCCAAAAGTTGTAATAATATTTAAAGTGTTCTGTGCATTAACTTATTTAACATGGGACTTGGTTTGCTTTCCTCACTGTTATTTTTATGTTGGTAAATGCAATCTACCAAAATTTTTATTGCTGATCACACTTTTGGGATATAGCTGGCTGCCTCCTTAACAATCTTCAAGCTAAGGTTCCTCTCAGCACTGCCATCAGCAGCAGTGCTGATCTGCGGGGGAAGAAGCTTTAGCTTGTTTCAAGATTCAGTGGAAGTGTTGGGGACGTGCTTCATACTTGTACCACTTGCTCAGTTGGTTAGTCGATTTTGGTTATACATTGTGACTCATTTCAAACTGGAGACTTAGACTTCTTCTTTTCCTCTTCCTTCATCCTGCTGAAAAGGCTACATTTCTTTCTATGTCAACTGAATAGCGCATCGGGTCTGTCTGTGAGCACATTTCCAGGAAACTGCCCTGTCATTATGTTCCTGGGTGTAATAATTTCTCTGATAGAGGTATACCCTCAGAGAAGGGCTCTGCTATTATAACAATTAAAATTCACGTCAGAATCCCTACAGATGTGTGGCTAGCTACTTCTCTCATCTGCCCATTGGGATGGGTGGAATGATGTTTTGTTTTTTTTTCCCCACTGCTAACCTTTCTTCTCTGGTTTATTACTTGATGCTATGTCCTCTCCTTTCATAAAGGGGTGTGGGGAAAAAAAATATCTTTTTTTTTTTTTTTTTTTGTAGCTATGACCGCCTCAATCTGTCTCTGTCTGTCTGAAATCCCATTTAAAAAAAAAAACTGTAACCAAGAGCTGCTTGATTGCCCTTCTCTCTCTCTCCCCCCCCCCCCCAAAAAAAAAAAAAAAAGCAGTTTTTTTTAATAAGTTCCTGTTACAAATTTCTCACTGTACCCTTGAGTATTAGCAGGGGTACATCTCCCAGTGTAAGCTAAGTCCAAATGTGTGTTTAGGAAATTACCTAATTGTAATGGGCTCTTTACGATTCAATACCTTTCCCCTGTGACATTGCAATGAAATGGTACTCTAGCTGGTATCCTTATAAGCTGAACTTGAGTGTAGATGGTACATGTGTGCCCTCTATGGATACTTAAAAATAAAATATTTGCACTCTGAATACTGGGGTGTATATTCACTCCAAATATATTTTTGGCACTTCTGTACTCCTGGTCACTGATGGATTATTCTACCCAAGTAGTTGGGGTGAAGCACTGACCTTGAGGTTGAGTGATCTCAAAAAACAAACAAACAAATAATTAAAAAAAAAAAAAGCAGGCATTTTTAGCCACAGTGTAGACAATTAATAGCTGTGCCCCCTCCTGAATCCCAGTGCATGCTCTTACATTTTGTTCTAGGTTCCCTTGAGTTTTTTTGTTTGTTTGTTTTAAAAAAAAGCTTATTTAAATCCACAAAGTCTTCCTCCTTCATTCATAAAGTAACGTGCATGACATGCATTAAATGGCTCATCTAGAAATAGATATTATATCAACTTATGCTAACAGAAGTAAATTCTGCCCTTCTATCCAGATGAAGCAAAGCTTTCAGTAACTTAACTTCTGTTGGGAAAAGAACATATAGTACTTTTGTATGATCAACTTTGTTCTAGAGACATGTAAAAATTGTTGTCATAGTGACAAACCAATCTACATAATTTAAGGTGCTGGAATTTAAATGACTTGTCAGATACATATGCCAGAATCTCAGCTTCTATAAATGAATGAATTAATATTTTAAATGTTAAACATGTTTGGTACTGGCATGAAATTTTAGAAGGGCAAAGAAAACACATTCTTGATTTAATAAATAAATAGAAAAATAAAATATACTGGAAACTTAAATGTGCTTTTGACCTTTGGCTAGTAGATACAGTCACATACTGTAGTGGAGGAAATGCCTGACATTCTAGCCATCTGAGCTGGGGCTTCCAGCTCTTTGGCACACTTACGTGTATAGGTCTGAGTTGTTTTTTTTTTTTTCCCTCTTCAGTTGTCATTGCAGAAAGGAATAGGGGACAAAGTAATGCTAAAAGCAACCTGTTTTGCCTTTCTGTAATATGTATTAATTGTTTTATGAGAGTTGGGAACATGAGATCCCAATCCCTTGTATGCTTCTTAGAAGCGTGGCTAGAAGATGAGAATCAAGACTCTACAAATTAAATAAAAATAATGCATTTTGAAAAGCAGATTTGGATGCTTCTGAAGAAAACTACTTCAAACACTTTAAAAATAAATAAACTTGTGACTGGTTTCTTATCCAGAGTTCTAGTATGATTTATCAAAGTGTAGAATAAAGTAACTATTGTTAAACAGTTTTTTAAATTATTTTGCTATTATAGCATGTGGGTATACCTTACCTAGGAAGATCACATCTGACATAAAAATAAAATCGTGATCTGAATGCTGCTTCTTTTCAAAAGATTTGAACTCTGCTCCAGCATCTGCTGTAGCATTACAGCATATATTTTAGTCTGGGTCACTGCTCTGAGTGCCCAGTCCTTACCCACCCTCTGCGTGTAAGCCGTTGCCTTCAGCTTCCAGCCTGAATAACTGGCTACCTGCTGCTAGGGCTTTGTCTTGTTGCAAAGTAGGCACACTTGGTAGATGGACAAACACCTTGAGCCTGGAACTCACCTGCCAAAGCTACAAAGGTACTAGGAGATAAATGCTGTCACTTTGAACTGCAACTGTCACTGAACATGGTATTTGCAGCCACTAGAAATCTGGAATAAGATCTGAGTAAGGAAAAACTTATCCTGTCTTCCCTAGTACCTGAAAATATCAAGTGAACGGAAGAAAGGCTGAACTGGAGCATGTGTGTTTGGGAAGGGGGTGGTGCTGAAATGGGAAGAAATAATATTGTCAACTAATTAAGTCCCATATGAGATTGTCCTTGTGTTAGGGACTTTACCTTACTACTGTGCTCTGGAAGTTCCTTATACTACAGCTGAATTTGGTCAGAGCTGTTCAGTGCTAACATGTGCAAGGAGATTAAGTGAAAGCTACGACAAAGATGTACCTTCACTATACCTTATCCCCAGCTTCTTTTCAATGATACCCTGATGTTTCAATAATGTCAGTAGCTTTCTGCACGTAGACTGCAGCATGAACACTCACTGTAAGAAAGCCTAAATGTGCTGAGCTAAAATTGGTTTGGTTTAGGCAGCTGCAGACAGAAGAATCTTTGTCTGGCTTTTACTCACTTGTGAGGCATTGCTTTGCCAACACATTTATTCCAACAATCTCTGTTTTCCTTCTCGATCCTAGGGAATATTGCTGTGAAAGCTGCTAGCTTGTTGACAAGGGAGAGCGAGCTTTGCTTTCTAGCAGAAACCTAGCATGTCTTTACAGCTGCAGTCCACAAAACTCATCGCTGAGTGATCAAACGTGGTTTCACATCACGGTTACACGTGCACTGCTTTTCATCACCGTGGTAGTTTTTACATGCTTGTTTTACAGCTAGACCTTACACAGCTGAATTCAAATCTGTGGAATACAGAGCAAGAAGTGAAACTTGCTTAAACCTTTTCTTTTCAGTTTTTTGGATTAAAGTCCATCACAGATCTGTAAGTTACAGCTAGTTTTGCAGTCTTAATTTATTTGTGGTCTCCTGTGGCAGATTTTTTTTTATTTTTTTAAACTTTTTTCCCCTTACTGTCAAGTGGGATAATTGTAATAGAGGTTTCAGCTAAGCATCTACAGGAAGAGTGAAGGGATCTTTATGGACTTTGAGGGGAAAAAAAAACTTTGAAGGTAAATGAAGAACGTCAAAGGATAAGACTTTGAGCTGTGTTAATGATATTGCTTTGGTGTGTGTTTTTTGTTTGCTTGTTTTGTTTTTGTGTCCTCTCCGGGGCTCAAACCTCAGTGTTATTTACTATGCATCTATAGCAGATGTAGCCCAGAAATGCTAATGGATTACTAGGATTAAGGAAGTTGATAAAGTCGGGGTGGAACCTAAAGTATCTCTGAGGGATATAGCCTAGTAAGATTGAGGTCATTTCAAAGTACTCTCTCAAAACTCCCACGGAAGAAATGTATCTGCTTGATAAGGAATGGAGTTGTTTGCTACCTGGTTATGTCTGTGTGAAGCGTGTTCTCTGAATACCTTTGATAAGATTTTTGGTTTGTTTTAAGACAAACAAACCCAAAGAAAGGTATGGTATACTACTCTGTGCTTTGTAGTCTGGTGTTTTGGTCTGATCCTGAATAAGTTGAATGAGTGATCCTTCCTTTCTCATCTGTTTTGTGTAAACAAAGACTGACCTAGTTTAGGCATTAAAATGCTTCTGGCTTTGAATCCCAAAGGGGAAAGGGGGCTTTTGAGTTCCTGGCCTGATGAAAAGAGGAACTTTTGCTAGCCTGTTGCCTTATGGAGTTTGTGCCTCTGTGCTCCAGTGGCCCTGCCTCTGCTGCCTTGGCATAACTGTCCGTGGGTCCATGCTGTAAACCGAGCAGGGGAATTCCTTACGCTGATAGTACTGACAAACTCTTTATTGACAAACTATAATTCAGGTGGTATCATGAGGAAATGAGGCTTTAATGACTGCTGCTTTTGCTCTCAGCCTCTGCCTTTACCTTTTTCCTGGCCATGATAATTTTTGAGATTTATCAGATTCTACTGGTTATGACAATTGGTAGGGATCTCAAAGATGATATAATACCGCAGCCATTGAAATTGACAATTGACTATGAGAGAGACCATAAGAAATGAAATCAACTTTAGTACTAGGCAGAAGAGAATCTACATGAGCTGCAAGTGGGATGAAAAGACATTGTGAATATCCAGACAGCTAGAAAAGCTTCATTTGAAACTTGTCGTCTTAGGTGCTCCACAATCCAATTCTGGATCCTTGTGGCTTTGTTTCAGGATTGGCAGTTTCAATGCTCTGTATTCTGTTTTGTGCTGTTAAATGCTTCTGGATTAAAATAGTAATAATGAAGCAATAATAGAAACAATAATTTGAGGCTCTAAATGCCACTAGGTGGCAGAACCCTTGCATCTATTCTGTTGTCTGTTGTGTCTCTTTCAGTGTCTTTATTTTCCATGCGTGAGTGTATCAATGATGCTGTTCATCTGTAGTGTAATGAGAACAAACATCAGTGGTGTGCTTAGATGCTATCTTAATAGGGCTCAGATTGGTTCTTGTCGCTGGCAATGCTCTCAACATACTTTCTTTGTTGTTCAAACTTTATGCCCTGTTACTCAAAGCAGTAGCTTGCATTTAATTGCCCTAAGTTGTCCTCATGACTTTTTTTTTCTCCCCTGCTCTATTTTTTTCATATGGTTAATAGATCAGAAATGAAGAAATGACAAAGTGATATTTAAAAGAAATGTGTTTTAAGGACCAGCCGAAGTGGCAGGGGTATGAAGATGGTGAATCTGGGTTTAACCTACAGTGGAAAGCACAGTTTTTGAATATTGGAATCCTAAAGTACTGTGAAGTAACTCACCCCTATTGGTGAGATGTTTGTAGCTGAATGAAGCTACATCTTGAAAACTAATGCAATTCAAAGCAATAGTTTTCATTCCTCTTTTGACAGTCTTTATTGGGGTTCTTCTCTTAGTGCTAGTCTGCGGTTGCAGTGTGGTTGTCATCCACCCAGTGTCAGACTATCTTAACTTCTTTTTATTGTTCTTTTGACTCATGAAGGAGCTGGGGAGAAAGCTGAGAACAGGGTTATTGCTTGCCTGCACTTACTGGTAGCAGTCCATTTAGGTCCTAGGTGTAGAGACAATAAATTCTGCAACTATACATGTACTTCTATGTCTTCATATTGTAATACTTGGGGTGTAGTCCTTATCTTGCATTTGAAGATACACTGGAAAATTCACATCCTTCTGATCTACTTCAGAAGTTTACTGTTTTTTGTTTAATAAGGACCTCAGTGGTTGGATGCCTAGTAATGAATCTGATAAATACTGAATAATATATCCAAAGGAGTAGTATGTTGTTTTTTTTTTTTTTTTAAAGAGGCTGTAATTTAGAGACATATTTTAGTTATTTCAACTTAAAGTATTAATACTCATTAATATGGAATTGTCAGATTTCAGTGATTTAATGAAGATTTTCAAAAGGGTTACTTACTTACCAGAATGTGATATCTACTCTGAATATTGTTGCAGTTGACACTCCAATACAACAGGACAGTTTGTTAATATAGATATTTCTGTTCATCTATGAAGAAATATGAAGGGATGTCAGTTTTTCTGTTTAATGGGATCCTGATTGTTAGTTTACTACTTAATTTTGCAGTTCTGGAATAATTATATGAATGAGAATGTGTAGCATTTGGAGGAATTGTACAAGTCTCTTATCTCTCAGTAAGTCCAAACAAGAGTTTTTGCTTTATGCAAAAGATTTTCTTCTAGTGCTACAGTCAGCTGCGCACAGCCTTCTTACTGCTTCCCCTCTGAAACACATCTGCTCTGCCTACTCCTAACTATCTTTTCTCCAGCTCCCTTACATCAAATCAGTCTTCTTTTCTGATGATGATCTTGGGCATGCCCACACCTCATCGTACCTTGCTCCTCACGTCATCACCTCGGGATCTGCTCTGACCAACCAATCAGTAAATGCAAGTGCTACTGCAGCTACCATCCAGCTCTGCAGTACCACTTTCAGGATGTGTTATCAATACTTGGGACATTCTGCTCTAGTTAGCGTTAGGTATAACTTGTATTAACTTGTGTTCTAATCTAGACAGTGTGGTGGATTTCTTTTCTGTGTGGGTGTTTTGTTTTTTTATTTTTTAAAGGAAATCAGAGGCTTCCAAATGCAGGCAGTGTGGCCTACCTTGGAAAGCTCTCTATGGATGAATATCTGAAGCTGGTTTATCTCTACCATTCCTTTAAAGTCATCAGTGTTTGACTGAAGAGTCTTTATGAAATGTATAAGGGAGTGTCAAAGGAAGTACTGTGGAAGAAAGAAATTCAGCCAACAGTTTGGTCTGCTTATAGGAACCTACTTTGGGTGTAGGTTTGCTTATCATCATCAGATGTCATCTTTTGGGGTTTTATTTGTCAGCTGTTTTTAATAAGATATCATTTTTAAATATATATTCATATGCTGACAGAAATGCCTGAAGTATGTGGGTGTTCAGGATTTTGTGCATGGTTTCAGTCTTCTATCCTGTTCATGTCATCCAACTCAGTATAATGGCTGCATATAAACTAATAAGAGGTCATTCAGCAGGTTTTATTTGTGGTATAAGAACTGTAAGTGTGTATGTGTGTATATATATAAAATATAGACTTGTTTTTGAAGGTTACATAGCTGTAATGTATGCCTTCAAGTTTCTAACTTGAAGTTATCACTTTCCTACTTCATGTAACATTTTTAAGTTGATGTTTCTTAAAGGTTTGTGATGAGGTTGGTTGTTACACTGACAGCTATTTGAATCGCAAAACTTTGATTCTTAGAACTTGATGCTTCTTGAAGACTGCTTTTTGTGCAGAAGAATCCTTAGTTTCAGAAAGAAATGTGTTTATAGATGTTGACTCTGCTTCCTGGTGCCATCATTGAGAGTAGCTGATGGTGGACCTTGTTTTTTTAAAAGCTTCGATATGTGAGGTGTATGTGATGCCTGGTGATTTTCGTATGGTCGTTTCAGTCAGTACACAACCTGGCATACTGATCTGGTGTTGAAAGCAAGTATGTAAGAAGCCAATAAACTGTGTGCAAGAGTGATGGGTGGGTGTAACATCCCAATGTTGTTGACTCTTCTGTAGTGTGGTGGTTAATTCAGATGAAGCTATAGTGGAGATACAGAGAGAGAACAACTTAAGGTGGCACAGCAAGCCTTGCCAGGCCCAAGGTGATGAGGAGTTCAGAATCCCACGGTATATAGTGTTGGCAAGGGCAATTACTGGAAAAAAATGTTGTGGGCATGTAAAGATGTGGAAATTCTACTGATAACGTCCCAATGCAAGTACAATGCAAAAGATTGTTGTCAATTATACATTCAGAGAAAAAGCATTAGAGTTGGAGGTGTATTTCTCTTCTGTTGATGAGGGAGTGGCAAACGCTGAGAAGTCCTCTTTTGCAGCAGATGGCTTACGTGGGATCCCAATGGGTTTTTGGCTGTATAGAGAGGGGAGTTGGGAATCCACACTGAAGGGAAATGTATTGGGCTTTATCAAGATCTATCTCCTTGTTTTGGAGACTGAAATGTAATACAGTGCCTATGAAATACTGACACACATTTGCTTTAAAACACTGTTTTGTCCAAACACACAGGATTGTACTGATACTGTACTAGTGCAATGGGCTTTATTTAGAAATGGTGTTTCTGAATTCCTGAAATGATGATGATCCTTCAGTCATTCTGAAACTGGAGACAGAAGACTGATACTGTGCTCTTGTATATCTAGATTGCGTCTGTAGTCTTGTCAGCCTTTGGAGTTTCAAGTCAACTTCCATATGAAAAATTTTAGTTTCAGCCTTGCAATTCTTCTTCTAGTTCACAGTAGATGTAATCACCAGCTGGGCTGTACTTGTTTTAATTCCACAATGTAGCTTATGGAATGTTCTTTTTCTGCTTGTTTACAAGAGTGCCTTTGGGGAGCAATACTTTGGTCTCGCCCTTTGTCCCCCTTAGGGACTGGTGCCACCCTGGGCTGTTGGTTTCTAATCTGTTCTGTGACCCTGCATGGTCAAGAAGCTAAAGAATAAAGTTTTGTAGGGACTTCATGCTGGGTTAAGTGAATTAGATTTGGACTGTGCAGTCAGTGGTTCTTACCAGCTCCAGCATGATCCTTTTTAGCAGGTGGATTATGTCTATCAGCTCTGCAGTTCCTCGCTTCCATCAGTCTTGAGCCTGTGGATTCGTTGGCACAGGAGAAGGTAAGTCCCTTATAAGGGAATTTTCTTTGGAATAAAAAAAAATATATATATTTTTTTTTTAAAAAAAGCATCACTTTCAGCCAGTTTTTGAGGAAGTGACTATGAAAGTTTTGTGTTGTGTATTCAGTCCTTTATCAATGAGTTTCCTTCCTGAGAAGGCTGCCTGTAATCCACTTTCTATTAAAGGTCCATCACTTATGCTGCACATGCTAAGAGATCATGCTGTGATTGTAACTCTTGCAATGAAGTGTTTCTCAGCGTGGCTTTTCGAGGCTCGCAAAGTTTTGGTTGGCCTCCAAGGGGATCTCAAAGTACTGAAGAGCAACACTGTGGCTCTTCCTTCTGCAGCCCTGCTTTGCTGAGTCTTGCCAGGGTGGAAGATGAACAGCCTGCTGTAACTGTCCCCAAGCATTTGCAGAAAAAGCCAACAACCGTTCCTCTCCTTGGAGGGGGATAGGCCTACAGCTGCTCCTCTAGGTCCGCCGTAGTGGAACTGCAGCTCATACAAAGAAATGTGCATGAACAAATGAGGCAAAAGGGAATCATACTTAAAGTTTTCAGAAATGGTGCTGGTGCGTACGGAGCCGTTGACCTCGTTCCCTGAGGGTGATGGTGGAATTCTTTTCGTTCATGCGTAATAAGTGGTTGCCGCCTTCCCCGCCCCATTTAGAGTTGGTGAAAGGAATGCTAAAAGTGCAGATGTTTTATCTGTGAAAACTTCAAGTGTCTCCTTTAAAGTCATGTCATACATTTTCCTCACTATTCATGTTTAAAAGTTCAAAAAGAAATGCACTGTGGTTTGTAATATTTAAAACCAGATGAAATGGTAAAGACTTTGACTTTCTGTGGCTTAAGAAGATATTTGGATATTTGTAGTTCTTCAGTTCTTCTTATGCTGCAGTAAACCTCATGTACAAGTAGAAGCAAAGATGACCAGTGTCTAAATGAGCTCACTCACCTACTCTCACCTTAGACACTAATTTTTTAAATTCCTAATCTATAAAATGGGAAATAACAGTTAAAAACCAGGTTAAAGCCTTAATAAAATTGTGACGGATGATAAACTTAAGAATCAGGGAAGGCAGTTATGTGTTGAAAACTATCACTAACTTGCTTTCTAGGCATTTGTAATGAGAGATTTGAGGTTTCTGGTGTGCACAGTCTTGAAGCATCTTTGCAGAGGATACTGAATTTTTGGCTTTTCATATTTCTGTCTTTTTTTGTGTGGAAGACCGGTGATGAATCTTGTCTCGGTGCAGTTGTTCAGTGCAAATTTTGCTAATGGTGCACTATGGTCTTCATTTCTGAAGTTTCTGTTGTAGTAAATACAGGATTATTAAAATCAATGTTTTATTGTTGGTAGTTTCACTTGGAAAATTCCTCTTGGCTAGTCAACAAACATGATGGAAACTAGGAATCTCCTTTAGTTTTCTTGTTCATTTGTTACCATTTTCTGCCAGTAGTCCCTTTCTTTTACATACTAACATTTGTGTTGACCTATTCTCGGCTTGTAGAGGAAGCTCTATTTTCTTACCTTTCACTTAATTCACCCTTATGGTTAACATTTTAGGGAGGAGATCACTGTTCTCAATAATAAAATTCTTCCTCCACTACAGTCAAGATCTTTATCCTGTGCTGTGTTCCCCCTGAAAAATGTGAACTTTTCTTACTTTAATATTATGCCAGAATTACTCCTTGCTAATTGCAAGTGGAAGTAAAGAATAAGAAGTTTACCAGTGTTTATAATGCTTCTGTTTCTACCCTTAAAAGATCAAGAGGAAAAAAAATATATCTTAAACTATTTTTAGTTTACTTATGAATATTAAAAGAAGAAAAGTATTAAAAAAAAAAAAAAAAAAAAAAGCAACAACAACAGTTGGAGAAGGTAGGAGAAGCAAAAACCACTACCTTTTTCTGTATGATTGCCAAGTTCTTCTGCGTAAAGAGATAGAGCTTGAACTGAACTAATTCTTAGTATTTTGCTTGTGAATAGTCATATTTAGATCCTTGAGTGTTAGGCAGCCACTCTGCCAATTAGATTTATTTTTTTAATGAAAGTCAATTGTTCATATTTTTTCTCTAAATTCCAAGTTATATAAGAAGCAGGTTAATCTTGCTATGTCAGCAGAGTTATAATATGAAAATCAAGTGATCAGAGAGCTTCCTAACCTTTCAGGGTGGTGGAAATTTTCTTAGCTGCTCAGAGGCAAACTCCTTCAGATACTTCTGCAGAATGCTTTTTCTTGTCTGTGAACATGAGTAACATAAAGAGAAATAGTCTAAATTGGCTCCTTGTCAGTTCTTTTAAATTCCTGTGTAAACCATTTCATCCTATAAACTTATTTTTGGGGGGTTGGAAATAAATTAAACTTAATTTTGACACTGCAGAGTTACAACATCTTTGCTAGTCACTTTTGAAATAACAATATTTGATGTGAATGTTGAATAAAGGTATTGCAATTTTTATCCTTTAAATACTCTTTTTTTTTTTCTTTCTTTCTTTTTTTTCCCCCCCCTGCATTGAGAACAAATCTTTGCCAGTTCTGGCCTTCACCTCTAGTAGTATTTCCACCACTGTTTGAATTCTTTTATGTCTGATGCATTTATACAAACAGAAGTATGTTTCATAATTCCACAGTCATCAACATTCCTAATGTAAGGTTCTCCTGTTAGTTTTTAGTTTCCAGTAGTGATTGTGTTACTTAATATTGAGATTCTTCCAATTGCTTTTTATTATAGCACACGGATAATTTTATTTGTTAAGAATCCTTTTTGTTTTATGTATATGTGTATATAATGTATATGATTTCAGATTATCTGTTCTTATATTCTTGTCAACTGATATATTGCTGACTTAATTCCAAAATGTCAATTCTTTAAGCACTTTTAAATCGTATCTTAAGTCTTGATTAAGAAAAAAAAATAATATATATATGGACTTTGTCCCTGTAAGATTTGAAGAGCAACTCTAAACATTTCTGGAATATAATATTGTACTTAGCCTCATTCCTGTCTCTGCATTGCCTGCCTGTTGCCTTTTACTTTCAAAGCTGGTGGTACAGGTAAACACTTCAAAGATTGAGGAAGAGGATGCACTTGAGCTCCCCTCAAAGCACTTTAGAGAGGAAGTACAGCTGACCCATCAATGAAATTCTCTATACAGCAAAAGCTGGTAAGTGTACTAAATGAACTGAAAAAAAAAAAAATTGTCTATGATCTTTTAATATTAGCAGTCCTGTAATAGGACTACAGTGTTTAGACGAAAATGTATATTTGCTTTTCAAGTTGAATGGTGTTGAGTTAATCATCCTGTCTCTAATTCTTCCCTTTTCTTGTCTTGGATCTACAGTTGTCCATTCCTTTCAGATAATCCAATAAATTACTTACCCTAGGCTGCTGCCTTTCTTATCTGGCTTTCTTTGTTACAGCATATTCTCCTGTTTCTTTTACAGTATGAATATTTCTCATCAGCTTTACTTACCCACATGTTATCTTCAAGTACAGCTCTTCTAGAGGAGGGGGGCAGTTGTTTCATGAAGCATCCATGAAAGTATATATGAAAGAGTCTTAGATCTGCACTTAAATCTTACTGATTATTTGTTAACAAATTTTGAATCCTGTAATCAGATTTATTTCATCTAAGATGTGGGGATGCAATCTCTAATGGTAGCTGAGTGTCAGCTGAGTGAGTTGAACTAATGCTCTTGTCCATATGCTTAGCTTGCTACAAATGCAAATTTAAATTCATTAGTTTAATCTAGTTAGAATTTGCATTTGGGACAGAGTAAGCACCCTGTTATTTCTTGTCACAGCTTAGCTCATAAGCACTAGCTTCTTAATACAAGGAAATATTAATATAGTTCAGACACTGTATTCACAAACTTAACATCAATGGAAGTATTCCAACTTTGAAATTTGACTAGTATTATCCATCTTTGATTTCAGCTTTGTTCTGTAGTTCAGTACAATACTGCTATAAACAAAAAAGGGGGAAAAAAGAGTCAGAAAAGAGTCATTTAAACAATCAAACAGATATTTGAAACTTTTAAATAAATTCTCTTTGTAATTTCACAAAAAAAAAATATTACATTGATATTTTCAAATGCTTGGGGTTTTGTTTGTTATTTCATTGGAGTCTGAGTTCATCTTTATTTTTTTGTTTTTTTTTTTCCCCTGAAGATCCTAACACATTTTCATTAATTTTGTTGACTCCAAATTCATTCAAATGCTTAACTCTGAGTACGTTTAGGTATTATATTTTCATTTTCATGGGCTGAAAAGTTTTGCTTAGACCCAGAATGACTAAACTGGCAAAACATAGAACTTTTGTGTGTTTAAGGTCTTTTCTTATTTTTTTATTTATTTTTTTTTTTTTTCCCCTTGAGAACTGCATATTGTGGACTTTCTGTCAGTAGAGCTGGAATCATTATTTTCTTTCATCAGTTTCAAACACAAATACTGATGGTTTGAGTGCCTGAATTTTAAGCAGATTGCTGCTTATTTGTGTCATAGAGTTTGCTTGCAATAAGAAATGCAAATATGCTAAGTGCTAGTTGTCCATACTGCTTCAGAGCTATTCAACATTCTCAATGACATTTTATTCAGTTCAAACTTTCTGGTGTTGTCATTCCTGGTACAACTCCTCCACGTTACAGTTACTGATGTAGTTATAATGAATCCTGAGAAGCCAGCAAGCTTTTCTAGGCAACTTTTTATTAAATAAATGGATGGGGATCTGTGTTAATTCTAAGGACTGAAGTAAATGAGATTCTGTCTCGCGATAGTATTTTGGAGGTTAGGGCTTTAAAGGGATTCCTTCACTCCACATTAATTTTAAACCCAAAATTTAGCCACAAGAAGGCAAAATTCAAAGAGCAGAAAAATTAAGAGCTGCTGTTTAAATATAGGGAGAGTTACTTCATAGAACTTCATTTTTATTCACTGCTTCTGTCTGAAAACATCTGTACAGAAAAGCTTTCCTTCAAGATGTAGAGTGACATTGCACACAACTGTCAGTGTGTTTATGTGCTTTTTAGTTAATATTGTGTAAAGGGGATGAAAACCGAAACGGGCAAGTTAGAAATGTTGTGATGCCTGCTAACAGAGGATATTTGATTAAAGAAAGAAAATGTGACATTGCCAAATGTTGGATTTTTTTTCTTAATTTGGAAACAGGAGGGGAGCTAAGTAAACAAGTTGAAGGCTCACAGCCTGAGCAATGAAGGTGGGAAGGTTGAAATATAAGATGAGATTGGTATGGCACATAGAAAGGTGTAGGAGTAGAAGTAACAAGAGTCTTTGATAAAGTGACTGAGGAGGGTGATGGAGAACAGACACGGAAGTTATGTGGAGGTCAGAGAATAGGCAACTGTGTTGAAGGAGGCCTGGCCTCCTCCAGCTGTCTGTGGTGCTAGGTGAGAACCCAGCACCCCAGAACAGGCTGCGCCCTGCTTAGGAGAAGTTTAGGAGTGCCTGCCCCTGCGTGTGGAATAAAAAAGCATTTTTTTTTAAAGAGAATATTGCCTTTCTGGATGCTGAGATGAATCTGTCAGAGAAAGTACAGAAGATATGATTGAGGCATGTAAAGAGTCTTAATTCTCTGAGACAGAAAGATCAGCTGTGGATTGGCAATTTAAGGGCTATTTTTTCTTTTGATTGTGACAGAGACATGACATGCAGTAGAAGCAAGTGATATCACCATCCTGGAAAATCATTGTAGTGTTAAATACCTGTTGAAGGGCTTTTGGCAGCCTGATGGTTTACAAATGCGTTCAGAAAGCATTTGATAAGATAGATACTAAGAAGTGGCAAGGTGCCATTTGTCAGAGTGAAGAACCATGGCATTTCCCACTTACTAGCTTGTCTTCCTGGGTCAACACATCTGTGTGAACAAACACTTATTTAGTTATTGTAAATAATTGTATGGGCGGGGAATACTTCCATGAGGGTGTTCTTATGCAATTATCCAGTGATTCTCATTTACTGCCTGCTCTAGTGGAGTTGGTTTTGTTTGTTTGTTTAAGCTGTGGGCCTCATGTTTAATCAGAAATATCTTATTTTGAAGTTGGGGAGGTATATTACTTCTAGCTTCAGACTGGGAACTTTTGAGTCCTGTTCAGTTGTCCTTGATAATTCCACTTTCAAAAGTTCTCACCTTTCTTGGAGGTATTGGTTTGTTGGTTTTTTGTTTTGTTTTGTTTTTAATTGTAGGAAGAATGGATACTGCTTCTGTAATTCTGCTCTTATACAAGCTAAATGCTTGTTTCCATCTCATTTAATATGCTACTTAATGTTCCCTACTATTTTTAAGAAAATGCTTCTATTTTCATAGTAACTTTTTAAAACACCATCAAAAGAGAAACAGATACTCAGATCTCAACATCTGACTCCATTCTTGTAGAGAAATTAGATTGTATCATTTTGAGTTATTTCCTTGAGAATACTCTCTAATAGTCCTTGACAGTCTGTAAGGAACAGATGCCATTCCTTCAAGATTCACAACTTAATAAGTCGGTGTATAAGTCATACTCACCATAAGTGTAGTGAGCTTGCTGGGTGACCTACAATGAATAATTCATACAGATACTGCTTCACTGATGTGCTGACTTTATATCTGGATTCCTTGTTTGATAGACAGGCCACTTTCTGTGGTTTGATTTATTTTGTCCATAATGACACTTTTTGTCATTTACTAATATTTCTCATTTCACCTTTCTTAAGTAGTTGTAGTTACTGGATGTTCACAAGTACATGTAATGTTGTCAGAGGAAAAATAGGAAAAAAAAAAAAAGCTTCTGTTGTTTTCTAGCTTTATAAAATAGTTTCTGTAAATGGTACTAATATGTGACTATCTTTGAAAATATATCATTTATGAGATCAGTGAGTTATTTTCGTTTCTCAGCTCCTAAAAGTTGCAATTTCAAAAATTTCATATAGAGAAACTTTTTTTTTTTTTTAAATAATAATTACCTTTTAGTACTAGGGAATGGTGAACCTCAACTAGAAACACAGTTGCATTCTTACTTTATCTCACTATCTGATGAGATCACATCAACCTTTTGTCTGTAGATAAGCTTTTTATAACTTTGAGTTCCACAGAGACTGAGTTTCAAATGTGATAATGCCAATAAGTCTGGCAGCTGAGATGCCTCTTTTACATCTAAATTAATTTTTATTTGTTTTTGCTAAAACAGTTGTAATACTTGGGAAAAACATGTCAAAGGCATGAAATCTTATAACAGCTTTGCCATGCATCCTTATTTTATACAGGTAAATTGTCTTACATCAGCTCACACAGTTCCTAACAACACTGTTCTGCTCTAGTCAGTACATTTCACATTCCTCCTTTTCAGAATTTCAAGATAAGTAATTTTTTCTCCTCTGTACAAAGATTAATTTAATGGATATTTTTCATAAATTTCAACAAAAGGAATAGAATCATAGTATCATTCAGGTTAGAAAAGACCTCTAAGATCATCTAGTCCAAGCTTTAACCTAGTATTGACAAGTCCACCACTCAACCATACTACTAAGCTCTATGTCTACATATTTCTTGAAGACCTCCAGGGGTGGTGACTCAACCACTTGCCTGAGCAGCTTAATGAAGTGCCACACAACCCTTTCCATAAGGAAATTTCAACTAATATCAAACCTAAACCATCCCTCATGCAACTTGAGGCTGTTTCCCTATGTTTTATCACTTGAAGCTTGGGAGAAGAGCCCAATCCCCACCTCACTACAGCTTAATTTAATGTAATTGCAAAGTACAGTAAGGTCTCCCCTGAGCCTTCTTTTCAAAGTAATAGGTAAGTATAAAATGCTTGTCCACAACTTTTTAAAGTTATGTGCATATAATGCAACTAAACTTACACAGAGGTACAGACAGAGTAATTTAAGGTGGAGCATTATGTGCATCTATCCTTAGAACAGTCTTTTGTGTGGAAGTTGTATTAAAAAAGAAACATAAGTCCTTTCATAGCTCTTGTCTTCAAAGCACAGTAGCAAACATATTTAAAATCTTCAAGTATCTGTAGTATTTTGGCCTAGTACCATATCCTCTTATCAGCAGAGTAGAAACAGTAAGTGTCCATAATAGCAATGAATTTCTATTCTTGTGTAACTTGCTATGCCCTGATAGGTTTTAGATGGTTCTCCTTGTGTTTAGACTGCACAGATTTGGATGCATGCCTTCAGCGTGCATTTCACCTCCAGTGTTTATAGCAGCCTTTCTTTTCTTTCTGATTTTTTTTTTTTTTTTTTTTAACAGTGGCTCATATTTAAGAAATGTGTGGCAGGGGAGAAAAATCATCAACAAACCATGACTTCTCACCAGCCTGCTAATGCCTCAAGCAACTACTTTCCTTAAATTTCTTCTTCATTACAGTATGGCGATAAAGTTTTTGTAAATTCTTACTTGTAGTTTAGGTCTCCATGCTATGGAAATGTAACTGAGATGGAAGTGGACAGAGTGGTACTTCTGTAATGACCCTGATTGATAATTATTTTGCTTCCTGGTAGGTGGGAGCCGTAACGCTTAGTGTAAGGACTCTGTTGTAGGCTGGAGGAAGAGGAAGACTGCAATAAACAGAACTACTGGTAAGTAATACTTCCTGCCATCCCATAAAAATCCTCAGAGGGATATGGTGGTTGTTCTGGAAAAGTGATTTATTCTAGAGGAAAATGACTGTTTCTCTAGCTTCCCGGGAAACGTAATGCATTACTTAGTGTCACATCCTAAGATGACAGGGGGTCAGAGAAGCTAAGAATAAGTTGTTCCAAATTGTTAGTGGTGGTGCTAAGGGCACTTGGAGTATGCAAGGCTTTGTAATCTGATGATTTTCACTTCCAGGCATTCTTTGGATCAGAAAAACTCAAATTCAGTCTTAAGAAGTGTCGTAGAATACAAAGCTCCCCTTAGCAAAAATTCTGTGACAAAATCAGATGAAAGAACATGATTTCTCTTTAAAAGGCACAAAGGCTGTGGAAAGTTATTTGGTGTGTGGCTATATAGCATTTTAAAGTATTAGCCAAACTTATTATTGCTATTTGAATTGCTTTTCATACACATTTGGGATTATGTGTTTCATTCCAATACTCTTTTAAAATCTTGAAGATTTCTGTGTGATAGTATGGTAGGCCTGAGGAAGAAAGAGATATTCATGTTCACATATTGGCATCTGTGAAAGCCATAGCCAATTTGTTTGCAGCCTGTGGAAGAGAAAACAATGACAGCTACTTATCTTGTCCATCTGTTCATGAGAAAAATAAGTAATGATACTTATATTCATTCTCTGTCGCTTTTTGTGGCCTTGAAGAATAGGGAACTTTGTAATGAAATATTGATGCTGTGCAATAAAGACTATTAGCTTTACACCCAGCATCAACATTACAGATCTTTCTAAGTGTTTATTTTCAAAGGAAAATACATGACTGTTGTTACTGTGTTAGAGCCAGTGCACATGCACACGCACACACAGACAGACACACACACACACACAAAAATCACTGGAAAGGCTTCAAGAATATCTTGATCATGTGGTTCTACGTTGCCCCGGCTCTCTTATACCTTCCATAAGGTATTAGAGGGTGCAAATAGTTCATAGGAAAAAATAGTTTTGCAAGTGTAATCACTAAAACATGTTGCAGAATGTTCATTCATCTAATGGTGTTTGTCATTGTTCTGAGTAGCCATAAGTTGGGATAAATTTGCGTAAGCAGTACGGAAGCCTCCAGAGGCCCTTGAACAGTTGGTAAGATGATCTATGTTGAGAAGAAATTTTACTAGGAGAGGTAAATTTTACATTATTCGCTGAAATCTGCATGATAATCAAAAAGACTATGAACAAGCAGGGGTATAGATTTAACACCTATATTGATCTTAGGGCCTAGGGTATCAAGGATAAATTATTCCTTTGTACAGGATAACTAAAAAAGAAAGGCTTGTTATGAAATCAAACTGTTATCCCTTGTATCATTCAAGAGTGTTTTATCAAGCATCAGAAAAACTGGAGGATGCTTGCTTTTGTTAATTTTTTTTTGTATGCATGAATATAAACTAATCTTATAATTTTTGCATGTATCAAACTTTTTATTGACCCTCAGCTACATGGGAACATTGCATTCATAATGCTTTCTCTATAAAAAGAAAATAAGTTGATGAATTAAGAATTTAATACTTCCCTTGTTTTTATTGTCATTTCCAAACTGGAGTTAATTTTGGTGATATTATTCTGTTACCATGGATTTCTATCCTTAATGCCTTGAAACCATTTTAATGGTTAATCAGACTTTATTTACTTCAACTCTGGATATTTGTAGTGTAGTTTAGAAGCTCAGCGTGCATAGAAAGTCAGAACATCAAGTTCTCCATAAATGTTGTAGACTTCCTTCTGAGCTTGTTAAAAAATAAATGTTCTTTTGGCTTTGATTCTTTATTATTATTATTTTTTTTAACCTGAAAACCACTATGTATCTCAGTGGAGTTTGATGAAGTTTAGAGGATGCTCACAGTATCTCCAATAATGGAAGTAGATGAGGTTAAAAGGCCAGGTTTACTAGACTCAACTGTAATCTCACAGTTGATTTCAGTGGGTAGACCCATTTTGCAAGGAATAGAAAATAGCAAATTAGTACTAAGAAACTATTGTCATTGTGTTGGAGCTATTCAGAGTCATAAGCAATTAATTTGTATACAGTTCAAATCCCTGGAAGGAGAAACATTTTGGCTGTACATGTCAACTGAAATATGTGTTAACGGCTGGCATATATGCCTTTAGTCCTTAGTTTGCTGCAAGCTACAGTGTCCTTTTCACAAACAGTCCGTATCTTGCAGTAAAGCTACTGTCAGGATATCCAGTAGTGGTTATTCATGGAAAAGACTTTGCTTTCACAGATCTAGTTAGGACATATATCATCTTACCACTTCTAATTGGAAGCAAAGGGCATGATTGTCACCTGGAAAAAGGAGCAAACAGAATCAATGCAAGACAGTGAGAGGTCCTCATTTTCTTGCTTAGAAAACACCTAGTGTGCTCAATCACTTTCCTCCCTGTTCCTGCCTTTTTTTTTTTTTTTTCCCCCTTAACAGAATTGTACTGGTAATGTTCTCGCAGGTTTCTGTGCAGCTTTTCCTATCTATTCCACTTGTGCCCACTTGTTTCAGAAAAAGCTGTATTTCCTCTCTCTGGCAACAGGTGATTTTTCTTCTCAGAGGAACTATATGGATTTGATGAATGCCTTCTACTTGTGTGTGAAATGTCCCATATGAAGATGATCAAAAGACATCAAATATGAAATAGTATATGATGTGATGTGAACTACCATAGTTACTGATACTCCACTTGTGTTCAGGGAAAAATACAGCCTGTTAACTTATAGTTTTTAGGTCATTATAGCTAATGACAGTTGTTACAAATTACTCAAGTACTTTAAAGAGAGAAAAACCTTCCAAGACCAGAAATTGTTTTAGATGTATAGTATGCTGTGAGTGTGGGGAAAAAGACAAATGATCAATTATCAAAAAAAAAAAAAAAAAAAAAAAAAACTTCTGGAATCAAAGATGAACAGATATTTTGGAAAAGGAGCTATGAAACAGTTGGTAAATGGTATGCAATGGGAAGTAGTACTGCAATTTGAATTAAAAAAAAAAATCTGTAATGAACTGTACAATCAACTTCATAAGAAACCAGAAATGCCCACTGTGATTTGTACATTGGGCTGAAAGAACATTTTGTTCAAGAGAAATATGGCACCAAACCAAAAGGATTGTTTAGAGCTAAGAAGTAAAAGTAAATGAAGTAATACATTTTAAAGTGTAATAGTTCCAGGCAGCTTTCCAGGCAGCCAGATCCAGTATTTGACCACCCTTCCTATGAAGAATGTGTTCCTTTGATCCAACCGGGACGTTCCACACTGCATTTTGTGACCCTACTGCCCTCACCCTTCCAGTGGGCACCTCTCAGATGAGTCTGGTCCTCCCTTCTTTGCAGCTGCTCATCAGGCACCTGAAGTCAGCAGTGAGATCTGCTTCGGCTTCCTTCTGCAGGCTGAACACCACCACTTCAGTTGGCTTCTCACTGCAAGCCATGTGCTTCAGGCCCAGTTCATCTTGGTGGATCTTTAGGAGTTGCTCCAATGTGTCAGTACCTTGTAGTGCAGCTCCCCAAGCTGTTTGCCAAGTATTCATCTGTGACTTTTGCCAAAGTCACAGATGAAGTGGAATAAACATTTTCTTCAGGCTACTACGTTGTAGCCTGTGTTGCCAAAAGGCCACCCTCCTGACTTACATGCAAGTCATCCAACAGGACCCACCAAGTTATTTTGTGCAAAGCTGCTTTCTACACACTTAGCCCCAGCCTGCACAGAGTTGTTTCATCCCTGCAGCAGTGCTGTTGTGTTCACTGAACTTGTCAGTCCATCTCTCCAGCCTGTAAGGATCCTTCTGAAAGAGAGCTCTCCCCTCCAGTTTCAGTCATCATTTTCAAATCCTGCCAAGCTTTGCTTTCTGAATTTCATCCCCATGTGCCTGGGCAATGTCTCTGTATTTCTCCAGAGTAGCTGAACTCCACTCACATACACTATATTTTGAATTCGCAGTGAGGAATTTCTCATTCAGGAAGCATCTGGGAAAGGTTGGGTATATTTTAGCTGTTCACAGATTTGGGCTATTGTATATTGAATGCTCTGTATTATATATGGTATACTCTGCAGACTAAGAAAACCTCGAACCTTTTTACAAGGAAAACAGATTTTAAGAAATAGTTTGCAGCATTTAAATTAATTATTTTTCAGGTACAAAGGAATCAGGAAAGAGGGTTTTTCCAAAATTTGGCATGACAAACTCAATGAAAAGCATCATTGTCTGCCCTTGTTCCCAAGGTATTAAGTGTTACAATCTTTCCTTGATGAAGGTGTATGGGGAAAAACAATAGTTGAATTACAGAAACTTTTAGAAAATCAGCATTTGATGAAGTTTTTATGTAAAGCCTGAAGTCCAGATGATGAGAAATTGGGGGTTATTGCCTAATAACACTGCTATTTTGAATTGGTGTGTGTGTGTTTGTTTGTTAGTTTTTTTGTGCTGAGGAGACATCAATTTTATTCCAGTATGGCTATGAAAAATCTACAAGATCATGATAATGATTGTCTATAACTCTATCTTCATACATTCCTAGTAAATTTTAACACTCAGGAGTTTTAATATTAAATGTTTGGTACAGAACATGTGCTGTAGACAACAAAGTCAAGCAAGAATGTTTTCTTGTGTCTGGTTCTGAGGCCAATAACCACTGCTGGCCAGAGCTATCTTTCCTACAGTCAGTAACTTTGCAGGAGGTCCTGATCAGAAGTGTCTTTTTGAAGCTTCTCCCATGGAGATTTCCCACCTTAACTGTATGCCCAAAAAAGGATTTTGTGCTTCTTAGCTACTCAGCCCTTTAATTCTTCATTGACTTATCGATGTATTGATAGCCTCCTCATTGTTTTGTTGGCCATAATTTATTACAATGTCACACCTTTCATACTGTATTAAGTAAATGGTGGGAGTTGTATAGGTAGTTTATTCATTGGATAATATCAAGCAAAATAGGAAAGAATGAGTGACAAGAATATGAAGTTTGTTCCCTAACCTAAATGTTTTTATATAGTTATCAATTCACCTTGTATTTGAGGAACACTTGAGGAGTTTGTAAGTGCATTTTAAGTGGGTAACAAAAGCAGCATTTCAGATGCATCTGAAGCTGGAATATAAATACAAACATTGGACAGCAGCGTAAGTATAATGAAGGGCAATATTAAATGCTATAAAATCTATATTATAAATAAGAGCAGATGTATATTGGGATATTGCTTCATGTTGATAGAGTAGGTTTTTGTATTGTTTGTCAATGCTGTGGAAGTGTTAATAAGTATATATATTAAAGCAAAGATAATGAATTGAATTACTGCAAGAAGTATCTTATGTGTATCCAGAGAAACTAGAAATGTGTAAGACGCTCTCCCCTGAAATTTTTTGTCCATACTGTTTATATTTCAGGTAGGTGCAAAAAAGATAAAGAAAATTGAAATAATTATTGGAAGAAAAAGGAAAAAAAACAAACATGCTGATGGTTAATATATAGTTAATAACCACAGTAATGAACAATATAATGGATGAAAGTCTATTGGGACACAGATGCAAGAATATAATTAGGTCATTTGATGAGCTGCTTAAATAGTGTATACTGCATATACTGAAGCAGGAATAAGAAATCTTCCCTGAAGCTCTGAGGAGAATCATCACCTTTTTCACCTTCCTTCCTTTACTAGATCTTTCTACTTCAAATATATAACTTGTGCCCCTGTTGAAATTTCATGAATGGGAATTTTAGGTCTGGTAACACAATTGTTGAAACTTCATTTCACTCCTTTTTATAATCAGTATCTCTTGTAGTGATTTCTGTGTGCAGATAAGCATATGCAGATTTCAGAACCCCATGTCTTTCTTGGTGTTTTTAAAATGGCTGTGTTCAATTTTGGGTATTAGTCATATTTTTGGGATGAAAAAGAACAGTTTTTATCTCTTAAAACTCTGACTCAGGCTGTAACATAGTCTGATCCAGCAGTGACTTACAATGAAAGAACATCCTGGGAAACACATCGTTAAGGGAAATTTGGCACTTTATTTTCACTGTCTCCTTAATTTTATTTATTTATTTATTTATTTATTTTTCAGCTAGCATTGTTGTTTGCTAATTATAAATTCTCAATTCTGTTATTTCTTAGTAGGAGTTCTTCAGAGTTTAATTGGTATTTTGTCATCTTTAAATCATACTCCAATTTTTATTCTCTGAATTTTTTAGAAAAATATTCAGGAATGAAAGGAGAAGTATTTTCATTTAAGTGGAATTATTCTGAGAAGATGAGCCAAAAAGAAGTAGAGAAAATGCTTTTGATTATTTTGATAATCATGTCAGCTTTCACCTTAAGCTACGTACAGTTCAAATGTATGGAGAACATGGTACTAGCGATAGCAGATTTAACTCTGAAATAGAAACTACTGGAAGAGAGGCATCTGTTTTCTGGATATTTTTGTAGAAAAGGGGAATTAATACATTAGTGGGAATTCTAAAAGCTCTAAACCTTGGAGTATTTGTTTCAAGAGGCTTAAATATTACTCTTTATCTAACAAGTAATTTTAGTAGGTAGAATTCAGGGTACTTTGGGGCTACAGCATTTCCAAACAGCAGCAAGTTCATGTCATTTGTGAAAAGATGCCATTCAATCTGACCTGTAAGTTTAAAATGATCTATATAATTTTAGCCAGTGAAACTCCATTGAAAAGATTAATAGCAAGATGCAATAACCAGTGAAAATATTTAAATGTACACACCTTAAACCATAGCACTCTTTCTTGTTCTTTGCAACAGAAACTTTGAATTAAAATTCAGAACTTATTTGAAGACCAAGATAAGCTTTCAAACTAATGCTTTTTCTGAGTGTATAAATGAAACTAGTGTGCTAGATAAAGAATTTCTTTCATATAACACCAAAATATGTCTTTGCTTTTCTTTCCAAAATGTGGAAATTATTCCAAAGATCTTTTTTGTACATGCTGTGATGGCTTTGCTGATTCGGATCCTATTGATTAAGTGTCATGCTCCATGGTAATGTGTGTGTCCCTAAATACCTAACTGTTTCTCTTTTGAAGGTAGGTTACATAAGAATATAAAATACTAACCTAGGTAAGTCAGCTTGTGTATGATAGAAACTCACACCTGCTTGGTGATTTACCAAGGTTACTGGTTTAAAATCAAAACTGATTCCGTCTTTGCAGAGTGGTCTTTCTCAGTTTTGCTTTCCAGCTGGGCAGTTTTCAGTTTTCCTCAGTCAGAGCAAATATTACCAAAGCCCCACTTAGAGCCTCAGAAAATTCTGTCATCTTTCTCACATCTGTGGCTTGTCTGTTGACCTGTTCTCTGCTTTCTCAGGGGTCTCCTGTGCATCAGGATCCTGACTTTCTGTGTCTGTGACTGCCTGCCGTGTCTTCCTGGCCATACAGCAGTTTCCCTGGTTCGGTATGGTTAGCTGGTTCCAGGGAAAGGAGCATTTTTCCCTTCTTTTTTAAGACTTTACCTGAAAGAGTTCAAAAGTCTGGACAACGTAGATTGGCAACCTTTCTCATGACTACTCAGCCATACCAGTGCATTCCTAGCTTAAGAACAACATGCTCAGCCGTGAGTGCTAGCAGTATGCCCACGAGTACAGCACATTGCTATGGGGACACCCTCGTGTGCTCTGAATTATCTAATGTGGGTACTGTAAGAGCGTAGCTGTCTTAGTGAGCTCTTGACAGGCTAATCTGTGGTGTTGTCTCTGCCTTTCCTATGATGTGTCCGTCTGGGAAATTGGCAGGAAAACTCCCCAGCAACCAGCGGTCTGCCTTTCATTACTGTGGTAGCCCCACGGCACTTTAACTTACGGTTCACCACAGGGTAGTTACTTTGTGGTGAACCAGAGGAAGTCTGGCTTGACACTGTCATCAGCTGCTGTTCTCAGTGCTGGTACAGCTCAAACGGTGGCAGAGGAGTGGAGCTAATGCAGAGTGGTGCAGCTGGTAAAGACAACACAGAAAGGGAAAAACAAAATTAAATCTCAAAATCAAGTATTTAAAACTTAGGATTTTGCATTGTGACTTTTCTGTGAAGCTTAGTAATGGCTGCGCATTCCAAATATTCTATTTCTAATAATTTCTGGAGGAAATTTTTCTTTCATAAGAAATCATCCTCTTTGGCCAAAACTTGAATTTTTCTTCTGGCAATTAAACATGAGACACCACCACCACGACTTGACAGCGTCTTCCACTGAGGTTTTCCTTTCACTTTCACGGCCAGCCATTCTGGTCTCCCTCCTGTCATCAGACTGTATCAAAATGCACGCTTACAATTGCAGTGGGTTGACAGCTCAATTTTTATTGAAATTTAGCTAGGCATGAATCATAAAAATGTTATCTTCCAAAATTCAATACATCATCAACATAGTCTTATACTGCAATCACATGCTCATGAATAGCTTTCATTTTGTTTCCTCTATATTATGTATTAAAATAGATATTTACTCTTTGTTGTGAGTTGCAGTAATCAAGTGCAGCAGTTAAATAGATTGATCAATGTGATTAGTAATATAGATAGGTTTTCTTTGTTTTTAGAGGGAAATCATAAGGTGTGCTTGGCTGAGTGGATTAAGTTGTGTTAATGGTTATACAAATGCAAAACAAAAATACCTTTCAGTCCAACTTACACAGAAAGTAAATGATGGATGCCACCAGATATCTACGTACAAAGAATCAGCAAAAAGTTGACTGTCATGGAGACTAGCATTGGACATTAGTATTCTCAAGATTTGTGTTTGGTGTCTTGTGAGGAACTTAATAAGTGTCTAGATCATGACAGTGTGAGACAGTCCAGTAATCTGAGGACGACTGTTGAACTTAATTTTGGAAGGGAGAGTCTAAAAGCTCCATTTGTCCTTCAGCCTTGCTGTTCAACCATCACCTTCACTTTCTCAAATTTTCTTTAGATTATGGTTATGGTAGGACAGAATTAATGTATCTGGATGATAGATATGCTGCTTGAATGTTTACTATTTGATTGATAAGCAGTGGCTAATTACAGATCAGCTTGAGGCATAGATTGCTTTTTCAGAGTACCATATCTAAGCCTCATTTTCTTAAGTGTTTTTGCTTAACATGCATTCCATTTTGTTTGACTTTTTTTTGGACTTGCTGTATATCCATAGCTTTCTTCAGTACTGTGGCCTTTCTCAGTTTTGCTTTCCAACTGGGAAACGCGAGTATGTTTCAGGGAAGTTAAGATCAAATATGGCACATGGATTTGTAATATCAAGATGTAACAGATCTAGAACCTGCAAGCTAAAGCTCAGGGAAAAAAAAAAATAAATCTCATTAATGATAAGGTTGGTTAAGCTGTAGTTTTTCTGCCAGTCACAGAAAATACTCAAATATTTGAGTATTATTCTAATATTGAGTATCTTTCTATTTTTTTCAAATATTTGAGTATCAAATTACTCAATATTTGAGTATCTTTCTAGAAAAAATATTAACTGGAGACAATTGCTGTATGGTATTTTTTGTTCTGTACAGGTCAGATTGTATAATACCAATTCTTCCTCTTGGTATTAAAATAGTTCAGTGATGCACATGCATGAAGTATTTGAAAGTTTATTTGAATAGAGTGTAAAAGGCTGGAATAATGTACGTGAGCTACATTGCAAAGTACAAGAAAGTCATCAGGACTAGTCAGCACGGATTCACCAAGGGGAATCATGCTTGACCAAGTTGATAACCTTCTATGATGAAATGACAGGTTCAGAAGATGAGCAGAGAGCAGTGGGTATTATCTGCTTTAACTTCAGTAACGCTCTTGGTGCTGTCTCCAATAAGATCCTTAGAGAGAAGCGAATGAAGAAGTGTTACAGATGAACAGACAGTGAGGGGGGTGGAAAACTGGCTGAAGGGCCAGGCACAGAGAGTGGTGATCAGTGCCACAAAGCCTAGCAGGCTGCTGACTCTCCAAGGTAGGGAAAAGCTGAGAGAGGCCAGATTTCCAGACTGTTCAGCCTAGAAAAGAGAAGGCTCTCTGTATGTTATTATATGCATGTAATACTTAGATAAAGTTCTGGGGTTTCAGTCCTTAAGGTTTGTAATTGGAGCTTGTGCATTTCTGTTTTCCTGATTTAAGCAAAGTAGCACAGCTTGTCAGTAAGCAAGTTGTGTGCTGCAAACAAAACTTCTGCTCATATGGTAGTACTTCAGCAATGCACACCCCTGCCTTAGACAAACAATTGTTGACTTTGTTTTATGGGGAAAAAAAGTTAATTTCCTTTATTAAAAAAAAAAAAAAAAAAAAAAAAAAAAAAAAAAGCCTGCTTGCAATCAAATACAGGTTTTTATGCCTTCTTCCACAACAGTGAACTTCTGTATAGATCTTCGATAAGGATGATGTGTAATATCTGTTGCTTGGCTGAAAAAGATGTAGTGTTTACTGTAGGAGAAATCTTCCAGGGTGTGGTCATAATGGCATGTAAGACAGGAAGGCACTGCCTGGATCATGCTGTTCTCTTCTTTGAACATAAAGACTAATCGTTGCTGTCAGTATGACTTCTAAAATAAAGCCTCAAGGGTTTTGCGTCTTTCAAAGAATTGTGGACTGATAGAAATAGCATCCAATTCAGAAATTGTGATAGTAAATGATCAAATGTTTGAATTTCTTCTTTTATTCTTTTATTTTCTTAGTATGTCTCCATTAAATTGGAAGTACTCTGTTATATAAAAGTCAGTGATGTATTCTGCATAAAGTTTTAATAGCAATACTACCATATCACAGTTTTGGAGGAAAGTTGCAATATTCCAAAAGAGTTTTCATATATTTTTAATGGGTATTGCAATCTTTCATCCTCTAGTCTCCACCAGGAAGAAGAGAAATAAACCTTACAGTGTGGCTGGATTTTTCCACTTCTATCATTTCAGTTTGGAAGAAAGTAGTGGTGATGTCTCTCAGTTCATATGCAACATTCTTTAACATATGTTCCCCATTCATACTGGTAAGGTTTTCATTTTAAAGTCTGATTGAGACACACTTGGCTTGGTTCAGAACCAAAGTGGCCATGAAGTGCTGTTTGAAGAAATGCAGTAGTTAAAGTTTTATTATTAAAACAAAATACTTGAAAATACCGATTAAAGCTGTTGTTATTAATCTCTGCATATATTTACATTTTGGGGAGGAAAAAAGTTGAGCAAATGTCATCCAATATTATTTTTCTCATGTATTTGTTTGGCAAACAAATATGGAATTAAGGCAAAAGGGTATTTTTGTTTGTTTGCTTTTTTCCTCCCTGCTTTTGGGGTTTTGTACTTCTTTCCCCACTGACTACCATGAGTGTCCTGGTTTGCCTCAGCAATCTTTTGATGTTTTTCTGGTTCACTGAAAATGCTACAGAGTTTATCATTTTGACACTGAAAATCCTGAGTTGCACAGTAGACTAAGCTTTAATTTTCTCTTAATATCATGGTAGCAGTTTTAAATGTAAAAAGATGAAAGATACTATGTAAAGTATTTCCAGAGTGATCTCCATTGCCCCATGAAGTGCTTAATCCCTTAACTCATGGAGCTAATTGAAAGCTAATTAAATCTCACAAAAATACAGTTTTGTTGTTGTTGTTGTTGTTGTTGTTTTTGTTTTAATGTTTTTCATGTCCCACTAGTTTGCTTCAACAGGACAAAATAAGCCATTTTCTAACTGGCCTCCCTAAAGTCTCACTGAAGAATGTGTGCAAATTGTGTTGTGCTCACTTCTTTCATTTGCTGTTCACAGTATAACTTTAGTGTATATAAATGAGTAATCATCTGCCACTTGTCTGTGTTATAGTGTGTTTGGAGACTGACAAAGCTGCTGCTTCATTTAATGAGGGCACTTGAGCTTCTGTCCCTGAAGCAAGAGGGCTTCAAAAAGCAGCTTTGTAGAAGAGCCATAAAGAGCTCAAAGCTGACCCTTCAAACCAGGAGTAGGAACTGTTTAAACCATCTGACAATTAAGTCCAGGTGCTTCCATTCTGGAGAGTTTCTTCCCTCTGCTGGCTGAATGGCTTCAGCTCCTCTCACCCCTGACTTCGAACTGTTCATTCAGATTAACCTCCCCACCCCTCCACCAATGTCTCTTAATGCTGCAACTTTTACCTTATCCTGTATTCTTCCCAATCACGGCACTGCAAAGTTCAGAAATAATAGTTTTGGCTATATTCTTTCTTCCTACTTCTAGCCTGCTTAAAACATGACTATTTTCATAGCACAGTTTATGTACAGTGTCTAGCAACACTTCAGCTAACTCTCAGTCTTAGTGTAGTTATTAGCATATAAACATGGACTTGGTATAGAAATTACTCATAATATTGAAAATCTAAGCAACAGGTTAATCTTTAATCTTTCTGGAGTGTTCTGTCTTTGCACCTCATTCTATTTTCCTACGTCTCCTTCTTTTCCGACAGAAAGACCTACCTCTCATTTTATACTGTAACAGAGTACTGCTATATATAGTTAAATACAGTGGTACTCCTGCTCTTTGAAAGGGCTGGAGATTTTACTTGATGATTTGGATCAGATCAGTTTATGGTAGGTGGAATTTTGTTACACTCTGCCCCTTTTCGAGTTGTCAAAAGTCTGGACTCTGCATTGCAGTGAATAGGGGAGGAGGAGGGGAGGCTGGGGATGGTGATCCAGGCCAGCAAAGATTTGAACTGCCTTTGCGTATATTCAGGCCTGTCCATTACATTATGTCAGCATAGAGAAATTGGGTTCATAGGTCAGATGCTTCAGCTGAATGCCTGAAGTTGAATGCATCTAAGTGGTAAAATTTTGCAAGTCCCCTTTCTAGTTACTGCTCATCATTACACTTCTCTTTCCATCTCTTTCTGCAGTTTTTGTGGTACCTGCACTAGGCAAAGAAAGATGCCCCATATGTAATCAACAACTATGCATATAACAATTGTCTGCTAACTATTTTAACAAGGCAAAAAAGTATTGAATATTTTTTTTAATAAAAAAAAAAAAGCACACTGCTTTTCAATCTGTCAGGTTAATGGCAATAATCTGATACTGTCTCTACCATGCCTTCCTCCTTACACCTCACTTTTTTTTGAGCTTTTTTTCTATATTTCAAACTGTCCTTATATGACTGAGATTGAAAACAAGTTAAAAAGTTCTTACGTAGAGGTACTGGCAGATGATGTAATCTTGGGAAACCAGAATAAAAAAAAATCAGCTTGCTTTCAACCCTGGTGACAAATGCCAGTATTGCTTTTCTTCCTTAATTCCCTTGAAGAAATCCAAGCTGATATTGCTGAAACATGGTGTTTTTTCTCCTTAATAGTGAAAACTAAGGATGAAATGCAGAAAATTCCAGGTTAAAGGGCTCAGTTGTTCAGTTATAAGCAATGAAAATATGATTTCAAAGGGAAATGGGTAAACAGTGTTAATTACATTTCATCATTAGAAATCATGACCAAATCAGAGACTTGATGCTATCTTGCTTTTGTTGTTGTTGTGTTGTTTTTTTCTATATAGTCTTCCAACACAATGTACTTTTTGTTTTAAAACTCTGGGAAATATCTATGACGCTTGTGGTTGGGTTTCAAAGAAAACCACAAACATATATATCTGAAATGTGCCTGAAATCATGAGTTGAAGTATGCTGAGTGGGCTTCTAGAACTAGCGATTGGGTGGAAGCAGTAGAAAATAAACTGTTTTAAAACTTTGTCTTGAAGGGAATATACCACTGCTTCTTAAAAAAAAAAAAAAAAAAAAAAAGGTTGTAATTATCTTGACATAGATTGTTTCGAAGAAGTGAATAATGCACTGTTCCCATTTGCAAAAGAAAGTAACTTAGGTGGACTTTGCAGGCCTAGCAAAAAGGTAGGGAACCTGTAATAGGCGAGTGTGTAGAGTACACTGGTTTTGAGAGTATGAAGCAGATGCACATAACATTGAGAACAGTGATGGATGGGGGGAAAAGCTTCTCCAGGTGAAAAGGATTCAATACACTGAGACAAAATATGAGGAAATGAGCAAAATCAAGTAAATGGGGAAAAATTATCTCAGCAGTGTTCTGTGCTAAATCAAAATAAATCTAATAAATTGTAGTGGAGAAAAAGACCTAAATTTTGTTCCTAAAGAACATATATGTATTTTTTGTACATAAGGAAAAATTACTGTGTCTACCTTAAAACAGAAGAAACAGATGAACCTTCTGCTCCAGAAAAATTGAAAGGAGACTATTGATATATGAATCTAAGGTGCTTCTTGCTATTAACAGTGTTTCACGTTCACCTTTTAAGATGAAAATACATGTAAATCTTTTATGGACCATACCCAGACACCTGAGAAGCACACCAGCTAGAGTGGCCTGTGCTTGCAGATGTTTTGCTTCTTGTCTTACAGTGATAACTGTCACTTTATAAGAATAGTTGTTCTTCTGAAGTAGATTAGAAGTAGTAGTTACAAATTCCCTTTTTTTGCCTCACATTTCTTTTGTATTTTACAACTGCCTGTTTGGTATATCAGAGAGACAATTAAGTAATTTCAGATTAATTGGTCTCATAACTGAAATTGCATTCCTAGGATTCTGAAATTGCAGGAACTATTCATGCAAAAAATGCCTTTGTGTTAATTCTAAATAGCTCTATAAATATGACAACTTATCTGTTTTATGACTGCAGCATTTAAATAACTCATCTGTCTTCAACATGATTAATTATTTTAAAAATCTATGGTGAGATTAGTTGTGAAATGTGAGTAAAACATTTTTCTTCTAATGTTTCCCAATGCATAATATAGAATTTGATTAAGATGTTGCTATCCAGCTGTCATTTTGTGTGTGTGTGTGGAGGTAAATATACTCACTTTGTACACTTGTTTAATTAATAGTAGACATTGGTAATTGATCTACTGAAGGTTTATACTGTAACACAGACAAAAAAGATTAGTAGTTGAGTTTGGTGTTTGTTGTTGTTGTTGTTGTTGTTGTTTTTGCATTTAAGCCAAATGTTGCAAACAAATTCCAATGTTCCTTACCATAGAACTTAAACTGGTAATTTCATGCATCTTTGTCTTTCTGTTGATATTTCTCAAGACCCAGATTGTGATAGTATGACATAATGGATGTCACTTTGTTTTGCAGTGTAAGACTATAATTTTTTTTCTGACATATTGGAGCTTGGAAAACAGAGGAAAGTTTTCATGTAAACAAATGTCACTTGCTTTTCCCCCCAAGTCCTGTCTTTTTCCAGATTTTTTTTTGTAGCATCTGTATTTTTATTTTGAAAACCCTAGAAGGCATGAGTAATTCCATAGATATCATTGCTTTGCTGTAGATTGACATGCACATGGAAATGTTAGTTCATAAAATATTAACTTATTGGGTGTGGCTTTCTTACAACATCTTCTAGTTCATTTGTCTGTTGTTCATGAGATTGGTTCATATTTAAACTAAATTCTTTATTCAATGGTTTATAGTTGGAAAGTTTCCAGGCATTTCTTTGGGGTAGAATCATCCATTTTATTAAAAACAAACTAGATGACAGTTTCCAAGCTTGGGAAAAATAATTTAATTTCCTTTAAAGTTTCAAGCTATTTCTTAGGATTTGGGATCTGGTGACTTTGAGTGTTTTCAGCTTCCTTTAATTTTACTTTTTGTTCCATTTTGTTTGTAGGTGGTCTCCCCTTTCCACTTTCCTGGTTGCACAGTGGGACTTCTCCCACTCTGCTGCTGATGTCCCAGATGGATTCCTTGTGGGAGGAGCAGCCTCAGCAGTTCTGAGGGTGAGTAAAGGGCATTGGGAAAGAGGCTGGGACAGTAGTGCCTCTCCTCCTCTTCTGTTCTTCTCAGGAAGCACATGAATTCCCTTCAAGCTCCAACAGTATGGTGTGCAACAACGTTTGTATTTCGGTCCAGTTTACAGGTGCAGTAGTGGTCCTTTGACATAAGTTTTCATCTGGAAAAAAACTGAATTAGCTCCCCCAGTTATGTGGCTATCAGACCTTCCTGCATCTCCTGGTTAATCCATTAACTGCTTTCTTGTCCTTGCACTGAGAAAGAAGCTACCATTCTCATGTGTCTTTCAGTCTCTGTGGTTCCATCCTTCCATCTTGGTCACAGACCTAAAAAACTGTTGTAGATTGTAGCTTGAATGTATTCTTGTACTTACTTTGTTTCCTCCGTTTCCTCCTTTTTTGGAGAATCTGTCTCAGATGACATTCAGCTTTGTTAGTAAAAACTGTTGGAAAGCTACAGCAGAACTGCTACTTAAGAGTGGGAGAGGGAAGAACAAACAAAACCTTTTTTTTTTTTTTTTTTTTTTTTTTAAGAAAACAGTATGTAGGACTCCCATAAGCTGAATGTTTTTGGAAGTGAAGTTAGTCAAAAGAAAATCACAGGTTGGAAACACTACATTTAGTTCTAACCTTTTTAAGCCCAGTTTCTGTGTGATTCTTATCTTCTTTCTGAAGAAATTCAACATGGTAATTAATCATTGGTCATCAAGCTTTTCTTGTTGGTTGAAACTTTTCAAATAAACAATTTTTCTCTTTCCTAAAATGGTGATATTGGATCTCACTGTTACAACAGGTGTTATTTGGCTTGTTAATAACACCATTTAGGATTTACGTAACACCATCTTTAAAATAGATCAATGCAGTTCAAAATCTGCGTAGTAGTGGCTAGTACTAAATGAGAGTCTGAGAGAGTCATACACTCGTGATTTAGTAACAGTAATCTTGTTACTGTTAAAACCATCAGTGAGTCCTTAAGTTTGTGGAGATGGCATGCCCATGTGTCTAGCACCAGTGGTAATTTGTGGGGACTGAAAAGATGACTAAATGAAAGTCTGCAGAAAGTGGTGGTAAAAGGACCATTACTGTTCCAGTAGAACAAGTGAAGGCTTCTGAAGTAAACATATTTTGAGGTTGAGAATGCTTCCAGGGTTTCTGCATGTTACAAGTATTTTGTTTTACTTTATACAAAGATTTAGTCTCCTAGTATTCTTAGGAGTAGTTTACTTATTAAAATCTGTACTTCTGCATGATCAGATATTACTCAGTTGTTGGGAACATGATAATATTGCACGTTACAGATAAGTCTGTGGTTGGTTTAACTAGACTTATGAATTCTTTCTCAGGGCAATGCAGGTAAAGTTATGTTAAATTCAGATTAAAAACAAATGTAATTGTTTACAAATATTAGCTTTATGGTAATTTGGTGTTTTTCTTACATCAAGTTTTAATTCCTTTGAAAAGTTTTGAAATTTATTCCTCAATTTCTAGAAGCTTCTTGTGCCTGATGTTTCTTCCTCACTATCTCTATCCTGACCTTCTGTTACATTACATCTTATTATAATTTACTTTAGCTTTGTACTTAGTTTTGACATGAAAAATCCTTCCAGATAAATGTGTTGAACAAGCGCTGTTTAGACTGCTGTATCATCCATTGTTAAATATATAGCTGTCATTTTAATATTTTAGAAAATACAGTAGGTTAAAAAATGGTTTCTGATAACATCTAAAGTCGTAAATCGTAACAGATACTGGAGATATCAGTAAAGGATATCTTGAGATATAAGAGATGCTTGTGTCTTTCTTTTTAATGTTTTGGTTTTTAATAATTTCTGCAGATAGCAGTAGCATTGTTTTGGTTTAACAGTAACTGATGTTATTTTCTGAGTGGGGACGCTCTCCCTCTGATTAATATTTTAACATTTTTGTGCTTGTTGTACGTATCTTTTGAGCAAGAAATTAAATGTTATCTGTATTCAAGTGATTTTTTGTCATCCTTTCCATCAGTTGTTTTGTTGATGTTTACAATTTGTTCCTCTCTGTACTTGGTCTGTTATTAAGGCAGAGACCTTTTGTTAATTTGACAATAGATACCAATTGAAAGTAGATGCATTTAGATGTAGCATCTAAGTCTGTTTTGTAGATCTTAAGCATTGCATAATACCTACTAAATCAGTTAAAGGAAACCCTGATAATCAGGTATACATTACTATTGATTCTGGGTAGCTGAATTAAACTTTAGATGGACGCAAGATTTGAAGGGAAAAATGCCTGTCTGCTATAACTGACACGATCAATGCACAAATACCACATCCACATAATTTAGCTACTTCATATCCAGGAAAGAAGCCCTCTCCACCTTAAGTGTACAATGTGAAGATTTTTTGGAATGGCACTACATAGTTTTGTCCCTTTACTCTGCAGTAAAATCTTTGCAGCATGAAGCTAAATATTACACATTTCTCACAAAGATATCTTGAAAATGTTTTTCACTGTCACTTTCACTCACAGACTGGAGACTGAACATGTTGTTTGAGTTACCTTTTATGCAGAAGTTTTTGAGCGCAGCGGGATGCTTGCAGCCTATGTGTGACAAGTGTGATGAGATGCATAAATTTGCGTGACAGTCTGCCGTGTGTGCTTCACCTGCTGTGACAGCAGCCAGTCCTGTTGCAGGGAATGATAGCAGACAGGTAGCCAAAGCCCTCTTGGCTTGTTGAGATGCCGCTGTGGACCAGGATGTTGACTATGTCAAGCTTGAGATTGTTGGGGTACATAAGAGAGCAATTGGTCATGCCAGGTTGCTGTCCCCATTGTGCTGTCCCCTGCTGTGGCCTGTCCCTGCTCTCTGTCCAAGATCTGCACTGGAGTGTTCACTCTTTTCTGTGTACTTCTTATAGCATTAAGCAAGGATTTTTGTTTGGAATGCACCAGTGAATAAACCTGTTTACACAGCATGATATTCCTTCTTGACTTTATCCCTTTCCCCACTCTGTTAGCCTTCTCCCAAGCTAAGTTGTTGCATTTCTGATGGTAAATTTTGTTGGTAGCACCAATTTTGTGGTTGATTCTAACTGCGTGCAGAGTTTTAACAGTCTCTTCAATTACTCAATAAACTAGTGTCCTGGGCTCTTTACTGTTCCAGTAACTTTTGCATGTTTTGTAACAGCACCATACAAAATAGCAAAACTTGGTTTGGATTATTTTCCTTCTGTACGTCCTTCTATGGACAAAACGGAGGAGTCCATCATAGTCCATCAGTAATACTTAATACACACAGTGCACCTTTAGCAGGAGTGCCAAAAGGTGGTGGGTCTGGGAGCTGGGCTGGCCTCAGCCCCTTTGCCATTTTATTGTGCTCAAGGTTAGCTGCTGACAACCTGTTCCTCAGCACCGGGTGCTCTGGTGGTTTTATCAACGCATTACCTGTTTTTCGTCGTCGTCAGGGATGATATCTGGTGCTTCAGTGAACTTAGCCGTCTCCTTAAAATGACAATGCTTTTATGACTCTAGCTTGATTTCATGTAACTTCCATGATGCCATTGACCCTGTTAGGAGATAAAGCACTATTAGCAAGGAGAGTGGATGTGGTAACTGCAAACATTGCTTGCTCTGCAGTATTTCTTGTTTGAAGATCTGGATTGTCCTTAGTCTTTGCTGTTTTGTAGTCGTATCATTCCTCATTGTGTATCAAAGCTAACTAACTCTTCATAAATTCATTTTATATCTGAGTAACTTGTCTGTCTTCAGACAAAAATAGAACTTCACCTGTCCTTGTTTATTTACTTGTTGCTTGCTTCAGCAATACCCCTTGACAGAGGTGTTCTTGTCTACCTCTTTACATACAATGCAATAAGAAACACCTTTTCTTCTGAGCACAATGATGCTTTCTAGATGAGTCTGCACGTGTGCTTCTTTCTCATTCACATTTGTGGTGATACAGAGTTAGAATGACATTGAAGGCCTGGACAGCTTTGATTACTCTATAAATATATACTTCACAGTGATTTCTTTATTTATTTTTTGAAGTTAAAGGTCTCCTAGCTCTTTCTTTACATTGTTTCCAGATTGTTTTATGCTTGTGATTTAGTACCGACAATAGTAAACAGTACTAAGATCCTCCAATAACTTTTATAAATATTTTCAGTAGTAGAAGATACACAAATAATATAGTAGCAAATTAAGTGATTGTTTTAGTGAGTGGATTTTCCAGGATGACACAATGTTAAAATAATAATAATAAACTAAACTATGCATATACACCTGTCAGACTAAAATTTCGCCATCTGATGTAGCACTGGTTCATAACCCTGATGTATCAGCTGCTTCCTGAAAGCCTTCCCTATAATGGGAAGTTCAGGGACATAATAGGCTGCAGAATGCAGGATTTGTTTGTGTTTGAGAGGGCAGGGGAAAGTTCTTTCAGAATAAGCAGTATAGTGTTTTGTTTTGGTCTCTTAGTTTATTTATATTTGAAATCTTCTTCCTACTATGTAAATTCTTAAAGAAAACAAATAGTGCTTTATTTCTGCATTGCTTCAAGAGTACAACTGTGTGTGTCATCTCAACTGTTATGCATAATTATCATGGTCAGAAATACGTGGAACAAAACTATGCTTTCTGTTGAGAAAAAATGCACTTTGTTATAACAAATTTCTTCCAAAGTTTGTCTACCAGTTTTAAAATGTAGCAATTAAATCTTTCCCTTTAATCAGTGATATTTTAACTCTATTGTAATGTTAAGAAAGAATCCTTTAAGTGGAATGACTCTGATGTGTAGTGACTATGAAGGGACTAAATAAACTTGTTTTGAGCTATTGATATTTTCCAGTTGTCTGAACCTCCTGTTTGTGTAAATGGTGTGACAGTTTTGCTCATTAACGTTTGTATGAAAATAACGTTTAACTATTTCTTTACTTTCTCCCAGATTCAATTATAGAGTAGGGTGCCAAGCATTCTTTGCATGTCTTTTATTACAGCTTGAAATACTAAATATTTTTCCAACTGATTATCTTTGAAAATTTGTATTTCTACTTAGAGGATCCTTGCTAGAATGCGACTACCTGTATGTACCCATGTCATAGGCACTCTGTGGGCTAGCTTATGCTGTTTGAGACGTAAACTCCTTATAATTAACCTGCCTTTACTTTTTCTCAAGAGTACTCTGTATGTTTCTTGACAGGTGAGATATCTGAGGTGTACAGTAATCTAAAACCTTAGTTTTATTTATAATAGTTATGGCTTTGTGCTCTTCACTAAGGAGTTAATCAGGATTTTGAATCCTGTCCTTTTCTATTCCGTGAAAATTTCTTTGTATGAAACCTGAGTTAATGTTCATCATAATTTAGCTGATGTTGTGCAATAAAAGATTTCATTTCTAATTCACATTTTCAACCAGCAAAGTTTAAACTTGACATTCATTATTTAAAATTTGATTTAGTCTATTAACAGCATGCTTTTCTACTGTATTTTTTTCTATTTTACCCTGTAGGTAGAAGTAAGATATGTCTTCATTTCAAAATAGGTGTGCATGTGTTGTTTTGTTTTTTATTTATTTATTTTTAAGTTGAATGTGAAGCTAAGAAACCAAAAACATGTCCTAAACCATACATCTTCCTACTAAAGTTAGAGGGAAGTGATTTCATCCAGTCTCATCCTGCATCAAATTCTCCCTGTTGTCTCCTTCTGCTCTTTATAAATATACTTGGAGTTTTTGATTTAGTAATTAATAGATACAATGACAGTTTCCTTAATGTTTACACTGAAAAATGACATACCAGTTTTAGTGTTCCAGCTGTAGTATTCCAGCATTTCACGTCTATCAAACCATTCTTTCTCTTACTTTGTGGCACCCAAAGTCTTCTCTCTTTTCATTTAATCTATGTATTTATGTGCATTCCTTTCAATGTCCAGTTGGCCATATCCATTTTTCAATTTCTAAAGCACCCATGTTTGGCTTTAAAGAGTACTTACAGATAACATTTAATGGCTAATGGATAGCAAAAATTTTGAATATTTTCAATTTTTAAATGGAAAAATTGCCTGTGAAATTCTGCGGTGAGTCTTAGATGTAAATCTCCAGGGTAAGTTTGAGAGCCAAAGTCCTTCATTAAGATCTTTGCCACTTGTGAGAATCACCATGTCATACTTTTTTCCTCATCCAGATTTTTTGCACTCCTTCTGGGGCATATGAAAAAAAAAAAAAAAAAAAAAAAAAAGCCAAAACCCTGCTAGATATCAGACTGTCAAGTTCATTACACTGAGGCATGGCATGTATATATAGTCTTTCAAAATATAATTTGACAGAAGTTTTTCTTAATTACATTTCTCTTTTGAGGAGATAAGATGTGCAGTGTAAACTTGCCCTGTTTCTTTTCAAGTTTCTTGCTGAAGCATTACAGCAATTATAAAGTACTTACTACAAGGATTATATATTGGAGTATACTTGACTCAGGAAAAAAAAAAGTGTCTAGTTGTGTGAGTACTATGGGTAGTTTTAATAGTGTGATAATGATGGAGTTAAGAGAACAGAGGCAGTTAAAGCTACTTGAAGTTGGGTGTATTAGGCCATTAAAGCACTGCTACATTCAGTTTGAGGTACAGACATTCTGAGTGGAACAAATATGCACATACACTGGGTATTTTATTCCCTTAAATTCAGTCAGATCTCTGTTTTATATCATGTTTCAGGTGCATATTTGCTATTGCTAACTCTCTGTTATAGCACTGTCTCTAAAAATTAGATAATCATAAAACATAGAATCATAGAACGGCTTGGGTTGGAAGGGACCTTAAAGATCACCTAGTTTGAACCCCCCTGCCATGGGCAGGGACACCTCCCACCAGACCAGGCTGCCCAAAGCCCCATCCACCCTGGCCTTGAACACCTCCAGGGGTGGGGCATCCACAGCCTCTCTGGATGGCAACCTGTGCCAGTGCCTCACCACCCTCTGAGTTTCCCCCTATCCTCTAATCTAAATCTCCCCTCTTTTAGTTTAAAGCCCTTCCTTCTTTAGTTTAAAGCAATTTCCCCCATTATCACAGGGTATTGGCTGTCTCTCTGGTTTCTGCTTCTTTCAAGTATGCTTTCAGCTAACAGTGCGTTCTGGGCTTTGTGCCTTTAAATGTAGGCAAGTTTATCACTTAAAATCATTTATAAGATGGCCAATCCACTGTGTTTATTCTATATACATTGCGATGCACATGTTAAAAACTTCCTGCAGTATTTTCACTGAAACATTCTGCCACCAGTATGCAGTAAATCAGATTTAACTTTGACGTTCATGATTTTCATACTTGGAGATAATTGATAGAGAATCGGTATTCATTATAGTCATACTCTTTTTCTTATCAACTGCCTTTTTTTCTTTCATAAGACATTAACTGTCGAAGGAGACACTGTAGTTGGACGGGCTATAAACCCTTGAACAAATATTCACAAAGCTTCAGCAGAGATTTAAGAAAAATGTTTTCCAATTACAGGTTTAAGAAAAAGGCTCCCATTTTAGTTCTCAGAGGATTCAATGTGCTTTGGATATGTGAAAGCTAAGGAGGATTTCATGCAGTTTTGTAGCTCCACATTGCTGTCAGGTATAAGGATTGAAAGCAAGGGCAGACTTCTGTGCTCTCATTGCTCTACTTATGCCCGTACAACATGCCGAAAGAGCTTGTTTGAACAGAATAAAACAGGAATGGGATCTGAAGGGAAAAAAAAAATATGGAAAAGGGAGATGATGAGGAACACAAATGTGATTGAAGATAAAGGAAACAGTGGCAAGAAGTCCAAGGAAGAATGGGAATAAGGGTGATAAGGGGTTCGCATTCGTAGAGGACGTGGGAAGAGGAAGATTCTGGAAGGTTTGGGTGTTTGCACCTTCCCTCTATGAAATCCAAGCTAGGAATAGTTAACAAATTTCACTTATTTGTTAACAAATACCCAATAAGCTGGTCTTGGTTCACTACAATGTTTGTCCAGATGGAAATTTCTAAGTTGCTCTAGCTTGCAAAATATTACTGTTAGAAGTTATTTGTAGCATTGTAAATCTGTAGTTAATCTAATAAATACCATTAAATATTTCAATTCAAAGTGAATCAGATTTGTTTTCTATGCTCAAAATAAATGCAGCTTTTTAAAAGAAGTGTCATCTCAACAATCTTTGAATTACATGTGGTACAAGTAAAGTTAACATTAAGGCAAGACATGTAAATAAATAACATATATATATATTAAAAGGTTTTCCTACTTCTATCATAGATTTAAATGTTTCTGTATTTACTCCTATACTAGTCAGCTGTAGTGAGGTTTGGAAATGTATAAGCTGATATCCAGAATGTGGTGTGGATAGAGCTGGTATGACAACATTAGCAAAAACATTCCTCTAATAGGGAAACATGGTATTTAAATAAACTCTAATCCTTTTTTTAATATCTCAGAATAATGAGGGAAGGTTAACCTATTAAAACTGTGTACTTCAGGGTGGATAAAGCTGTACTCCACATAAACATTCAGCAGAATGATGTGCCTTGCAAACTGAGTTCTGATATTAACTACAGTTCATTTATGAAGGTTCATCAAAACAAAGCTTTGCAAAGTTTGTCTGCTGAACATTTCAGGTTAAGGTGAGGTAGTTATCTAGACTCTTATGGGCTTTCAGTGTCTGCCATTGACTTTCTGATTTATTTCCTTCATGCATGCTTTAAAACCTGTCTTTCTTAGTTTAAGACTGCACCGTATGCATGTTGGGTTTTACATTTTGCTTCTTCATTTTGCTTTGACTTTTTGCTCTGGAATCTAAAATACTACAGAAATCCTTTTGGTACTACTGCTCATGAAGTTGTATCACTCTAGTAAATTTGAGACTGCAAAGAACCTGCTACAGTTGCAATCTTTCCACTCCACATAGGTGTTGGAAGGTGGTGTTTCAGTATTGGGTAATATGCAAAGTATTTATTTCTAATGGACAGGATTCTATTGTCCTGTCAATATCTCCTCAGTAAATTTTCTTGTAAAGTGCAATAAATATGTATTTTATCTTTTAAGAAATATTGCAAGTAATTCTGATTTCAAAAAGCTGGGGAGAGAAGGTTCCAGTGTTCTTGTTCTTCAGGAGGAAGAAAGTTGGTGCATTACACACTTGGTTGTGCTCAGTCTGCATCTGAATCTTATTTACATCTATGCACACACAAACAGCATTTGATATCTTTAAAAGAAACAGCTTTGCATTGTAAAGTTACGAAGCAGAACTTCCATTCTGCACCACTGGCACAAAATGTCACTTGTTTTATTTAATTGTAATATGATGGTGTTCCTGAAGCACAGAACTGATATATCTATAACATTAGAGCTACCTGAGTGTAGCAGCTATTTCCTACTTACTCTTGGCTACTGTGCAACATACATTGTTCTCTTTTTCATCAAATCATTACTACGTTGCTATGTTGTATAACGATCAACTGTATTCACTCTTGGAGAACCAGTATGCAAAGTTGATATATACGTCTGGTATTACAGGGCAAACAGGTAGCTTGAGCATGAATGTCAGCATGTTAGTTCTATTTCAGTGACCATCACAACCAAGTCTTTTTGAAGGCAAGTGTGTTGTAGCAGAAGTGAAAATATTTTCATACTGGAAGTCTTACTTATATTGAGTTGTTGAGGGGTTGGGGGTGACATGCTATAGGCTTGTTATGTATATTTTCAAGCCCAATGTAGGTATAAATAAATATGTATCTGTTAATTATTCTGTGTGGTCATTTTTGTTTGATGTGTAAACAACGTGTGTGGTGAAGTTGTCATTCAGTGTAAAAGGAAGTTTCTGATTATTCAACCCGGGTTGTTCATATAGGTGGGTGTGTTTACGTGGAAGAATGTAACCTGTTGTTTCAAGGCTTGGTATGTTAGGATGTGCCTTGTGCTTGACCTGTATAAACAAGGCTATGGTGGTCTTGGACATGTCTGGACAAGAGCATGCATCTGAAGAGGGTCTGAACTGGCTGAAGGAAGATGGAGGAGAGGATAATGCTTAGACAATGCCAAATTCTTATGTCTATTTTTTTTTGGCTCAGAAGCAGATAAAGTTCAAATAAATTTAAATTAAATATTTTGTGACAGATTTGTATTGGAGTTGGGGGTAAGAGTTGCTTGTGTTTCTCTTCAGCTGTTATGCAATGCAGATACTCCCCCCTACAGCTGCTCTCCACCCCATGCACAAATACTGGAAATAGAAACACCAAAATGAGAGGGATGGTCATTGAAGCTCACTCTAATTCTTCTGGCAATATCCTCCCAGATCAAATTATGTCAGCAAATTATTCAAGAGTATATGTCCACTCAAGAAAGAAGCTTTTTTGCACATTAGTGTCTATATGGTACTCTCTTAGCTAACAAATGTCAAATTAAGCTAAGTTTAGAGTTAATATTTAGATCAAGATCGGAACAGGGTATCTGATCTGACTGTATGAAGACTATATTGCACACTGAGCAGGCTTAATGATGAAGTGCTAAGCAGAATTCTTTTCCGCATAGCTCAAGCAAGCTGAAATTCCTAATAAAAATAATAAATTATTCTATATTAATAGAGTAATAAATGCAGTACAGTTCTCTGAAAATTTTCTCTTGTTTAATCAGAATATGTCTACTACAGGTAAGGTTGAACTTAGGCAATGATTAGGAGGAAGTAAATTCCCTACTGAAGTAGTATTTTGTGGATGGAAGACAAAATTAATTTTTTTTCAATGCATAAACTAGTGCTACTTCAGAATGTTTGAACAGCTTTGAGAGATGTAAGATGGAGGGAAGAAGGCTAAAAAACAAATTCTAGATTTAAAAAAAAATATGTTTTAAAACTTGCCTTACCACAGCTGTCAGTCTTAAACATCTAGCTCAATAAATAAATAAATAAATGAATAAATAAAAGGTCAAGTTTTTGAAGTTTCTATTTGCTTGCTGGATTGCAGATGTCAATGATGGAACACAAAAACCTACCTTAGATACTCTTCTTAACAACAGAAAGGCCACACTGGGCTGGGGGCAAGATGTTGCTGGCTGTAGACATTTCTAGTCTCATGACGACTTGAGTAAAAAATCTTACCTGTCACAGACAGGAATAATGACTTAAGCCTGACCTAGACTGATAGTGCAGCAAGGGGATCATTAGTCAGCAGTGTGCCCTTGCGGTGAAGAAGGCCAACTGCACGCTGGGTTGTACTGCAGGGCCAGGAGGGGAGACGTTCATACCCTCCAGCTCTCAAGAAACCTTATCTCAAGAACAGTACCCAGTTTGGGATTCCCTAATACAAGAAGGATGGTTGAGTAGGAGGCTGGGGCATGTGGTGTACAGGTGTTAAGGAAAGGAAGCTGGAGAAGAAGAGACTTTGCTGTCTTCAGCTGCCTAATAAGTTACAGAGAAGGTGGAACTAGGTGCTTCTCAAAGGTGTGCAGAGGAAGGATGAGAAGCATCAGATAGCAGCAGCTGCAATAAGGAAAGCTCCAGTTAGATGTGGGTGGGTGGTCAGACCAGCGGATAAGGCTTCTCAGTGAGGGTGGGACTACTGTCCTGGGGGCTGTCCAAGATTCCTTCGACCTGAGCTAACCTACCATCAGCTCTGCTCTGAGCAAGGGATGGGACCAGGTGACCTCCAGAGGTCCCTTTGGACTGGTATTACTACTCTGCAACTGGAAAACTTGGAAAGGATTTTTTCCCAGCTTTGGGACTACATATATATCCTCATAAAAGGTAGCAGAGGGATTCAAACTTACCTTGCATATTCTAAAATAGCTCACCTAAGGATAAATGCACAGAAATTTTACGTAACAACATTTATAGTTCTTGAGAGCAATTGTAGACTGCTTATTATTAGCTTGGGCTTGCCTTGTACAGAATCTGTTCTAAGCCTTACTGAGCCCCCACAGAATAGGTGGAAGGTCACTGTGAAGGGCAATAATCTGTTTATTTTCTGCCGGGGGGATGGCAGGGGAGCACTTCAATTCTGTATTCTGTGCTTCTTATGTTGGTTGTCCCAGAGCTGAACACGGGGCTCCAGGTGGGGTCTCATGAGAGCAGAGCTGAGGGGGGAGAATCACCTCCCTTGACCTGTTAGCCATGCTTCTTTTGATGCAGCCCAGGATGCGGTTGGCTTTCTGGGCTGCAAGCACATGCTGTTGGCCCCTTCTGAGCTTCTCATCAACCAGCATCCCCAGGTCCTTCTACTCAGGGCTGCTGTTAATAATGGCCTGGCCTTTATTTGTGCTTGGGATTGCCCCAGCCCAAGTACAGGGCCTTGCACTTGGCCTTGTTGAACTTCCTGATGTTCACCCTGTCCAGGTCCCTCTGGATGGCATCCCTTTCCTCCAGCATGTCAACACAGCTTGGTGTCATTGGCAAAATTACTGAGTGTGCTCTCAGTCCCACTGGAATTAAAGTGATTTCCATTTGCTTCCTTTAAAGTATTCACCTATGACATTGATGAGGGAGGGTTATGCATGTATAAGAAAGGTAGAGTAAAATAACTAACTTTTCCTATTAAATTACCATTATTACATTACATTGGTGAGATTCTGGAGGTGTGCTTCACAGGTGACAGAGTTGAAATATTTGCATCCTATTTTGGTGTTATTGAAATACCAGCATTACTTAATCATCTATCTTATGTGGTTATATTGCAGAGATCTCTGATAAATCTTGTAAGTCTTGATCCAGCCTTCCATGAAAGCAAATATTTATTCTGTGTTGAGAAAACGCATTCAATGCATAGACTGGGAGAAAGATTAGAAAATAAACGTTTGATCATCAGCAGTAATACTTAAATGGTACATTATGTCATTTATTCTTTTTCTTGAATTTATTCTTTTTTTCTTGAAAAAAAAATATTTATTTTTTTTTTCTTGAAAAAGAATAAATGAAATGAATAATAATAAATTAAATAAATGAATACTAATAAATGAAATAGAGAATAAATGAAATCATTTTCCTTGAAAATGTGTTTTAAATTGTGCTTACAAAAAATCTTGTTTAAAACTCAGCTAATTAATACCACCTTTATTAAAAATTAACACCTACAATCATTTCAATTAAAGATCTGTTCGTGAATGTTAAAACTGTTCAATTAGTATTGGCTAGGAGGAATTGAAATAGATGAGCCACTTGCAGCATTAGAATTTTTTTAATGATAAATCATTTTAGGAAGTGCTGTTTTGGGGGGAGGGGAGGGGTGAGAGGGGAGAAGTAATTTGGTTGTTGTTTTATTTTGTGTTTTTGTTTTACCACCACTCTTACAAAATGTCTGCTAGCTTCTAGGTACTTGTTCCATTCTTTCTGGTGTTTAAAAGGCATAATGTATCGTTGTCTGAGTAATGCAAAATACACAGTGGCAAGCATTTCAGTAAAAATTAGACTGATGTCTAGTTTGAGAAAAGAAATTATAACAAACAGGATGAAGCTCAGATGGGAAGTTCAGCACTAATCCAAAACTTTGCAATGGCTTTTCTGCTATTGCTCCCATTATATCATGGATTTGAAATGTTGCGGACTTTCTCAGTTATTTTTGGTGATGTGTAGCATTTTGAGTTCAAGTTTGTTATTTCCTCACATCAATTTTTTTCTTTGGAAAAATTTGAATGGGAACTATTAAATCAATATCACCAGGTAGGAACAATTTAATACAGAAAGATTTTTTGTTCTTCCTATTTTACTTCAGTGTCTGTTGGTTTATTGTAAAGCAATGAAGACTGCTGTTTAGTGAGGTGTACAGTGGAGGAGGTATCTTTGACATGTGAGATACCTCATCATGTATACTAGATTTTATTATCTTTGATGTCTCTTTCCAGACAAACAGGGAAAAACAATTAAAATAGTGTTGTTTAAAGTAGTATAACTCTGCTCTGGGATGCATGCGTCAAAGTCTGATATTCTAGCAAGAGATGCTTGGTAGCAGTTGCCTCATTAGATGTCAGCAGGCTTCTCTTTTTAGTACTGCTCAGGTTTTGCTGACTTCTGCATTACCAGTTCTTAGCTTGGCCTGTAGAAAGGAATGTTTTCTTAACTTTTTGGGTTTCTTAAAGAAATGTATTGCCTCAAGTTATACGAGTAGTCCAGTGTCTGTATCAGTTATTACATCTTTTGAGATATAATTTCCTAGTGTTCGCAAGTAACTTCAAATATTTTTCTTCCCCATTTTTCGTTAGTCTTGTTTGGGTGATAGAATGATTTTGATCACAGCTATCAACTACAACTCTGGCCTTCCTTCTTGCATTACCTCCCAGCGTGTGTTTACCAGGTAGAATCACTATCATGACATAACAGTTGGCAGAAGCAGTCTCTTCCTCAGGGTTCTCTGCAGTTTTCATTCAAAACTGCATTTGTCATTTCCTTCTTGTAGAGGTTTTCCAGATTTCTGTGAGGAGTCTGTCAATTATTCAGATACATAATGGGTTGCTTTCCTCTGTTTTGGAGATGCTAGCATTACTTTAATGGATCAGGGTCTCATACTGACTAGTTTCTGAATAGTTCTTTAATTCAGCAGAAAATCCTACCTTCCCAGCTTGGTGTCTCACAAGGTGCATTCTGGTATGACTTGTCTCTGATCACTGAATATTATGCTCTGCAAACTTCTGCGTAGGAGTAATGTACACTGATTTTGCCCAGCTCCTGAAACATGCACTACACAAAGTTTGGTCTAAAAAATGACTTTGGGTGTGACAGTCCCAAACCTGTGCAGGAAATACAGTCGTGGGAACCTTACAAGAAATAATATTAACTTGATTCATTGCATTTACGAAGTATACCCATATCTGCAGTTTCCTAACAATAAGCATCATCACTATGCATCATGTTTCACAAAGGTGTGTAATGTCCATTTTAGTTCTTGTAAACACTACACTCAAAGGCTCAAAATGCCCTAGGAAACTGTGTTAACTGAAAACTTCTGCAGCTGAATTTCTCAGTTTTGATTTTTCTAGTTGCATAGTGGAAGTTGTTATGCACAATGCCACAAATAAGCTTTTCTTTGATGTTTAAGAGCAAATAGCATTTAGTATGTATATATTGTATGTATGTATATTTTGTACAGATCCAAGTGTGTTACTGTTTTATGCTATTAAAGATGTATAGTAAGTAAGGCAAAAAATTAGAAAAGATGTGAAGTAGATAGTTTCGGGGATTTGCTTTAACAAGACCATGAACAATAAATCAATACCCTAAAAGGCAAGGACAATGAGGAGGAAAAACATAAGGAAAGCATGGAAAAAAGAAGCAAAATGAAATAATAATTTGTGGTATTCTTGTAGTTTGGTATTCCCACTTAAAAAAAAAAAAAAAAAAAAAAAAAAAACTATTTGCCACACCTGTAGTCTTCTAGATGATTCCCCTTTAAGTTCTTGGAAGAGAGCTTTCTAGCTCTCAGCGGTATCGTTAAATGAGATCAGAAATTGAATCCAATTAAAGAACATTGCAGTCGACAATATCCTAAAACCGAGAGAATATTTTTATATATTTGGAGTAGTATTGTTGATCTTTTTCCAGACTCGCTGTCTTTTGTTCATAATAAAAGGTGATGGCATTCATCCAGCTTGAAATACAGGGGTCCAAGTTTAATGACTACATCAGTCAGCAAAATTCTTGTGCTGGTGCTAACAGAAGCTCAGTGCTGCGTAAGCTCTAACTTTCTGCTTTTTTGTAGTTTTGTCATTTAATTCCCTCTGTGATGTTGCTACTTTGAGGCAAAATAAGGGATGCTGCAACAGGCTGGAGATATCTGGTAGCGGGTATATAATACAGGGTAGACACAAAGCTGTATTTCATTCATACTGTCTGTTCTGAGCACTTGGTTTAGGTACTTGAACAGCCCTTTGCAGGCACATGTTTATGGACATGTTTATGTGTGGAATAAAAACTGTGGCTATTACGTGCTTTTCAGTTTGTTTTAAAAATAATCTTCTTACATTGGGTTTTGTATGGTAGTATTGCAGAATGGAGAAACTTGTTTGGACTTCCCATACTATGATTCTTTGTGGACTTGATTCTGTTTGAGGGCTGGTTATAAATATATACACATGTGCATGTGACTCTTTTAAACCTAAATACGTATATATTTCTGGTTTGGATGCTACTGCATTTTGGAAGCAGAGTAATATGATTCTCAAATTTGCAGTTACCTGTTTATTTTTCCAATTGATTCTAAAAAACTTTTGTGCAGCAGTAGGACAGATGTATTCTCAACCTTAAACTGTGTAGGTCCTAGGCTATAAATAAAATTGTGTGCTTCTTTTTCTCTCTCTCTCTCTCTCTCTTTTTTTTTTTTTTTTTTTTGTAATAAAGAAGGGTTTTTGTTTGTTTTTGCATTTGTGTGATTGGTAGGTATGAAAAAATAAACCCATAAAACCTAGTGCTTAAAACAGGTATTGCAGGCAGTAGTTTAGAAATTAACAAAATTAGCTGTGTAACATTTAAGCACTTAACATTATTTTTCCTAGTTCATGTGGTCCTTTTATTCAAGAAAGTTTATATGCATAGAATATTGTATTTCAAATATTCCCTATTTTTTACATTGAATATAAAAAATTGCCTCCCAAAAACCAAAGTGTTTTAACATCTCTTACAACTGAATCTTATAATACACTGCTTAATTGTTCTTCTTACATCTGAAGTCTCAGATGTGTTATTTATTAGAAGATTTCATCTTTAGAGACAAATGTTTTGTGTGGAATATCTACCATCTCTGTATTCTGTGAAATAATCTTAACTACAGTTTTGTTAAGTGTCATTTCTCTGCAAAAGTAAATCTATATTTCTTTAGAAAGGAAACCCCACAGATGTGCTTTTCCTGGTGGACCAAGCTGTTTAGAAAATTCTTTCATGTTGCCAAACTTTTTTTTTTTTTTTTTTTTTTTTTTTTTATGTAATTGGAATCAAACTACAAATATTGGAGACTTTTTTCACTGCAAGGCACCAAGGATTTTTGCATAAGAATTCATTGTGCCAGTATAGATTTTACCCTAAATTGTAATTGCTCCTTCTGCTTTGCTGTCACATTTCTTAAGGTATATAGAGCAGTTCTTCTGTAGTCCTAATACAGAGAAATTTTGTTTGGTAAATTATTGGAAGTTTGGTAATTCATGAATTGCAAAGTAATAGTTATTGTAGTTAGTATTTTAATTCATTCTAGGAGACAAACATTTCAAAAATACTCATGAAAAAAAAAAAAGTAAAAAATAAGAATTCAGAAAGATCTCTGGTAGTATAGAGCATTGTATAGAATAGAAATGCTACATTCTATAATTTAGAAGAGTATTTAGAAGAACTTAAAAGCCAACTTAGAGAAGTTAAGAGAAGACATGAAGCACAGAAACTGGGAAACAAAAATGTCTTGAAATACTTGGGCATTGGCCTTCGCTCTTGAAAGTAGGCAGCTTCTGTTTGCCTAAAATAAGAATGCTATGCCTCTTTTCTTACTTTCTGATATTACAGCATCTTAGAATATTAAAGAGGAGAAAAGAATGAAATGCTGCACAGAGTTCATTTTTCCAGTGTTATGTATCTTGAGTGTTTTTGTAAAGGAATTTCAGAAATATGTGGTTAAGCTGGTTATAAGCATACAGAGGTTCTTTGAACATAATAGCTAGGAAAGCTAGTTTGTATAGTGGAGTTTCCTTGTGAAAAGTATTGTATGGCATTTAAGTCCTTATTTTGAGGTGGGGGGTTGGTTTTTTGTTTGTTTATTTTTGAATAGTAGCAGAGACCAGAGAATGTGAAGAAACCACATATCCTAAATTTATTGAGTATGATTAACTTCAAAAAAAAAAAAAAAAAAAGAGAGAAAAAGAAAAGAAAGAAAGAAAAATATAGCAGTTGATTCGATTTCAGTAGTACCAGAAAGCTGTGTTCCTCTCATATCAGAACTTTCTTTTCTAAGTTAATCTTTACATCTCAGTTGTTTTTTGTTTTGTTTCAAATCTAGTTCTAGAGAGTCTAATTCTTGCTGTTACGAGTTTTATCTTGGTTGCTAACTTCTTATGCATGTGAATTCTCATTTATTGATAAGTTCAGTTATTTATTTCAATTGTAGATAACATCACAAGCGTACGTGTTTTCTGGGTCATTCTTATGCTTACATTTTCTGACTTTGGTTAGGAAGCAAACTTGATGATTTGAGAATAGTGCCTTCGGTGTGGGCAATTACAAGTGTGGGTACAACACATAATTCTATTCTCTTTGTGTTCAGAAGTACCTCCAGTGGTTGTTGCCCTTTGTGGAGTATAAGTTGCCTGCTCAATTTTAAATCCCTTTCTTCTTGTCACATCAAGTTGCATGTAGTAGTCCTTCTCCTTCGGTGAATACTTGTGATTATTTTTCCAGATGTCACCTAGCTTATATATATATATAAATTTTTTAAGCTATACTAAGCGGAATTGTTCCAAATAGTTGTGCTTTGTCATCAATTTGGTACCCATACAGAACTGTTTTGCAGCTGCTTTTATGATTGTAATAAAGACTACTTACTGCTTTATTAATTACCTTTAGGTAAACTTACTCATAGTGTACATTTTTGTAAGTCATTGAAGTGAATGTGGTTTATACTGGTTGAAAATTTATTATATTCTTTTTGGGCTAACTTCCAAAGTGTTCTGGCATTCTTTAAAGTCTTGGCTGTGTAGTTGAGACCACCTAATTACTGTTTACATATTCTTTCTGTGTTTTGAAATTTCCATTGATTTGCAACTAAATACGTTGACCAGTAGTAGTAGTATCATTCATCCAGCATAAATTGTTCTCTTATATAAAGAAATAATGTACAATGTTATTTCAGTTCTGATGGTGTTGATTTTTTATTTTTTAAACAGCAGAGGTAACCCAACAGCTCAGTGTCTACTGAGTACCTCGACAAATCTGTAACCACATCATTGTGCTTCATTTCTGTAAATCTGACTACAGGTATCTATCCACTCATCTCTCCATCTGAAATCAGAATGATTTTCAATACTGAAGTTCAAAAGCGCTTTGACTTGATTAATAGCAGTGCAATTGCTGGTAGCATGGATCATATCCCTGGAATTGCATGCTTCCCTGTCTGGTGTGGAGCAGGCTGGACTCATTTCCTTCTCTTTATGTATTGCTTGTTACAGTTGAGTCAAATAGCTAATGTTACCCTCAACATATTTTGATTCACACTTTCCAGTGTCAAGTTGTTCCTGTATATAATTTAAAATGTTAACATGCATTCATTGAAAGAGGTTTTACATGAAATGGACTAACAGCAGAAATAGTTCTTGGGTCCTGTGTGGGTCTTGGTCTAACACAGAAGTGCTTTGAACTGGGAGGTATGAACCCAAGTGTGAATTATGCCACAAGCAAGATTGGTTTCACTGAACTTGCAGTTGGGTTTCGATGAAAGGACGTCTGATGTCTGATAAATCTGCACTGATTCTGGTAAAGCCCTTTCCTTGGCAGACAACACCTTGAGTTACAGCTTGACTGCCATTCTGGTGGCTTTTGTTTGTTTGGTTGGTTGGTTGGTTGTTTTTTTTTGAGTTACAAACTTTTATATAACATGATATTATAAAATATAATATATATATGAAAAATATATAAATATATATGTAGTATGCGTATATATTTATGTATACATTTATATATATATTATATGTATATACTATCTATATATATTCAGTATTGAAATAGAGGAAAATAAAATGAGGAAGTGGAATATAACATCCTTATAGCTTTGCTGTCCAAATGGGATTATTGCCTTACTTGACTGGTTCTGTCTGTCTTGAAAGGTATGAGCCATGTTTATGGTTATTTGGTCCTTGAAATGAAACATCTTTGAAAAATCCATAGAGGATGGCATGTTGCAAAGATGTACATTGAAAAGTGTATATTTAGTAAAATTTGTGTCTCTGTATTTTTTAGCACATGTTTAATACTGGTTGTTGCTGTTAAATCACGAGATTAGGGTATAATATGGGTCAGACAGATTGTTCAATCATGTGGTATGTAAAATCCAGGGTGTCAGAATGCTCGAAAGAGAATAAAACTCATTTACAAAACAGAATGGATTTTAAATAAAGTTCAGTATTAGGTAAAAGGTCAGGCACTTGTTCCTTTTTTTATTTGTAGCAGTTCATCCGTATACAGGACTGTGCATATTGTATGTGTAAGGTAATCTCATTTTTTAATCTACTATAACTGTCCTTTTGATTCTCGAAAATCCTTTGGGGTATTTTGCATTCCGATATCGATCCCTGTCTGTCTGACTGCTTTAGCTGGGTAATCATTTTTCTTGTTTATCTCTAATCCTTTTAATATTTCCTTCCTGCCACTGTGTAACGGTACAGTATGCCTATTGTTTGTGATGCGTTTCAATGGCGGCTGTAAGGCTATGCTGTAAAATTGGCTGTATTTTAGCCTAGATTTCACAAAACCAGTTTACAACTAAACAAAAAAGCAAAGCTGCACAGCATGCGTCTTCAAAGCACGTACGCTGATCTTATTGCGTCACTTTGCTTACTCATACAAGGTGTTCATTTTAATGAACCACTTTCTGGTCTGAACTTCCCTGAAAGATGAAACTATTAGATATGAAGTTAACTATTCCAAAACTCTTATACTATGTGCATCTTAGGGATGAACAGAAAAAGTAAGTTTTAATCTCTCTATGTGTGTATTTATCTGTATGCATGTGTGCACATATTAAAAACTTATTTTTTAGAGACCAGCTGCACAGTTGAAGTATCTCTGTGGAAGCATTAGGACCCAAGTCTCCTACAGTTCTCTTTTAACCTTCTACTTCTATGAAAACACCCTGCCCTTGTTTCTATGGTGACTGAAGAAAGGCATCTGTGGTCACATGAATTTTTGACAATATGATAAAAATCACTCCCTGAAAAGGTTTCCAGAAAAGCACAGATCCGTTTCACTTCACCTGAAGAATAAGGAGAGCAGCCTCCTGCCCCTGCGGTGGCTTTTCTTCTCCATTTCTCCCACATGATGTAGTACCGTAAGATCCTTTCACTGTGCTGACCAATGCTTTCACTGCTCTGCTTTTCCCATTAACTCAACTTGGCATATACTTTCTCTGCGTGTCAAAGCAGAGCATGCAAATATAATGAAGGAAAAGAATTTGATACAGAGGTGAAAGCTATGTTTTTAATTCTCCTTCAGGAACCATTTTGATTTCCACACTTTGGTGTTGGCCAAGATGTGTTTGGGAGCCGGGGGTGTATGTACTATGTGTCTTGTGAGGATTGTTACAACTGCTGTACTTAACAAAACAAACAAACAAAATTCCCGAGATCTATACTTCCTGTATTCAGTGGCAGTATTAATAAAAATACTGCCAACTAGTGGCCGGTTTGAATGCCCAGTATTGTATAAACCTTTCAGGAAGGTAAAGGCCTTCTGTCTAAGTGCTGACTGTGAAATAAAGACTCCAGTAAGTTGCCATTGTACATTCACTTCCCCACAGCAACTTCATAAGTTCATGGGAAACATATTAAAATATATAGGTGCTTTTGATATAGAGAAACTGAGAAATTTGGGTGTTTGCTTCCAGCTTTAGAGCTCTTGTTTTATGACTGACTCTTTCTAGTATTAATTAAAAAAAAATAAAATTATTATTATCTTGACTTCTTCTTTTCATTCTGTTCTTTGAAGGTTGCTCCCCTTCCTCTACATGCACTTTACAACAGATATACTGTGGCTGCAACAAAAGGGCAGCCTGAATGTTACTATGCTTTGAGTTGGGAAGTGTTACAATTTTCCTGTGGTTTTTGAAATTAAAATGAAAAATGTTTTTTGAGAAATTCTTTTTTTTTTTTTTTTTTTTTTTAATGTATGATCCCTCTTAATTTTCATTTTAAAAGCACACAGCATGTTGTAACTTAGGTGGTTTGGTTTCTCTTGTTATTTTGTTATTTCTAGGTTGTCCTCTGTGCTATACTTAGTAATGGCAGGATCTTTTTGCAGGGTAATCCAAAGTAACAGGAAGTAAGACTGAACCTTCAGACCCACAGAAAACTATGTTTGTCTTGAAATATGAATTAATTTATACCTTAAAATAGCACTGTTATTGGTATTTTATTTTTTTTATTAAATGGTCTTTAAGGTTGCCTTTTTGAGTGAATTTTTGTTTCCAAGGATAGGATATTTATTGGTCTTTTTAACGTGAGTTTTTCTGATTGTCTGATTTTCTGGTCTTTTTTTTTTTTTTTTTTAATGTTATTTTTCCAGATACATTTCCAAATTTCTTTGGAAGATTGACTGTCTCTGAATAGATAGTTTGTATAACTTTGAGTTTGATTGATCCAGACTCTTCCTTTATCTCTGCAGAGATTTTTTGTTGGCTCAGCCTGGTGAGATTTGAGCACTACAGAATGCTTCTAGCTTCAGTGGTGTTTGATGAAAGACTATAAAGAGAATGTGTCCCATGGAGAGGGCTCATCAGCAAACCAACTGATAGTGTCTCTTCTTTGTGTAGTCATTTGAAACGCTGCTTGGTTGAACATGAAAGCAACATTTGCAGGCAACTAATTTATTTATTTATTTATTTATTTTAACTGGGTTGTGGCTTATCTGTTCAGACATAAATTCTGAGAAGTTTGATGGACGCATCCTTGACAAGTAACTAATTGTTCTCCTTTTTAATTCCCCCCTCTTCCCCTCATTTTAAAGGAGAGACTGAAATGTGGTTAAGTTGTATATGCTTTTTCTATTAACTGATTCTGTGAAAAGCAAACAGTAAAAGTGTATACAGCTCTTCACTCTGTTAAATTAATTTGTGAGTTCTAGGAGCTCTTACTAAAATGGTTACCTTATTATAGAATCATAGAACCTCTTATGCTGGAAAAGACTTCTGAGATCATCCTGTCCAATCACTAACCTAGTACTGCCAACTCTGCCACTAGACCGTGTCCCAAAGCACTGCATCTACTCATCTTTGGAATACCTCCAGGGATGGTGACTCAACTACCTCCTTGAACAGCCTGTTCTAATGCCTCACAACCCTTCCAGTGAAGATTTTTTTTTCACAATATCCGACATAGACCTTCCCTGGTGCAACTTGAGGCAATTTCCTCTTGTCCTATTACTTGTTGCTTGGGAGAAGAGACGCTCCCCCACCTGGCTACAGCCTTCTTTGAGGTAGTTGTAGAGAGCGATAAAGTCTCCCCCAAACCTCCTTTCATCCAAGCTAAGCAACCCCAGCTCCCTCAGCTACCTCCTAAGACTTGTTCTCTAGACCCTTCAGCAACTTTGTTACCCTTCTTTGGATACATTCGAGAACTTCATAGTCCTTCTTCTAGTGAGGGGCCCAAAACTGAATACAGCTGCAGCCTCACCAGTGCCCGAGTACAAAGCAACAATCTCTTCCCTCGTCCTTCTGGCCATGCTATTTTTGATACAAGCCAGGATGCTGTTGGCCTTCTTGGCCACCTGAGAACACTTCTGGCTCATATTCATTCAGTTATTAAAGGATACCTATCAGCTGCTTCAAGGGTGGAGATCAAACAATGTTTTATGAATATATATTTTAATTAATGTTATAAGTGTTCTGACTACAAACTCTGAATTATAAAATGAGACATCTGCTTTAACATAGAATTGTATTCTCTTTCTATGTGTAGTTGTGGTTATATGAAATTGTTCTTGTGAGGGAGTTATGGATTAGGAGAATTTGATCCACATGTATCTTCTTGCCACGTAATTTGTGTGTCATGCCATTTCTTTATTGAGGAATATATATCTTCTGTATTTGCTGTGCTGATTTATTTAATCAAAAATCACAAAAATATAGTCCTTCATTTCCTTGAAAATCTGATTTTTTTTATGTTTGATACACTATGTTGAAAAATTAAGTTCTTCTGTTTCTGGACATGCTGAGGGATAAGGAACAGGTTTTTGTTGTGGTCTATTGAGAAGCCACTTTGAAATAGTCCCTGGTTGGTGTATGAAAGGGGTAATGTAGCAAAATATTTCACAGTTGTTTTCTGTGGAATGCTGCTTTTAGTCTTTTGAGAAAGTCTGTTATATTTTAAATTTTTCTTCTCTGACAGATATTTTCTTACGTGTCCTTTTTGTAAGAGCCGGAAGCCTTTGGTAATAAATGAGAAGAGAGTTGTTAAGTGATTCCTCTGGTTTGATGAATCTTAAGTAACCATACATAATGGAATTAAATTAAGAATCCTGTTAAAGCAGTGGCATTTATGGCTGTTTTTGAATTTGTTTACAAAATAAATGCCAAATATTATTTTGATTGCTCTTTAGATTAAGTAATGAAAAGGTAAGCTATTAAGTTAATGGAGTACAATTAATTTTGAAAATATGCCTTGCAGAAAATTTTATTCCTGTAAATAGGGAAGATAGGTATATTTGCAAGCTTAAAGTTACTAAGATAACAAGCAGAAAAACCTTGAAACTTTTTAAATGATTGCTGAAAGGTAATGTCTTCCATTCAGACTTGGTATCAAAATGAGGAGCCCTCATCAGCTTTTACTGAAATGTAGTAAAACAGAACTGTGACCTATTAATATTGCCAGTAGGCTCATGACAGTTACGCAAGTGTAGTGCTAACTGATTATAAAGTTTTAGCAAAAATACAATGATACTGATTCGGGAGCTGCTGAATTTCACGTTTTAGATCAGACTGCTTCCAGAAGTTTGAAGTAGGGACTCTACAAGAAAACAGTTTAAATATTGCCAGTTGCATATTGTTTTGGCTATTTGCTCCTTTCTGCTAAAGGAAAAAGCACATTATATTTGAAATACTGAATCATGTCATGGTCTGGGAAAAAGGGCTCTTCCTGCCCTTGACTCAGATGTGGGCTGGAGTTAGGAACCTGGATGAAAATTGTCTGTTGACTTGGGTGAATTTACTTGTTACTCCAGTTGCTCAGTTTCATTTGTATACTAGGATGGTAATGTTTTACGTTGTATGTAGGTTGAGAATATTGTATGAAAGTGGGATTTATATGAGTAGAAGTAAGGAAGGTTTTGTTTTTTGTTGTTTTTTTTTTTGGGGGGGGAGATGATGAAGAACAAAAGTAATAGTGACACTAGATTAAAAAAACAATCAGCCATGTACATATGAAATACTGTTCTGATTCTTCATCATCAATTGAAGTCCAAAGAATATACTAAAATTAAGTATAAAAATGATCCTTTAAAAAAAAAAAAAAAAGCTATTATTGACAATTAGCGTATATTTGGAAACAGAATTTCACATTTGCTCTTTTGCTTTCTTTTTTTTAATTGCAATGTCCACTAATTTCAGTTAAAATAAAATAAAATAAAAGTCCAAAACAGTGAGTTACTAAATTCTTGGAGAAGATATTCTTGACTTTTTTTATGGATGCTCATACTTGGTATGTCGTATTCAATCATTGATATTTTCATTAGAGATTAACTTTGAAAATGACATAAAATAATCAGATTAATAAAGTTAGTGTTCTTTTTATTCTTTCTAATATTCTGCATCTAACTTTAATGACAACAATCAAAGTAGCTGATTAATTTATAAGGGTAATTGGTGGCATTTGTAGCAGAACCATCTAGTGTATAAACCTGCAGGTAACCAAGGAGTGTTATAAACAGTTTATAATTTTGGGTCTTGGTTTTCTGCTTTGTTCTTTTTCTGGTTAGGCCCACAAAGGATGCCTGCAGTATATACAGATACTTAAAATGCTAAGTCACTATCTTGTCTTTACCTAAAAATACTGCTTTTCTGAGTGTGTTTTATCCACTTGTTCTCTAAAAACACTCAGTTGCATTGAGCAATGTGGTGTCTTCTTGGATATGAACAAGTGTTTTTTTATAGTCCATTATGGAGTAAACCAGTCATGGGAATGATTTTTTATTTATTTTTTCTAGTGTAGCTTGGGAAATTGGAGAGTACAACACAACTTTTCTGCCAGAATTGAGTTTTTGTTGTTGTTATTGTTTTTGATAATGGGATAATTTTGGAAGACTGTTCTCTAGTTTTCCAAATACTTCCTTCCATCTTCATTCTCTCTTTGCCAATCTTGGTGTTGTCCAGTCTGTCACTATTCCAACCAACTTGTTGAACTTGTTCCTCAATACTCCTTTTATTGTTGTGTCTGCAGCCAGAGCCTCAAACCTTTTTTCTCTTCTGATATTCAAGCCACTAAAGCTGTAGGAACTCTTTGAATATGAGCACAAGGAGCATGTACAGAAAAAAAATCTGCTAATGTATGAACTCTTCAAATATGTTAGCTGTTAAACTTTTAAATACCTTTTTGAGTATGTGAAGTCTTGGTTTAGGTCAATTAATTTAATAAATCAATCAGCTAGCACCAGTTACTCATTATGGAAAACCTTAGGAAGCTGAAGGTGTAGGCATGAACATCAGGGCTGTGCATGATGAGACAAGTTGGTTCCTAATGTCATGGCCAAATGTGTAGTTTCTTTGCTGTTTCTGATGTGTGAGTTCAGCAGTCATGCAGATAGCACAAATTAGATTTTTTTTTTGTATGATACTTTATAACATATTTGCCATCTTGCAAATACCAAGATGTTCTGAAGCATATTCCATTAATTTTGAAAATCAGTCCAGAAGCAGAAATTTTCTATTTATTGACTTGGGGGAGGAAGAATAGAAGGATCTTTATCTGAGCCCACCTTTACAGCTTCAGAACAGCGTTTTACTGACATATGTGGCATGCTGATTTTTCTCTCCCTTTCAGAAGAGAAACCTGATTGCTCCAAGGCCCGCTGTGAGGTCCAGTTTTCTCCTCGCTGTCCAGAAGATTCCATCTTGATTGAAGGTTATGCTCCTCCTGGGGAATGCTGTCCTCTCCCAAGCCGTTGTGTGTGTAACCCTGCAGGCTGCTTGAGGAAGGTTTGCCAGCCTGGCTATTTGAATATATTGGTTTCTAAGGCATCAGGAAAGCCAGGAGAATGCTGTGATCTCTATGAATGCAAACCAGGTAAAAGTGGACACGTTTTTTTTTTTTTTTTTTTTTTTTCTATCTAACATGCACAACTAGTGTAATTGCATATAATGAAGCCCACATAGTATATTAGTTCTTCTTCAAAATTCAAATTATATTTGTGAGCAATGCCCATTTAAAAAGAAAAAAGATAAATATAATAATAAATTTTACTCTCTCTTTTTCTTCAGATAATATTTAAACTGAGCAACAAGGGAAAATTAATCTTTAGTGAGAGTGCTATATTTCAAAACACAACACTAGTGAAAATGACACGCTTTGTTAAGATTAGGGTATACTTTTTTTTTTCACAGTAGGAATATATTGTGCATAAATATTAGAATTTAAACCTTAAGATTTCTCTAGATTACAAGGTGATGACCCTTAAAAATCTGAGAGTTAAACAACTGTGGAGAAGCATAGTGAAACACTTTACAGCATTTTTGGTGTTTACCCATTTTCCATTTCATGGGAACACAAATAACCCTTTCTTGTGACTTATTCTTGATGAAGTGGAAGATATAATTTAGTGTGCTTTTTGATCCAGGCTTTGGTAAAGATGAGTAATAAAAGTAGGGATATAAAACAGTATAATCTAAAATATCATCTGCAAACAGGTTTGAGTTTGTTATGCCTTTCCTATGCTTGCTAAATGTTTTCTTAAATCCTCCTTAGAAGAAGGTTGTACAGTCTATGTCTCTTCTAGTGCTTCCCTTTTTTGTATTTTTCCTAAAATTCAGTGCAAATCTACCTGTGTGAAAATTCAAGGGAACTTTTTCATATTCTGTCTTGAGTATGTGGCAAACAAGTCTTCATAAAAAGTCTGCTCCAGAATATCTTATCAATCTAACTTGCATTTCATCTAGAATTATCAAGTAAACTTTCTTTATGGCATACTTTCCTTGGACTTACTGTTATGCTGTTCCTCTCTAAGTTTTCCTAAGTTTATCCACACTTCTTTAAAATGTGATATCCTAAAGCAGAGTATTATTTTGGGTGAGTCTTCATCAGAACTAAATACGGTAGAGTAATTACTTTTGGTATTTTATACAACATGCTAAGAGGTAACTCTTCTGAGTTTGTGAAATGTGATCCCAAGATCTTTCTGTAGCATGCTTTCTACAATCTTAGGATTGAGTATATGATGCTTAATTCAGTTTAGTGGGTTTATATGACTATATATTAGTTTTCTGAAGTACTTTGTAGTTTTAATTGTAGGAAGATGCATGTTAGAAGGGTAAAGGAGAGATTGCGTTTGGAGAGATTGGAGAAGGAAACTAATAGAATTTAAGGGAAGTATAGAGTGGGGATTAGAAACTGAGAGGCTAAGGGAGAGCAGAGAGTTTGAGTCCTTGGCTACCAAACAAAAACACTTGCTTTGTATCCCAGAGTTGAGTGATTTATGCGGTGTACAGTAGGAGGCTAGAGAAGGCAGCAATCCTTGAAGGATCAAGGAAGAGTGAAAGAGAAGGGTAGTATCTTGGGTGCATACACAAGCCTGAGGCTGGGGGGATAGGGAAGGAGGCCAGCAGGACTGATGACAGCTGGAACTGGAGTGTGGGTAAGAGGCTGAGGAGTGTAGGTGAGTACTGTTGTGTGTCTGGGTGAAGATGAGTGATGAAAGATGTAATTTGCTATAAACTGCAGTAGTGGGGCCTCTACTTGCTAATGGTGCCTTGGTTTTAGTAATTAAAAAAAAAAAAAAAATACTGTTACAGATGGAATTATTAGTCACTACATAGCCTGATTTTTGTCAAGTTAGACTTCAGTAGCTATCTTAGTTGCTTTTTTTTTTTTTTATAAAAAAAAAGGGATTCTCTGAAAAGTTTGCTGCTCCAACTTCCAGCAGACAGTCCTTCAAACACAGAAATGAAGAAGATTCTGACCAGGATTAGGGGGGCCCTGCCTCCAGCCAGGGGGAGGAAAGGGACAATCGAGTTTATTGGACTGTGTGGATTCGATGGCCTGGCACGTCAGACGCACAGAAGTATAAGGCTTTAGTAGACACCGGTGCACAATGTACTATAATGCCATCGAGATATAAAGGACCAGAGCCCATCTATATTTGTGGAGTGACAGGGGGATCTCAGCAGTTGACTGTATTGGAGGCTGAAGTGAGTCTGACTCACTTTTTTTTTAAAAAAAAAAAAAAAAAAAAGGACAATGACAACAACAAAAAACTTTGATCTAGATGTTTATTCTGTTGGCTATTTGGGGTAGTGGGAAGATCATAAAGGAAAAACAAGTCAACACAAGACTGAAAGATGGAGAAAAGAGTAGGTTAATACTGACAAATGTTAGTAGACTACAGATTCCTTACCACAGAATGCTTTTTGCTTTTCTTTTTAATGGCAAATCTGAACCTTTGTTCAGTTTTCACAGGAACCGTGTTTTCAAAGAGTGTAAACTGCACTTGTACAAACAACATAATTTGTACTGAGTATATGAAGAAAATTATAGCCTGAACAAATATTGAAATATTTTTTGTAATGTTTCTTTGTGAAAAGTTCAGATTTTTTTTATTTTTAACTTTGAAAGTCAGAAAAAAACAACAAGTTTCAGAGTTTCTAAACTGTTCTGTCATGTTCGATGTTATAGTTTTTATTTTAATTTTCTTTTTTTAAATCCATGAAAACAGTCAGTAAAATATCTTGTTTTATTAGGGTTGTATATTCATAGGCTCACAGACTTCTAGAGTAATTTAGGTTGTAGGGGACCTCTGGAAACTATCTAGTCCATTCTTCCTCTCCTATACCATTTTGTGCCATTTATGGACATGAGTATATACATGTACTACCATATACGTAGTAGGATATAACAGTTCTCTATATGTATTTTTGCTAAAACAGTGGTCATAATGTGAGTCAAATAATGCTCCTCAAGTGGCAGGAATATTTATAGAGTGCACAGTAAGCCTGGTAATAAACACTGAACCTTTAGAAATGACTTGGTATCCTGAAGAACTGTAGGGAAAAAAAGAGTTAGAGAGGAACTGAATGAACAGTGCTCTGTTTCATTTTTCCTCTGTTTTTAATACCATGTTGCTGAAGATGAATGGGGCAAAGGACTGTGTAAGGCTTCGTAGGTAAGTGTTTGCAGCAGAGTTTCATATGGGACTGATGTCACCCATTCTGCTGAATAGTGTCAGCACATCTATGGAGTTTACATGCAGAACAGAGAAAACTGTTCTCCATACTGTACTGTTGATCTTATTCTTAAGTGGTACTATAAGGGCGCTCTTCCTTCACATGTGTATCTCCATAACCAGCCTCCACAGGGGTCTTGCACCAGCAAAGGGGTTCTGGTGGAAACAGATTGCCAGAGGCTGGGAGCACTGCTTAGTATGACAGCAGTGCTGTTTTATGCCAATAGAAAGGGTTTGTGGAATTAAAGCATCTGTTGTGTTTATTTCTGCTCCTTAAATAAGATGTCACTGCTTTCCAGTTCACAGTGGCGTTTGTTTGGACTCTTCTGCTGAGAACTGCATGTTAAAATACTATGATTGATGATTGCTCATCAATCATTGAGTTACTGAAAGGAAAATAAGAAGTGGTTGCATTAACACTAAATACTAATATAAAAATAAAATCTTGCATTTTGAAATCCACCTACTTTTCCACCTCTTTTTCATTAGAAATAATACAGTGATGAAAAGCATTATTATACAGTTTAAATGAAGTAGTAGCTTAGTAATACCTGTCTGTTAACAGACAGATTAATTTGATTTAAATGTTTTGACCCAGTGTTGCTCCAAATCTCTCATGACAGTTGTGGTACCTACTGAGTGTAGGTACGCTCAGTACAAAAGTTCCTTTTATTTTGATCCTCTTCCTAACCTCAGTACTGACACTGGTTTGGTGTGGTGCCATGAGCAACCTACTTTCTTCCTACAAGGTGTGTATAACAAGTTTTTCATGAGTAATTAATTCAGTGAATGAGCATGGAATTCAGTTTTAAGTTGGATGTTATGGTCCTTAAAAAGTATTCTCAAAAGGTCACTTTTTTTTTTTTTCCCCAGCATCATGGTCTTAAATGGATTTGCATAACATGCTAACAGTAAAACTAAAAATAACCTGCAAAAAGTTTGAGGCAGTATCTGTCTTACTTCCTAAGAAAGCTAAAACATTACTGACTAATGATTTCTTTGTTTTGTTTTAAACATTTTTTTTTAAAGAGTCAAGATCTAATCCAAAATATATCTTGCTGAAGCTGCAATAGCAACTCTGACTGCCACTTCTGAATAAAGAAAGGCAAACAATTTACTTTGGCAGTTATTCAACAGATACTTCTCGTTCCTTTATTGATAACGTTTTTTTGTATATTGGGAGTTGAGTAGCCCATGCAGTCAAGGCCTGATGGAAAGTCTGAGCTCAGCGGTTAAATTTAGTAAGTAGTATTAGACAATGGAAGCACAGGGAAGTAACTTGTGCTCTACCATGGCACTGCTTCAGCACTGAATATTGGGTCTGCAATTTTTACATTCTTGCGCTAAGGACAAGGGTCAACAAAATCAAGTTTTTATATATATAGTTGAGAGAAGTACAGTTATATAAATTTATTTTCTTCTGTTGCTTACAAAAATAGTGCATGCATTGTTTTTGTTTTTTTTGTTTGTTTGTTTGTTTTTGTTTTTTTGGATACTTTGTTAGAAGTTGATGTTGCAAGGATTTAGGAGATGAAATTGGGAAAGGACTCAAGAAAATAAATGAGAAAAAATTCTCGGATATTTTTCTGAGGCCAATAAGCCAGTGGCCAATAAGTTGACAATGACAGTGAGGGAGAAAACTGCCAAAACTACAACAAAAAATAAGTAAAATCAGTGTCCATATTGGGAAGCATCTGTAATAGGAAAGGTAATGAAATGATTTGGACAGTGATACAACTGCATTGAAAGTCTGAGAATGTTATCTTTTCTGTTGTGTTTAGTATGATCCAAAATGTGAAGGAATGTAAAAAAGATGATTGTTTGTCATAGAGAGAAGAAAACAGAAATTAAATCACAAATATATTTGAAAGTATTCCAGGATCCTGTTGTTTTTTTTTTTGTTTGTTTTCCAAGGAACAGTGTGGAGGAGAGGAAGGAGGTGGGGGCTTTACTTTTTTTCTCCTTCTCCTGAAGGAAAACGTGAAATTAATATTTCCTAATGTAGTCACTTTGCATTCTATGATGAATGAATAACCATCTGAAGTGCATCTTGAACTGAAAGGATGTTATATGATGCTTCTTAGCTGCTGTAGAAACTTACTTTATGTACTTGCATGAGACATTCAGAAAGTTTTGATTTTTGATGGGGGGGGAAGTCTTTCCTGTGCTGAGACAATGTGCTGCACCATAGTTGCAAATACTGCCTTGATCCTGGGCCTTTATATCCATAGGCAGCTATTTGGATCTTGTCCCTGAACTGCATATGCTATTCTTTAAAAAGCAATCATTATACATAAAGGTGAAACTTGATATGTTTATTTTAATATATTCTATGTAAATATATAAAAATATAATTAAATAAATATATTTAAATAACTGTAAAGTTATTTTCTTGTAAGTATTAATGGTTTCATGATCGGAGATCCTAGGTTTAGTAGTCTACAGAAGAGGCTGCATACTACTACAGCTGGGGCATGGTCTGTAGACATGTTAGTTTTTCCCCTACATTCTCATAGGGAAAAAAAAAAAAAAAAAAAAGTAATTAAGAGTTACAAATTCAGTGCATGAGACAGCTCTTGAAGATTCATAAACAAATGTTGATCAAGTACATCTTCAGTGATAGGAAATTCCAACACGTTTATGAGGTTTTTAAGTGATTTATTAGTCAAACTAGACATCTAAAGCTTAATGTTTCTAGGAACGACAAAGAGAATTTTAATTTAGACTGGATTTTTAGTTTTATAAATTTATTAGAAATAAACCTGTTCATGAAATGCACACTTTATGTAATTATTGGAGCTAAAGTGAAAACAAAGCAAACAACGTGAAAACAAAACTAGTATATCAATGGCAAATATTTGCTATCATTTTTTAAAATGGTAGTACAGCTGATGTGAAGGAAATCTTAAGTAATAAAGAATATGAATATAGATCGTTCTGTTACATTACAATATTTTTGCTTATTGGAAAGTTAGGCTAAATACTTTTTCAAGTTTGAGAAACCAATTTAAATCTGAAATAAGCAGGAGCATTTTTTTGCTGCTTCTAATCTCTCTCTTTACTTGTTTTATGAGGAAAGGCTGACAGAGCTGGGACTGTTTAGCCTGGAGAAGAGAAGGCTCAGGGGAGACCTCATCAATATACAGAAATGGTCCTGGGCAGCCTGCTCTATGTTGGCCTGTCAGAGCAGGATGGTTGAACCAGATGACCTTTGTTGGTCCTTTCCAACCTCAGTCATTCTGTGATTAACCTAATAATGTAGTAGCAGAGATCTCTCAGTCTGGAGAGAATGCTGAGATGAGGTATGAGTGTGGATTATAAAATTCTTAGGGTAGTGGATAAACTCAGTGTAGGCCCTTTGTTCGCCAAATCCTACTAATCCTTACAAGAATTAGAGGGCACTCTGGTGCAAGAGGTCAGTGTAAGATAAAATACTTGCAAGTAGAGCAGGTAGTAAATGGTGGGATCTTGCTGCTGCAGGAGATGGTAGAGCAACCTTTTTCAGAAGTTTTTTTTGTTGTTTTTTTTTTTTTTAAATAGACAAGTTAATGTACAACAAGTACATGAATGTAATGTTTGAGTCTTTAATATTTTTACTATATTTACTTTATTATATTTACTTTAAATACTTTAAAACATCTCAAATTCAATGATTTTGGAGGCTGCTGGAATAAGAAGGAATGTCATAAATAGTGGCAAAACTCATGTGCCCCTAACTAGCATCTCTTTTTGCCACTGCTGGAGATAAACTCCTGGTTAGATAAAGTAATGTTTTGACCCAGTAGGACATTTCTTTATATTCTGATGATGCAATAAATGTAGTTGCAGGGTGGGGTAAGTCAAACCAGACAGAAAAACCACTGAGTGACTAGAGCCACTTCACTGCATGAGAATTTTCTATTTGAATATTTTGATCTGGGGGGTTTTGTCTGTTTTTTAATTTCTCTTATGCTTGTACTTCTTTTACTAAAGGATGGTTTTTGCTATATTTCAGTGTCAATGAGTCATGTGCTAGCACACTGTAACCACTGGGAAGAATATGAAATACTTAGCAAGAAACAGCACCTTTGTTGAGACTTGAAGGCATGACCAGAGAGTTTTCTAGTGTTTTTTGGTTTTGTTTTCCTTTCACTGACATTATTGGAATATGGAAAGATGGACACAGAAATAGCTCTGTAGTAGCAGAGCATTGATAGAACTCATTGGCTTTTTTTTTTCCCAAAGTGGGTATGAGGCAGTAGCGGCCTTGTATCCAGAGAATTGGAAAGGTTGCTAGCTGAGATTCATGAAACTTGACTTTCAAGCAAAACATTCTAAAGTTAGGTATTCCTGTCATAAAAGAAAGTAAGTACCCTTGTAGGTTTACAAAGAGAGAGAAAAGTTAACTTGATAGTCATAGTAGTGCAGATTGATAACAAATATATTTCCCTTTAAATTTAGTAAATTCCTGCATTGCTGCACAAAATGGAGTTGAATTCAGTTTTGTGTTTATCAGAAAGAACTTCCTTGAACTTGTCAGGTTGCCCTGATTTAGCAGATCTCTTTTTCCCAAATACCTGGAAAAAGGCAGATTCTGAATACCACTTGCACAGATACTCACATGCTTTGAAAATTAATGGTCTTGAGGACAAGGCTGTTGGCCCTAATCTTGATGAGCTAAAACCTGGTTTCATTGAATTTGTGCTTTCATTTAGATCCTTATCAAAATATGTGAAGTAGGGGTAATTCTGAGACTGACGTTTTGTTGAGATCAATTAAATTATTACGGCTATGTACCTCTGAGAATCAAACCTGAAAAACATTGGACTGTAACTCAGATAATGACACTTAGCAAATGATCAGCTCTTGCAAAAAGCTTGGCATGACATTGTCAAGCTGCTGTATCACTGCATTAACGTCAATACTGAAATGAAGTTTAATCAGTAATATCTTACTGTATCATACTCAGTCTGATAACATTCAGCTCATCCTGCTTACTCAGTCTGTAGGTAGCTTATTTCTATAAAAATGAAAACCTGTTTTATTCTGTACTTTCTTAGTATAATAATGATAAGGACTATCAAATAGTGCCTGAGCTAGTATTGTTTGCTTTAACATGGGAGATTTAAGACTAAATAGGATAAAGCCATGTTACAACTTCCCTGAGCATGATTAAATGTATATTCAACGAGATTTTTTTTTTTTTTTTTTTTTTTTTTGCATTTCTAAGCATTTCTTTCTTTCTAAAAATAGTCGGTTAGTCTTACTAGTTCTGTGGAATTCTTCAACTTGTCAATGAAGATAGATTTGGTAGTCGGCATCTCTGTTTTATCATATAAAAATACCTGAACAACACAACATAATAGAATAATCTGTAAAAATGTAGTGTACATGTACAGACAAATCCACGGTGTATTCTCTCGCTCTCTCATTTTCTATAACCTAGGTATTTTACTCTTTAAACAGGTTTTAATCAGTAAAAAAAAATGAAAGAATATTATTATTGATTTCTTTAAAAACTGGGGGGGGGGGGGGGGGGGGCGGGGAAGGAATACATTCTTGGTAACATAGTATATTTCTAGTAACTAATATGATTCATTACGTTAATTATTGCTTAAGGTTGCCTGTATAACTTTTTTATTATTATTATTAAGAAATATACTTCAGTTGCTTCCTGAGTCTTAAAGAGAATGGAAGTCATTTTGTAATGTCACCTACCAAACATGCATTCAGCAGATGCTTTTTCTGACTTGAGGTAGAAGTCTGATGCATAACTCATTGCTTAAGGTGAATTAATTTGTCAAAAACTTCGAAAGCATGAGTAAAAGGAACTTTCTTCTCCCCTTCCTCTTTAGTGTTCAGTGTGGATTGCAGCACAGTGGAATGCCCTCCTGTTCAGCAAGTGGTTTGCCCACTGGATAGCTATGAAACCCAAGTCAGGCTGACGGCTGATGGCTGCTGTACCCTGCCCACAAGGTTTGTGTCTGGATGGCTGAGTATATTTTTTAAAATTTGTAAGTACTATAAAAATAGGACAACATTTCATACCTCTGAGGCACTAGAAGGCATACCTCTGAGGCACTACAGAATAGAAGATCTATGAGGTAGGTTAAAGGTTTATCGGGCTCATAGAAATAGTAAATCCATCTTTCTGAAGCAGAAGATTCTTCTCGGTGCAAATGCATACAGTTTTACTAAATTACTTTGAAGGGCTTGTGCCTCTAGATTAAGTGGATTTCCAGTGTATTCAATTCATTTTACAGAAGTAAATTGTTCTGAGAAATTTCTGAAGGACTTTGACATTAAAGAATTAAATGAAGGAAAAGGAAGAAGATTTGCCAAAGAAAATATTTCTCAGTTAAAGAAAATAAAACATTTTTTGTGTGTAGAAAACTGTTATAATAAGCTGACAGTCAATGGCTGAGTGGAACCACAGCGAAACATAAATCTCAAATAATCATTTCCATCATACTTCAGTCTGTTGTTTAAGTAGGAGTAATTTACTACAAATTCAGGAAAGTTGGACAATTTTGAACTGGTTTTGTTGCAAACTTCTGAACCATAATTTCAGTTTATGAGTTTAGAACACACTTCCCAAAATCTAATTCAGCAATATGCCCAATAAATATTAATTCAAGCAAAAAGTACCATTACTGAAAATATTTTTGCACAAAACAGAAAATATTTATTGTAGATGTGTAACTAGTGTTTTTTGTTTGTTTGTTTGTTTTTATGAGAATCTTTCACACCATAATAATCTGTCATATCCCTATCTACCTGTGAGATTTTAAAGAACTGATAAACTTGTAAAGAATTCAGAAAGAAGAAAACAGCAGAAGTTGTATAATGGATGAGAGATCTTCCCCACTCGGTACCCTTTGTGTATATGTTTAATATGGTGATTTCTTGGCAACTGTTTTATGAGGGTCTCATACTATGTGCAGAGTTAAAAACGCATTTATTTTAAAAAAAAAAGACATGAGAAGAAATCTGAAGAACTTTGTGTAATGCAGTAATCCTGTCTATAAATATTTGAAAATATTTTTCTAAATTTGATAAATTGTATTTGTAATTGTATAAGATACGTAGTAGTTTGTTATTTACAAAATAATTATTATTTTTATTCACTGAATACTATTAATGTTCTTTCATTCAGAGTTACTTTCTTTCCTTTGTTTTCTTAACTTTAGACCAGAACATGGTATGAGTTCTCAGTATTCTCCCTTTATTGTTTAAGATATTCTCATTAAACTTCTTAGGAATTACAGTGGTTTTGTACATTACATGTAATTTGTAATTACAGTATTAGTTCAGAGCTGACCTGGCTAGTCAAGATTGCACAGGAGAATGTAGATCTTAACTAGCCGGTATTTTTTGCCAGTATTGACACCAATACAACTAAGCATGTTTAAAACTGGACTTAAATGCTTGTAAGGACTGTATTCAGAAAGGTAGATTGTAAAGTCAAAGTAACAAAACTTCCTATGTTTCTAGTTTAGATTAACAATCACAGATTTTGCACAATCTAAAATTTACATTAATGTTAAATTAGTACTTTCAACTTTCTTTTAACTTGCTGGGTTAAAAGCTGGTAGATAGGTCAAATTGTTTTTGTTTCAAAAAATAAAATTGGGTTTTATATTTCTGCAGTGTAATATATTGGTAAAAGTTGTGGTTTACTTTTTTATTGCTTGGGTGGGAGAAATGGACAATATCCACTTTCATCTTTGTAGATAATAATATCAGCATTCCTTCTATTAATGAACACAATACCAAGAAAATCAAACTTCATTTACTTCAGAAAAATGATCATTTGAAAATATTTTCAATTTCTAGGGCACACTTGAGAACTGATCTTACATAAAACACTTAGAGCAAACAAGTCCTTGAAAGAGTCATTTTTTCTTTCTTTGATAATATTTAAAAATATAGCCAGTTGTTTTGCTATGTGTTAAATGTGATGACTAACATTTGCTTGTATGTTATGTAAGTGACAAAAACAGTCTCTTGAACACCAAAACTGCAATTGTACAAGCAGGCTCAGAGTGTGTGAATTATCAAATAACTCTGAATTGCCCTGAAACCACTTGGAAATCTGATTGTTGTGTATTACTGGGATCAGAGCGTAACAGGGGATCAGGACTGGGATAGATGAGTTCTGAGCTCCTGAAATCTTATGATCAAGTCAGAATTTCTGAGTGTTTTGTGTGTGTGCTTTTTGTTTGTTTGTTTGTTGTGTGTGTGAGTGAAAATTTTCGTCCTCCTTGATGTGTAAAACTGCAAAAAAACATAATTAGCATAGCTTAGTCTGCAGGCAGGTTGAAACAATTACATGAGTCTTGTACTCTTATTTTTAATTTTATGTCTCAGCCTATGTTACTTGATAGAGCTGTTACGCAGGTTTCTAGATTTTTGGAGTGTATTAATTCAGCATAACCAATAACACACTTGTTAGTAGATAGCGGGAAGGGAAGAAGGACAGACAAATCTAGCAGCATTAAGACCATGTAGATGTTTTACATGTTGTGTACCTGCTGGCAATTTATTTAATTATTTAGAAGCTCTATGAGCTTCTATAAGAAGCTGTCTTCCTTCAGAACCACAGCAGTGATCATTCATGTGCTGGTGGTAAGAACAGTAGTTGAAGTGTGGGTGAATAAAGGAACACAGGGGACACAGGAACAGCCAAAAAGAAAGAGCAGATGAAGATTAGAGAAAGAGAGGCATATGTATGAAAAGAGAGCAGAAAGGGAAACTAAGTTCAGTTACTTTTGAACATGAAAATCAAATTCTTTGAATTCCGGTTAGAAACTGATAGGATCTGAGGAAACATTGGACCTTTATATCTGAAGTGAAGATCTTAATATCCAATGAACCTTTCATTTCAAATCTATAGAAAAAGTGGAAGTGGATGTTCATGGATAAATGACTCTACCCATAGAAAAGAAGGCATTTTTCCTTGATTTGGGAATTTCTTAATAAACATAGTGAATATTAGCAATGCATTGACTGTAATTCAGTTCAGAACCACGTAAATCCGTATCATAGCTCTTTCTAATCATTAGAATTAAATTCAAAAGGAGTGACATTGTATGTTTTTGCAAACATATAAGAGTAATTAATTTAAAGGAAAGAGTGATTCATAAAATCATAGTTTTTAGTCTTCATCAAACTTTTTATTAGGACTTTTTCAAAAGTTACAGTTTTCGTTTACTACTACTAAAATACAGCTTAACAACAGAAGTGGAGAGCAGTGAGTATCGTGGTAAATGATGAATGAGTGCCTGTCACTGACTCAGTTAACAGTTGACAACTTCACATACAACAGGTGCAGATCAATGTATGTCCTGCTTCTTGTTCCTGTCTAACTTCTTATTTGCAATATGCTTGGAAAACAATTCATATCCTATTAATGTATCCATTTTTTATGACATGAATGAATTTTCTTCAAATCTTTCAGATCACTGAGAATTTTTTGTAAGTGCAAAATTCTTTATCAAAATTTCTTTTTTTATATCTAGGAAGAATGGCCTGTAACAGGGCCTGTCTTCTGATTGCTACTGGCTTTTGTCTCTATTGCTCCCGTGTTTTTATACATTCTTCATGGAATTATATGCAGAAGAGTAAATAGTACGATCAAGTAACATCACACTAAATATTTTTACATCCTCATTATGCTTTTGACTGCTCTCTTTATTACAGTCATTAGTAAACTGATTCTTTTGTGGGTTTCCTTTCTCCCTGTTCTATCTTTATATTCCTGCTACTGCGTTCTGTCTCCATGTTAAGATCTTTTTTTTTTCCTGTCACTTCTTGGTCAAGCTTTGAATAAAAAACAGGTAAACCAAGAAAATTCTAGAGAACAAGAGAGGTGTTAGTACTGTGCCAATGTTTGAAAGAAGAAAAAACAATTAGTTAAAGCCTGGTTATCTTGATATCAATTCTGAGAAAACTGGTGGAAAAAATGATAAAAAATTGAATTGATAAGGATTAAAGGATGCAATTATAGATAAATACAGCCAGTGTTGCTCTTACAGTTTTGTGAAACTTGATGCTGTCTTTAAGATATTAAACTTGCTTTAAAAATCTGGCCATATGAGCTCATTCCCCTCAATTTCTGTGCTCTGTACTCACTAGTCCTCTTCCTTGTATTGGCTAAAAAAGAAAAAAGCGGGATGGGGGAGTTAGAGGGGTCTAATTAATATTGTATTACAAGCTTTACTTTTACAAAATAGAAATGTTTCCACTTTCCCAAACTCCTTAACATTGAAGAAAAATATTTCCCACACCCATCTTCCCCAGATTTTGGAAGGGAATCAGTCACAATGAGTCAACATCTTGCTGATAATATAACATGTTTTCCTGAGAAGAAAGAAACATTTAGGAGTATGTTCACTAAATCCCAGCAAGATGTTCACTTGACCTACTTATTTAAAAAATCACACCAAAAGCCCAAATACGTTCTAGATTAGAAAAGGCTCAGAAATAATTGGTATGTGTTTGTCTATCAAAATCTCAAGTCATGTGTCATGTGTCTCAGTCTTAGCTTCAGAAAAGAAGCTGCAAGGTTGCAGTGGAAGGACAAGAGAAAGAACATGCAAATGAACCTCAGCAGAAACAAATAACAAATTGCAAACAAACTTTAAGAGGAGTGAGCTGTTAAATTTATCTAAATGAAACAGGAATATAAGTCATGATGATTAATCACTTCATATTTCAGATAAAACTGAAGAAGGCCTCTTGACAGATTCCATTATTTTCTTGCAAAATTGGAGTCCAAAAGACTCCAAGGCTTGAGGGATGAGCGAATCAAGATTTTTTTGATTCAGACCAATTCACCATCGCTTAGTTACAGATGGTTGGATAGCATAGCAAATGCAGAACTTTCAATTGGATAGAGTAGCGTGGAGGAGTAGGACTATAGGCTTATTGTTTAGAAGAAAACCTCTGAAAAAGTTTCTTCAATGAATTAGTCATAGATTTTTTTCTATGTTTGAATAGTCTTTGCTCTGTTAGTTTTACTTCATATGCAATTAAAATGTCTCAATCTGTGGCTGCTATGAATGGCAATGCCAGAGTTTGGTTTTCAGTGTCAAAAACAGAAGAAAAAAACAAAACAAAACAAAACAAAAAAACTAGCAAAAGTGTTAGTTCTCTGGATGGTAGTATAAAATACCAGTGATTACAATGTAGAAGTTACTCACTACTTTTGGGGGGGCAATTCACATGCGTATTTTGTTTTCCCCATTCCTAAAGCTTTAACTGGAAAGCCCACCCTGCCACATTAAAAATAAATAAATAAATAAAAAGCATAGTATGAGGACAGCTGTTTAATTTTCCAAGAAAATACTACTTTGTTTCATAGCACAATTCTAAAATGTATGTGTTTAAAACACGAATATACTCAATTTAATAAAAATATGATGATATTCTACAGTATTTATGAAGAGATCAATTAATTTGATCTCTCCCACTAAAATTTAACAAGATACATTTTCTTATATAGTACTTGTCAATGATTCAGCTGTTAATGTGTAAGAAAACAGATTTTCACTTTTATTTTGTATGCAGTAGTGTAGAATTTGTAAATTATAGCCACAAATGAATTCAGTCAGTCTACTTACGTTGCAAAGTATTTAACTCTGTGCTTTAAACTTTTACATTTCTTTAAAAGCAATAAAATTATCTGAGTTGCACTCAAGTTGCATATTGAAGAAAAATATTAGAGAGTAATTAAGCTAAATAGCATAAGAAGGGATACCAGTTAATATGTCTGCATTTAAAGTTGAATCTAATATCCCAAACAGTAAATATTTGTTTGTTGGGTTTTATTTCCCAATATAAAGAGAGATTTTTCCATTTAAAATATATGGTTCTAGGAAAGAAATAAAGTAACCTGTAGATACTTGATGAGTAGGAAAGCTGCTATGTTTTACATTTACAATTTGTGTTATTAACACAAGGATTTTCAAAAATTTACTTCGATCCTTTTCTTGAACAAATGATAAAACTTAAAGCAAACTTTTAGCATTCTTATTTGCATTTTTTGAATTGCACATATAATTTTTTCAGAAGAATTTTGATTTCATTTATAAGCTTAAACATTAAAAAATGTTGATTTGGAAATAAATGTAAATTTTACTGCTGGTACCAGGTAATGTACTTAATTTATCAAGATATATCTTGGTAAAGAGAAGTAAACAACAGTTCATTTAGATTCTCAGATAATTACAGTTTTTACAGCTAAAGAAAATGAGTGATACTTGCATGTGGTAGCCAATCATTTATTTACTCAAGGTTTATTTTAAGCTATGTTTTACGTGGAAATTGAATGCTACTTAAAACAGTACAAAACCAGAATTTATTATCATACCTAAAGTAAAATATATGTATAATAATAATAAAATATTAAAGAAACAGTCTTTTGTATCTGTATTGTACTATATATTTAAAAAAAAAATAATCATATGCTTTATTTAGCAATTCTGAAGGCAACATTAAAGAATAGTAGTAATTTACATGTATATCAGTCTCTAAGTTTTGTATACCCTTACTAGATTGACTTTGATTCTAAAGGAAGAAATTACCTGATTTATTATTTGTAGCCTTTTGTTTCTAATTGAACTTAGCTGTCTTGGGCACAACATGGATGCCACTGGAGAAATTTATAATTAGCATTTTTGATTTTATTTTTTAGAAAACTTGTAGATAGCAGTCAAGCCAACTTGACTGTCCTTTCATTGTAGTGAAATGAAGCAGATCTTATGGCAACTGTTTCTACAAAAAAAATATTTCTTCAGAACCCATTTATATATAAATTTATTATTTTGTTATCTTTCTAGATTTCTTTAACCAGTAAGCAATTGCTTGTTAAGGTACTTTATCCTGTTTTGTAACATCTGTTGTGTCCACAACCTGTCACTGTATTAGATCTACCAGCCACTGGTATGTATTCTGTGTTTCTTGTTATACCAGTGTCTAGGGAATCCTAGTAGCTGCTAGACATAAACCAGCATGGTCCTTTTCTTCTTATTTTATGGTGGCCACCTGAGCCATACCTGGGCGTTCTATAGTTGTAAGTTTTCTTTTGAGCTATTATTTGCATTATATTTGAGGGTATGAGACATGGCTGGTTGGATAGTGTTATTCTTCTGAAAGCAACTGTAGAGGTGGCCTCTGAGTCCCCGATCATCTGTGCATCTGTCCCATTCTGTAGGAGATGTTGTGGTTAGTTCTTCTCAACTGTTTGTCTGGACCAGATTTTTCAGCCTTGCTCCTGTTTGTAACATGATTCTTTCATATTTGCCTGTATTCTTTTTTTTGGTCTTCCTACTGTTGGAAGACCTTAATTTTATGAAATATCATTTGTTTGAGTGTTCAGTACAGGATTCACCAACCTTCTTTATAGAGCAGTCATGATTTTTCAGGAGATGTAATTTTTCTCTCTTCCCCAAGTACCAGTCACCTCTCTTAAGCATTTTTTTGCTGATACAGAGGTCTCCCTTGTATTTGTTTTAGAATTTTTAGATCCTTCTCCTCCACCCATCAAGAAATGGTATCCAAGAGAAAGTGGTTGTGGATCCCAGTTTTTGTTACAGGAAAGCTCTGCTGGAACTGGTAAGACAAAATCCAAGCACCTGTATCTTCCTGAGATTTCTGTTCAGGATTTGACTTCTGAATAACCTTTGTAGCTGGACCTGAGGTCTAACAAAAGCATGTTAAGGTGCTGCAGAAGCTTTGCCATGCCTTCAGTTCTTTCATCAGTGTGTTGGAACTTCGTTTTCCTAGCTATCATGGCCATCTTGCTCAGGTTGTTCCTACTGTACTTTAAATTTATCAGACCATTTTTCCATCTGAAGTACTAATAGAAGTACTATGGTGTTGTAATATGTGGTGTTGACTTGGAGATTATTCCTTACTGAAGAGGTAGTTTTTGTCAAAGGAAAGGCTTCCATTGATGCTAGTGGAAGCCATCCTACATCAAGCTCAGGCTTGCAATTAGATTTTAACAGAGTTGATGAAAAGTCTTAACGTACCACTACAGTTTTGTGAAGCTTCATAATATCCAGAATTAGGAGTTTAGGCAATTTAATGTACTTTATTTTTTAAAGAGAAATCCTCAAAAGTTAGGAGACAGAAAATACTTTTTCCAGGAAAACCATTTTTCTTCAATCAAATGTTAAGTGAAAAAGTGTTATTCAGTGCCATTTGCTAAGTGCACTGTACAGAATATCCACAAACAATGAGCAAATAAAAGCAGGGCACGCGTGACCTATATAGGCCCATTGTCAAGGTCCATCTTCTCCATTTTGGCCTCTCAGAAGATGTAGTGAATTGCTGGATTCAACGATGGAGCAATCCCCTTCTTCCTCACTTATCACAGCTGTCTCAGCAATTCCTAGATGTTCTCAGAGTGATGGTAGTTACTGTACCTCTGGCATCCAGTTTCACAATATGGGCTGTTTTGGCAAGGAACCATGTTTTCCTAAAGTCCACAAATGAGACAAAGATGATAAATAAAATAAAATAAAATAAAATAAAATAAAATAAAATAAAATAAAATAAAATAAAATAAAATAAAATAAAATAAAATAAAATAAAATAAAATAAAATAAAATAAAATAAAATTTAAAGCCTCATCAGTAAAACTTGAACAGAAGCTCTTGAGACAATGAAATGATGTTTATGGAGGCTGAGTGTTTATGAGTATGGCTGACTTCTGAGTGTCAAAAACTGTCAAACTTGAGAATATTGTCAGAAGAAATATGCAAATCTGCAGGAGAAGCTGTAAATTGTAAATATAAGGATCACTGCATGCATCTTTTATAAGATCAGCATTTTGCACCTGTATTTTATAGGTTATAAATATACATCCACACTCTTTCTATCAACTCCAAGAAAGTACTGAATTGCAAGAAAATGGTGCCTAAAGGAAGGTGCCTGTTACTCCTAAAGTGGGTGGGAGTGGAGAGGGACAGCTTTTGCACAGGGGAAGGAATTGTTGATAATAGATATACAAGCATCTTGCTTTTTTCTATATAACAGTTTTTATGAAAAAGTATAGCTAATAATTTTTCTGACCATTTCCTGTTAATGTTACATTTATTCCTTCACATTTCAATTTAAAGAGAAATTTTAATCCAGGTAGATAAAATTAAGAGTTACTTTAATTTGCTTTTATGCTTGGAAGCAGAATGAGATTTTGATGTCTATAAAATCTGTTGTTTTGTTCTTTTGTGGCAAAGCAAACTGGTCATTGAACTCAGACAGCTTACAATAAGCAAGGTGGTGGACATTTTTCTGTTACAAATCTTAGTTTTCACTGGTCAGTCTAAGGATTAGTGTATACCTTGAACACTCTAAATGTTGCTCCCTCCTCTGCTCACTTCCCACACCATTTTTCTCTGTTGGCTCCACTTACTCAGCTGATTAATTTGTTTGGTAATTGAATATGTGATTTAGTTCAGAATAGTTGCTGACACGAACAGGCAAATTTGTATTTGTAACACAAAGATCAATAATGTATTTGACAGTTGTTCTCAAACTCACAACTGTATGCCCAGGGAGACCCATATACATAAAAAAGCAATAAAATTATCACTTGTATGTTTGCAGTTTAGAAGGGATATAGATATGAGAATTTCCCAGCAGTTTTCTGACAATACTCAGAGCCGGAAATAATGTTAACGTTACTGAGATTGTGTCAAAAAAGTTTGAAGTTCTGTTTTCTCTAGAAAACAGCAGGGAACTGTGACAATTTTCAGCAGCCCCAAAATACTGTTTCTTTTTTCCCTTCTTAAATTGTTTAATTTTTGAGAAGCAAAACTGAAGATTTCTGAACCATTTTAAAATAACTACTCTTTCTTGAAATTTTAATTGTGGAATTTCGAGAAACTTATTACTAGAACAAGGTTACGTTTCTTGCATGCGTGGCTCCTGCTACATGAATAAGATCTGATTAATTGAATGGAGAAGTTTGGTTTCAGAAATGCTGGGATTCTGGAGCAATATTCTGGACTAGATTTTAAATGAAGTTCCTAATGGAATACATTTGGAAGATAAACTACCACGTTTACCAAGGTTACTTTTGCCCCTTCTGAACAGTTAGCTTTCTGGCCCATCTTACATGAAAACTTACAGTGAAGTTAGTGGAGAGAATGGCAGTAGGCATGATCACTGCATGGAACAGTTGCCAAATAGAGTCTTAGTTGATGTATCCTTCCTAAACTTGTACAGAGCTGCATTCAGGGATATGAAAAAGTTACTGTAAAGGACATGGAGAAGCTAAATGTGGAATAATTTATTTATTTTTTTATTTCAAAGAAGAAAGGGGGGACCTCAAATTATCATCAGATAAATTCAAAAATAATATGTGTTTTGGTTTCTGTTTTTTGTTTGTTTGCCTGTTTTGAGGGTGTGGAGGTTGTTTGCTTATCTTGAGTCAGCAAGATATTACTTGGTTTTAGGGAGACATATTCTTTCCTGGGTATCTTGAATAGACCACTGTCTATGGGAGAAGGAAATAAATTACTAACTTACTTACCAAGATCCTGATATTTGAGAGCATAGACCATGTCTGTAAAGATCACAACTGTCATTCTAGTGTATTCTGGGATGTGTTCTGCTGGAACTGTTTCAGCCCCTCACGGATCTTCTCAGAAGGAACCCAGAGCTATGTTTCATGCTATGTTGATGAAGCAGTTTATTGATGTCCTGGAAAAATGGTTGTAGTGGTACTTGCCACTCCTTTTTCCAAACCTTTTTTCTTTACTTAGTACAAGCCAGTGAGCTCAAATATTTTGAGGCAGGAATTTGTGCTAGATGACTCTTCAGCCTGCCTTGTTACAGGTGTTCATTTGTATTTCAGCTTGACAAAGAATTGAGAGATATTTGAGTGATTTTTGTTCCTTTTTGACTTAAATATGAGAATGATTTTTCAAAGTTATTCTGCTAAGCAGCATAGAGCAAAGAGGAGAAATCATCTCAGGACAGCAACATACCAAGGAATATTATTTATTTATTTATTTATTTAACTCTATTTAAATGAGAAAAAGAAGTGGCCAGGAGGGTTTGGAATTATATTTCCTAATATGTTACAGAAAGAGCACTGTACCATAACAAAACATTATTAATTTGGTAAAGCAATAAATGCTTGGAGTTGATACAAATGTCCTTTCTGTGAATTGATCCAGTTCCAGACCCTCATAATTTGTATCTTTTTTAAGTGGAAGATGGAAACAATTTTTAGGTATACTCAATCGTTGGGTTTGAAATGTTATGATATTATGAAAGGTGAGGCTGATAAACCTAAGAAAACGGTGACTGAAACAGTAATCTTGTGGTTAAAAAAAAAAAAATCTAAGATAAAAATATAATCTGTTATGGTAAAATACGAGAAAAATGCAGGGTTGGACTGGCTTATGTTGTTTTATTCATGTACTGATGAATTCTAAAAGGTCTATACATATATCAGTGTACTTGGCCAGTGGTTGTGTGTCTGTTTGTTTCATGATACGACGTTTTTGTGACCGTTCTCTTTTCCCTTCTCATTTGTCTGGAAAACAGACAATTTAATGTTAGTCAAATGATGAAATAAAGTCATCTGGTCAAATGAACTGTTTGCATTCTAGTAAACCCTGGAAAGATTATAATCTACTTGATGTGAATGATGATTTTACAACTCTTCCCCTCCTTAGCACATTTCCTAGTTCCTAACAGTAATAATACAGAAAATATGCGTGAAATCTGTTCCTTTTTTTTTTTTTTTTGCAGTATATTTAATTAAAAGCTAGATAATCAGCTTTTGTAATATCTAAATGTTTCCTATAAATAAATATAATTCTATATATATCTATACACTATACTAATGGAAAAATGCACTATTTTATTGGGTATATGTTTGTAATAACACTCGTATCTATGCATATATCTAGAATTTTGGAAGAGAATTCTTACTTGGGAGCATACTAGGTATGATTTCTAGGTAAGTAGCCCCCCTGGAGACTTAGAATAGGAAGCACTTCCATATGAGACATTTAGTTGATATACAAGCAATGAAATATTTTTGAGCATTTGGAAATGGTCAAATAATACTTCTTATATTCACCTTCCACAGTTCATCTGTCATCTCCTTCTGCGGGTTAATTATTGATCTCCAAAATAAAATACTAAAAGCTATCCAAGAAGAAGGAATATTTTAATTACTTAGTCATATATTCAAAACTGAAAATGCAAAATGTATAAAGCAGTGACCCTGAACTTGTGGGCTAAAACTCTCCAATTGTATGTCTGAAGATTTAAAAAAAAAAAAAAAAATCTATCTGAACACATTGGATGGAGGTGTCCAAATGGCTTTGTCTGCAGTGATGCATTTGTCTAGGACTAGAGTTCACATTTTCTAAAGCTAGCATTTGGTTGATTCCTTAAGCTGTAACTTCTCCAGCTTAAAACTCAACATACTGCTTACTTAAATGGCATTGTGGCTTCAGGTGCAGGTAATATGGACAGAATCCTTTGTTGATTTCATGAGATTGTCATGTTAATATTTCATTTTGCTATAACATCATTTCTTATACCATATGCTTGATGGTAGGGAGGATCTTTCTTGCATTTAATCTTTTTCCTTGCCACCATTTCACCAACCTTTGATAATGCTGAATGTTCTCTTCTGAATATTCCCTCTCTTAGAGTATCTTTCAGTTGTTAGTATTATTGACAGATCCGTGGGAGTTTTCTCTCTTACATTTAGCTAACACAAGTGCTACTAAAAGTAATGTAACTTGTATTAGATTCCTGTGAGGACCAAAAACAGAGGACTGTGATAAGACCTGCAAAGGAATGTGACGTATGTTTCAGGAATGCATTTCTCCAGTCTCAGTGCTTCAGACTTGATTTTGTTTTGATCCTTAAAATAAATATCCCTCTCCCCACCTAACCCCCACTCCAACCTTCCCATACACTGGTACTAAGTTTTTTTTTTCTAGAGTGCCTGTTCTTATTTTCATAGCCATTATGCCTTGGGCCTGGAGAACCATTTTGATTTAACCATCAAAACAGCTTTTCTGAGGCTACTAAGCCCTTCTCTCTTTTCATCTATTCAATAACAGAAGTAAATGAACCAAGATTAATTAGATTTTAAATAAAAATTGTCATTTAGAAGTGCTCTGTTTGATTATTTTTTTCTTCATCCTTTTAATTTTTACATTTTTGGTGATATAAATGAAAAAAATGAAAAATTATGTCAGAAATGAAAACAAAAAACAAGTGATAAAATTATTTCTGCTTTGAAGAATTTAAAAACTGCAGGAAATTCAAATGGAACATTTGGTCATTTGTATTATTGAAGCTGTTATGTTTCTCAGTCTGTAAAGCATTGGTTAATGGACACAGCTGGATTTTGAGAGTAGTTTTGCATCTGGTCCTTTATATACTGAAGCTCTTCTTGCTGTTTTTGAAATTTCTAGGATTTATTTATTTTTGTTTTTTAACCTGAAGAACTGGACACAGTTTCTTTTTGCCTGACAGTTTCAGTCCGTTTTTTCAAAAATTCTGTCAAACTTTGGTAAAGTTGACTTCTTAGCTAGGCATCTTGCTTTCTTCCTGGCTCTCCTGCCACCTTTTCAGGTTGTGCTCTGTGGCATCTCTTGGATGACTTTTTGATTCTCTTTCTTTTTCTTTCTGGGCCCTTATAAAGATGCTTTGTATTCTCTTACAGGACTGTCCTCCTTACTTGCTAAAAGGACATGTTCCTCTGTCCTGACTTTACTTCTTTTAGGGTATTTGCTGGTATTCTGATGTATGAGTTTGCTTTACAGTCTTTGCTAATAAGGTATGTGAGGGGGAGATACTGAGTGATTCTTAGTACCTCAAATACTGACCTCTCTTTAATCTTGCAGTTTGTCTATGTACCTGTGCTATTTCATGTTACAGTAGTGTAGATGTAGCCTTTGTAAAGAAACTAGGCAACATGTAAATTTGCCTTCTCTCCTGGAAGCTTTTCTTATAGTAACTTAAGCTGTGCATGCTTTCCCTAGACAAGTTATGGTTACAGAAAGAGCAGCTCAGAGGCAACATTGTGAACTGCTGAATCTTACAGAAATTATTTAGGGAGGGGGCATGGTTACTATCAACAGACTTACAACAAATCCAGCCTACTAACCTTTCTCCAAACATAATGCTCAGTAGCAAGGCTAAGATACACCCTGCACATGGATAGCTGCCTGTGATGATGCACAAAGCTGGAATACAACTTCTCTTCCGTCCCTCTTCTCCAAAAAGCACTTCAGAAATAATCTAGTACTATAAAGCTGATTTTGCTCTCTTATTAAGAACTGGATCACTTATTCAGAATTTCCAGATGCTGTTGTTCTGGCAGTGCTACAGCTGTGCTCAGCTACCAGAATTCCTTGGGTTTCTTACTGAAAGACTTCTGTCTCCAAAACAATGTTTTCCATGCTAATAGCCTGGAAGATGGTCAAAGATTTTCCTAGCAGAACTGGCTGAAAAGAATGCAAACTATTTAAGTCCATCTGCTTTGACATTCTCCCATGCAGGGACTTTTTTTTTTTTTTTAATCCAAATGGGAAGCCAATTTATTAAAACTTTGGAGGGTGGGGTTTCATTTTGCTTACACTGTTATATTTGTTTTGTTTTGCTGTTTCTGAATTAGTATGCTAAGTTTTGATTATTCTGATTGGAAGGGATTTGTTTCTGCAAAAAAGAAACATTGGCTCCCAACAATCTTCTAAACTTCTTTTTCAGCACATGTTTTAGAAGATTGTCAATCATAAGTTAGTCAGTTTTATGGGTTTACTTTTGGCTGATAATTTTTAAAAGCAGTTGACTGAGAACAAAAATGATGTAAGTTAATAATCTAACCATTTCTATTATCCTGGAACAAAAGTCATTCATGATAGTTTGTGAGGCAAGCAATAGAGAGGACACAGTCATGTCTGGAAAAGGTTATTGTGAAGGTGATATGACTGAGCGGTACTTTCAGCTCACAAGATGTATGCCATTTTCTCTGTGGGGAAAAAAAAAAAAAAAAAAAAAAAAAAGCGTGGACTTATATGAAGTTTGATCTGTGTATTTTCCCAGTGGTTATTTGTGTATTCAACATAGGGTGGTTGAAGTGCAACCTATTTTTTTTTTATCAAGGTTTATAAAATTACTTTGATTTTGTCTGTACATGTTTTGTTATATGTATTTTAAAACACTTTTTCCTTCATCAGGAATATGTAGGCACTTATTTCAGGGTTTTATTGTTGGAAGTGAAAAGCAGCTTCCAAAGCAATGACTGTTGGATGGGTTAAGATACCAATTTCTTGGGCCTGACAGTGCTAATTGGCTGATTTCTGAGTTTTTTGCTTCTTTTGCTTTGTTTGTTGTTTGTTGTTGTTGTTGTTTGTTTGTTTTGTTTTGTTGGTGCAGAGGGGTGTTTTTTGTTGTTGTTGTTGTTGTTTTGTTTTGTTTTTCCTCAATAACTATATTCTTCTTACTGGGGCAGAAAAAGGTTAGATAGTATGGATTTCTGTAAGATTACTTGCATGTCTTAGCATACTCTTGGCTTTTTCCTTTCTTTTGGCCAAAGGGTGCCATAGAGGAAGGGCACCAAGAGGAAGGGTGCCAGCCTTCCTCTGCTGGTACTCTTGAAAATATTTTCCACTAATATCTGCTGGGTTTTGTAGGATAAGGAAAAGGGAAAACAAAGGAGGGATAAATGTTTTCTTGTAATTTTATTTGAAGAAACATTTCTGACAGGTGTGCATCCCACATCTTTTTCTTCATTTGTGCTTTGTACCATCCCAACCCTAAACCTTCATTGTCATGCTGGAGGAGAGGAGGGACTGAGTTATCTTAAAGGGAAGCCACTGTCACAAATCCTTTGGTTTTTTTTTGATCCCATACAGCAGAAGCAATGTTGCTTCTTTTTTTTTTTTTTTTTTTTTTTTCCCTCTACATCTCCGAAGACAAAGACAAAGACATACAGAAAATAAAAGTTTCCCACTTTTTTTTTTAAATTTACAAATAAGTTCTGGGGAAAAATGTCAAAAGTAAAGGTATGATAGGTATAAGAGATATAGGTATATAGGTATAAAAGCTATAGGTATATAAAGGTATAAAGCTATTTTTGCCTTTCTAAAACATAGTGCTCTAATAAAATATTTAAAAAATACTTTTATGATAGTATGTTAAAGGTCCTCTGAGATTACTTGTACTCCATGCAAATTTCCTTTTAAGTAATACTTTTCAATGTAGAATTTTACATTTTTCCAATGCTGATGAGACTTAAAGGGAGAGCCTTCGTTGAGAGAACCTTTGTCATTCATTGAGCCGTGGTCTAAGATTCAATGGCTGTTGGGCAATTTGCAAGACAGTCAAAGTAGAGGAGAATCAATCTTCTTACTTTTTTTAAAAAAAAGAATAAGACAGCCCAATAATTACTGATGGTGTTTCTTATGGATGGTTTAATTTGGGGGTTGTCTTGGAACGTGTAAATATATTTGCAGTAGTTATTAACAGCTAGAGTTCTTATTTTCATTTCTTTAACTTGTAATTAAAAGATCTGCTCAGTTTTTTTGTTTCCTTTTGAAGTTTGTATGTATTTGTAGGAAGCTAAATTAACCTACTTTTTTTTTTAAATAAAAATCCTGTCAACTTCAATTGAAAATTTAAGTGCTATACCATGATATTCTTGGCTATGATATTTGAATATTTCTTTTTGTTCACTGTGTTCATTTTTATGGAAACATTGCTGTTTTATTCCATTAGTATGCCCAATGTTTGGGGCAAGGACTGTGTTAAATGTAAACTCATTGAAAATTTAAAGTGTTTGACTTCTAAACAATTATGGTAATCATAAAGCAAAGAATCTGGAAATAAATGCAACTGCTGTTTATCTACATTTTGTCTTCTAATTCTTTAGGCTATTTTCTTAAATAACTAAATTTTACTTGCATGGAGAAGACACCTGCAGTTATTTTCATTTGGCTTAAATGTAATGATTCTGCAGGATGTCTTTAATTATTCCGTATGTAAAACTGGGCATAATACAGTTTCCTAATGTGAGGATGCTATTTCTTCTGAATAGGTGTAGTTACTGCTATTAGTATTTCATCAGGTTTGATTATTCATGGAATAAATGAAGGAGGAGAAGCCTGCTTTTACAAATCTGAAGAATATCATTATTTTCAAACAATCTTGAAACAATATTTTCCTGAATTTTTACCTGTGCTACTGGAGTATTGAAGTAGTATAATACAACCTTTTTTTGCTTGACCCAGCAGAGTTCCAATGATTAAAATAATTATTTAAAAAATAAAAATAAAAAATTAGGTTGATAAATGATCTTGGTCATTAGATTGAAAAGAGATGATTCTAAAATATAAATATTGGAACTTATGCTATAGCTTTCCGTTTTCCATTTGCTTATTCTTTTCCTTTATGTGTGGCATCATTTACTTATGGGTTTTTCCTTACTTTTCTTTGGTTTCAGATGCGAGTGTCTCTCTGGTTTATGTGGTTTCCCCATGTGCGAGGCAGGCTCCGTTCCCCAAATAGTCTCACGTGGAGATGGAACACCTGGCAAGTGCTGTGATGTCTTTGAATGTGTCAATGGTACGTGAAGTTTTCTCTTGTACCTGGAGAGGAGGATTTTATGTCTGTGGGAGATGCTGGGTATTTGGTTATTTTTATTATGTTGTCAAGATATAAGAGAGAGATAATTTCCTTGAAGTTCATTCAGTAAGAAGGAATTTGAAGTTTTATTGAAGATATTTAAGTGGGAAAATGTATCATTTGTAAGTCGTCATGTTCCTTTAATTTCTAAAGCATTTTTCCCTATAACCTCAGGGAATTTGAAATTTAGTGAAAGTCTCCCTTTCTGCTTGTTTTCCAAGTGCTCTTTTGCCAGTAGCAAACACTGGAGTTCTTTTAGAAGTGACATTTTTATTTATTTATTTATTTATTTGCTAAACACTGGAAGTGCTTTTTGCAGAACTGTAAACGTGTGCATACTATTTAGACAGTTGGGCTTGCCTAAAAGAAAAAAAAAAAAAGGCACTTGCAAAATAATTTTTAGATGTAAAACTTTTTGAAATTGTAAATAAGTGTAGGAATAGACAGATTCTGTTTTTTTGCTTACAGATGTAAATTTTTAGAAAAATATATTTTTTTTAGTTAATTTGTCATGCAAATGACTGTATCTCAGGATGGCTCCGTGGTGTATGTGATGAGTTGGGTAAAGACTTAGGTATTTTGCTATTGATCAGTGGAAGGAGAAAAACCATTCTGAAATGTTGCATGCTCAGATAATTTCTGAGCATAAGAAATTACATGCTGGTTCAGTATTTACTAATTAATATTTATTAAGTAATATTTAATATTGTTGAGTAATGCATGTATCATATGCTTGAAACTTTTATTTTTGCATTCTTCGCTGCATATGCACAAAAACATTCGTATTAGTTCTCCAGGAGAAAGTAATATTTGCATGTAGTTTTATTATAAACACTTAAGTACTAGTTTTAAAATAATACTTAGCACATACAATACCTACCTTGTTCGTGTAGTTGTAAGCAACATTATATATATAAAAATAAATGTTTTCCATACGAATAAAATAATTTACATCAGAAAGAATCACAAATTCTTTAGCTTCCAGACTAATTTTTAATCAGCTTGGGTTAGGACTGTAGATACTATAGAAATAAATGCAATTTACCTAATTTGCTTGTTTATATATTGTCTGTCATACTAAAATAATACTAATTTTCCTTTGTTCCATTTTCTTGGCATTCTATTAAAAACATTTTAATTTCTGAGGTTTTTAGCACTTGATTTACTGTGTGGCACACTGCAAGGTAGCACTTGGTATTCTGAGCAATGCTAAACCAGTTTCTGATGTCTTTACCGGCATTAAACAGTCTCTGAGGTACCAACTGCCTTGCTAGCATTGCTGTTTCTCTTCAGGTAGCAAGTTATTTGGGGTACAGCTGTCACAGTTCTTGCAGGATACCTCGTTATCAGGTGTTAGATGGAGCTGTTTCGGTTGCCCACTTTTCTTTGTCCTTGATCATTACCATACCCTATTTCTGAGGAGAAATTGATTAAACTCATTTATACTGTCCTGGCACACTTGCCCTGTGTATCACTGCCTTTCTCCTTCCTGTAGCTCACTCCAAGGACTCATAGGCTTGATTAGCCTATGAGGACAGTGTAAATTGAAAGGAGAAAAAAAAAAAAAAAAAAAAAAAAGCTGATGCCAAAGAGGAGAAGGAAGCAGAAAGGTGAAACAGAAGGAAACCAGAGTTTGTAGAAAAGGATAATCTTTTGTCTTGTTTATGTCCTTAAATCATCAGTGTTAAAATATTATGGGAAAGTATGAAAACTATTAAAAAAAAAATCCTCTTTTTTTGTATGTTTGTTTGTGTTTTTTTTTGTTTTTTTGTTTTTTTTCTGAGAAACCTGGTCAGTTAAATATGTTTGTTTGTTTTTAAGGGGTATTTTTCTTTATGGTTCCTAGTGTTACAATCAGATCTTTAAAAATAACGCTGTATGATGTGACCTGAGAGTGCTTTAAGTATATTTAGATCTGAGAATCTTCAATGTGCAGTTATCAATGATGCTTTTTTATGGAAAGAGGATAGTTGTAGGCCTGAAGGTTTAAATATATATATATATATATATATTAAACCTTCATTTTTTTTCACCTTTATATATATATATATATGTTCATATATATATATGTTCATATATATATATATATATTCATATATATATATATTGTTGACATATATATATGTCAACAAGATGAGAACAACTCTAAAACTCCTGCTTAGGAGAGTTCTCTGTGCCACATTTGAGCTGTGTGGCAGATGCTTGGTGAAAAAGACAAAATGGTCATAAAACTTAATTTGCACTGCTTTATAGTTTGGGGATTTGCAAGTGCATTTTAGAGTGGTCAGGTTCATTTTTATATGTTATAAATATATAATATAATATTAAATAATACATAATAATAACATTATTAATGTATTTCTATATAAAGATAAATATATTTTTATATGTATATCCCTACCCTTACTTTTCTTAGTTTAAAAAGAAAAGGAGGCAGGAATTTTGTTCATGAGACTGACATTTAAATGTTAAAATCTGATTCATGGCTTTCAGAAGGGTCTTGAAATGCAAACAAGTGCAGAAGAGGTGTACTGTTAATACAACATGGAGAAAATACTTTACAATGATAGGCTTAAATCAATTTCTTCACTTTGATGGCTTTTTTTTTTTTTTTTTTTTTTTTTTTTTTTTTTTTTAAACAATGTAATGAGAGCCAAATCAGTAAGATCTAGGACAGACTGTTCTCAGCAGTGAGGGTGGCTAGCTGTTGGCACAAACTCAGGGAGATACTGAATTCCTTATCTTCATCCTTTCCAATTAAGTTTTGCTGCCTTTTTAAAGAGCGCATTTTAATCAAATCCAAGTTAATGGATTTATAGATTTATAGGTATACATTAAATAATCAGTGTTACCAACTAATTCAATTAATTCTTGGGTTTGAAGACCTCTGTAAACAGGCAAGAGGGTTTAATAAAATAGGACATGTGCAGTGACATTCATATAGTTTTCCTGCTGTTATAGTATCTATTTAATGATAGAATTAGGGAGGTGGGGGGAATAAAAAATATATATATATAATAAAAAAAAAATAATCCAGTTTGTGTATTGTAGGGTAACTACATTGTGTTTTTAAGTAAGCCTAATGATGTGCTGCGTTGAAGCAGGCCAGCCTTCTGTACCACTTACTACAAGTGTGTGTGAATGGGGTGGTACGGCAGAGAGAGGTTGGGAAGGCAGCCTGGAAAGGGTAGAGAAGAGCCTGCTGTTGCAGAGCAGCTGGCTGGTATTGAGGGGGTAGATCTTGTGTAAGGGCAGCAAAACACATGTAGCATAGAGACCCCATTAGCAGTAGGTTGTCTTTGTTGTTAGCATTTGGTGGATAGATCAGTCTTTGTTTCACAAACATTTTTTTCCTGAATTTAATATAAAACTTCTTTGGAAGCTCCGTGAAAGATTTGTAGGTTCTGCGTGGTTCTCCTTGTAACCAGTCTGTCTCAAACTAACGGTAGGTCAGTTTGTCTTAGAAAAGCATGTTGTTTGGTGGTGACAGAAACCTCAGCAGCAGTCATTCTTTGTAGATCTTGGAGCTGTTATTTACTGATGACACAGAGCTGTGTGTGTGTCATGGGCAACACAATGGAGGGAAGGGATGCCACCCAGAGGGACCTGGACAGTCTTGAGAGGTTGGGCCTGTGCAAACCTCATGAGGTTCAGCAAGGCCCTGCACCTGCACTGAGGCAATCCCAAACACAAATACAGACAAAACCAGAGGTTATTCAGCCTGGAAAAAGAGAAGGCTCTGGGGAGACCTTAGGCCATCCAGTACCTAAACAGGGCCTACAGGAAAGTTGGGGAGAGACTCTTTGTCAGGGAGTGTTGTTAATAGGACATCTTTACTTTAACTTAAAACTAAAAGAAGGTAGGTTTAGATTGGATATTAGGAAGAAATCCTTCACTATGAGGGTGGTGAGGCACTGGCACAGGTTGCCCAGAGAAGCTGTGGATGCCTCATCCCTGGAAGTGTTCAAGGTCAAGTTGGATGGGGCTTTGGGCAACCTGGAAGTGTTGGCCTATGACCCTATTCCTCATTATAAGAACAGCAGTCAATCAATACGCTCATCATTGTTTTCTTGCTTCCAGTTTATATTGTGTATGTCCTTGTGCTCCCCATCCTGTGTAATCTTCTGTTTCTTGTAGTTTGTCACAAAATTGTGTATATATTATTTATCACCAAAATAATGCTTACTCCTGCTTGGAAACAGTTCTAATGTTTCAATTTATTGGAACTGGAGTTTGTTATTGAGATAAGTTTTACCTACTGGCTGTTCAGCATTTAGAAAATGCTTAGAAAACTTTCTCATTGGTGATAAGCAAAAAATACACTACAGAAAGAAGATGCTTCTTAGTAATTCTGTGTTAGATTCTAAGCATTATGAATATATGCAGAAAACAGAATATTTTACATTAAGCTGATATACTAGCTGGAGACATAATTTTATGCTTTTTAAAACACTGCTGTGGGTTACAGTAATGCACCATTACAATTAATGCATGGGTATTGGAATCTGCTTTCCTTCTAGAGGATCCTGGATAGGATATTTTACAAATATGGGGGAAAACTGAGGAAGAGATTCCCAAGATGCAGCCTTTCCTCAAAGCCTGCATTATATTGAAATGAATTCAAGGTTTCTCCTGATCCACTCAACATTTATTACTCATTTATTTTTGTCTGCTAATCGTGGTGTGCTGCTTTTTCTCATGGGAGAGGTTGTAAGGAAAAAAAAATGATTCGGCATTCAATTACAAGCATCAACAAATGAGTCTAAAGAGATTGAAAGCTGCATGTGCAGCGAGAGTGGAAATGTTTGGAAACAAGAGAGCATCCAAACTGCCTGTTCTCTAATTAGCTATTGACGCATGGGCCTCTTGAATGTAGGTTGTGCTAAAGCACATAGTGACTGAGCTGTGCCTTAGAAATTTGAGAGCATATTGCTAGAGCATCCTGCAGCTGCTTGCTTCTGTCAGTCAGGGCTTCCACTTTTGTGTAAGTTTCCTTGAATGCAGCAGCTAGTTTAAAAGGGTCTCAGTTGATCTTATGAAAGACAACAAATTGCATGTGTGAGAGTGGTCCTGGTAGTCACTGCATCCAACTGGTCCAAGGTGACTGCTTTCTGCCACAGCCATGTAGGAGCAATGATTTCAGCATCTGACCTTGCCAGGAGTGGCTGTGGAGCCACTGCTGCTCCATTGCCCCAGGAGGTGAGCTCCGGACTTCCATTGCCCTGTACATTGAGAGTGGGAGTACCTTGTGCATGCCCAACAGTAACAGGCATTGATATGGGGAAAAAAGGATGACAACTTCCACTGGGACTTGAAACTGTGACCATTTCTACATGTATACTGCTGTTTCAGGCTATACCCTTGATCATATGGTGTTATGGAAGTGAGCTCCTAAATCATCATGCTCGCTCACCTGATGTGACACACAACCTCTGTTCCATAGCCACTTCTTTATTTTTTTTTCACATTTGAGAAAATACCAGTGACATAAGCCATTTTTCTTTTCTCTTAACCTCTTGGCTTTCTTGAGTCTGTATGGTACTGATACTGTGTTGCAGGAGAAATTAAATCCCTCTCTAATTGCACTTCTTGTCACCTGTTGATGCAATTACTCCTCACAGCAGTTGTTATTCTGTTATTAAGCTCACAGTGTGGAAAAGGTTAAAGGTGATGCCGTCATTTCTAAAGGGAAATATGAATCACCTATTTCTAAAGGGAGCATCTATGAATACTAAAAGGAATCTTACATGGGGAATACTGTGTCAGCAAGGAAAATCTCCACTATAGAGGAAGGACTAGAGTCCAAGTGGAACACCCCACAGGCATCAGTTGTCAGGATCCCATTCATTATTCATTGCACTAATCTTTACAAAACTTACGTGACAAAGAAAAATATTATTTGCCTTTTACTCTTAAGAAATAAGGATTCGACCAGGGCAAGAGTCTGTCCTAGAGCAAAGAACTAAATATAATCCTGAGCCTAATTAAACATTGCTGCATATTTCTTTCTAGGCATCTAAAAACATAGGAGCTGGTTTTTTGTTTTTTGTTTTTTGTTTTTTGTTTTTACTTTAAATAGAGACCTACTTTAAAATAAAAACCATGGAGATTGTCCAGCTAGTTACTGGGATATGTTCAGGATATTTTTGACATCAAATCGAGAAGGACTGTTCTAGACTCGATACCAGTGGGACTAGAGGGGATTACGTGAGAATGCAAAGATAGAACATAACTGTGAAAAGGTGCAGTTTGTTTGTTTGTTTGTTTGTTTGTTTTTGTAGAGCAGGAGAGATAATCAAGTTGCTCTCTTGAAGTTCAGGTTTTTATTTGGTTAAGCTGTCAAAGAGTTGGAAGGTTTGTATGTAAAGCAAAGAATGAAAAAATGGTATTAATGAGAATTGTGCTTTTCTTCAAAAACAGTAGTTGAATACAAACCTTGCTAAAATGGGAGTACAGGTAGCACAGAATTGATAATCTGTAAGAAAAATCAAGACACAAAACATCGCTTTCAAGGAGCAAAAGAAAACAAATGGAGAAGTAAATAATAAATGGAAGATTGATATAAAAAGAAGATAACATCATTCCAAAAAGAAATGAAGAATTAGTGTTTGTGGGGCGGGTTATTGTTTTTTCACGTTTGCTTGTTTTGACTCAGAACATTTTAGCAGTATTTGCAAATCAAGGTTAATCACCAGCCACGGTCATGTGAGAATTTGGTCTAGTATACTGAAAAAGCAGGCTAGTCTACCAAGCTATGTCAAATGTTTTAGATCCTCTGAACCTGGATTATACTCGCTGTAGCCAAATTGGGAAAAGTGTCTGAAACAATATGTGCCATTACCAGTTACATTTAAAATTGAAGGAAAAAAGAAGGTGAAGAAAACTGGAGGCCAGTCAAATACCAAGTCTAACTTACTTCATTTATTAATGAAAACCAAGATACTACTTATATTCTGTGGAACTGATGGTATGTCATGTACAAAGAATATTAAATGCTAGATGGTGCAGTTTGGTATGGTTTTAAAACTACAGTAAAGTAACTTCTAGTATTTATTTTGGTGAAGTCATATTTTTTGTTTGTTTGTTTTTGCCAAAGGGAATTCTATTGGTAAGCTAATGTCTCCAGTTATGTTCTGACTCTCAGTACACACTTAAACCTCAACAAAGTCACCAACACTTTAGAGGACAAGGTTAGAATTAATTTTTTATTTTTTTTTTTTTAAGACAGGAGGAGATGGTTAGACCTGTGCTAGAATCCTACTGCTGAGCATCATCATTTAGCAATAATGCCAAATCAGGGCCTTGTGCTAACATATTTAGGTCTTTTTTCCTGAAATATTAAGCTTTTCTCATACACTGGAGGCATATCACACAGATGGACTTGTGATGAATGATGAGCTATGCCAGTACTTTTAATGGTGCTGAGATTTTTGCAGATGTTTGTGTCCTATTAACATGCCTAGGGCTAAACTGATCACAGCATGTATTTTCTCTGTGATAGATTGACGGAGACTACTGGGATTTAAATGTATTCCTCCCTTACAAAGAACATGGCTTGCTTCCAGGAATTTCTTGGCATTTTATCTAGAAAATCTCGCACCGTAGCAGGGTGTTTAGAGCACAGCCACAGTGTTTGGTGGCCCCAGCTCCTCCTTTGGCCATCCAGGTGGTTTTCTGTGCTAGGGCTGTAACTTAATGCTGAGTGTTAAAAAGTTCCTTTTCTAGAAGGTTGTATGGGCAAAAGGGGGATAGCATAGAGGAAAGTCACAGAAACAATGAGACATTTAATGGCATGAACTTATCAAGAAAAATAAAATCTGACAGGAATGAGTGTATTTAGTCTGCAGGAGAAGATGGTGGCAGGGACACCCAGAATTGGTCCTCTTAGCAACAAATTTGCAGGTTAGAGGAAGGTAATAAACTGTATTACATATACCCACATATACCCTACAGATGGGAAAAGTAATAAAACCTAGGACGCTCCCTTTTGTTTCCTGTTTCTGTCTAACCTGAATTACCCATGATGTAATTTGAGTTTAGTTACAGTATTTGAACTGTAGAATTGTTTAGTTGGTTGCAGTTCCTCCATTACTGATGTTTTTAAAGAAAATATTAAGCTGGGCATGTTTTAGGTAGAGCTGCTTCTGTTGGGATATCTTTCCATGCTATTTTCCATGATTTCACCTCCACCCTATGTGGTGACTTGGAAATAAGCCTTCTGTCTCTCAGGGTTATACCTTAAGGTCTTGTCTACTGTGTTTTAAATAATGATAAAAAGACAGCGGTATCAACCTGCATAACTGTCTTTCCTCTGAAGTTGTCTAAAGATTAATGGGTTGGGATAGGCTGGTGAGGTAGACAGAGAAAACAAATCTTGCTGAATATAGCCACTGTGTGTAACTTGTGGAATCTGAACACAGAAGTGGTTTCTAATGTGATGCTATGGACTTTCTCTACTAGATACCTCACTATGTAAATCTGTTTTTCTGTGATTACTATACATCAGTTTCCTATGGTTTTTAATATCTTTTACAGACCACAGGTGCCACAAAATAGTGTTTCTTTCCTTCAAACTGTGCAATTGTATATATATAATCACATAAAATCATGTATAAATAATTGCACTGACTTATAATAATAGTTACAGATTTGTTTTAGTCCTAATCACTGTTCCTATATGCAGGACCAAAGGACTTCCAGAGTGGTCCTGCAGTTGTGTTTAATGGGAAGTTTATTGAACAAAGTAATACAGTCCGAAGAGTAAGAAGCCAAATATTTTTTCCACCTAACTTGTTTAAATATATTTGCAGGCAAACAAAAGCGTACAATGTGTTGTCCTTTAACATTGTTATGGGCAAATTCAAATGAACTGTATCCTTTTCTTTTCTAAGCTCCTTATCAGCACAGCTTTTGAAAAACTGAAAGCTTCTCTGTATTTTGTTTATACTGACAGGAATAAAGTTTGTCAGTTTCCTTCCCTTTCATTTAATGGAAAGTTCACAGCACTTGCACCAGTTCCCTTCAGGAGTCTGGTAAAAATCCTTCTGTGTACTAAAGAAATGTCCAAAGTGCTGGAATCACAAACCTTCTCATCCTTCAAACAACAGAAGATTGTTTTGAATCTCTCTTCCGCTTCGGACAGGCTGGAATTTCTGCCCCTACAGAAGAAAATGCCTGAACTTGCCTAGAGACAGCTGATGCCTGAGAATCTCATGCACTCACTGTGTGCAGAGCTACTGTCTAGCAAAGAGTGGGTTGCAAAATTCGCACATGATTCTGAGCTGCCCTCTGATTGTAGTCAAAATTACTAGTACCAGAAAGCTACACAAGTCTCAATAACAGAAGTTTTATTTTGGATTAGTTCAGCCTATGGAACGTTATTAAATTTAAAAGTAAAAGGTAAAATGCCATAGAACACTGATCTGATCAAACAACTTGTTTCTGTCTGCAGTTCAGTTTGGAGATAAAAGTCTTCAGAAATGAGCACTGTTTGTGTCTGTGTAGCATGAGGCTGCATGGCTCAGTGCAAGTCTGATTTCAGGGCTCTTGCTCCTGAACAAAACAGCTGTGGGTAACTGAGGCAATCTCTAGAGCTAAATTTGTGCCAGAATTCTTCCTGATTTAACTCTGGGACAGGAATTTCAATGCCAAATCAAGTATGCTCTCTTAGTCATGTTTAACTTTACATCAGAGCAGAGATCTGGTATCATCTGTCCTATCACAACCAGCAAAAAGGCAGCATGAACTCTTCATCATGCTGGGTCACATCCGCTCTGCTCTAGCTCCTGTCACAGGTTGACCCATGCTTGTTCAGGGTCAGTCTTCTGCCATGGGTTATGTGATAGCTGGCAAACACTGAGGTTGTGTTCACGAATCCATGGCCTGGCTGGCTGTCTCATGCCTACTCTGTCATTGTATTAGCTGGCATCAGAAGAGGGACTTGGCTTTTCGGGCAGCTTTAACTGCTTGGTCTTGGTGTTGTGCAATATGATTGCAATCACTTTGTCACGTGGGGAAACTTTGGTACTTGAAGAATTCTACCTGCAGCATTTTCTTTATTAATAGAATAATGAATTCGTGGTTGCTAGCCTTTCAGGAAAAGATGCATTTGTTTAATGATGGCTTTATATTCTTTCTCTCCTTCGTGGCTGCCATGTGTAGGTCAGTAAAGCAATAAAAGTAGTGCCGTTTAGAGCAAAAACAAGCAAGAGAGAACTGAGAGTATCATTCAGTATATCTTGCTAAAAGAAATGTGTTGGTACAAATTACACAGCAAGATGCTAGCTCTTTTATTAAGCTTTTACTTTATGAATATTTAAAGCTAGAGTTCTTACTGTGCTTGTTTTGGCTTGACTGAGTCCTTAGACCGTGCAGATCTAACAACGGTAATCCTTGTCTCATAGCTGGATGCATATGGGTAGCTCAGTCATTTAATAAGTGTGCGTATATACTAGCATAAGTATCATTTGTAAAAATACACACGTAGTGACATTCTATGGCATTTTTTGTCATAGGAGTAAATATATTGTATCTTTTCAGGATTTACGATTACTTGTTTGGTCTTGTTTGGTCATTTTAAAAATTAATGTTAATTAATGGAAAATGATAATTCTACTTTCCTAACTATGCAGGAATTCAGATCTACTCTTTGGAGGAGGGGGGAAGTAAAAATCTGGAAAGCTGCAATCAAAAGAGTTAAGTCAGGAGTAAATGGATTAAATGCCTTTTGAGTTCTTGGCACTTTTTCCTTTTTTGAGAAGGTTTTTAGACTAGCAGCTTGAGCTACATAAACTTGAAATATTTCTCAAGTGTTTGTTTATGTGAATAGCTTTCTAATGAGGTCATAGCTGTTTTCCTGGACACAGTGGTATTTCCTCTTTTTACTCTTTTTTTTTTTTTTTTTTTAACACTGCTTTCTACATTATGCCTCAAAGGCAGAACAGGCATATAAAATCAAACATTGCTCAGGGTACTTTTAAATTTCAACCCTAACATTTTACAATCATTAAACGACTTGAGACTTGAGCTCAACATAGGTGTGTGAGGAAAAAATGCTAGAGTAACTGAACCGCTTTAGAATTATAAAGAAAGTCTATAGTAATGTCAAGAGCAACTTAGCTGAAGAGTCTGCAGCCCTCAGAATTAAGAGGATTCAAAGGGATTCTGCAAATTTAGAATTTGGAATATTTTTTCATATCCCATGTGAGATTTGAGTACTAATAAAAAACAAAACAAAACAAAACAAAACAAAACAAAACAAAACAAAAAAAAAAACAAAAAAAAAAAAAAAACACCTGAACTCAAAGTGGGCATAATTTTGAGCCCTATGTGGCTAGATATTACACATGTAAGGTTTCCGTGTATTCTATGGGAATCAACAATTGCCTAATAATATGCAATTGCCTAATTGCCTGCTTTTTTTTTTTTTTTTTTTTTTGAAATGTGGAATGGCTTTAAGTATGCTCTGGTTTGGATATTCGTATGTAAAACTATAAATTAACATATTGAAGAGGGATTTTTCAGTACGGTTTTGACATTTGTTGTTCAGGCTTTTAGTGATGGTTTGTTCTCTACAGAAATTTGGCACTTCTCAGGAAATAATAAAAATCATAGGTATCTACTTTCACCTTCCTGTGTGACTTATTTTCATCACTTCCATCTTTCCTCTTCATCATTCTTTATATACTATACATCTTTCTTCCTTTCTTTCCCTTGCTATGTTTAGTTCAGATGTAATGAAATTTAATGTTTTTATCAACAGTTTGATTGTGTTTGTTTTTGTATTTTTTTTTTTAATTTTTATTTTGTTGCTGAAAAAAGTAACTGCCTGTTCTAGGAACTTTTGGCTTTTGAAGCTGATAGATTTATAGCTTCTGTACAAATACATCTGTTTAATAGGTACTAATTTACTTCAGGTACTGTTTTTCAAGTGTCTTGGGCTAGTTTCAGAGTAGGCCAAAAAATTAGTAGTTATTCCATAGTAGGAAAGAGCAAGGAGGCTTCAATGAATAATATAATGATGAAACTGTAACACAATGATTTCTTAATGACTAACGTGGAATAGTTGTTCTACAGTGTCTTGAGTCACCACAATTCAGTGACTTAGTGATAGGCTGTGGAGCTGTACAACATTGTGTGTGCATCCATAGCTGGTTGAACCGAACATGCTCTGATGGCAATGGGTGATGAAGGTGTAGGAATGTTTGTATGTGTGCAGATAGCTGCAAAGTCCAAGAGCACTAAGGAGGCTTTGTGAGGTGTCCATGATCAGTTTCAAAATCTGGAACATAATCATAAAAGAAAAATAATAATAATAACTATGTATTGGACAGTTCTAATGCAATTAATCCATGTGTGTACCAAAGTCCTGTAGACAGGGTAGTTACACTTAAGAAACATCAGAAACTTGCTTTTTAAAATATGAAAAAAGCTGTGCTGAAATAACTTTTGGCTCATCCAGAATGAAAAAAAATTAGCACCGATGTAGAAAACAAGTGCCTTAACTTTCCCTCATTATTTTAATTTTAAAAATTCAGAATTTTAACTGTAAACAACTAATAACTTTGAAAATAATTTTGAAAAGCATTTTCACAGAATCACAGAACTGTAGGGGTTGGAAGGGACCTCAAAAGATCATCGGGTCCAACCCCCCTGCCAAAGCAGGTTCCTCAGATCAGGCTGCCCAGGTAGGCGTACAGACAGGCCTTGAATATCTCCAGAGAAGAAGACTCCTCAACCTCCCTAGGCAGCCTGTTCCAATGCTCCATTAATGCTCCATCATTTTATATTTTCCATTGTTTAAACAGACAATAAAATATACTGTGTGCCTTTTTTTTTTTTTTTTTTTTTTTTTTTAAGGAAAAAATCATCTCTCTCCTTCTCTGGTTTTGTTGGTAGCAAACTGAATTTAACTTTCTTCTTTATCAATATCCATAAAAGACATTGCTTATTTTCTCTTCTTCTTTCAGAAGTGAAGCCAACTTGCATATTTAACAGCATGGAATATTACGATGGAGACATGTTTCGAATGGATGCTTGTCGTTTCTGTCGGTGTCAAGGTGGAGTCTCTATTTGCTTCTCTGCCCAGTGTGGCGAGCTACACTGTGACAGGTATTATGTGCCAGAAGGAGAGTGCTGTCCAGTGTGTGAAGGTACACTATCTTTTCAATACTTTTTATTTATTAATTCTGCTGCTTTTTTTTATTTTGTCCTTTCAAGGAAAATAAGCCAGCAAGTGCTTCATGTTGTTGTTGTAAAATTTGCCAATTGTTTCTTAATTCAATTTATTTTTACTTTTCTTGATTGTTGTGTCTAAGTACAATATCTTATATTTTTGTGGTGTTTCTCTGATGTTGACACTCTGTCCTTTTCCTATAGAGCTGTTTCTTTTCCCTTCTGGATTAAAACATTCTTAGACATGGCCACATGTGCTGTACTTTTTGGGGGCCTTTTTCCCAAAGGCCATCAGAAGCTGTTGCTAATTTCTGCACGAGATATCTAGACCCCTCCAAAACAGCAGCAGTGTGTCTAAGACTGTATCTATCATTTTGCAGCCTGCTTCTTCCAGTCATTGTTCTTCTGTTTAGCTACAGAAATGTATACAATTATAGCAAAGAACCAAGGCAGTAATCTGGCTTCAGTGTTTTTCTCTTCCTCCTTCACCTTGTTGACAGCCAGCTCTTCTGCATGTTAGGACTGCAGTCCTCCTAAAAAAAGATCATGTGGGAAATTTCACATTGACCCTCTTGCTTACACTAGAAAGTATTTGACACATCTTCTGCCAGAATTCAAACAGGAATCCACGGTAGGAAGATGAAGGGCTGTTGCTGTGCACTTGGATCTTGCCCCATCGTGGGTTTGGGTATGGCCACAATGTAGACAATGGCCTGTGAAGCACGCCTGGTCTGTGTGGTTAAATGTAAACTTAGGAATGGTGTCCCAAAAATAAGTTGCGAGAGAAAAAAAAAAAAAAAAAAAGTGAAAAAAAAAAAAAAGTTGGAAATCTGAAATATAATAGAAGAATCTAGCTGCTAATGTCACTTTCAAACACTTTTCTATGAATTTAATTTCAGTGTTTCTGTAGTTCCTTGTGGAGCAAATAAGCCAAAATATCCATTGTAGTTGTGCTTAATTCCACATAGATAACGATAAAAATTAAGAACTTTGTGTTAAAATAAAAATAAATAAAGTCTAAAAGAGGCAGCTACAGGAGCTAGATCTTTTCAACAAGCACAGCATATAGTGAATGATACTTTTGGGGGCTCTTGAAAGGATACTTTTGAAAGATGCTATTGGAAGTTTTGGCAGCTTAGATTGTTACTGCCTAACAGAACACTCCAGAGATCAAAAAACATCTGGATAATGAAATACCAGGATGATGAAGATTCAGTGCTATACCATTATTTAATGAAAGATTTTAAAAGTCTAGCTATGGCATGTCTGATGTAGTAAAACCTTTTCTGAGTAAGTGCAGATTCACTGCTGAATTGCTCTATAAGGTGCCGAGCTTATAATATATATAAAATCTGTTTTTATTTCCTGTAATTCACTTATGTAAATCTTCTGAGATTGGGCGTCATGACAGTAAAATGAATAAACAATATATCTATATATGTGCTGTATCTGGGCACTCTGATATATTCAAATTTTTGTCTAGATTTGGACTTTGGTTCTAGGTATATCCTTCATCCTCTTAGTTTCGTGATTTAAATAGTCAACAATCTTACTATTTGTCATTACATTGTTCTGCTGTATCATACAGTATTTAAAGTCAACTTTTCCATATCTTTTGACCTTTGAATAAGACTATCAAGAAAACCTGCTTTCACTTCATTTGGGTTTGATGAGTTAGTGTGTATTGTACCTGCAATTAAAGCTTTTTTTTTTTTTTTTTTTTTTTAAGACAGGTAGATAAAATAATGATGATAATTTACAGTTATTTAGTACAACTTCCTTTTTCAGGTAATAGCTGTGATGTAATTTCTGCTGAGGTGATTAAAAGGCCAAGTTGCAGGGTTTTTTGTCAAATCATGACATTTCTGGTGCATGATTTTGTGCTAGGGCTTGTAGCACTAAATCAAGGAGTCTGATTTCTCACTTCTGAATGATTGAATGGTAAAATTTGTTGTATTCTACTATAAATCCTATTTGATTTACATGCGTTCTCTTAAGTAAGTCTAGTCAACTGGCTCCCTTTTAATGTATTGTAATTTTCCTGGTTCCTTTAAGCAATTAAAAAGGGGAAAAAAAAAAAAAACAAACAAACAAACAAAAAAAACGCTCTGATCTCTTTCTTAATACCTCACGTTATTAAGACATCTTAATAAGTGGCATCTTAATCAGAATCCCACACATGAATTGTATGACAAAGTTCACTTCATTTGATTGCATATGATTTCATTTCTGGTTAGGTCAAAATAATTAATTATAGATTCAAGGAAATCTCAAAACATGTAAGTTGGGAAGTTAAGTGATTAAGAAACATCTTAGTTTTTAAAGTCTTATGTTCCCCAAGCTACCTGCTTTTGAAATAACTTAACCCTTTTTGATAAAATGGGGATTGTCACTAAAATTCAGTGTAAGAGTGAGTGCCAGATAGAAATTGTGTGCAGATTCACTCTGAATTTTCAGAGTTTGTTAGTGTCATAAACTGAAACAATGGTTTATAATAAGACAAAAGCTATTAGCAACTGCTGTTCATTTTGCCTTTGTTTCAGAGATGGTTGACTAAACTTCAGAGTATTATCCCAGGTTTCGTTGATTTTTTTTTTTTCATGTAGGAAAAATGCAATGTTGACATTCAGTGACATGTTGACATGAGTCATTGCAGTAGTTCATTGAGATGCTTCCAGTTTTCATTTTGAATCTGTGGAGTCAGTTTAAAAAAAAAAAAAAAAAAAGTTTTGAAAAACAAAAGCAGAAAAATCAAAAACTGAGCCTTTTAAAAAATAAAACCCAGCCATCTGTACATGCATTTTCATTTCCAGATCTTCTTGTTAAATTCAAAATTTGAGTTGAAATGTTTAAAAATAGAACACTGAATTTATGAATGCTCAGTATAAGCTAACTTAACATTTTCAACAGTAAATATCAATATTAAAATATCTAAATTGTTACCTATATTATTTAATCTCTGTGTGCCACAGTGTGGTTCTTAGTGTTTGATAGTGGCTTCACATATCTTCTTTAACTAATATCCTGTCATTGCAGTTATTCGCATGTAAAATTTAGGCATAAAAATGTGTGAAAATTTCTTGTTCTATTGCAACTTCTCATTTCAGACCCAGTTTACCCTGTAAATAACCCTGCTGGCTGTTATGCCAATGGTCAGATCCAAGCTCATGGAGACCGCTGGAGAGAGGATGACTGTACTTTCTGCCAGTGTATCAATGGAGATGCTCACTGTGTTGCAACAGCCTGTGGACAGAGCTGCTTGAATCCCGTCAAAGTCCCTGGAGAGTGCTGCCCAGTATGTGAAGGTGAGATCTGTATTTCCCTATTATGCTTTATTCTGCCATGGCTACTTTTTACCTACTAGTTCCTAATTTACTTTATAGTTTTGGTACAGCATTTCCCGTGACCTAATAAACTAATGATACAGGGGCTAGAGGGAAGGTAGCTAATTTTTAAATTGTGACTACAGTGTGGTTTAACCACAATGGCATGTGCCCATGCTCAATACGCCTTGGGTGCAATAAGGCATAGTAAGAGGTCATTTAAGTTCAGCATTGTTAACTAATTTTACTTAGTTATGCTTACAGCTTAATAATAAATATAGGAGGAATTAGTGGATCAAAATGTTCATCAAATGGTATTACTGATAATTGAGTTATTCCTCATTTCGTATTCATCAGTATCATGTAGTGACGATTCAAGATCTTTGCACAATATAGTTGGACATTGGGCATAATTATAGTACAAATTAAAGCATCGTTATTTCATTGAAGCTTACAAAGGATGATTGTTAACTGGGAGATAGATTTTAATTTTTAGAGTTTAAAACGTAATTACATTTTGCGGAAATAGATGCGCCTGATATAACAGACTGAGATTTTAACTATATTGCAAACACTTGCCCAGCCTGGCCATGAAAATGTGAGAGGTTTCAAACTTATATATTTAAAATACATATATGTTCAGAGTTGCATTTTCTGTGGTAGTTGCTCATTGTGAAAAATACCAGATCATTCAGTTTCTAAATCAGAATTCTAGATCTGTCTTCATAGCTGTATTCGTAGTGTACAAATACTTTCAGGTGTGCAGGCTTAGTAAGCTGCCACTTATTTTTCCTGTTCCATCTCTGATAGAATGAAATTAATTTTGTATAACTTCTTGTGGCCTTTCTTGGTTTGCAGTATCCATCCAAGTTCATTGAGTAGTTGCTCTTTAGGAGAAATCTGAGGAGCTTAAAGCTTTCTTATTGGTGCTTTTTCATGCCAAAATTCACATCACAGGATATGAAGAAGGTGTCTGATAATGTATAAAATCTGCATGTGAAGTGTAAAGAGTTACTACTTTCACACTGAATTAATTTTATGATGAGGAAGCGGTTTAACAGATTTTAATCCCCAGTGATCCTCTCCAGATGGGTATCAAAGACTACGTGCTGTCACCACTCCTTATTTAGTGTTTATGAGTAGCGCAAGCTTAGGAAGGTAGCATGGAGAGGTAGATTTTTGGAAGTATTTTCAATACGTTGAGCTTTTTTCTCCAGTGAGAATGGACAAATATCTTTTTTCCCGTTCCGGATTGGAGAAAATGGATGAGGGACAATTGGATTAAAAGCATATCTACAGCAGACTGAGATAATTATGATGTCCCAATGCAGCCAAGCGGACACTTCATTAATGTACCACACTAGTGCCACTAGTGCTTTTAGAGTATGCAAGGTAGCTCGTCTGGACTTGGTTAGGTAATTCTGTACTATGACAAGTTTTTCCTCCTAGAAGCAAATGTAGTGTCTACTTTAGTCTGTAAAAGTTTGTTTGCCATCATTTATAACGGCAGGTTTCTCAGGACTCTGAGAAGAACATAAGGTTCATGAGGTCCCAGGGGGTATCTGAGGGAGTTTCTGAGTCCTGACAATCTTGGGCTGTGTGTGCTGTGCACAGCAGGTGTGGGCTGCAGCCCTGACAGCCTTCTTGGCTGACAGCAACACATTAAACACATGGTGACCACTCGGCAGAAGCCATGTCTTCTAGTTCTGTTCCTCCATCACCCATTAGAACTAATGCCACCAACCAGATGGAGCTCCAAGCAGCTCATGCAACCACCCAGCTCTTGGGCTGTGCCTGGTACTGCTCCTTGAGATGGAGGGCAAGAGGAAGCACACCAGCGTGAGGCAGTTGAACTGCTCTGTCTGGTGGCCAAGCTTCAGGAAGAGGTGGGGAGACTGAGAAGCATCTGGGAGCCCAAAAATTTGATAAATCAATGGAGCTGTGCTATGCCTTAAATATGCACATACCAACCTGGTGTGGCTACTACTGAGACAGGCCCAGTACCTGCTCTCTGTCAGGATAAAGGCAGCAACTTGAGGGACATGGAGGAGTGGATGCAAGTTACTGCATAGAGCTACAAGAGGAGACCATGTCTGCCTGCTCAGTTTCCACTGCAGAATAGGTATGAGGCTCTGGGTGTGGCCAATGAAGGTTGTGAAAACAGGGAAGAAGTGGCATCTGTGCGAGTTCATGGGAGCCCAGGGAGGTCCCCGCTGCCTGGAAGCTAGCCAACGTTACATCCTTCTACAGAAAGGGCATGAGAGAAGACCCAGGAAGCTGCAGCCCTATTAGTCTAACATCAGTCCCTGGAAAATTTATGGAGAAAATTATCCTGGGGGATACTGAAAGGCATTTAAAGAACAAAGCTATTATCACACCTAGTCAATATGGGTTCATCAAGGGAAAGTCCTACCTTAGTAATTTGATGCCCTTCTGTGATAAGGTCACCCACTTCGTAGATGAAGGGATGACTATGGACATAATCTTTCTGGGTTTCAGTAAGGCCTTTGATGCTGTCCTTCACGGCATCCTTTGGCCTAACTGTCCAACTGTGAGGTAAACAGGTTCACTCTACCAGTTGTCCAGTCTGGACAGAAGGAGGCCAAGGGGTGGCCTCACTGCTCCCTGCAGCTCCCTGAGGAGGGGAGGTGCAGATGGAGGTGCTGGGCTCTGCCCCCTGGTCACTGATGGCAGGATGTGTGGGATCAGCACAGAGCTCAGCCGGGGGAGGTTCAGACTAGGCTTTAGTAAACATTTTGTTGCCACAAATGTGGTCAAACACTGGAACAGGCTTCCTTGAGATGTGGTTGATGCACCGTGCCTGTCTGTGTTCAAAAGACGTTTGGATAATGCCCTCAGTAATATGCTTTAACTTTTGGATAGCTCTGGAATGGTCAGGTGATCTTTGAAGGTCCCTTCCAGCTGAACTAATCTAACTGACATATTACAACAGTGTAATGGAATCAATATTTAAATTAGATTATTGTGTCAATTATTTTTTTTGTCTCAGAAAATCTGAGTTTCGCTATTTATAATGTCATGCTAGTTGTTCTGTGCTGTATGCCTAATTGCAGTCATCTGGTTTTGAGTGCATCATCTGGAGGCGAGTAATACTGAATGGTATTTTCAGCAATTTTTAGCTTAAAGGCACCACATTTTACTTGTTACTTTGATAGCACATAGTCCCACATAAACAGTCAAGGGGTAAGATTGAATATCTGTCTTAATTTGTTAAATTTTTTCTCTGAAAGCATATTCCGAATTAAATCCCCTATGTGTCAGCCATGATGCTTCTCTGCATAATACCCCATTAAATCTGCATAACTATAGCTTAACCTTAGTTTTGCAGTGTAGTATATGAGCAGAAATGTTTACTGAATAGAAACTCAAGCATCAAATGTTGCACTAATAGCTTAAACCCATTGTCCTGTGTTCCCCATTCTGTTGTTTATTGTTTTATTTTGTTTTTCCATCCATTTACATCTCTTATCTCCTACTGTTCAGTGTAGAAAACCAAAATCCATATCTCATACGGGCTAATTTCTGGGATCACTGATGCTATTCAGTATCATATTTGCAAGTTATTTGAGATAGGGGTGCAAGGCATAATGCAGCATAACTTATATTCAATAAATGGATAAAATGAATGTAAAGTTAGCAAGTGATTTTGAGACAGCAGTTTACCAGTCATTGTAAGGGTAAACATACCTCCTTTTAGACCTCCCTTTTATTGCCTCCAAGTTCTCACTCACATTCCACACACAGTGTAAAATGTTTGGTCAACAAAAGTACACCATAGTGAAATAATGTTCTTTTTATGTGTCGATTTAAAATGACCATATGTAATAATTGTTAAGTTGTATTTTGCAAATTCATCATAAATTTACTTTATTTTTCTTCTCTTATATTTATAGCTCATTTTACATGAACTAGTTCACTTTCTGAGGACTTGTACAGGTTGTAGGAAACAAATATTTTTCTGCTAGAATCTTAATTATGCTTCATCTCTAAAGCAGGAAGAAAGAATGATGCCTATTGAAAACTTTCTATTATTTTTGTCAGTTTAGTTGATGATGGACTGATTAAAGCCCATATTTCCATTTTTTTTAAATAGCCATCGTATCAAGAATAATAAGTCAGAGACTTAATATGCTTACCACTGTTTTTAAAGTATGCGTTTATTTCTCATCAGGCTTTTGTTTACAAGTGAAACAAATCGAGCATGCCAGCAGCTGACTTCAATTGTGTGAGCTTACTTTAAGTATGCCAGATATTAGCTCTTTAGCATGTGAACCAAAATATTTAGTCAAAGATGTTTCTATCATTTATTTTATTTTGAGTGTTGAGGGATAGAATGGCTTGTTGGCCATAGAACTGACTGACAAATTCAAATCAAAGCTGCCTGTGGATCTGGCCTGGTTACAGGTCATCTAGAGCAAATCTTTGTTAGTATCAGCCACTCGTGACTTTTCCCCTGTCTTTCATGCAAATACTGCTGCACCAACAATTTTGCCAGTTCAGTTACTTGCTGGCTGCTCTATAATCGGTTTAAATGAAAAGAGATATCTGTTCCTATAGAGAAGTTTACGTTCCTGCAACTGCATAAGGATGAAGTTCCTGAATTATACTTTCATATAAAATTTGTAGTTGAGATCAAGTACAATGTCATAGAAGTTCTGTGAACGTAGGTTCTTGAAGTGTTTTATCAGAGTGTGTCCTGGTTTGGTTGGAGATAAGTTCATATTTTGAAAATGTTTAATCACAAAATGTTAGATACCTGCTTTCATAAGTATCCCGAGAAATGTCAGCACATGAATGTATTCAGTCCTTTGAACACAATAAATCCAGACTATTAGAACATTCACACTACTTCATGAAGAAAATTATGGTGAATTATGAGAACTGAGAAAACTGGAGTTCAATGATGGGAGACACTGAAGACATACAGATATATATACAGGTTTCCAATTTAAAGATCTAAGGGAATGGCAATTTTAATACAAATTATTAGAATGGAGAGTCTCTTTTCCAGGTTTTTTTCAGTTTTCTGCAATAAACCCTTTTTAATTAGTCTTCGTAGACTGCATACATTTCCATAGCATGGGCTATCTATGCACATGATACATTTTTCAGTGTTGCTTGGACATAGCATTCCAAGCAGTTAGAAATGTGTAACTTTCCAAAAGCTTGTCTGGGCTTCGCTGGGCTTGCAAAAGGTGGTAATCACTCAGCTGCCCCCAGCCCCTCCTGTATTTGCATCTTCTATGCTGATGCAGGAGCGGGTGGCTGAGTGAGGGGCTGCAAATCCTTTACACTGGAGCTGCCAGCAGAGACCAGCTGGGAGGAATGGCAGGAACGTAGGGTTCTGTAGGGGAGGAGTTCAGTGCTCCGGCTGTGCATGCATGGCTTTAGTCTTCAAGTCCCTGGACAGCCTTTCTTGAGTTGCACTGTGGTTAGCATCTGCTAGCACCTGTGCTGGGACCAGGTCTGCTTGATGTTTTCACTAGCAAACCTACAAACTCAGGAATTGAATAGAAGCTGAATTTATGTAATCTCCAGACAACAAAGCTAGAAATGGCAGCCAGTATCTTGGAGAGCGGAGTATGAATTTGTTTGTTTTAAAGCAGAAACTAGGTGGAAAAATATTGAATGAATTCAACCAGGGAAAAATCAGCTGGGCTGTGTTTGGAGGAAGTTCTTCATGAGTCCTGACTCCTGAAAACCCCATTTAACATTTTCCCTGAGACGTTTGGTGATAAAAGGGGCAGAAGTTGAACTAGAGCCTTGAGAGGGCAAATGACAAGCTGAAATTATGGTCACAAGTACAGTTTGCAAGACATGAAGTAATTGTATTGCTCTCTTTGCTATGGGTAAGTGTGATATTCTAGCCCTTGGTCCTTTTCTGGATATTGTTCCTCTGAAAAGCATTCAAGCAAGGTGACAACTCTGAAGGGGAGCTATAAGGACAGTACAAGCTCTGAAAAACATGTCCTAGGATGACAGATTGAGTTGTGTTGGTTTAGCATAAAGAGGAAATGATGAAGTTGGAATGAGAAGACAGCAGTCTTCAAAGTACCTAAAAGGTTGGTGCAAAAAGAAATGAAGCAGTATATTTTGCAGTATCCTCTGAAGATAAGACAAGAAAAAAATAATTTTTGTTGCAAAAGGGAAGATGTGTATTAGAGGAAGGCAGAAAGTTGAGGAAAACAAAATTCCTTCTGTGGAATGTTTTGACTGAGATTGTCATATTGATTCATTCAGGGAATCACAGCTTGTATTTTCAGCCTCAGTGAGAGAAGATGCTCTCAGGAAATTGCATACATAACTGAACAGAGTAATAATAATTTGTGTGCAGTTTTCAGTGTTTATGCAGGTGACGACTGTTGCTCAACAATATGCAGTTGTTGTCTTTTCTTGAAGTAAACATCAAAGTGATCAAAGGGCTTTTGGCAAGACCTCTGGTTAGAGTAGGTCCACGTGTGTCACTTCTTGCCAGTTTTCTGACACAGCAATGCACATGGGTTGTGATTGTGCAAGATGTGTACAGATAAAAGCCCAGGATGGGAGCAGGGGGTGGCTAGAGGAGAGCATGTCTGGGCAGGGGGAGAGGCAGAAAGTGAGGGCCGTGGAATAAGGCATGTGGATGGGGAGGGAAAGGATGGGGTGCAAGATAGGGCAATGTCAGACACTGAGACCAGAGGATAAGAAACTGCAAAGCTGGTTTAATCAGAATGCTCTTAAAGAAAAAGCCCATAAGCTTGCTAAAATGCTTTGAACAGCATTCTTCTCCTTCTGGCAAAGGGAACTCTCTTCCCTTGCAGAAAAGTGGTAGTTCTAGACAAACCCCAGAGGTTTTCTGTGCCATTTCTTCCTTTCGTCAGCCAACCCCCATTCTTGAGCCCTTCAGTCTTATATTGTTTTTCAAGGCAGGCACCTCCCTTCACTGGTGAGGGATGGGAAAAGCACAAAGAATTAGTTTTAAGCTTCTGATGGATGCTTCTATAGAGCTTCTATAGCTGCTGTAATGATATTGGTCCTTTGGGATTTGCCCTTGTTTACTTAATCTATTACCTACTTAGTCTGTTTTTTCTTTCTTTGTTTTCTAGACTGTCTTCATAAAAACCAAGCCTTAGGTAATCATACTGGCCCTTTGTGTTCTCCCCACAGTACAGCCAATAGCTTCTTGCAACACACAGTAGTCTCAAAGATAACCCATTTCTAAGATTTAATGAAAACAGGCAGATAGGTAGAGGGGACAAAGTGATTCTTCAGTGCCACAAGGGACTGCCAAGCTTTAGTATGCATTTGTACTTCATTTCTCTTCAGGTTCTTCACAGTAGCCAGTCTGGTTATCTGTGCTACTATATGAAATGGATCCATAGAAAATCAGTTTTTAGTTAGTGCTAATGATCACAGAACCGTTTGCTTCTCTGTTGGGTTAAAAATTGCTTCATTTCCTAAATAAAATGGATGTGGATGCTAGTAGCAATTCCATTTTTAATGAATTAAAAAAAGAAAAATTGGATACTGGAACTTCAAATAGATATTAAGTGTCAATGTGTAATAGCATATGAATAACACCAAACAAGCTACAAAGATAGAAAAAAACATGTCTCCCTCAGGCCATCTGCATCTGCATCTGCAGTCATCTGCAAATAGGAGTAGCAGTCCTGTTCACAGGAAATAAATAGTGGGTAGGGTAGTAGGAAAATGCTTGGTTCTTTGAAACAAAAATAATAAATCCAAGTGCTCAGTACTGCCATTGATGCCAAAAACGTCCCCTAGGAAAGACTAAGGTCAATTACATTTCCTTGCTTCTCCCCCAGACTAACGCTATAGATATGGAAAGTTGCAGCAAAGTTGGTTGATGTACAGTAGCTGGCCATCTCCCAGTGAGTTGTTCTGCATGAGAGCCCTCAGGTACAGGTGGAAGTGTTCCAGCATAAACTGTGAATGAGAAATTAAGTGTTAGACAAGGTCCTCTCAGAGGATTTTCATGAATAAGGCCTGCATTACTTCGCTGTCATTATGGCTGACACTTTATCTTCACAAAAAGAAATTAACATTTTCATCAATAAAGGGCTTCAAACTCTAGCTGAGACGTAATTCAGTTCAGTTCCTTTAGCGTGTCCAACACTTCATTAAGTAAAAACAGGCAGCACAGTCCCGTGAAAAGAAATTTGATTCATTCATGATGAAGTCAGCGGTAAAAAACAGTGTTCACCGGTGTAAGATTTGGGCCCAGGCATCTACTTAGAACGTGAAGTGTAAGTTATTGTTCAGAATCAGCACTGTAGGTCTGGACCCATCTTGTAATCAAAATCAATTAAGAGACACAAACACAGTGCTAAAGAGAATTGAGCTTACGTTTGCCAGATCATGTTTTAGCGTAGCTTTTTTAGGCAAGACAGCTGAGACTGTCAAATCACACAGCCCGGGGTGCAATGAAACCTACTGCCAATAAAAGTCTTTCTGAGTTTAAGAAAGTCAAGAGCACTAGACTGGTATACAAAAATCTTCTAGTTTTCAGTGATATATCATCACCGTTGAAAGAACTGTTTCTGAAGACAGTTGAAAGGACGAACAATCAAGGAATGCTAGTGAATATATATATATGTATGTATCAATGCAGCTAAGGATGTCTTACTTTTAAAGAACCTTGCGGATCATCTAATTCTTTTCAGTGCCTGTAGCATTCATAGACTTGGCCCAGATGCACACTAATTTAGTGTTTGTAAGCCCACCTAGTAATGATAATTGAATGGCTTTTTTACCTTCATGATTGTTTCTTAGCAAATAAGCTTAATTTATTCTGCTTTGATCACTGTGGTTATTTCTCAGTTTCAATCCACCTAAAGTTGTCCAAAAAACTGTTATCAAAATATATCTGAAGGTAATACTTGTCTACTAAACTGAAAACTGGAAAAACTGATTACAACAGTCAAAAGTTTTTAAGTTATCATCTTGGGAATAGAAGGCTTGTGAATATTTTGGTTACATTCCTGCAAAAAAAGACCCTTTCACACACATGCAGCATAGATTCATGGGAGGCCTCTTCAAGTTGCAACAATAAAAATAATCTAGGACTATAATAGTTACTTTTGAGGGGAAAAAATGGTTTTACACACAGGTTAACTGTATTAATAAAATTTGAAATTAGTAGTCTTTCTGATGAATCAAACCATGTTTGGAAGCATCAATGAATATATTTTAAAAGTTACTACTTCTTTGTGACATTAGAAAATTTTCATATCTTATTAAGTCCTTGAATACTTTTTACGTTATGTAATGTAATGTTCAACGCTGAGTTGTTGAGCACTGAATACAACTAAACATTGGGAGGGGAAAAAAAAAAAAAATCCTTCAAGGCATTAAGGATTTCAAACCCAGGAAGGAAATTCTCTTGCTCTGGACTTGGGACTGATACTTTTCATGTAATGGACTGAAGGGGCGGGGAAGCCTGGAATTCTAACTATGAGGATGGAAAACATTTAGTCACTCTTGGAATGATATGAATGTTTTTACAGGAAGCTTAAGTAAACACACATGCTGCTGCTTAGTAGGCTGCAGTTAACTTTTTTGGACAGCAGACAAAATTTAAACAAGTATATACACTCCAATGAAAGGCTGTTGAGCAGCACACCCTTCAGGAACAGTTTTTAGCCAGTTAACAGGTAAAAACGTTCAGTAATGAGTTAGACTGCTGTTCACTTGCAATTTTTTTTCTTAATTTTTGTAGTAAATATTTTAATGCACTATATTTCTGTAAATCAGTTGATGCTGGTTTTCCAGGATTAATCCTTCTAGAGACAGTTTGTGTTATAAAATACTACAGAAGAGGGAGCTATTTCACTTTCCCCAAATACAAGCATGCCCTTTATTATTGGTGTTAGAGGTCTTTCTTCACGTATAGAATGTGATTTTGACTCATTTTTTCCTCCCTCCCTTCCTTCCCCAGAAAATGCTTTCATTTCATACTCACTATAAGATGCTGAGCTGACTGCTCTTCATGTATAGCTAACACTTTCTCCAAGTGTTGCAGGGCTGGTCACTGCCAAATCTGAACGCACTGCTATTTTATGAGTCGTCTCTCTGGGGTTAAAAGTCATTGTAAATTAAATGCATACACTTCAGAGTTATGTTCTGAGTTTGTGGCTGATCACAATAAGGCCTTTATGCAAAGTTTCTTGTTATCCTTCGTAATGAAGAAAAATATATATATATATATATATCTTAATAGTTAATTATTGCTAGAAGTACTGGAAGTATCAGTGGGCAGTATTCATTTATGGAATTAATTAATTTGTTTTCCCATTTATACTCAAAGGATTTTGTGATCTTTTTTTTTATTTTTTGTGATCGATAAATATTTTTGTGGTCCAAAAGGGGAGAGAGGGGGGGAATATACTGTAGAGCTCACCAGTAGATACAAAGTTTCTCTGTGCAATACCCTGAAAATGTGTTTCCATGTTCTAGCCTTTTTAATAATACACACAATAAGTTAATCTATTTTATCTGATTGCCTTTAGCTATACTATAAACCGGTTCACATTAACAAGATGGGAATATGAAAAATGGGGCTGTGGAGTTCTAGCGTAGAGTGTTGAAGCGTACAATCCCACTTCTCATGCTACAATTATCGCATTTAAATTTTTGTGTTTGGGGTATTCAAAGGAGATAATTTTAAAGCTCTGTAATAATGTATCTATAGAGCTTATAATTTTATGTTTTGATGGAGCATGTTTCTATGATGCAGATTTAAATGTCTTTGTTAATGTGAAGTTAGCAGAAAATGCTGGTTTTGTATAGATAAATGTACGTATAAAATGTAACCAGAAAAAAAAAAAAAAAAAAAGATACATATAGATACATATATAAATAAAATGTTTGCAGTTTCAGGGTCTAAAGTATCCTCTCTTTGCCATATTTTATTTGATATATATTTATTGACTGATATCAAACCATACTCTGTGTTGTAGTTTATTATATAAACAACATAATATTTACATATAGGCATATGTAAATAATACTCTGATATGTTTGGGACTGTTTACACCAAACTTTGGTAGCTTTCAAGCGTATGTGTGCTTAGAGCAATACTGAGTTGAGCCGCACAGGGAGCATGGATGAAGATGATTAAGAGAAGAAATCAGACCCCTCTGTGTCTGTTTAATTGGGATAACCATTGTGCTTGAATCAAACAAAGTAATTGAATGAACATGTTTGATTTATATTTTTGTTGTACTTCTTTGTGAAGGAAATATAGTTTTATCATAATAGCAGCTTTTTTCCCTTCTCTTTTGAGAGGAGAACTGTTGCAAGTGGAATTAAAATCTGGACTGATTCAGTAGTGTCAAACACCTGTCCTAACATGTCTAGTTTCTTGAGGTTAAGATACACAGCAGTCCAGTCTAATGGTCAATTAGAAGCAGCAGTAAAAGTTCTGTATTTGCTTTTAAATTCATTCATATTTAATAATGTAAATCTAGCAATTGAATTGGCAAATTTGAAAATTTCACAACATGCAGAAGGGAAAAAAAAAAAAAAAAAAGAAAAAAAAAAAAGAACACAGCAATTACTTCTGTACTTTAAACCGATTTTGAAAAAGCCAGGAGTAGATATTTCCTTGACACAGGGAAATTTCCCTGACTCAAAGTCTGAAACAAAGCATGTTTTGATTTTAAATGCTACATTCCAAATTAAACAAAGCAAAAAAGCTTGTTCTAAGTATTCTTTGTGTCATAATAATAATAATAATAGGCTAAATAAGATGTTTTTAAGGTATTAACATAAAAGAGAACAAAAAAAAAAAAAAGGCACCAATTAAAGCCGGTTGCTGCTGTCAGCAAATAACATTTCAGAGAGAATTGCTCTGTTTTAACTGCCTGGAAGAAATCTTGCTTCTTGAATAGAGAGCTACTCCTTAAGTCATTGTGTAAATTTCAGAGAGATGATACTAGACAAGCATATATTTTTATTGAGTTAGAAAGGTAATCAGTATTTGGTAAAAGCAATACAAAAACAATCAGAAACTGAATTGTTAATCCATGGATTGTATGTATTTCCCTGATTACGATCCATCAAGGATATTTCTGCTTTCACTGGAGATATCCTGAATTTGTGTGAAATTGAAATTCTTAGAATTATGCGGGTTGGAAGGACCAGGGATTATCTACCTCCTGCTCAAAGCAGGTCCACTTATAGCAGGCTGTTCTGGGCCTTGTTCCAAGGAATTTCAAGGATGAAGATCCCACAACCTCAGTACGCTAGACTTTGACCACCCACATGGGTGTCGAAGAGGATCAAACAAATTTGTTTCAAGTTGTAATTTCTCATGTTCACACTTGTATTTTTTGCCTCTCATCATACCTTTGACCACTCTCAAGATGAGCTTGGCCTATCAGGAAGTTACAAGACAGCAGAAGAATCCCCCATTTGTCCTCCTCCTCCTCCGTGCCAAACAACCACAGTCTCCCATCCTGTCCTCTTATGCCACCTGTTCCAGCCTCTGACCAGTTTGGTGGCCCTGTGGTGGACTCGCTCTGGTATGTCAGCCTCTCTTTTGTTCCAGATGTGGAACAAGTCCTAAATAGAAGGGAAGCATTACTTCTCCGAATGTACTTGCCAAGCTCTGCAGGTACGTCTTGTCCTTCACACAAACCAAAACTGAACAGTTGGTGCTCTCTTGTAATACACATGGCATATCAGTGGAATCCTTTCACTGATATGAATTCAATGTCCTAAGTTCAAATTTTATATAATTTAAGGGGGTGATAGGAAAATTTGTATAATTTTCAATCCAATATCAGCTGTAGAGGTTGTTGGTTTTTTTGCTTGTTTGTTTGTTTTTGTTTTAATTCTCCTAAAACTAACTAAACAATTTTGTAAAGAGAATCTCCAAAATTAGAGGGAAAATTGAAATCTTTAATGAATTGTTCACTTTGCCATTCAGATAAAAAATAGAATTCAAGAAGATTGCAGTAAATGGTCTTGGATTTTTTTTTTTCCAAGACTTCAACAATCAACAGTGTATTTTAGTATATTTCTTTATTTTCTGATAATTTTAAATGCTCAAACTGTGTGTATAATAAAATTCTAATCTTTAGAAACTTCTCCCCCCTCCTCCCCCCCGTGTCATTGAAACATGGATACATCAGTTTTTCTCAATTTCTGAATACTTCAGCAGAGCATTATCCTAGCATACCAGTACTCATCCAAGTGTAACAACATATACATATGACAGTGGCTGTTGCCACTGTCAGAGCCACAGTTCTAGACTAGATGCACCATCCCATGCTCTTCTGTGTGTCTGTATATACATATTATTTCACGTTTTCAACAGAAGAAACTGCTCTTTGTGACAAAAGGTATGTCACATCACTCATGGGAGAAGTGGATGGTCTCAAACATCAGAAAATAGCAGAAAAGAGAGGTTTGAGGACTGTTTTTCTTTCTCTTGCAAAATATCCTGGGTAGAAAAATGTCAATGAAAGTGGTCTTATTCCACCTTGACAACTTCCCTTTTTTTCTGATGGCCAGGTTTTGTGACAGTATTGCTAATGTAGGCACTGATAAAGCCAGTTCCAGGTATTGTTTGAATGTCACTGTCTTCCCTTCTCTCCCTGTAAATATGCACTTTGATTTCAACCCCTTCAGGGGTTTGATCACATACTGTAGAGTTGGTTCAGTGGGGCAGACTGATAGACAAACAGCAGCTGAAATATCTACTATGGATTTCAAAAATTTTGAAGTGACTTGTAAATAAAATGGCAGATCCTTGTATCCTTGTTTTTGCTCTGTTTGGTGCCTCAGATAAGTCCGGATTTCAAATAATGTTTTAAATCTGCCTTCAGCCTGAGAGCAGCATCACTTCTCATCTTGAAATGAGGAGGAAGAGAATGTGCAGTGATGTCACATAGCAAACTCAACTATGGTATGATTAAATGTTAACAGATTGTGTGACAATAAAATTGTCTTGTCTATTTACTCCTCTCAAACCTAATGTAATGAAAATTTTCTCTGGGATGGGACATGCAGACAATGATTTTGTTTTTCCTCCTTGATTTACAATTTTATAATTTCAGTTATTAGCTGAAGAGTATTTATAGCAAAGTGAAAAGTATATAAAAAAAAAATGTTCAAAATGTTGATCAAGTTTATAGCAAGCAAATTAATAATCCCCTGCACTTAAATTCAGCATAGAAAGTTTCATGCTCAGAGATAGTATATATGGCAACAAGATGTTCTAATAGAAATCTGCATTTAATCTGATACTTCACATCAGCAAAATCTGTTTTATTAAAAAAAAAAAAGAATCATCCAGACTCTCTTCAATCCCTTTCTCTTTATTTTCTTCTTCACTCTTTCTACAATATAGCTTTATTGTTGTAAAAACACACAGACAGAAACAGCACACATTTTTCCCACCATTGTCTGTTCATTTGTGCACTAGATCTTTTTTTTCTGCACTTTCTACTGAGAGCAGCAGTGAAAGCCTAAATCGGATCATGTGGCCATACATGCTTTTTCAAGCCTAACTACTGCTTGCTTATTCAAATAGCCAGCAGCCTGGCAGCAGCAGAGCTGGCTTTATTTGTTGAGTCTTGTCTAGCGAAGTGAAAAGGTTTGATAGTTTTTTTTCTGACTGCATTTTTGCACATGTGGGGGTAGGGAATTAAATTATTTCTTTTGTCCTGTACTTGCAGCTCATTGAGAAGCAGGCATGCATATAAAATTACTGTATCTCAGGGCTTACCTTTAGGGGCAGAAGGCAAAAACAGATTTGTAAGCTTGCCTGGAAGCTCTCAGGATGCTGAAAGCAGAAACAAAAGTGAGAGGTAACAGCAAAATAAACTCCAACAAATACAAGACTAACAAAAATCTTTAAAATTAATAGCAACAGTTTATTTTTGTCCATGCTAAGAAATACTATATTGCTGCTTGTAGCAAAATTTCAAAATTGGTGTACTGGTAACCAAGACATAAGAGCATCAAAACACAAAACAGAACTTCAAAAAGTTACCAAAAAAAAAAAAAAAAAAACTCAAATAGTAAGGCTACTGTTTGCTTCACTTTTCCAGCTTACATCCACAAATTTTGCTTTGGATAGCATTAGTGCTCCAATGATTGGTAGTGTTTTTAACTACCATTGATTATAAGCAGTGCTGTGGCATTTTTGTCATTTAAGTATAGGGTTTGGGCCGTCTGGCCATTAACCAGTGTAGCTTCAGGGAATCTGTTCTGGTCTTTTGCTTGTTTAGGATATTTTAGTTAAAGAAAACAGTGAGGTAGGAAAGAAGATTTTCAAAATAGGCACCAGATGCTAAGAATTAGTTTATTTGCAAAGGTAGTTTATATATTCTGCTCTAAACAGACTGGATTAATTAATGGAATTTCTGCAGTATATCATGCTATTGCTGTATATTGGTATGTTCTTCATTCCTAAACTAATGTTTTTTTGAAGTTGTGAATATTAGATATTAGGCATGAATGTGCTTTAGATTATTGAATGAGCTTTAAAACAGAGTCCACTGAGATTAAAAGAAGTTTAGTTTGGGAATTCACTTATTCTAAAATAAAATGCTCATTATGGTTTCTCTTCCATGCAGTACATGCAAAGAGCCATACAATGGAAAAAATAAAAATTAAAAAAAAAAAAAATCTGAAAAAAATAATTTAAATTAGAAGTGAATAGAGTCAAAAAGCACATAGAAGCCCTTATGCAAATTCCCAGCCTGTATTTAAACAGAGCTGTTGGTGTTTATACACGTGATATGTGTCGTGTATGTTTATTCTCCTGCAAAAATTGCCCAAGGATCAGAATTTGAATGGTATTTCAAAACTTTCAGAAAAGTGAGGAACCTGAACTATGATCTCTGAGAGAGAAGACTGAAGTCTTCCAACTTCCCCCTAGTGCCTATCATGCAGTTTTTTCTTCCAAACTCTGTACTTAGCTGACCTAATTTTAAAAGGATTAAAAATGTTCAGCCACTGCATAAACTGTTGTGAAGGGAAGAGAAGGGATGGGGGAAAGCTATGAAAGCAGAAAATTGTATAAGACAATGAAAAGAGAAAGGCACATTCTTGTAATGGGGTAATTTTCACTTCACTGGAAAGCACGGGTGCAAAAGCTGCCTGCTGGATGCTGAACCAATAAGCAGGGAATTTTGTATTTTGGTTGTGTAGCAACTCTAGCAACTTCATAAACGTTGAGTATTGTTTCACTCTCAATCTGAGAGTAAGGACTATCAGCCTCTAAGGATAGCAAAATTTGCCTTTCAATGTATTTGATTTGGGGATGGCAGGTGGTAAGATATGGCAATCTTCAGTCCATGAAAATCTATATAAAACAGTATTTTATTGTCCTGATAATTTGTATACTACTTCTCCATATTTTCACAATTGATCACTTTATCTATTTGAATTTATTTAAAACTTAATTGCTTTAAAGACTTTTTCTCTTGAGATGGAAGAACAAGAAAAACCCAAACAATTGAAACAGTGAATTGAAAGCTCACATTTGTTTATTTAAAAGTTGTGTATTTTGTGTTTCCTAATGCTTAGTACAATATTAATAATGTTCATAACTAAATTCTTTGCTTCTTTAACACAAGAGTTTTATAAAAAGCAAAAGATAGACAAAATCAGTCTCATACAGCAAGAAGAAATTTCAGAAACCAGATTTTTCATTCTTTCTGTATCCTGTTTTCTAATGGTAGTATTGAGCTTGCTTGCTATTTTCATATATTTGGGTTTTGTTTTATTATAGTAACATTGTATAATAAAATGCACAAATATTTCTGGCTACTGTATGTACCAAAAACAATTTCATACGCCAAAATGTTTAAATGGTGTACAAAATAAAGCATTAGACTGTACATAAATATCTAATAATTGACAATAGTATCCCCAATTTAAAAAAAATGCAATTTGGTACTGCAAATTATGCTGTGTAAGAAGTGATGTTTTCAATGAATGGTCATGGTATATGGCTTCAAGATACCTTTCATACACTGTGTATCTTTCATTCCCATTTGGTATTCAGTCTCTTGTGCTTTAAATTTAAGTAAAAGTGATCTTATTCACATAAGGAAAGCTATGAGCTATTGAGTCAAATGCTTTGATTTGCATCTTGGTAGTATCAATCAACTGAGCACTGTGGAAAGCTCCAGTTACTTAGTTCCTAAGAATTTACATGGAGTTTTGGTGAAATACTTCTGGCAAAATAATGGGCAGAATAGGTATTTTGCATTCAGTTTTAAACTGCACATGCAAGAATGCTGATTTCATAGTGAACAGAAACATTGTGTTGGTTGTCTCCTATTTTCTATTTTATGCAGATTTATAGTTTGTAATGCATATATCACTTCAAAACAAAGCCTGTTTCTTGAATTTTTTAAGTGCCAAGAATATTCATGATTCAGAAGCAAAATTGGTTAAAAATGATTGTCTTTCTGTTGCACCATGTCTGCTTTTTATGAACTAAAAAAAATGCTGAAGTGATCTCAAATTTGTTTTATTTTTCTTACATTTAGAACCAACGTACATCACAATAGGTCCACCCACCTGTGAGATTTTGGTGAACTGCACTTTGACTGAAAAAGACTGTATCTATAATTTCAAACTGGATCAAAATGGTTGCCGCATTTGTCAGTGCAAAACTAGTGAGTATGCAAAAATAAAATGACTTATACATTTTATATCCAGCTGTATGTGAAAATGTTAATATTCTGGTGTTTTCTTCATTCATAATTTTAGAGTGTTGTAATAGTAGTATACATGTGCTTTCTAGTTGTTCATCTTGCAAAGACAGGTTGCTGATTTCTGACACTACTTGTTTGCTTGCTAGGAATGTGTTTGGAGGAAAAATGCAAATGTCTGAAATCAGGCAAAAATAACAGCTAAACTAAAAAAAAAAAAAAAAAAAAAAGTAATAATTTGGGACTTAACATTCATGATAGTGTCCCTTTGTGAAGTCTTATTAGACTTCTATGTTCCATTTTCCTCTGTGTTTGTAAAGAGTTCAAGAGCATCTAGGTATCATAGAACCATAGAATTATTAAGGTTGGAAAAGCCCTCCAAGATCATCTGGTCCAACCATCCCCCTACCACCAAATATAAACCACTAAACCATGTCCCTAAGTATCACATCCTACCTTTTCCTGAACACCCCAGGAACAGTTACACCACCACCTCCCTTGACAACCTGTCCCAATGCCTGACTACTCTTTCTGAGAAGAAATGTCTCCTAATTTCCAACCTGAACCTCCCCAAGCGCAACTTGAGACCATTCCTTCTTGTCCTGTCGCTAGTTACCTGTGAGAAGAGGATGAGCCCCAGTTCCCCACAACTTCCTTTCAGGTAGTTGTAGAGAGCAATAAGGTCTCTCCTGTGCTTCCTTCTCTTCAGACAAAAAAAAAAAAAAACAAAACAGTTCCCCCATAGGACTTGCGTTCCAGGCCCTTCACCAGCTTTATACCCCTTTTCTGGACTCCATGCTCCAGGGCCTTGATACCCTTCTTGTACTGAAGGGCCCAAAACTGAACGCAGTACTCGAGATGTGGCCTCACCAGGGCTGAGTACAGAGGGACGATCACCTCCCTGCTCCTGCTGGCTGCACTATTCCTGATACAAGCCAGGATGCCGTTGGCTTTCTTGGCCACCTGCGCACACTGCTGGCTCATGTTCAGGCAAGCATTGACCAATACCCCAAGATCTTTTCCCTCTGCACAGATTTCCAGCCACTCTGTCCCAAGCCTGTGCACTTCAAAAACTCCTTATTGCCAAACAGCCTTTTTTTAACTTATTAACTTATATTAAGCTTATTGGTTTTGAGGATCAAAAGTATTTGAAAATGATACTTTTAGGGGGTGTTTGTATATATACAAACATATACATATATAATTTTATTTCTGGAACTTATTTAAGTATGCTTGAATTAAGATTTATGCAAATTTTAATTCAACATCTATTTTTTCCCCAATGAAAATCATTGGAGATTGTGAGAACTTTGCATGTATCAATGATGCATCTTCATAGTAAAGTAGCAAAAAACTATTTTCTCAATGTGTTTCTTTAGGAATTCAATGTTTATACAGGAACTATAACGCAAGGTCAGGTTTGTTCTTGAAATTGCCAAACAGAGAACTGGAGGACATCTCAGCTGGAGGACATATTGCTGTGCTCACCAGCCCAGCCTAGGTGTTGGTTCAAACTTCCTGTGTAATTTTATTGTAGCTCTGCAGCTTCCTTGTAACCTCTGAGGATTCCACAGTTCAAGTGTTACGCCATTTCACTTCTTCTTATTTAGTCCATTTGTTCTCAGTCACTTTCTAAACCTGTGTGACCATTCTACGAATCCACAGAAGAAACAATCAAAGTAACACTATTAGTTGATCTGAGCGAGTGAGTTTTAAGATTGGCTTGGTGTTTTGCTTAAGGAGCAATAAAAGGTTTTGTCCTGGCACTTTTAACTTGTTTCTGGGAAGATGTGCGTTTTTTTTTCCATTTCAATAAGGTAAAGGACAGGACATCTCAATAACAAATAAACAGATGGTAAGCAATAAAGTAATCAAAGATATTATTTCCATATTACCATAATGATGAGTTGTATTTGTGGTAAGGGTGACTTTTCATAGTTTTCCAGAGGAACTACTTCCTACCTTTTGAAATATGGATAGGAGTTTCCCCTGTTTATAAAACACGCAGTGCTGTTTATGCCATTAGTTTCAGATTTATTAGTTATGTCTTATTTTATTAAGTAAATTAACAAAAATTATTGAGAATAATGATTTTGATAAATGTGTTTTTAGCTTTTGATCTAAAGAAGTGAACGTGTTTTAAACAAATCAGAACAGAAAAAGAAAAAAAAAAAAGCTGAATGTACATCCTATAATTAAGAAAAAGGATATGCAAATCCCTCATCAGTAGATGTGGAAAGGAAGGCTGATAAAGAGATTGGTGAATAAATTGCCTGTTTTTAAGAGACATCAGTCCAGCCCAGCTGAGATTTGGATTTTTACAGAACAACTTTTTCTTCACTTCATTTCTCCTTGGTTTTCATTGTTAACAAGCTATGGTCTTAAAAATGAATAAAACAGCTTTTAGATCAGGTGGATTTGTGATACTTGAAGCCTTTGGAAAATAGCTGTCACACATCCTTTTTACTCTGATTTCTCCACTATGCCATTTAGCCAGCTTCTTGCCAGTGTGTTGCATCTTGACTAAATGGAATAGCAGTTATGCTACACCTTGCACATCCTCCCTAGAGAAGGGTAAAAAAATTTGTCTAAGGATCATTGGGATCAATGATCAGTCTCAGGCACAGGAACTAAAAATGTCCATACAACACAAAAATGGTGCCTTGAAACGAAATCGTAAGTTGATCCATCAAAAATACCAGAGGTTAAGAGAAAAGAAAATATCTTCTGCAAGATAAGATAAGGCACATACTTTATTGCATCCAGACTATCACATAAATGCCTTTACTTACAAAATCAGAATTTAGTCAGAATTTAGAAAGTTCTACTTTTACCATGGTAATTTGAATTTCCTTTATTTTTTCATTGCTGATATATTAACCGGGGTCACAGGGAACATTTGCTAACAGGAGTTTGACACAAAAAAGAATATGGACATACTCAGTAAATGTCAACATGTACACCTATGCATGCAGTCCTACCTTCCAGTTTGTTGCACAGGAGGACCGTCGCTCCAAAGGATTGTTTCTTTTGTCCTAGATTACCAGATCACACGTGTACGCTTACCACATCCCAGGACACCTCTATTCTTGCTTGAAGTGTTTCTGATTAAATACTGCCTAAGAACCTATTCAAGGGAATTTTTCTTGTGCTGGATTTGCTTGCAATTATTTTCATTTTGCAATAGCAAACTGTCAGGAGCAAACCTAATAGTATCATTTGTCTGTCATCCTTTTTCTCGGTTAAAAAACTTGAATTATAGATTGCTTAAAAATCTCCCAAGTTATTCAGAGAAGGGAAACCTTTATTTTCTAAAGAAATGAAGAAAAATAACAGCTTGGAAATCTTCATCACTTGGGGGATATCAGTCAAAATGACAGGAATAGAATTTTTCTGTCAAGTAATGTTTCTCGCTTGCAAGGCTCTGGACAAATGTGAGTGAGGAGTGAGAGGAAAACAGTTTTAGGTCAAATATGCTGAAAACGTACTGCGGTAGTTCTCTGTACTTTCAAGTCCAAACTAGTTTAGTTGCATCTTGGCTCTCTAAAAATGTAAGAATTATGTGGAAGTTCATGTAGATTCATGTGGACTTACGTTTAAATTGGGAACATCAGTATCTTAACACTGCACCCACATCTTCCTTGCTGGTCTGAGCTGTTCAAATGAGTCAGATTTAAAGTGTCTGAGTAAAGAAGGTACCTCTCATTACCGTTTGAAGTCACCTTCTCCTAGTTCCACTAATCTCCTTCCAATTAAGTTTCTGTTCTTGCCAATTTCCCTTTAGTTATTTCCTCTGCAATATACATGCTTCAAGCTATTTCAGTCAAAATAAAACCAAAATGACAAAGAAAAAAGGAAGAACATGCAGCAAATCTATAAATTGTTCCTCACTGTTACCTTCATTTATGTTCCTAGAGCCAGAAATCAGTACAGCAGATTTATTTGAAATAATTATGTAAGTATGATATCACAAAACTTTTTTGGTGCTTTATTGCAATTTAGATTCAAGTTTATCTAGCTTGACTCAAGTGAACTAGAAACGTTACCATTCTTCTTTCTTCCTTCTCTCATACCGTAATTATAGAATGAGAGAAGGAAGAAAGAAGAAAATGGTAACATTTCTAGAACACAATGATTTTAATACAAGTTTACTTTGTAATTTACCCTTCTTTCTTGTTTTTGCAGTGAATGCAAAAACATGCTGTGAAAGCATGCAATGAAAACATTCAAGGTAAAATACAAAAAGCAGAGGCAGACCACGGTTGTTAGAGAAGGGAGGGGGAACAAAAACGACCACTGAGCCAAGAGTGAGCACAGATTAATAAGGAAAAAAAAACTTGTAGTGAGTAGAGATGAAACCAAAAATGATTGAGGAAAAGGAATGATAACACTAAGTGGGAATGTACAGAAGCACTACATGATATAAAAGGGGAAAAAAATAATCCTGTTAATAGGAAACACTGCTGCAGAACACCATCACTGAAACCAAAAGAGTATTCCAGCATTAGGGAAAAAAATGATATGAGAATAAGAAATAAGTAGAAAAAAAGTAAGTAAGCAAGAAAAAATAATCATAGTGCATCATAGGTGCAGCAGTTGCCATTGTGTTTGGAGTGTCTAGGCCTGTGCTTTCATAGAGAGGACTGGAGTGGATTGCAATGTCTTTGGAAGGAGGCTAGGAGAATAATTTAGGAGAATAAAACAAAGCCAGTAATCAGATGTTTTCAAGGCATGACTCCTGTTGCTCCAAAGAGTACTAACCAGCACATTGAATAATATGTGCTAATTGCAGTAATTTAAGATTTAAAACCTGGAAGTTGTTGTTGAGCATTTGTCACTGAGTTGTTGTCATTTGTCACTGAGAGCCTGCAGTGAGGGCTGGTAGTTTATCTTCTCTTGTCTATTCCCTATAATGTATTCATGGAAAGTAAAAAAGCCCTCTAAAGTCTTTCCTGTGATTTCTGTGATAGACTACAATCTTTTACCCCCAAATGAGTCAAATGTGAAGTACTATTCAGGGTATAAATGAAAGCATGCTTGGCTTTAGTATGTTTAAACCCTTCAGGTCTTACTAAAATTAGAGTATCTTTGTAAATTTTAAAATTAGTTGGCTTCATACAGAAGGGCTTACCTTTGCAGTTACAGGATGCAGTAGTCATGTAATTTCATTAATTGCAAATTGCTTTTGGACAAATGCAAGTAGAAGGCTGTAGAGATAAGTTGTTTTCCATGCACATTATAGTGTATCATCATCATCCACATTGTGTTGTGGTCTGTTTTGTCTGTCAACACAATCGGTGAAATCAGTATTCAAAAATTAGAATTCTTTTTAAGTTATATGGTTGCACAGTTCTATAGACATAAAACAAGCCATCCCATCCAAATACATTCCGTATAAATACAGAAATATCTTTGAAGAATTTCTGATACCTTAAATGTGTAGAACATATCCTATCATGGAGTGAAAAAGTTGTTACTAGCAGGCATCTGCAGCATGAACATCAGTATTTTGTTGGGTCATAACATTTCCTTTCATAGCTGATGGAGAGGAGTGGAATTTTAGTGCAGAATTCGGGTTTAACAGTGAATTGGGAATTGGTGTGAGACCTTTAGAAGCAATTGTGGAAAACTGGAGCACACAATTAGAAGGTTTGAGAAAAGTTAGGTGGGTGCACCTACCTGTCTCTAAACCGCAGTGTTAAAGCTTTTAAAAAATGTATGGTGTGCTGATGAGGGAAAAAATTAGGAAATTTTTGCAGGGGCTACAATGGGAGAATATATCTCAATTTGTCTCTTCTGTGTTCACCATTCAGTAGTTACAGAATTTTGGATAATTTTTCTTAACCCACTCTTCCTAGCCAAAATTTGAATATTTGCTTCCTTTAGTCTGTTTATGTAAAAAAATAAAAATAAAAACAACAACAAAACACCTTATTCACCTTATTCAGAGACGCATTCTGAGCACTTTGAAGCTCTCTCAGTGTTAATTTTGTCCATTTAAATAATGGATATATAATTTATATTTATTTGGATATTGACATAAGGTGAGACAAGTAGTCACACATCAGTCACACAAATGAAAGCTTCAGACAATGTAAAGTTCTTGAAAATAGAAAAGTAAAATATGAATGAAGTAACATTCTTCTATTTTAGTAAGAATGTTCTCCCATTGTCACATTTAACAACAAATTCTGGGGGGGGGGGGGGAAGTCCATTAGACTTCCTTAGTGCAAGGAGAGAGTATGTTGGATTTTTGAATAATAGAGTTGACCTGGCAGAAAAAGGTTGTTCGATTACCCTCCTGTAATGACATGAAAGCGAATATCTATTAGACATCAGTTAGTGAAATACAGCCAAAGAAAATCAGGGACAGAGCATGTTTCTTAAAAAAAAATAATAATAATAATTACCACTTAAATCAGAAAAAAAGGCACATAGTCCTTTAGTTAGTATTGAAATAGTTAGTATTGAAATCCTAACTGTGAGTGCACATGTGAAAGATAGTGGAAGTACTCCCTGAAGAAGGTGCAATTATGATGAACAACTTATGCCAAATAAATATTACTGTCTTCTCGCTAGTATAAAAGACTTTGCTGGGGATCTCTAGAGATTACAACAATGTATTGGTTTTAGTAATGTGTACAATATATTTAATGCAATAAAAGCAGATAAGAAATTCTCTTGACTTGTGGAAGGAAAAAAACCATGCTGCTCAAAGGGTTGTGGAAGCTTAATCATTTTCCAGTAATTCCACCTTTGAGATGTCACTGCTACAAACCCATTTTCATGAATTCATGTGTTGTGTGTGAATCCTAGACTTGTTTAGAGTAGGTATCCAAGTGGGTAATTTGCCTCAGTGGACTCATGAGGTATTTTTTTTCTAGCATCACAGTGCCCAGTCCCTTCATTTTTATCCAGCTATTGTGAATCATGATTTAATTCTAAAGAAAGGAGGGAGGGTTAGTGTGGATCTGTGGAGGCAATATATTCAGAGAATTCCAGTTACTGATAAGTAACCTAGTTTTCTCCTTCATAAATTTGCCTCCCCAGATCCCCACCCCTGAAGATTAACCAGCAGTAGCAATCCACACCAAGAGGACGGCTGAGGAGTGCTTAATTATAAAGGTACTGTGAAACAGTTCTCCTGGTATGATCTAGCCTCAGCGTCAAGAAAATAATGATGGTAAAGGTATGTAGATAGCTTTCTGTAGCCATTAAAAAAAAAAAAAAAAAAAAAAAAAAAAAAAAAAAAAAAGGACACTGACCTAAGGCAAGTTCAAATACTGACATAATTTCTGTCAAATATCTATTAATATTTCCCAGCAGTTATTTTCTCTTCTCTGTGAACTAGGGGGTTAAAAACTAAAAGTATTTCAAAAGGCTATGCATCTCTGGAATGCATTTTCAAAAGTTTTAGACTAAGGTGACTTTCAGTCTTCAGAGTAAGATTTTCAGTGTCCATATGTGAAATAATAAATTGGAGAAAAATTAATATCTTAGTTTTAGAGCTTAGATTTTTTTATGTGCCACTTATATGTTAGAAGAAAGAAACTGAGAAGTCTGTTTTGAAATAAGAATTAGCTGGAATTACAGTCAAGCTGTTAGACGTTCAAATGAAAGACCATTTTTAGACCCAAACATGTAATTCATGAAATTAAATTTGGTCTACATAACAGTTTGATTTTTGAGAAGTTTTTTATAATATTCCAAATATTCTTAGGCTCATGCAAAGTGGGGATGTGAGTACTATGAACTCAGGAATACATCATGCATCAGATGGTTTGAAATTAGGCCAAAGAATTGTGATTCATTTTGAGATATGCTGCTTCTGAGGTCTCATATCCGAGAAGGAGAGATTGCGGTGTATCTGAAATATCTGGGTTCTGAGTGAATCTTCACAAATACAAAGATTGATAGCATTACATATCCTGGTACAGAATTTTTGTTATCTTGTTTGCAGAGTGTTAGCTGTATGTGACAACGGTATATCAACCTCTCTTACGCTTTGATTTTCATACCTACCTGTCTTTCCTTTGGCAGCATGTGACTAGGTCTTACAGTGTTGGACAAACATTTTAGACGAGTTGTTTTTAGTATTGAGAATAAGATACTTAGAAGAAAAGACCATTTCTTTTGCATGCAGTACACTGTGAAGAGTCTCATCACCTGTTTCTAAGACAAGATTTTCTTCTTCTGACAGTCTTGTCCCATCCCACAGATCCCAATCAGATTCTCCTTAAACAGCATCATGCTCTTCTGAAACTCTAATATTTGTTTTATTACTGTCTGTGTGTATGAAACCATGTTTGGTAGTGGGTGAAGAAAAGGGGAAGAAACTAATACATTAAAAGGAGTTTATTGGCAGTAGTGACTGGACCTAGAAACTGGTGCTAGTATTTCTGTTTCTTCATTAATAATCCTCAGATCTTTCTGGAAGATTGGTTCATCTTCAGCTATTCTTTCCCTTCCTATTTTTTTCTAGCAGCATCTTAAATTGATCCAAATGAATCTAGTAATTTGAAATTCCCATATCCATGTCAGCATATAATACATTTAACTATCTACAAATATTACATTATTTACAAATGAGAGTTTTTGTTAGAATTGCAGTGTTTGAAAGGGTCAAAGTCTATAAGCAATACCTTTTGACAATATACTGTGAGGTCTAGTAAAAACTGACTAGAAACATAGAACATAGGCAATTGACTTTGCTGCTGTTTTTGCAATCATTGCATGGACTTTTATTGGCTGGATTCACTACTATAAGCATTCAGTGCATGTGTGTCCTCAAGTGCATGTTCATTCCTAGCAGCAGGTTATTTTGATATTGTTTGATGAGGATACCTTTTCTATTGTGCTAGCCTTTGCTGTAAGTGATTCAGTTGACATTTTCTCAGAATTTTTGATTTTTTTTTTCATATTTTTTTTTATATTTCAGCTAAAGCCAGTCCTCACATTATATGTGTGTGTGTATATTTATGTTAAAAGTACCATTATGTTATAGTTATATATAGTTATATATTAGTTATATTACAGTCATATTTAGTCTGAGATGTTCAGGAATACATTCATCTCTCTCTAAGGTCATATCATGTCAGCATCCTTCTGAGATCAACCAATCTCCAGTGTCTGAACTCTCAGCTTACAGCACAAATTCTTGTTTAGTGCTTTAGTTCTTGTTCAGTGGGGAGAGTAACTGTATACGTTTTCAGTATTACCTTTCATCCTGCTATTATTATTTTATCACCCTTAGCCCCCCTATTGCGTTGTGTAGGATTGTTTTCTGTAGAGATATTACCCCACTGGCATTTCACATTTCCTAAGAAAAATCAATGACTGTGTTTCTACTTCTCAAGCAGAGCTCTACTCTGCAGTCACATATTTCTCTAGGCAGCATAATGAGAGGTGCCTTCTCTTTAATCAGTTTCCTACTCATCATTTCATTTCTGTTCTAGTCTTCCACCCCCAGTCTAACCATTAGTTTAGTTTCCTAGGTGATGTTTTCATAACTAATCATTCAGAGAAAGAAGGATGGTTTATTCTGTAATCAAGAAGCTTGTCTATGCTGTTGGAGTTACAGTAACATGTAAGCACATAATGCAGCTTTCCGGAACTCTGCAAGGCAGTCTTCCTTCTGCATTAGCTTCTTTGAAGTGTTTCCTCTCCTTCAGACTGCTTGCTTCGGATATGCTCTTGAAGCAGTTATTAGCCCATTTAGGGCTAGATCTTTTTTCTGCAAATATGTTCCATAATTTGGGATTCAGATTCCAGATGAAATTTATTTAAGCAAAGTTGGAAAAAGCTTCCCTAACAAATAACCTCCTAATATATTTCAATAATAAGTGTCCTTAGATGATTGCAATTGACATTCATGAAACAGTTCTTTTTATTCTTTAGTATTTCTTGTTTGAAATGCAAAATCTTGGTAGGAAATCTGTTTTTACTTGTCTTCTTAATGAACTTGTGATTATTTTATTAACAATGAATTTAAATATATAGCTAAGGCTATAGAGATATTGTCAGGGTGACAGTTACATGCACTGAATTTTATTTACATTTGGATTTTTATGCCTGGCATCTTTTTTTCCTCTTTTTTTTTTTTTTTTTTCTTTCTTTCCTTTACAGCTAAACTTTACTTCTGTAAAATTGACAGGTTTGCTCTGTTTTCTGGAAAAATAACATGTTTAAAGCTGTGGACTAGGGTTTTCAGGAGACCTATGCATCAGACATAGTGTGTATGTGTACCAGATGGTACTTCAGTTTGAGACTGCATGTAATTTTCATGTTTTTAAAAATGTGTCAGTAAAAGAAATGTAAATGGTTAGATGTGAAGTCAGAAAGCAGACCAGAATCTACTTTATGATTTTCACAACATTTATGATTTTCACAACATTCATAATTTTGCTATCTTTACTTCATACTCAAACCTGGGAACCACACTTTGATAGTGAACCGCACTTAACACAAATCTGGACACAAAATAAAGGAATATTAAAAAAAAAAATGTTCTTGTTGTTTCTACTTCTTTGAATTTATTTTTCTATTTCTAGCTCTTCCTTTTTTTTTTTTTTTCTTTTTGAGAAGCCTACCCATTTCTCCAATCCCCTTGCATTTGTACCTTATTGTTCCTTGACCTATATTCCATGAGCCTGATGATATACACAGCCACCTAAACACTTCATCTGTGGCAAAGTACACTTAAGAAAATGAATCAATGCAACCTGTGCAGTTCCAGAATTATTCACCGGTCAGTTCTGAGCATTAGTAGATGATGTGATAATTTATACCAGATCAGATGTTATAACCGAGTTTATTTTTTTATTTTTTGATATATTCCATGCCTTCTTTACCAAATGAACATTAACCTGGTAGAACAAATTATGAAACACTTGGCTACATTTGGTTAAGTCTGACAACTAAGTGTGTTGAGTGATTTTTCCAGAACTTTTTCTTTCACAAAGAACAAAAAGAAACTAACAATTCTCAGTAAGACTAAACTAAACACCAGTGAAAGTGAACATAATGACCATTATGTATCTCTGTAATGGATAAAATGAAAATCCAGCATCTCCCTCCCTGCCATACAAGCTAACAAAACATGGTGGTGGATTTCAGGAAGCAGGTCTTTCAGACTAACATCTCTAAGCTTAGATCACCTCTTTTATAACTGGTATTGAAGTTATATTTTCAAAAAAAAAAGTATTAGTCACAAAACAGGTGACAGCAAACATTCTAAGTACGGAATAATGGTTAAGATATTCCAGGCTTTCAATTCTAGTTAAAATAAGGAGAGTAGAAATAAAAGATGTTCTATATTGAAAAGAAACCTATTAAATTCATATAATGTGTCAAAAGTATATGTTATTTTAAATGCTTTATTAAAAGCTTATGGTCACAGGTATTGGTTGGATGTGCATAAATTCACAAAATCAAATTAGAATAAGGCATCAGATTATACTTTCCAAGTTCTTGAGTGGGACTGAAGACATCTCAATATATCTGCTCACATGGTTTGGGTTGGTACTGTAGAACTCAGTCAAATATTTTAGGTCAGTCAGAAGGTAATGATTAGCAGTAATAAAAAGTTATGAGAAAAGAGGAACAGAAGGTTTAGCCTGCCAAAGATGCATTTGTCTGGTATAAATGGCATTCATTTTGTGATCATCTCTGTGTTCTCCACAGGAGAGGAGCTGTGTACCGGCCTCATATCAGGCTGCTCCCTGGACTGTTCCTTTGGGTTCCAGACTGATGCCCACAACTGTGAGATCTGTCAGTGCCGCCCACGGCCTAAGAAATGCAAACCCATTGTATGTGACAAGTACTGTCCCTTTGGATACTTGTACGTATTCTTATTTTGAATGCATATTTAATAATCTCCATGCATATTGAAAGTATGCAAAATCTAGGAATATGGAGTTGTGTTTACTTCATCCAAAATTGAGGAAAATGTGTGAAAGTAGAAATGTCAGTACTTGATGTGAAATGTTAGCACTGAATTTATGGAAATAGATTTTGATCAACAAATTAATAGCAACTAGATTACAAACAGGATCAGATTATGGAAGCAAAACAGTGCTTAAATTTGTTTGAAGAATGTTTGTTGAACAAGATGAAAAAGCTACTTAAAAGAGACGTCTCCTGCATGCAGCTTTTTGAAATTCTGTTGGTATGTTTTGTTGTGACAGCCTTTCATTTTATATCCCATTGATTTTCTTCACTTGATTTTACAATGTTTCAAGGTGTTTTTTTAATGTTAACGGTGGACTAGTTTTATTGTTGTTTCTTTTCTGATAGTCACTTCACAGGATTTGTGAAGAACAGTAGTGTATCTCTTATCTAAGTTTTTGTAAATGAACTCAAAACCCATATGGCTGCTAGAGTTCTTTATCCAGAAAAGGGAGTGTTTCCTGTATTTCTTTACTTCTGGAACAGGTGACAAAAATGGGGCAAATTTTTTGTCACAGAAATATATTTGAAATCAGCTTGGTGGCTTCTATATATATTTTACCAAAATACTTCATTTTTGACGGATCAGTTCCATGTTACTGCATGCTTTTTCATAAGTTTAATTTCTAACTCATAATAGCTGAGCTTCAAAGTATATTCATATATAATTTGTTGTCTTAAGCTTTGTATTGAAGTTTCCTAACATAGTAACTCAAAGTGTTATTCACATACTACTATGTGAATTTATGCATTTTTATGAATTTATGATTCACTTCAGAGTTATGTTTGACATTCATTCATAAAAGCTATAGATTTTTTATTTGTAATGGTAATCTATAATGTGCTGTGTCCTCCTCTTAGTACACAGCTTTAATGAAGTTCAGAGGAAACTACATTAGAAAGGATGCTCAAATGTATCCTTGAGGCATCCCTAGCATAATTTGAAAATATCTTCAGAATAGCAGTGTAGTAAAACAAAGAAAATAAATACCATTTAGCAGAATCCTATATCTGTTACCTGAGATACAGAATCAGGCTTGCCCCTGCTTCAGTAATAGAACTTTTTTTTTTTGCAAACCGTCTTAAGAGTGATGAGGCTAATATTGATAGTCTGATTGATTTGATAATGCCTTTATTTTGAAAAGAATGGATATCTTAACATTTATTTCTCTTTTATATTCGTATTTTAAAACTTTTTACTCACTGCAATTGAATAACATTCAGCTTGGAACAGGAAAAGCTTTTTTTTTAATTTTAGTAGTGCAAGTGTATGAATAAATTATTATTTTCAAGGCCATTTACTTTAGTCTATTCAAAAAATATAATATGAGACAACCATTAGATAAGGTCTCTTTAGTGTCTATTGCCATTTGCTTTTTAGGCTCATACACAAACAGTTTGAATATATTCATGAACCAAGGTCTAAATGTTCTTTCCTTCCAACTATGTTCCTCACTGGAAGCCTCAACCCAGAAGTCACATTGAAGTGTTAAAAATGATTTTCTACTGCTGATAAGTATTGTTCTGAACTATACTTATCAGAGTCATTTACGATTAATGTATTGTGTTTACGTGAAGGTATTAAGTTTACTGTTGTATTCTTCAATTTTATTGTAGAATACTTTTCCCAGTAAAATTAATTTGAGAAGAAATACTTTTACATACTGAGTAAGTTTGTCTGGTTTCGTTATATAAACTGTATTTTTTGTTTAAAGCAAACTGGACAGTATTTTTATAACTTTAAATGGAACATACTGGAAACCTTAATGATCTGTGTTGAACTGTGATCTATACTAGCAAGCAGAGAATGATATATGATCCTGATACTGCACAAGGCCCTCAATTTTAAGATATTGATACTGTGCTATATATGATATTATTTGGCTGGTTAGAGAAGGTGTCTGCAACTGCAAGCTTTGTTTGAGATCAGAAACAAATGTCATGCCCTTCATGACTGCTCCATGGACTGGCACTACATGGTTCAGCTTCAAATAAAAGGCATCATAAAAATAATGTTATGTGTCTCACAGAATTATGCTGCTTGCAATAAAGAGCAGTAATTTTTACTGTGTTTTTATTACTGACTTAATATATTGACCTGCAGAGGAAAATTTCTGTGTGCTTTCTGTACTTCAGTAATCTGAAATGCATACTTCTTTCCTCGTTTTTTAACTGAAATATACATAAAATTGTTATATTAGTAAATCTCTCTGAACTATCTGGCAAAATAATTTTAGAAGGCACTGCAAATATTAATAGGCACAGAATGGAAGCTAGGAGTAAGACAAAGAGGCCTTAAAAGTAAACTGTTTTCAAGCTGATGCTAGTGATTTCAAAATCCTGTTTTGAGGATGGTTTTTCACCTGCATTTTTGTACGCATGAAAGAAACTGAACTCAAAGTTTTCTGAAGTTAATTTGAAAATCCTCTTCAATTGAAATTCTGGTTTTAGATAGAAAATGCAATTTAATTATACACAATGCTTGGTTGCTATGTTTAAACGTTAAGTTTTTAGTAATACTATTGTACTTTTTTATTAAAAAGAAAAGGAAAAAAAAAAAGAAAGGATACGGCCACCCTAAACTTGTCATTGTCTACAAAATATATGAATAATGGCACTGATGTTAATGAAATGAGTAATATTTAAAGAAAACCATGTATGTAATATTTTGTAGCATAAAGAGCTAAAATTTTGTAAAAATTGTATTTTAAGATCATTTCACTTCAAATCTCACTTCAGTGCTAAAATGATTTAGACTTGCAGTTATATAATACATTCATTCTGTTCTTTATTGCTACCATGCCAATTTCTTTTCTAAAATATTTAACTTCCAGGCTTGTTCTAACCATCGAAAGCATGGGTCTTAATAGAAGACAAGTCTCTAATTGAATTTAAATCTTTGGTCTCTAATTCAAGACTAAATAAAAAAGTGTGTTGATTTTTTTTTCTTTTTTAAACTGTACTGGGGGTGGAAAATCAGAAGTAGTCATGTTTATTTTTCTAGCATTAAATGTTAACCTTTTCAGAATTATCTTCAGTTTTAAGATGCAGGAGTGGAAATCTACTATATGTTACCTACTGATGGAGAAAAAGTTACCAATAATTTCTTTTATAAAAACATAGTGATTTAACGTAATCCCACTTGCCTCTCCAACTTCTTCACATTTTTAGAAATTATTTCTACTTTTCCCATGGGGAAGAAAAAAAAAAAAAAAGATCATCAGTAGCAGTCATAAGCACATACATCTTCATTATCTGCCATGGCTTGAAAATACAAAATGCAGATCTTTTGCCACCTGCATGGGGAATGGGGAACATGCAGGGAATGGAGACCTGCATACCTCACTGAACATAAATGTGAATGTTAAAGACAATTTTCTCTTCTTGTTCAGACAATTCTTTAGAGTTTGCTTTTATTTTAATCATGACATTTAGACATGTAAAATGTCCTGCTGACCTTTTACAAATTAATTCCACCGTCTAGGAAGAACAAGCATGGCTGTGAAATCTGTCGGTGTAAGAAATGCCCAGAAATGCCTTGTGGTAAAATCTGCCCAATGGGCTTCCAGCAGAACAACCATGGGTGTGTTATCTGCAAGTGCAGAGGTAGGTGTGAATGCATTGCCATCTATAATTACAACTTGTTTTCAAAGCTGTTGGAAGCCAGAGCAAAAGAAAAGGAATACTCCACAGAATTTGTAAGAATTGAAATATGGTAACTGGTGGAGGAGATTATTCAACTTTCTTCAAAGGAGCCACTGCTCAAAGTAGTATGTGTTGGTCAGTCTGCTCAAGGATAAGCAAGTCTGAAAGTTGCTTTGCTCATTGTCTGGGAGGTTATCCTAATAAAAGATATGTACCATAAATCCATGTAAAATTCTAACAGTCTAATTTAAGAACTTCTGAAATTTCTGAAATTTTCCCAAAAGTGCTTTTCCTCTGGTTTCTGTTCTTGCAGTTTCTGTCTTTAGTGGAGATAATTGAGTGTGCTGCTCCTTTGTTTAAAAAAAATAATAATCATGGTGTCCCTAGGAGGTATTCTGTTTATGTGTAAAAACAAAAATGTATGCATGCCTTGTTCTCTTAACAATAAAATAGATCTAATAGGTTTACTATAAAAATAATAGAAAGTGTGCTAGGGGGAACTCCAGGGTCTATAGCATAAAGCAAAGCAGTTCAGTAACACATTCTCTGTGAAATGCAGTGCCAAAAGTGGTTTGAACAGCTACTGGGAGAAGTTTACCAGTGAAATAGTTTGTGTTTGTCTGCACAAAATACACTGTTGCATATTCCAGTCACAGAGATAGGCCCATTCTACTGTAAGACCAACAAGTTGGAGATATTTTTCAGATTATGTGTGATTTCTTCTTTACCCTCTGTAAAACAGAGAGTCAGGTGTCTGCAGTGGCCAGGCTGGAAGGATATCAATATAGATTCACCTAGATTATGAGGGGCATCAGAATCATCAGTTTACACAGATGTTCTCTGAAACTGTTTTGACCCCTGAGCTTTAAAGGAGTTATCTTCTGGATCACCCCAGAGTACTTTACTGCTGGGAAGGTGTCTCAGAATGCTTCTGTCATTAATTGTGAGTGGTTTGACTACTTAAAGAACATATAAGCTCTGTATAAAGGTACATTATATATATATATAAATAGTAATATATTAATATATAATATATGGAAATACACTATATATACACTGATATGTTTTTTTTAATGAAATTTGGATATTTTAACTTATCTTCAAGTTGTTTTTTTTTTTTTTTTTGTTAATGGTGAAGTCATAAAAGTGAGCAGATTAGCTTTTCTTGTTTTTTGCCATGGCCATTAGCCCTTTCCACCTCTGTATAAGCAGTGAAGCAGGCACCAATATCGATGTAGTCAATACGTCTTTTACTGTCTCAAGCCATTTTCAGTGAAGTTATTAATATTCTTTTTTAACTTACTCATATGTAATGGCAAAATAGTTCATTACAGGCAGCAAATGCTGTATTTTGTGTGTATCATCTTACAGCATTGAATCTTTTAGAAGGATAAAGTACTGCAAAACAGTATGTCCTAAAATATTTTCATTTTTAAATCCTAATAGATTTTATATTTCATTGATTATTAAGGTTCCTACCTGCTCTGTATCAAATTACAGAGGACTCAAATGAGGTAGACTAAGGTATGAGGTAGCAATTCTTCTAGCTTATGTACTCAGTATCCTAAAACTCAAATTAGTGTCTCTTATGTGTCTCTTTATGTGTCTTTTGCACATAAAGTTTATCTGTGTTGCTCTCATATTTTCCTTGATTTCATACTAGCAAAAAAAAGTGTCATGATAGCTGTCATAAAGCATTATTATTTGTTTTAATTTTTTACTAGAGGAATTCTACATGCATAAATCAAAATAGTTGCCATTAAAAATCTATGTGGTTGATTTTAAATATAATGGAGACCATTTTTTTTAAAGTTACTATTATTAAATAGCTTGTAATCAAAGTAATAGCAACTTCTGTTTAATGTTCTTTTTATAAGTAGAAGAAAGCATCTGTTTTTCCCCTTTGTCTCAAATAGCCATAGGAACATTTTGTTTTTCATGCAACAAATCAATTAATTTTTCTGTGAAATATTTGCCATTGCTAGCTATTAAAGTAACAACTACTCTTTTTTGTTTTATGTCTTTTTCATTTCAGTGATCTAACATTCAATCATTTTTGACTTGATTTGTGTTAGTTTTAGACTTCCTTCATTACTCAGCTCCATGTGTCGCATTTAATAACTTCTTGTTTGTACTCAGGCTCTCTCTCATCCTAACTGCTCTTTCATGCTTGCTTTCTTTGATTCTTGCTTGTGTGTTTTGATTTCTGGCTATAGACAAGTAAGTTTGAATATCCTCCTACTGCTTTGTGTAATGACTCCATTCTTAACTTTTTAAGAAGGTATATCTTAGGACTTCCATCAACAAATAAATAATGAAAAAAAATGAAGTATGCCTTGCATCAATGCAGAGCAGAGATTTCACTGTTATAAGCTGAAATATGACTTCTTTTTTAATTTCCAATTATTAATTTTTAATTGGAAATTAAAAAAAAAAAAAGTAAGAAAGGATAACTGCTGAATGGAGGTACAGATGGGTAAATTACCTGCCTGTGAAATAGCTTCACTTTTTAGGTAATTGCTCCTGGAAATAACTTATGCTAGGGTTAAAAAAAAGTAGAAGCATAGAAACACAGTGCTGAGATAGTCTCCTGGAAAACCAAGAGTCCATTTCTCTGCCCTTGCATAATGTCAAGTGCATCTGGATAATCCTTGACAGATGTTTATCTAAAGTTTCATATCTTAAGAACTTCCAATCTCAAAAGAAAAAAAAAAATCTACACCAAACTCTAAATTGTGCTTTTCAGTGGCTACAAATATGTGGCATTTTTAAATGATTTTTTAAAATATTTCTGTCTCCCTTTTAAAGAATTAAACTGGTTACTTCTTGTGCTAAAATCAGCAGATTTTAGCACAAGATTATCACCATTCCCTTTAGAATTTTTGCAATACTTAATTACTTAATGCTTTTGCAATTAGAGCCTCCTAATTAATATTATTTTCAGTTAAATAAGTCCAGTTCTTGTGATCTTTCATTGCAGTTCTAGAGCTAGATATTTCACTTTCGCATCAGCATAACCTCCCAAATAGTAGAGATAGTAGTGCTACATTTAAATGTATGACACCCCTGTATGATATCTAAAGCTGAACTTCCCTTTCTTTCAGTAGTGTCACATTCCTGACCTGAATTTTAATTGTAAACTACTACAATTCCAAGATTATTTTCAGCCATAGCTCACCACGCAGTTATTCCTATTCTGTATTTGGACATCTGGTTTCCACTTTAAGTGTTCCTTTGTGCAACTTTGTTTTAACTTTTCAATTTTTAAGTAAATCTCAATTTATTGAGTTAATCTTGAGTATCTGCCTATATGCATGGTTTGCTTTTCCAAATTTAGGAGTATACATAAGAATATATTAAAACCAAGAGATGGGTTCATCAGAAAATTTAAAATATTTATTAAGGAAGAGTATTCTCATCCATGATCTACATGTATCAATAATGATTTTAATGTAAGACAGTATTCCAGTGATACAATTCAGTATTATACCGTATAAATGTGTAGTAACTATATGTAACTTTTTCATAGTGTTTCTGTTCACTAAATAAGATTAAAATTGTTTTTAGAAGTATTTTACTCAATACCATTTTGATTTTTTAATTTTTTTTTGTTTGGTTTTTGTTTTTGTTTTTTTTTTTTTTTAATTCACAAAATAGTGTATTGATGTAATTTCTGTTTATCGAGTTTTTATTCTGATAATGTGTATCAAACCATTTCATAACATCTGCTTGTTGTTCTTAGGCCACCGTTGATAGATCCATCACAGATAAAGTGCTCACCTATATGTTAATAAATAAAAAGAGAGAAAAGAAAACTAATAAAAAATGCACTTTAACACTACTACTTTTCATATTGCATCATTTTTTTAAACAGAAAGATGCATAAGCATCTTTATTACAAATAACCTTACATATATAAGTGTTGATGTACCACTGAAAAAGAGCTCACTGACAAAGTGATCCAAAATCCTTCATCATAATAATGATGTGGGTGAGGGATTATTAGGCTCTAAATTCACTCTGCTGATTAACAAAGAATATACTGAGGCTGAGTCTTTCAGCACTTAAATACCCCCTTAGGATACAAATGAGACTTTATCCTCCCTAGACCGAAAGCTTGTCTGTTCTTGCTGCGTGCAAGTACCACAGCATTCCAACTGCTGCATTCTCATTGCGGTAAAACCCAGGAATGACGGATAAAATTGTCAGAGCAGTCATCTTCCAAACATCACAAGTAACTAAAACACATAATTTCTTGCGGGTAGTGTTTTATGAAATATTTCTAGTATTTGGCTTGATCCCATTAGAACCTGATTGTAATTTTCTTTTTACATTCACTATGTATGTATGTATGGGACCATTCTTAGCTCTTCTAAATACTTCCATATTCTACCACCTATCAGGTATTCACATTATAGATAATATAATACACTGTAAGGTACAAAAATATTCTGTTTCATTTTAAATATGCACTGTGCTTTCAACCATTTCCTTCTGCTACCTTTCATTTTTTCCCCTTACATTATTTAGCCAGTACCAAATTTTTCAAGGAAATAAGTTCTACTATGGCTTACCATCCCCTTCAGTATACCTTTGCATTGTCTAAAGTTTACTTTATTTCTAAGTGTAAATGATAGAATTATTAATCACTTGATCACTTATATGTGCTTTAAAAATAAATGCAAACCAGGTATACAGTATATGTTTTTCTAAGCTTTTTAGGAAATAACATTTTCCTTTTGTCCTGCAGAGGCAACCGCTTCTCTTATGCCTCCAGTTAAAACAGGCTCTTGCCTGTCAATGGATGGGCGCCGACATGAAAATGAGGAGAGCTGGCATGACGGCTGCAGGGAATGTTACTGTCACAACGGAAGGGAAATGTGTGCCTTGATCACCTGCCCTGTTCCTAATTGTGGCAACCCCACCATACATCCAGGGCAGTGTTGCCCATCATGTCCAGGTAATGTGACCTCTTCTGTATTCTTTGTAATTGGGCTTCATTTCACGTGTGTGTGGTGTTTTATGATACATTAAAATTCATTCAGTTTAAGTACAAATGAAGTATACATTTAAAGAGACGTCTTAAGCACTTAAATATCACGATTGGGTGTTCTGAGGGAATGTTCCTATGCCACCAGCAGGAGGAAATTATTTTTATTCTTTAGGTGGGACAGCCAAGTACAATAAATGTTGCATTCCAGTATAATTGTAATACGAAGTGATAATATGGAAAACATCTATGAAAGAACTTTCCTTTATTACAGTGTGGAAATAGTAAAAGAGTAATATCGCCTGACTTCAGATTGATTCCTACAATATTTTATGTGCTGAATAGATTTGTTTGTAATATAATGATATTGTCTCTGGCTTCATTGGAAGTCATGTTACAGGTAGGACCAGCGAGGCTTGTGATGCTGATATGAACAATAGTAAAAAAGCACTATCAGGATTCAAGCAATTATGAACAGTTTTAATTTTTTTGGAAAGAACAGGAAATCCTTGAGACAAAATAAGTACCCAAATACTCTTTCTGAATACGACACAAGAGTATATCCTCCTTAGGCTGTAAGATGATGTATGTTCTTAGATTGCATCAACAAATGTCAATCTCTAATCCAATTTTCACCCTGTGGTAAGAGCATAGTCCTCAAAAGGATATGGGACTCTTTTATTAAAAAAGTAGATTGCAAAGTTGCGTTGTTGTTTTGAAGCTCATACCTTATGTGGAAGAGAAACTTCTTAATCAGGCTGTGCAGATGTTGTCCATGGCCAAAATTTATGGCCTCTAACTGCCTACATTAGATGCTGGATGAGTCTTTAGCTAGGGTTGTAGACTTAATGTAATTAATTGTGTGGAAAGGAATTAAGATTAATTTGGTGACATAGTCACTGAAAATAAAAGTCTATACACTTCGCTCACCTTGGGCTCAATTTTTATGAAGTTATCACTGCAGACTTTTTTTTTTTGTCATTGTTTTGGTTTGTTTGTTTGTTTTTATGGAACAATCCTCTTTCATGATGTATTTCCAGCAGCGTTAAGTGCTTTTAAGTTTTTAAGGGCCAGGATTTCTTTATTCTTGCTTTTAATCTGGCACCAAATGTTACAGACACAAATCAATTAGGATTTTTAAGGCACACAGTTGAATCTTCCCAGATCCCAGACTGATTGCATACTTATCCATCCTTTCAGGGATTGCAGTTATGCAATATATAGCAGTTTAGAAATTGTCCAGTTGGTATACATTTTCAGAAAATGACAATTGTTTCTTGGCATTCCTATGTTACAGATTAGTTTGATTTATTTTTGAAATGTCAAGAATACTTGCTTATCTCTGATTTATATTAACTTGCATTTATTCAGATTGATTCCCAAATTGTTTCTTGTTCTTTTTTTACATTTTCTGTAAGATACAGGTAAGTAACACAAAGTCAAAAGAGCTTCATTAAGAATGTATTAATAGCCAGTTTTGTTAATCCTAATATTTTCAATAATAACAGAATCAAATAAAGGTTGGTTATATTTTTTACTCATTTGAGTCTTGATTTTTTTTGCTTATCTTCCAATTCTGTTTTTTCCAGATGAAATAATTGTGCAGAAGCCAGAGCTCACCAGTCCTTCAATCTGTCATGCTCCTGGTGGGGAATACTTTGTAGAAGGAGAGACGTGGAATATTGATTCTTGCACACAATGTACATGCCACAGTGGACGAGTCCTGTGTGAGACTGAAGTCTGTCCTCCTCTTCTGTGTCAAAACCCCACCCGCACACAGGACTCCTGCTGTCCTCAGTGTCCGGGTATGTATTACCAACCAGCTTTCATCAGAGTCATTTCTTGATCTTAGAATTTATGATACGAATATTAAATGTATCAGTGCATACATGGTTGTTGTACGCAGTTGTGTTGTCATGTCTTTAGAATTTTGGAGTGCAAGTCCGCAGTCACCATTTCAGCTGCAAAATTTGACTATATGCAAGAGTTACCTAATATTTTATTCATGTTCCTGAAGTTTGGACATCATCTCTGAGGGCACAATCCAATAATTTAAGGGTTAGACATGTGGGATTTGGTTACAAAAGTACTTGTGTTTGCTTTTATCTTAACCTGATGTGATTTGAGAGTGACTTGAAGGCAACTGACTAACATCAAAGCATTCCAGCCCAGCAGTAGACTGCCTCATAGTGTCTAGAAGGTAACAGGATTTGCTTTTCCCTGAGGAAAGAGATACAATTATAAGTAAATGTGAATTCCTATTTTACATAGCAAATGAGGGAGTTTATTGCAGTGGAAATGCAGTGCAAACCCAGGATCTGTATGTGAACTTGCTCAGAAAATATTTGTCTTTATATAAAACAAATCTAAGCATCTAATTTTAAATTAAAAAGTTAGGTTTTGCTATTTCTTCCTCGGGGTTTTTGTTAGTTTGGGAGATAATCTTTTCCTGGTTATGTGTTTTCAGTGAAAAAGTTCTCGTGACTTCTATTGTTTTCTTGTTATTAATGGTGAACATTCATTTTGCTTACCTTCAAAATACAGTTTGGAGAAGTAGATCTTTCTTCGCTGGCTACATGAGAAGCTTAGTCTCCTATCTTGCATAGTTAGATTGAGAACCCTTATGAATCTTTTTTTCTTCTTTCTTGCATGTTCTCTGCACCTACAGTCATATTTCTTGATTTATAATGTCTGTTAAAATACAGGTTAATTGGAGAAATAGCCCCCCATCTGAGTGCATGAGAATTAAAGCACACCCATTGGCATTAAGATGAAGCCTGGTCAAGCTCCATCTGTTTCTCCACAGCTTATAATCAGCTCCTATATGTCTGCTGAAGATGACATCAGCATAACAGCTTTTGACTTTGCGTCATTCAAGGCCTTGAACTGTCATGGCACATCTGGGATTCAAGTTTTAGATTTGAAATGTAATTTTAAATTATAATTAAGTAATTTTAAATTACTCTCTAATTTAAGGGTGAATTCCTGTATGCCATTCAGTTTAGAACATTTAAAGTCCCTTTCTGAGAGGTTGCTCCCTATATGATGATAACTTTGCCCTCCCCCCCCTTTTTTTTTTAGTAAACTCAATAAAGGTCTACATCAACTTTATTCTAGACCTTAGCATGAGAAGTGCAGAGAATGAATAGGCATGCATGTGAAGATTGAACCCTATGTAGAAGAAATATCAGAGAAGTTAGTTACTGCAAGTTAAATAACTTAATCTGTTTATATTTACAGATGAGCCTCTTCAACCCTCTTCATCAAGCAATGAGAGCATGCCCAGTTACTGCAAAAATGATGAAGGAGATATCTTTTTGACAGCTGAGTCCTGGAAGCCCAACGTCTGCACTAGCTGCATTTGCATGGATGGTGTGATTAGATGCTACTCTGAGTCTTGCCCACCAGTATCCTGTGAGAGACCTGTTTTGAGAAAGGGACAGTGTTGTCCTTACTGTATTGGTGAGCAAATAAAAATAGTTGATCACTTGCTATACCCTTCTTGGGAATAAGAAAGAAGATTTATTTCTGAATTGAAATTCCACCTATTTTGGCAGTTTGTGCCTTCTTTTGAACTGAAAAGTATAAAATCTACATAGGGAGCTTTGAGGATCATTACTTGCAGTTTTGAGGTGCACATGCAGGAAGATAAAAACATAATTCACATACAAATGAGAGAAAATCCTCCTGAAAAATTAGTTGGTAATTTTATCTTACTGCATGACAACATTACACAAAAAGTATTTAATTTAAAGGAATATCTACCAGATAACATATATATTATACAAGATATTCAATACCATTATTAAAAGATTAATTATAACTGCATAAAATGATAAGCTGAAGCATTATGAAATGTCACAGAATGCAGAAGTGTTAAGGCATTGAAATTGAATGTCTTGTTTTTTTCTCTATCTTATTAAAGAGAGTTATATAAGAGGCAAAAACAAATATTTAAGAAAAAATAAGGGAAATAAGATTTTGAAATACTAAAAGTGTGTAAAAAAATATAGGGGCCACACACTGGTTTTGAATTAGAAGTTGAAGTAAATGGTAGATGCTGTAGATGGTGAAAATAGCCAGGCATTTTTTAAGCTAGCATAGTTTGAAATTACTGATTACTTTTTCGTTGTATTTTGAATAAGAGTATTTATTTACAGATGACTTTTAAGTGTTATTGCAGTAAGTACAGTGGCTGTAGAATGGAAGGATGAAAGGTATAGAGAAGAATTCTATAATGAACTTTCTGAAATTAAATTTCTGTAGCGTTGCTGGAAAGCATTCAGAATTTACCATAGCCTACATTTCCAATAGTAATGGGGGTGGAAAAGCGGATAATAATTCAGTAAAGAAGTATATCTTAAAATTAATGGGCTGTGAGTTTTGTTAATGGAACATGTGACCCAACTTGGCCATCTATTAACAATACAATTCTTCATTAGAAAGGTGTCAGAAAGGTGGTGAAGTTCTTTCAGATATGTACCATTGATACAGCTGTCAAAATCTTTAATTTGCTGCAGCAAAATATATATATATATATATATTATATATATATATATATATATATATCTTTAACAATAGGTAATACAATTCTATAGCATATGTAAGGACTTCCATCAGAGAAATGCTTGGAAAAGATGGGAAGTATCAACATTTCAGTTGCCCATGCAACCCTGCTTGGATTCCTGATGAAGGCATTTTGAGGAGAAAGCATTATTTTACCCTATTACTACTCTTTTCATTATGGCTTGCATACAAAAGTGGGAGGATTTAAAATTCCTTTGACAACTGACTCTCTGCAGGCTTTCCTTCCAGATATAGACTTTGCAACCATAAAGCTCATTTTAATCCAGAATATGTTTTAATATAGAAAGGTATAGAGTGTATACAAGTGTGTGGCAATGAAACCAGTAGTCAGAACGTGAGCCTTAGTACTGTTTCTCACTGTTCTGCTCATCATTTCTTGAAGCACTTCTTGGTAGATATTCTTCCTTTCTCTTTTCATTAGTAGCTGATCAAGTATTAAGTAGGCAAACTATAGTAACAGGCCTTCATTTTTTGGAATTTCAGATTGATGTTGGCTTTAGCACTGTGTTTTGTTTTTCTTCTTTTGGGGTCCAGATCTTGTTTATGTCAAACTAGTTAGTATAGATTTAAATTCAAAATCATGCAGGCCTTGGATGCTTTGTTGCTTTTCTGAATCCTCAAATTCCTCCTGTATGTTCAACATTCTTCTTTCTTGTGCAAAGGAAGATTAATTTGGAAAGATAACCTTCTACTTTAGAAAGGATAAAGGGATATCCGTTTGATTAAAGAGAAGATTAGTCTTATGCAGAAAACAGCACTGACTGTGTGCTTACCAGATGTGTTTGATTTCCTAGTGAAGTTAGAGGAAATTTGAGAAGACAGGTAGAGCTTTGCTGTCTTTTGAACTGCATTTTTGTATGTGGGTTTCTTACAGTTTTTCTCCTTCGTTTTCATTGTCCTTGAGCACCTGCTGGTGGTCTAGCCTGTGTTAGAGATAAATCCTGTGTAGTGATAAATCCTCATAGAGGTGGACACCAAGCAGGAGAGATGCACAAGATAATGCTTTCTTAGGAATTAAAGGACTTTCCTTTCAAGGTTCACAGGTGCAATACTGTTGCTCTGAGTTTATCTTTGTTCATTTTTCTAAAAAAAAACACTGACTGTATGTATTAAATTGTCATGCATTCTTTATAAACTCACCAAAACCTGACCAACTCAGAGGACTTTTCCAGCCATCGAGGCTGCTGACTTGAAGAAGTCACACAGGAAACGCTCAGCTTTAGTTCTGCATACATAGTAGGAAGTAGAGGACTGCTCAGGCTGTGCTCCTCACCCTCATCCCAGCCTACATTCTAACCTACACAGGTCTCCACTGGTTGAGATCCATACTTAAACCCATGGAAGCCACTGGATGCCTGTACCAAGGCCCTCTGGAACATTTAAGATGTTTGGATACTTTCATTAGTATTTTCTCAGTACTACTCTTCTTACTGATCTACTTTTGCATTTGAATTTACTGTGTTAAGATCTGTGACACTGGTCTGCTGACTGCTAACCTTGTTATTCTGGATGTCAGTGTCTTATGTTGTCACTAATTAAAATATGTAACGATGGCCAAAATGTTTAATAAGGCTTTATATTTATATTTGGGAGGTAATTCTGGCTGACCTATTTATATAGACAATCTGTATGAACATTAAACTTATATCAGCACTTCTCTGAGAGCTTAATAAGTTATTTTGTGATTTGGTTCTGCTATCTCATGCATCTGCTTAATCTGCAAATTCAATATCATCACCATATCTCTTCTTCATAATTTCTGCCTCTAGCAGAAAAAGACAGAAGCTAAGATGAAAATGAGGTGCTGTTTGTCTTTTGGGGGTTCTGCTGTGCATTGTGAGGCTTTTGTTTTTCGTTTGCTTTGCTGTTGTCTTTTGGGGTTTTCTCATAATGTATAAAATGCTGTAGCAGCAAAAAAAAATGTCCGAGGCTACACAGTTCATGACTGTCTTCTCGGTGAAACAGAAGATACACTGTAGACCACCTGAAAGACTTGCATCTTTGAGACCACCTCAAAGACCTGCTTGCTTCATCATGTCTGGGTCTCTATTACACAACATGTCAAAATCTATCTAAAAAGTCATTGGAAATGGTGTCCTGGAACCTTGCTTTTTAGGATTAAAATCTCACCAATTTCCAATTTATATAATACAAACCATGAGAAAATATACTGAGTGCAATTTCTTGGGGGTTTCCATTGATGTGGTTACAGAGAATAATCAAATACACTTGTTAACTGTTTTATCATAATAAATGGTCTGAGCTCTTCTAGTTATGTCACCTGAGAGTTGCTTCAACCTCTTCAGCATCCTGCCAAGTCTTTTCTTCAAGTATTCCAGAGTTTGTCTGTCTTGAACCTTGGTAATTAGAACTGTAGGTAGCGGTTTGTTTGTTTGGTGGTTGTTGTTATTTAGATAGGATTTACTAGGAAAAGAGAAGGAAGTGTAGGAGTTGGGAGTCTTAATCAGACAACATCAACAAAAAAGTTTCTCTTAATTTTCACAGTGCTTTTGATATCATCATATCCCAGTCATCCATCTTCTAGCCTTTTGCATGAGGAAAATGAGAAGCAGCAGCTTGGGCAAATTAAGTATCACAGAATCACAGAATCACAGAATTTCTAGGTTGGAAGAGACCTCAAGATCATCGAGTCCAACCTCTGACCTAACGCTAGCAGTCCCCACTAAACCATATCCCTAAGCTCTACATCTAAACGTCTTTTGAAGACTTCCAGGGATGGTGACTCCACCACTTCCCTGGGCAGCGTGTTCCAATGCCTCACAACCCTTTCAGTAAAGAAGTTCTTCCTAACATCTAACCTAAAAGTCCCCTGGCTCAACCTAAGCCCATTCCCCCTCGTCCTGTCACCAGGCACGTGGGAGAACAGACCAACCCCCACCTCGCTACAGCCTCCCTTGAGGTACCTATAGAGAGTGATAAGGTCACCCCTGAGCCTCCTCTTCTCCAGGCTGAACAAGCCCAGCTCCCTCAGCCGCTCCTCGTAGGACTTGTTCTCCAGTACTTCATAAAGAAGCAGAAATTATACTGCTTCTGAAAAATCTTTGTTGAAAGATGTGGAGAGCATCTTTTAATTTTAGCTGGGATTTCTTCATAGCTATTGCTTCACTTTTGTATTTGGGGAAAAGATCAGATCTGTGTGCAATTGGCCATCACCACACCATCACACTACTCTTCTCTTTCAACAGAAGATACAGTACCAAAGAAAGTGGTCTGCCACTTCAATGGAAAAACATATGCAGATGAGGAACGCTGGGACATCGACAGCTGCACACACTGCTACTGCCTGCAGGGTCAGACACTCTGCTCCACTGTCAGCTGCCCACCCCTCCCTTGTGCTGAACCCATCAATGTGGAGGGAAGCTGCTGTCCCATGTGTCCAGGTAATGTGATGTGACCACCCAGATTATTGTAGTGCTGCTTTCCAGCACTGATAATCAGTTTTTTTTTAATTGGTCTTTGAACATCAGTCCATACTGAATGGTGTACAGGAGACTACAAACATTTAGACTTCAGGGAAAGCAAATGACAGATATACATATTATGCAAATGTTGAGTTTGAATTTTACTTATTCTAAGAAATACAGACTGAAAAAGTAGTTGTTTGACCCTGCTTTCTGTTGGTTTACACGTTTATGAAAATACAACAGTGATGTAGGGAAATTAATATTTTTACACCTCTGCAATTTCTGTCAGTGATTAACATTTCTGTCCATTCTAAGTCTCTCACTACCTTTCAAATATTACATTCCTAATTTATCATCTTACCTTGGTGTATATGTAATTTTCTTAGCTGTTGACACAGGGGACATAAGAATTGCAACTGCTTTTTAATGCTAGCCCTGACATATTTCTACAGGTCTTTGCCCTTAAATCTGCAGGTAACTACTACTGGCAGAACACCCAGGGAGATTCAGCAGTAGCTGAACATTAGGATAATGATTATGGCAGCAGGCATGTATTCTGTATACAGGATGAAACAGAGGAAAATTTGTAACACAAAATAACGATGTTATGTCAAATCAAAACAAAACAAAATCCCATAGTTGTAGTGAAAATTATAAAACAAATGAAAAGGTTCATAGGACAAAGCAGATGGCCAGGCATATCTTCTGAATTAAGAGCAGCACTAGAAAGTTATGAAGCCTGTGAAAGATATTTATCTGATTTCACAGAGATGTATGTACCTGAACCTACTAACATCCCTATTGAGAAGACAAATCATCGAGGAGACATTGAAGAAGTACCAAACTGGCCAACACCAAGTGAAAATGACATCATCCACATTCACAGAGGTAAGATCTAAGATAAACAGGGCTAACTCAGGTCTGTGTTTATTCCCCATGTTTTAACGCACTTTTTCAATTCTGGTACCATCTGTGTAATGCTTTGAAAAATACAGAATACTCCTTAGTGCAGTAACTGTTACATGAGTTTGTTTTGAGTTAGAATGAGTCAGTCTACTGAACTGTATTTATGCAATTTGATCTCATTATCATTACATCTTCAGCTTGGAAGAGACATCTGTGTTGGTGTGATGGAGTTCTATAAAATTAAGGATATGATAAAACGATGAAAGAGGAGTGATTCTGCAGTGTCTTTTTTATACAAAAAGTAGGAAGCAGGCTGTTACCATGCCATTTGAGTTGATAAGCCTTGATTTGGTCCATATGCCATTCTTGTATTGAAAAATAAAAACAGGAAAATGTACCACAAGTTAATATATATCACAGAAAAATGAATGGGGACAAAAAAAAAAAAAAAAAAAAAAAAAACCTTTTAGGTATAATGGCACAACTAATAATGTAAAACCATCTCTTGTTTACAACTATACTGGAATCATTATTCTGGGATAGGGGAAAACACTCTATGTCACAGTCTTTGTTAACTCCTTCTAATTGAAGCAATACCAAAACTTGTATTTATTTTGCTATAACCAAGGATCATCTCATAGCATACTGCTGTTTGATGGCTAGGAGGAAGGCTACACTTTTCAACAGCAACATTTCCATTTCTCATAGGCATTGGTAGCTGGTTTGCATCTATCCTGGCTGAGAACTTGTAAACGCACACTGAAAACTATGTGGGAATGCTCTATAATTACATGAAAAAACAGAGTCTAGTAGACTGCCAGTAGTCTGTTTTCACAGGCTGAGTGGTGCAAGTATTGTGATATGTTCTCAGCAAATGAGAATACATGTCTGCACTGTCTTATCAGCTTTAAAAAAAAAATAAATCATTGTAAGACTTCCAGCTTTTCCACAGCATAGAAACACAGCCTGATTTTTGTATGAATGGGAATTCAGTTGTGAACAGATAAAATGAAGTGAATGCAACTAAGTCGGAGTTGCTTTTTATTCCTTCTTTAGATTTCATCCAGTTTCCTCTCTTTTTGATTACTTTTTCCAGGCTAATATATTATACTAAGTACTAGCTTTCAGTTGTTCCAATTTCAGTTGTTCCAAATAAGATCACATTAAAGGAGAAAAAGTCCAAATTCATGTGAATGACAGGATTTGTGACTGGAACTTTTATAATTAGATTCCTCTTTATGGTCATGGCCTATTTATCATTACTAACAAATGCTCACGTTTGCCTTGCAGACATGAATCATCTCCAGGGAGAGTACAGAAGTGGAAGTGGACCGCACCCCAGTGAAGATGCATCAGTCAGCTCTGTTGCCTTGGTGACAATTCCAATCACGATAGCACTGTTACTGATCATTGTCCTTCTGCTCGTCAATCAGAAAAAGCAGTGGATTCCAGTGTCCTGCTACAAAGCTCCAACAAAGGTGCCGTGTTCATGCCTATTTCCAGGTTCTCACCTTTCTGAAAAACAAGATTAACTCCTATATTCTGTGAGATGCAATTTAATTCACATCACTCTCTTAAATTATTTTTTCCTTATGCCTGAAACCATGTCATACCCATCAGGCTGTTAGTATTTATTTAGTCTCCTGAAGGATTATTTTCACTGTCAAATGAAAAGCAGTAATTTGTTGCACTACACAGTAATGAGTGGTCACTACATAGAAATAAAGTTCACCCCCCAAAAAACTACTCAAAAAAAAAAAACCCTGTGTGTGTGTGCATACATAAATGCATGCAACTCCCATCTGCAGTCAATCTCTTGAGAAAACATTTTACTTTTAAAGTGGATAAAAGTTCAGAAAGCAATTGTCCAACATCAGATATTGTGCAACTACCCAACATCAGATATTGTATGTACTAGTAGTGTTTATCACATTTTCTAATAATTGCATCATAAGGTTCTGGGATTGATATTTGAAGAGATTTGGGGGAAAAAACTAGCTACTAAGTGTTCTAAAATTATAAATTAAAAAAGGGAAGAAGCAGGAAGCTTGGAAATGAACACTGAAAAAAGCATTGTATTGTTTTGAGTAATAGTTCCATCAGCAGACAAAGGCCTCACTCTATATTCAAATTCCCTTTATATCTGTTCCCCAGTTTATCTCTCTCACACTTCATAGTTTTAATCAGACAGGCTTTGTCCATACATCTAATATATTAATATTTCTAATTTAGAACACATTTGAGAGAAGTGTCTTTCTTGAAAGCATCTTTTCTTCGGTTTCAGGTAGAAGAATAATACAGTAGTTTTAAAAACGGATTGTCCATATTCTTCTTTCACTGCTGAGGAACATTCTTAAAAAAAAATCATTTTTGAAAAGATGGCAAATACAGTCAGACCATATAGTTGAATTCAATTTTAGTTAAACAGAAAGCATGAAAAATCAACTTTATTCCATTTCCAGTCTTTCAAGCCAAGTAAATGATGCTAGTTTCTGAGTTTAAGGAATCCATTTAAAATTCATTTCTAACTCTAATGGATTTACTCTCAGAAAGGCTGCTCTCCACCCAAGTGTGTTATGTGACAAAGTGTCTGAAGCTGAAGTGAAAATCACAACTTATTAACTGAGGAACTATAATCAGTAATTCTACATTTGGCCGATGTTTCCACTTGTTACATCAGCATGTGAATAAAAGAAGTGATTCGCTTGACTGGAATGACACTGAGAGAAACTTTTATAAGTACTTCCTATAGGAAAATGAAGAAAAAAAAAAAAAAAGGAAAAAAAAAAGATGAAAACTTCAATTCCTTACACTGGGCAGAAATACCCAAGTCCTCAGTCCTCAAGGAAGGATAATTTTAATGTAATGTTCACCATTTACAAAAAGTTCAATAAATTTCAAACCAATAAAGGTTTTTATTACAGTTATTTATTTATACTAGAAATACCACAGACTGAACACTGTTGTTCAGCCTATCCAATAATAACACAGTCCCACAAAGCTGTCCCTTTTTTGCCAGACATAGTATTTCAGATGATACCTTTCACTTTTTCCAGAAATAACAGAGAAATCATCAACCACTATTATGTAGCTTTTCATTTCTCTCATCCTCCCTGATGCTAATGGAATTAAATAAGTTAGTTTTTTGAGCAAATATATTCCCACATTCAGTGGTTCCTAGGACTTTTCGGATTGGAGCTACATTTCTTCAGAAGGGAGCATGCTGCATTGTGCCCTTATAGCTGCATGTTCTCTTCCATAGCTGACTCTTGTCATCAGAGTTTCTTTCTGCTTTCTCAGAAAGAAAGAAAGAGAGAAGGAAAGAAAGAAGGAAATAAGGAAAGAAAGAAGGAAGGAAAGAAAGACATTTAATGTTAATCTAAAAGTAAACATATAGATACTAAAATACGTAATAGCTAGTCTACAGGATTGGGTAATTTGTATTGAAGAGCTTTAGAAGAAGTGGTCTTTAAAGGATGATGCATAAGATACACTCGAAGACAGGTACATTGTTGAAGAGAACATACTGCTGAAGCCCAGTCTTTTCTACCAAGAATGACAGTTTTTTCCACATTTATCTGAGAGATTTTGCATTTCTGCTATACATTCTCAAATTTAGCCTAGCAATGGGAGATCTTGTCTATTGCTCCTTCATTTCACATAAAATATCCCTTTCATATTGTAAAAAGGAGGCCTCATTTTGTGTTCTTATTCCTGGTTTTGTTGTAAACTGTTTTCTCGCCTCTGAGTCAACTGGTTTCCATACAATTGCTCCTATCACAATCTCACATTTAACATGGGAGACTACCTGATTTCAGTTGCATGAATAAAAAATAAAAATAAAAAAAATCTCTCCCATTATCTTAGTGGATTTGTAAACTGGAACAAAACATTCTTGAATATGATCAGCAATAAAGACGCTGTTAAAGTCTTGGAAACAACCTCTTGCGCATCCAAGGCAACAAATTGAAGCCCTTGTGTGTTGGTAGACTGATAGATAATGGTTTAACCAGTCCATGTGGGATAAGAGAATACCAGAACTTCACTGAGAAGAAGAAAAATGGTGGTTTGTAAGAGCATGTTGGTATATTATTGTGCCAGACATAAACCTTTACCAAGCTTAGCAAGAGTCCAGGCTTTCATTCCCAATTCGATTTCCCTTTGTGTTTATGGACAACAAACATTTGTTAGTTATGGGTTGAATACAAACATTTTTTTGACTGATTCAGTGTTCTCTTTCTGTTTTAACAGCCTTCCTGTCTAAACAATCAACTGGTATATGTGGACTGCAAGAAAGGTACCATGGTCCAGGTGGACAGTTCGCAGAGGATGCTAAGAATTGCAGACCCAGATTCAAGATACAGTGGATTTTACAGCATGCAAAAACAGAACAACCTACAGGCAGATAATTTCTATCAAACAGTTTGAAGAATTGCACCCTTACCGAGGATTTAAGAAAGAGAGAGACTAAGTCTGCTATTAAAATAAAACTAGAATTGTGCACTTGCTTAGTGGATTGTATTGGATTTGTGACTACATGTACAGCTCTAAGACCTTACTGGGATGAGCTCTGACTCCTGCAATGTGCCAGAAAAAGCATTCCCACTTTTCCTTGAGATAACTGACCAAGTGTTTTCTTAGAACCAAAGTTTTAAAACTTGTTAAGGTGTATTTGCTTGTAACATAGCTATAGAGGTTTTTTGGGAGGGGGAATCAGGGGCTAGGGGTAGGCAATAAAGTAAAAGGAAGCTTCAGAGAAGAAAAGCTGGTCATGCTTGGCTGGTGGAGAAAATGAATAAAGAATACTGCCGAGCAGCAGGATAGTGGCTTTTCTTGTTGCTCTGAAATTGCATCTGTTGCAGCAAATCCTAACCCCAGGTGAAAAAATATGAAAAGGTCTTTTTTTTTCCAGCTGTTGCTACAATAATATACTCATAGAACAGAATTTGTCACATCACAGGTGTGGTGTAGCTGCAAATATTTTTCTATATGATGAGAAGCTGCAGTAGTTAATGAAATAGCAAGGAAAAGGTTATAGCAGAAAATAAAGGGTGGGTTTATTAAGGATGTATAAAATTATACCTTGTGCTGCTTTTTGTTTTTGTTTTAGTTTTGTTTTCTTCAAAGCTGATTGGCTAGATTAGCCAGACTTTGGCAGAGTTAGCAAATGACTGAGGCCTAAGTAATTCCTGATATGAGCACTGGATCTTTTGACAGCAGTATTGAAGGAAGGAAAAGTCAAGAACACCATGCAGTTCCAGGGGCTTTTGTTTGTTTGTTTTGTCTGTTGTGGTTTTGTTTTGTTATTTTATATCAATCTCTGGTTGTTCATACAGGAGAAGGAAAAATATTTTTTGTTGGACAAAGCTCTTGCTTAAAAGAGAGTAAAAAAAGAGACTGTTTTAAGGTTGTTGTTTTTTTTTTTTTCCTGTTGATGTTCTTATTTACTGGTATGCAGATTTAGAAACTACTTCCATGCTAGGAAGCTGCTTAATTTTAATTGTATATTACTCAAGCACCTTTTTTGAAGCTCAGAAAAAAAAAGGAGATCATGCTTCTTTAAACTTTAGCATTATAGGAATATTTATGTAAATATAATTATGCTAAAAACAACAAAAAGTATTTGTATGTTTGTGTATATATATGTATATACAAATGCATGTAGGTATACATACGTATATATACATGCATGTGTATATGCACTATACATATATATACTGTATATATAAAATACTATGTATACAGTATATATTTTTTCTATTTTTTTTCTTGTTGAATGTATTTTTATCTGAGAGAGATTTTACCCAGAGCAGAAACAGATAAACAGGCATTCCATATCAGTGCTTAATCGCTTGTGAGTTTAGAAAAGACAAGAAAAGAGCATCTCATTCTACCTACAGTTTGATTTGATTTGAAAGTGTTTGTGTGCGCGTGTGTGTGTGTGCACTCTTGTGTTTGCGTGTGTACAGTACGTGCACGATTATAGCAGTAAGCGTTGCTCTTGCTACTTGCTACATTTCAGGGTGTTTCTTATTTTTCTTTTCCTGCTTAGCCTTAAAAAGGCTTTTTAATGAATGCATTGGCTAGAGACACTGATGACAATATACATGCAGCACTAATCAGCTCCATAGAATAACACCATCAGCTCCTGGATTTTCTTTTTTTTTCTTTCTTTCTTTTTTTTTTTTTCTTTTCTTTTTTTTTTTCAAACAATTGTTTGAAACAACTACTGGAATATTGTCCACATTAAGCTGGAATTTTGTTGTAGCTTGCCTCATTTATAACTCTGACTGTATAATACAATGTTAACTTTCCAAACAGGTCTTGGCACTTTTATACTAATTACCCATTTGTGCATTGCCTTTTTTCTTTTACAAATGCTTGTCATAAGAGACACAGATACCCAGTATGCTTAATGTGAAAAGAAAATGTATTTTTTGTAAAGGAACTCTCAAGTATTGTTGTAAATACTTGGTCAGAGGTTGCTGAACTTTAAAACTGAAAAAAAAAAACTAATTTATTATTATAATGACCTAATTTATTAATCTGAAGATTAACAATTTTTTGTTTTAGAATATCAAAAAGGTGTTCTAGCTGTTTGCATCAAAGAAAAAAATAGGTGTATCATTAAGGGTCAACATTTTTTCTGCTTATATAACTTCAGTTTCCAACCACCAATAAGAAAAAATGTAGTCTCCCCAGTGTTTTATACTCAATCTGATATTGAAACAGAGATGTTTCTGTCCAGTTACTACAAAGATTTTGTCAAGACAAGACATCCATTCCTTGCATAAGAGTAAGCAGTCTTTATCCAGAAATTGTAAATGCTTGCTTTTGTTTTACAATCAAGGCCATATTCTGAAAATATTAGCAGGATATAGGACATGGTGTAAAATGTTTTTTATTATTATTATTTTATTATTATTATTTTAAAGATATGATTTATCCTATGTGCTGTATCCATTACACTCTTTTACTTTGGTTCCTGTTGTGCTCTTGTAAGAGAAATGCAGATATAATTTTCTGAAAAAATAGATGCATATGTGGCACTCGGAGTGCACTGCGGTTCAGCAGATTGCTTGTTTACTTTTTTAACTGTAAGGCGGTTTCTTGTAATTTGGCTCTTGGCAGCACAATAAAAAATTTTAAACCTATTGATGTGAGTGTTCTTAAATCTTCATATTTATTTGAGACAGTTTATATCTTTATATTATGGTGAGGTGTTTTTTTCCCCTTTGAGTACAAAGTCATACGCTTGTCATGCTGAACTTATATCAGAACAGTTCAGAAAATACTGTGGGTAAAGGGCAGTTTGCGGTTACCGAATGTTCTGGGGTTTGCACTGAAGAATTTTTGCATTGGAGGGGTTCGTGGAATTCCAAATAGTTTCAGCATTCCATAAAGCACAATCCATCAAGCACACAGTTAGGCCTCTGCCCTAACATTGAATCCATCTGTTCTAGTCATACCTGTAACAGACAGCCACAGGCAAACCTACAGTGCTGTGACAAGAATCCTAATTCTTGTCCTATAGAATCATAGAATGACTGTGCTTGGAAGGGACCTTAAACATCCTCTGGTTCTAACCTCCCTGCCATGGGCAGGGACACCTCCCACTAGATCAGGTTGCCCAAGGCCTCATCTAACCTGGCCTTGAATAATAGTGTAGTCTGCAGGACTAGGGAGGTGATTGTCCCCTTGTACTCTGCTCTGGTGAGGCTGCACCTCAAGTACTGTGTTCAGTTTTGGGCTCCTCAGCATGAGAAGGACATCAAGGCCTTCTGGAGAGTGTCCAGAGAAGGGCTACGAAGCTGGTGAAGGGTCTTAAACACAAGTGCTATGAGGAGCAGCTGAGGGAACTGGGGTTGTTTAGTCTGGAGAAGAGAGGAGCTCAGGGGAGACCTTATTGCTCTCTACAACTACCTGAAAGGAAGGTGTGGGGAGCTGGGGGTCGGCCTCTTCTCATAGATAACTCTCGTAGGACTAGAGGGAATGGCCTCAAGTTGCGCCAGGGAAGGTTCAGGTTGGAAATGAGGAGACATGTCTTCTCAGAAAGAGCAGTCAGGCATTGGGTCGGGTTGCTCAGGGAGGTGGTGGAGTGACTGTCCCTGAGGGTGTTTAAGGAAAGGTTGGACCTGGTGCTTAGGGGCATGGGTTAGTGGGTGATAGTGGTGGTAGGGGGATGGTTGGACAGATGATCTTGGAGCTCTTTTCCAACCTGAATGATTCTATGATTGGTGGAAAGCTCCAGGGGTGGGGGATCCACAACCGCTCTGGGCAACTTGTTCCAAAGCCTCACCACACTCTGAGTGAAGAATTTCCTCCTAACCCCACAATCTAAATCTTCCCTCTTTTAGTTTAAAACCATTTCCCCCTTGTCCTGTCATTAAAAGGTCTCAGGAATCATATTTGGCACTTCAAGGACTTCCTGGTTCACATATTATTCATTTACTTACTAGCCTATAATGTTGTGGTTTTTTGTTCTGTTCTATTTTTCTTCAATTAATTTGTAAGTTAATAGAACTGATGTAAAGTTCTGGTATGTATCTTTCTGAGAGAAGGAGTTTTTCAGCTTAACTACTTCCTGTGTGGAAAGAATGGCCTCCTTTTCTTTGATCCTACCCCCTTGAGGGTTTTATTTCATACCCTTTACTTTCTGCATTCAAAGAAGCAGTGGATCATCATTTACATACCACCCATTAATTTAGCGACCTGCATCTTCATTTTTTTTCTAAAAAGCCCAAGAGCTGTTCCAGACGTTTTGGCCAATCTTGCCATTGTTTGTAGTTCTTACTCTACCTTTTTGATGTCAAGGCCAAAAGAACAGAAAAAAATCCTCATTGTTTAAATGTGGTACACCCTAGAACTAGCATCATATTTACTGTTTTGATTGCTACTTGAAAATGAGTCCATGTTCTTAGAAAGCTAGCTTTAATAATCTCAAATGCCCAAGCAATAGTAGTTATTGCAAAATGATTTTGACTAGGACAGATTGTTATTTTGGGGCATTGCTTTACATTTCTATCTGCTAAATTTCCAGTAATTTCCCTTTCTAGTTAACTGTTCCAGCATTTTTGTTCCTTCCTGATATGTCTATGGAAGACTGTCACTGACAAACATTTGGGTTTTTCACGTGAACAGAACAGGAAACAACTGTATGCTAATGTGTAAAATGATGGTGCAGCCACATTTGAACACTCTAAGTAGTCCTGACCTCCTTTGCCCTACTACCAGCATCAGAAAGGATTCTATTTGGAATGCCCATACAGACTAGGGCTTGACAGGTTGAAAAAGCTGTAAATGAGCAGGATAAGACAAAGGTCTTTACCTGAATGACACAAAAATGCTTAACAGGGAATTATTTTTTTTTGTCTGCTGTGTCTCTTTTCAAACATCAGGTGGGAAGAATGAAAAACTTAAGGCTCAAAACAAAGGAAGGTTAGCAGAGAAACTTAGAATCATTGAATCATCCAGGTTGGAAAAGACCTTCAAGATCTAGCCCAACCATAGGACCTACCATGTCCTATCACCAAACCCTGTCATGTCCCCATGGCTCTTGAATACCTCCAGGGCTGGGACATCACCATGTCACTGGAGAGCCTGTTCAGATGCCTATCCTACCCTTTCTGTGAATAAATTCTTCACAAAATCCAATCTAAACCTCCCCTGGCATGACTGGAGGCTGCTTCCTCGCATCCCATCCCTTGTCACCTAGGAGAAGACACCAACACCCTCCTCTGTGCAAGCTCCTTTCAGGCAGTTCCAGAGTGTGATGAGGTCTCCTCTCAGCCTTCTCCTCTCCAGACTAAACAGCCCCAGTTCCCTCAGCTGCTCCTTCCTCACAAGTCTTGCTTTCTTCTCCCTTCACCAGCTTCACTGGTCTTCTCTGCATATGTTTGAGCCACTCAATACCCATCTGGTAGGGAGGGATCTGGAACCTGGAACTGAATACAATACATTTTGGGATACCAAAAGCTTACAGAGGAATATAAAAGTAGTAGACTTAAATAAATAAATAAATAAATAAATAAACAAACAAATAAATAAAAGTAGTAGGCTTAAACAAAAACAAACAAACAAAAAAAAAACAACCCTGTGCCTCAGTTACTAGGTCCCACTGTTCCCAGTGCTCAGCCACTACTTGCTGCCTCATGAGGACCTATTGCAGCCTCAGGGCTTTCCTGTGGCTGTCTCTTTGCTTGCGCAAGTCAAAGATGCTCACTTAGTTGTGGAGAACAGGGAGTTGGCCTCTTGAAGATAACCAGCGATAGAACTAGAGGCAATGGCCTCAAGCTGCACCAGGGGAGGTTCAGATTGGAAATGAGGAGACATTTCTTCTCAGAAAGAATGGTTAAGCATTGGAATGGGTTGCCCAGGGAGGTGGTGGTGTCACCGTCCCTGGGGGTGGGGGTGTTCAAGGAAAGGCTGGACCTGGTGCTTAGGGACATAGTTTAGTGGGTGATAGTGGCAGTAGGGCAATGGTTGGACCAGATGATCTTAGAGCTCTTTTCCAACCTTAATGACTCTGTGATTCTACACAGCCAAAGCCCAAGGATGAAATTACGCAGCGACTGGCCATTTTTATTTTATCACAAAATTAGGGCAGCGTCCCTTAAAACACCTCCGCTCCCGTAGACTGGCACCGGCAGGAGCCGCCACCTGCCCTGGAGGCGGATCCCTCTCCCCACACCGCCTCAGGGCGGGCTGCCAGGGGCGAAGGTCCTCGACTGCAGCCCGGACACCGCGCCGGAGCTGACGGGCGGCCCCAGCACCGCCCCGCGACACCGCCTCCCGCCGCCAACGCCTCGCGCGCGCCGCGCTCCGCCCCCCGCGGCCGCTGGGAGCGGCCGTTGGGCAGCCCCGTCCCGTCACGCGCCTCCTCCTCCTCCTTCCCCCTCCCGCCCCCGGAGCTGCGGGAGGCGCCGGGAGCGCGCACGGCCGGGGGCGCGCGGGGCCGGGAGCGCGCAGCCGGCGAGGGGGACGCCTCCAGGTGCCGCGATGGCGGCGGCGGCGGCCTCGCAGCGGGACCCGGGCGACTGGCAGGACTTCTCCGGCTTCCAGCCCCCGCAGGCTGGCGGCGCCGCCGAGGCCGGCCGCGACAAAGGCGGCTGGGCCGGGGGGGACCTGGGGGCGAGGCTGTCCCTCTGCTTCCAGCCCCCGCAGGCCCGCGCTGGCGGCGGAGGCGGCGGCGAGAGCCGCGTTCCGCTGCGGCCCCTCACGGAGCAGAGCGCCCTGCAGGACGACGAGTGAGTGCGGGCGGGGGGACGGACAGGGGGACGGAGGGACGGACAGAGGGGAGCCGCGGTGCCCGGGGAGGCCTGAGGGGACAGCGGGGACGTGGGGCCGGCGGGGCAGGGCGGGGCGGGGCAGGGCGCTCTGCGGCTCGTCCTGGCCTCGGGGCCCGGCCTTGGGGCCTGCAGCCGCCTGGGTGGGTGCCCCTCGACCCAGAGGGGACCGCTCCGGCTGGCGGGGTGGCTGGCGGTGCTGTGCCTTCGGCTGCCTGCTGCGCTGCTTCACCACTGGGGGATGAACCGGGGAGGGATGGAAAGCTGATGGAGAAGGGGATCGCCGAGTTGCGGCGGTGATAACTACTGTGTCCCCTCAGCAATAGACCACTTCTGACCTCTGCTGCCTTCCTGTTTTTATTTTACAAGTATTTGTATTCTCTCGTACAGTAAACTTCACTGTTAGCTTGTCTTCATTATACAATCATAGAATCATTAGGAACGCTGTTTGCCTTCATTATACAGTCCCACTGCAGCTTTTCTGTTACTTTGAGGTAACTAAATTATATGTCTCATTCCAAGAAAAGGAAAAGCCACTCAGCAAATGACTGGGTGTCTGGTATAAACAGTGAGGTAAGTACACAGAGCTGTGAATCAGAGATGTGGTACAGCGGGAGGCTCTGTCTGCCCTTCTGTCTCTGGCTCAGGCATTCCTCTGACCTCCTGTGATCCTAGCTAGGCAACCACACCAAACAAGCATCAACAGCAAGTTGCTGTTGCCAGGGTTAGAGGCTGGGTTTGTTAGTTGACTTGAGACGACCTGACGGGGCTGCTCAGTTTCAGAATCTGAACTGGTGTACCAGAACAGGACTGCATTTGCAAGCCTAGAGTCCATTGTATACTGTAGACATTATTAAGATCAACTGTGAACAAGAGTGATGGACTGGGAACAGCAAGAGTACTTCTAGATAAAATAAAATTACTGTAAAATTTTAGCATAAGTTGTGCATATTTATTATTCAGTGATAAACAGAGAGAGGAAAAAAAGTATGATAAAAGTAGCTAAAGCAGGCCATAAAAATAGAAGTTTGGCTCAGATGTTGCTATTCAGCTAGTTGCTACTCTGCTAGTTCCTAATTTTAAATTGCAAAATGCGAGGAAAACAAGAGCAATACTAGGAAAAGAATTTATAGCTGAGATCAAATTTCATTAGGGGAGGGCTTGCCCACTCCCTAGGAAGATTTTGAGTATAGTTATATAATTAGCAGTGAGGTCGTCTCTTTGTTACCTTGCTTTATATTACTCCTGTGCTTAAATTTTGCATTTAAAATGAGAAATAAATGAGGTTTATTGAAAACCATTGTCACTTGACTTCAGAGCTTGATAAAAAATAGTAACTTGCAGATTAATGTTTAGTAGTCATTACTTGAAATATATTATCATTACAGATGCACTTACTGCTGATCAGTTATTGTTTAAGTTCTGCATCTTCATTTTTATTCTTCTTTCCAGGATCTGGAATGCCTTGACTGATAATTATGGTAACGTAATGCCAGTTGACTGGAAATCTTCCCACACCAGAGCTTTGCACTTGCCAACACTGAATCTTTCAGAAAAAGGGGTAAGTTCTGATACCAGTAAAAAATACCACTTCTTGGATCTTTTATACTCAGCAGGAAAATAAAGCAATTAGCGTTTGTATTAGGGAGTGTTGCTATTAAATAGCTTAAAATATTTTGCTTGACATTAGACATGAGATTTTAAAAAATAATAAAAAGATAGTCATTGGTATATGTTTGCTTCTGTTTGGCTTGTAGTAATACAGGGTTAGATGGACGTTTATTAGAGGCCAATGTTAATTAGATTAGAGCATTAGAGGTAACATTTATGTGAAATGCTTTCTCATTGTACAAATCTTTTTCCTATCTGTTTTATCTTGAACAATGTTCTGTGTAAGAGAGGAGAAAAAGGGAGTATTCTGATTTAGTAAATCCATTGTGGACTTTTTCAAAGCTGATCTCATTCTGCAGTCAGGTGGAGACTGAAGTAGATTCTTTAACAGAAAAGATAACCCAGGGGTCACTGAAGTGTAATGCTTTGTTTTGTATTTTTTAATTTAACAAGTGAAATAGTTTTCTAGAGAAGGAAGAGCTAGAGCAATGTTTACAGAAGGGTTTGTCCTCTGATCTTCTTAAAAGTGGATTAAAACACTTCGGTAAGAAAAGCTAGGAAAAGTTCTCATCTCAGGTCTTCTGAGGAAATTAGTTGTTTATCTTTAAAAGTGGTGAAGCTGAATTATGTTGTAAAAATACCTTGGTGTCTAACGTGAGAATAGATTAATGCTTTGATTTCTGCCATCCGTTAGAAATCCACAGTTATGAAATCCGTTAGAAATCCACAGTAGTTGCTGTTTTGGTGAAAAGGATATCAGAAGAAAACTGACTCTTAGGGGTTTTTCAGGGGAAGATGGCAATGTGGAACTCATTTTGTCTTTCTCTGAGTCTGATGATCATCCCTTGATTTCGACTCGTGGTTCTAATTTTTATTAATAGAGTGCTCAGATTGTCTAAATGGTTTCGGAATAATTAGATCCTTACATTTGAAGTAAAAACAACTGCAGTCCCATGTGCTGTAATTGTATTATGTGACTGAAAGACTGCATGGCTTTCTTGATAAGAAACTAGTTACAATATAAAATATTTAATATATTTCTTGTAAGTTTTGTGGGAAATTATGATGGAACTACATGAATGTAAAGTTGGTTTGATGAATTAGAAAGAATCTTAGGTATGCTGCCAGTAGAGGAAATTTTAGTTTATGAATTAAATATAGCTCAAGTTCTTTCAGCTTTCACTCCACCTGGCATGTCTTTTGATGTGTAAAGCCCATCTGTTTGGAAGCATTCAGCACACTTTTTTTTTTTCTACTTGTCTGCTTCAGCAGTATTTCTGGATATATGACAGCACATATGGACCAGCTAGTAGCTTGTTTTAACTTCCTTACAATGAATGCTAACAGCTAAGCAACGTTTCCTTGATGCATTTGAAACTAATAATATGCCATTGGACTTGTGCTTGAGGTATTTCTCTTCCTGTTCTAGGAAGAAAAATGTCAGGTGAATGAGGCTGATTCATCAGATCTTTGTTGGTTCACATCACAGACCTGTGAATATTTTTGTATGGCTCTGACAGTGAAAGGAGCAGCTGGGTGGAAGTCTTGTACAGCAGTACAAGGAACAGGATTGCGCAATTGCTTGTTTGGTATATTTCTGTTAGATTACTTTTAGGCAGATCTTCCCCTGGATTGCAAAAAATGTTACTGCCAGCACAATGAGTAGGAGCGTGAGGGCAGAAACAGGCACAGAGAGTGGCTGGATGGTCCTTTGGGTATCAGCTGTAGCTTGGGCTGGTTTAGGTTTATTAGCCTATATTATCAGAATATATTCTGGTAGTCTGTCACCGTATTGTTTTGGAGAAGGCAGGAAGGAGGAACTGACCTCCTTCTAGCTATGCTGTTATCCTTGCTGACTATCTCATAGTTGTTAACCATGTCAGCACTGCAGACGTTAAAGAATGACAAAACTTAAATGTATCCACGTGCTAGGTGAACAAAGATTCTTAGAGGAGCCCTGTTACTGCATTGTTCTTCAATTTTGTCCAGAATCTGGGACATCTGACTTCCTTCTGATATCTGAAGGAATACAAAGTTTGTGTTTTCAGATGACTTTAGCTTTTCTAGGCTGGTTTGGCTGGAATCCAGTAACAGATAAAGTGCAGAAAAAGCAAACCACTTAGTAAATAAGCTGTAATATGTCAGTGGGAGAGTAAAATATACCTGATTGATTAAGGCACAGACTTAAATAAACATGTTCTATTTTTAAAACAACAACAAAGTGTATTTCGTTATGTGGAAAAGTAGAACTATAAAAGCACATAAAATAACAGATTTGTATAATATTAGATATTATATGTAGCTTTCCTCCCCCACACTGAAACCTGTGTCTTCATTTAAGACAACTGCCTGATTTAAATACCTACATTGGATTGACAGCTTTCCCTGGAAATATAAGTGTGTCACCATGTACAAGATCTTTAAATGCTGAGAGTGGTTTTTTTTTTTTTTTAAATCTTTCAAAAGTGACAGCTATTTTAACTTTCTACATTTACAGTTTTGATTTCAGTTATTAAGGCACTTCAGTTTCCAGGTACTTGACAGCAAGAATTGTTGATTTCATTACTATGGGCAGGGAATATGTACCGTTTGTGTGAAACTCAGTATTAGATTCCCTTTTTTTAATTTGTATACACATATTTATACATATAAACGTGCATGTGTGTTAGGTTATATAACAATACAAATTTTCATGCTTTCTAGGTAAATGATAACTTAAACCTTGATCTGTCAGATGACGAAGAGCTGAGGGAACAGTTGGATATGCATTCCATCATTGTTTCCTGCATCAATGATGAACCACTATTCACAGCAGAACAGGTAAAGTGTTCAGCAAGACACTGTTGTTCGTGTAGTACTTTCTTTTCATCTGTAGTTATCTTTTTTTCTTCTTCCTTGCTGTTTACAATAGCTAAGCTTCTTAATTGTTCTTTTATTAGAGTTGTACTAATGTGTGAGATAGCATTAACATCATTCAGATTTGAAAAACTTCTGGTTCTTCAGGTGAGGTTGATAGTCAGAGTCTTTGAAGTGTTTATACCCTTCTTATCACTAATTAGTCAGAAATACTACTAAATTAAATTTATGGATTAAGAAGACAAAATATTTTCAGAATGGTGGCATTGTTGCAATGCTTGTAGTTTTCCAGCCTGACAGCATGGACATTCATATCCTCGTATGGCTTTGCGGTTACTGAGAATTCTCTGAAGCTTTTGGCTAATGTGAGAGCAGATCAACACTTTTCCTACTAAGCATTTGGTGACTGAAGGCTTCTGTTACAAATCCACAGATTTAAGCCCTCTAGAGAATTGCTCTTTTGAGTGAGGTTAATGTCTGTCCACTAAAATCCTGCTTAAGTAAGCAAATGCAAGAGTGTATGTTCTTGTTAGTGGTTATCTTTGAATTCTCGTGAGCATGGATACTCAGAGTACAAGAGCTGGGATTGCTTGAGCTGTCTTTGCCCTTTTACTGCAGAGTGCATCTGAACAATGTCTACAGCCATTAAACTTGCAGAATTTGATCTGTTATTCTCAGCTAATAATTTAGCCTGTAGACATACTTCTCAGTATAAAAATGAACATAGGTTCTTTATGTGCAGGATTTCTGTTCTTGTACTTTCTATCTGGCTCAGATCTTATCCCTAGGGAAGGGAATCAGCTTCAGGTTATGATGGATCAGTTCATAAAACTTCACATAAGCACAGCAGATTATCAGGTTATTCAGAACTTGTTCTGGCTGACATTTTCATTTTGTCTGGAAGCAATTTCGTATTAATGGTAAAACAATTATGAGAACAATAAACTAATACAGATCTGAATGAACAAATAATATGCCATATAGTATAAAGAAAAAAAATAATAAAGAGGATGTAGTTTGGATGGCCCTGAGGAAATATTAGTACTATTTCTTCTGATAGCCATATCTTGGAACTCTTCCATTCTGATCTAAGTACCAGATTAGCAGGAAGATTTTGTCATGTTGGAAAAAATAGAGAGAAAAATATTCGGACTTTAAAGAACTGAGAACAGAGAATTCCATTTGCAATAGATGGCTTTGTTTGATGTTTTTTAATGTCATCTTTGTTCCATTTGTACTGAATTTTCTGTAAAAGAGGTATCTATAGAAGTACACAACCGTTTTTTGCTTAGAGAAGTATAGTGAAATTTGGGGGTATGAGAAAAAAAATGTAATTGACTTTGTTTTGTTTTCCCTTCAACTGAATGCTCTGGAGAGATAGTCCAGCTTGCATATTCCAGTTCAGTTCTCTTAAGCAGAACTCTGTATACCTTCATATGGAAATAGTTGTATGGTTTCAACACACTGCTTGTAGTGAGATCACCAACACACCAGGAAAAGATATCCTTGGAGAATGAGGAGGAAATATCAGTATAATTTTGTTTGTTCTTCTGAATCCAGTCTCAGTATGAGTTTCGTCCAGCAACATCTATACTAATTGAAAGTAAAAAAACACTTAAGCTCTTAATAGATTTGCTTCAAATTGCAGGCTGTTTCTCTTCTTGCAGTGAAGATTTTCATAAGAATTTTCTTTTTTGAAGGTCATTGAAGAAATAGAGGAAATGATGCAGGAATCACCAGATCCAGAAGATGATGAAACGCCCACTCAATCTGATCGTCTCTCCTTACTTTCCCAGGAAATTCAGACACTCAAAAGATCCAGTACAAACAACAGCTATGAAGAGAGTAAGTGATATTTATTTAGTATTTTGTCTATTGAAAATACTTTAATGGGTAAGATTGCTATGTACTTGACCTATAGTGACTCATTCTTATGAAATTTCTGCATCCAACAATGTTTTCAAAATGTTTAAATTCTTCTAAAAGGAGAAACTAGAATTAGAACGTAAACAGAAGACTTCTCATAATTTAGAATAAAAATAAAACTTTAACATCTATAATGGACTGAAGCTTGATTCACTGTGGTGAGGGCCTTTCATAGATAATGTGAGAAGCCTATTATTTTTATTAAACTTTAATAAATTATATTCTAAAGCGAAATGCTTTCTTGAAGCCACTGTGCTATTGGTGTTTAAGGAGATAAGCTAAAGCTCCTGAAAGCTATGTGGTAGGTAAAAGAAAATGGTATTTCTTTGGTACTGTTTCAGTCACTGCAACTTACCTTGATACACAGTAACACTGAAATGAAGAAACCCTAGTTTTCTTCCTACCTAAAGCCATGACCATTTCTCTCTCCACCCTTTCCATTCCCCTTCAGAAAACTTAAGAATTAAAAAACTTTGTGTCATCTTCTACACAGAGGAAATAATCTGCTCTTCCTTTTATAAAATAAGTAATTACATATGTAGCTTAAGTGTAAAATTTGTATTTGTTTGCAAAAGAAACCTGTGATTAATCAATTTCATGATGGAAATTTGTTTCATCTGCTTATTTGTCAAAATCTATTTTAGAAGGTGATAGGAACGCATCTGCTAGCACGTCCTACTACTTTGTGACCTTTTACAAGTTTGCTGCTTTCTTTCCTGTAGTCTGGGTCAGCAGTATAAATTCTACAGATGATTCAGAAAACTGGCTGACCTTCTGTGACATGACTTACAGTTTCTGCTACATTTCAGATTTATGGAGGAGATTCCATTTTCATGGTTGGTCTCTTAGCTGTCTTAACACATAAATTTCACGAATGTGAAAGCAAAGTGTATCTTGCTCAGCAGGGCTTCCTGCTCTTCTGACAGTTCCATATGTCCTTAGGTTTGGAGTTAATCAAGCTTGCTTTGTATTCCATATTGTATTTATTTTGCTTTGCCTCAGGAGCTCATCTTCTCTGTTGCATCTTTATGGATTAAAGGTCAGCCTTGACCAAATAATTCCTTGAGTTACTTTGGCAGATAATTTAACTTTGCTTCACCAATTTCTCAGAATCTGCTTACACATCTCTCAGATCATTGTTTTATGGAAAGCTCTTGCTACCTTTTTTTATGTGCAAAGCCACTTTAGAATTAGTCTGCATATCTCCAAATTTCTTGCAGGTTTTTCCTGGAAACTGAGTATGTCCTTTGTAGGACAAGTCAGAGGTGTTATTCTTTAGGACAAAAAGAAAGAAATCAAAGTTTGTATTTGCTCTTTTTTTGGGGAAATACTTGTATTAAGACAGTCCAAAAATAGAATGTAATGATTCTGGTTACACAGATTAGTCCCCTAGTTTACAAATCTAAGATTTAATCCAGGTGGTCTACTGAATTTGAATTACTCTGTTTTCACTCACCCGTATCAGGTGACTAGTTTCTGTGTAGCACCTCTGTAGCCTTTGATCATGACAACTGATCAATTTTAAGTCAAGATTGCGGTTGAGTAAAATGTCCCTCTCTTTTGGGTTTTGAACAATTGTTTTCTGGCTGTGAAGCTGGTTCTTAAGTGTTGGGACTCACTGGTGCTCTCACTGTTCTTTTTTCATAAAATAAAACAGTGGTGCAACCAATATTTTTTTACGTCTGTCCTCTGTATGGAATGCATATTACATTTAGTTATGTTTTTTTTTTTTCTGTTTCGCATGCTGTAGGGCCTATTATGTCCCTTGCACCCCCATACACCAGATAATCCTGTATTTACCTTTTCTCCTCCTTACGTTTGAGTTGATGTTATTTGCAAGTCCTGACAAGCATAGTTGACTTTGCAAAAAGTTAGCGCTGTGCTAAGACCTACTGTGGTATGCAATGACTGTGAACACAGCTGAGATGCTGTTTGGCACAGAGACTTATCACCCGCACACTGCATGCTTAGAATGGTTTAAGCAACAGTGTAGGTGGTGGACAGTTCAAACTACTTGAAACTTAGAGCCTTTAGCATACTGTACTGTCACAGTATTCTAGTTTATAGAGTTTAAGGCCTTAAGCTACCCCCCCCAAAAAATGTCTCATTGCCGGAGAATTGCCCTAACAGGTTTCGTCGCTTCTCTGGTAAGGGAAAAGGAGGTCTTTCTCCAATTAGTTTTCCCCACTGTAATTTAAGAGAGAAACACTTCACCTACTACCTTTTTTAATGTATGTTTTTTTGTTTTGTTTTGTTTTTTCTCTGAGAGCTCTATTTTATTGTAGTTCCCTGGGCTTATCTGTATTTTTTAATACTTGCCCATGAGCACTTTTCCTTACAACAGTTTTTTTGAACATAAAATTTGAACATAACCAAAATAATCACAAACACTTATGCAGTATCTTTAGATTGTACTCTCCAGTGTAACCAGGACTATCTGTTGTTCAAATGCCAATGATGTCCTTTGACATAGCATCTGGAACTTAACAGTTCCCTATGTACACCATATGTAATTGAAGGAGCGAGTACCCAAGCAAGCCTCAGAAGATTCTTCATGGTCCTAATTCACTGTCTATAGTGTGTTACTAAATGGTATCTTTAAAATGCAAATCCGGAGGGTTTGTTTTGTTTCTAAACCATCATTTTACAGGCTTCTGGTATATCTTTGATCAATGCAGACCCATGCTTTCTCAGAACTACGAGTACTTATTTTTGCTTGAAATGAGCTTATCAGCCTCTAGGCCCCCTGTTTCAGGTGATAAGAGGCCATGCTTTTGATTACAATCCCCAGACAAAGGAAACTTGGAGGTTTCTTGTTTTGTTTTTTAATGCTAAAGGCATTTAAAGAGCTTACTGTAAAAGTTTGATCTTATATTAATATGTTTGCACACCTTACCAATATCTCTAAGAAGATTCCCTCACGGAGTGTTCACAGTTTCTGTATTATTGTATCCAAGGATTCCAGCAGTGTCAAACTGTTGATTGTTTTGTAGGAAAATATGGAGATCTTTTATTTTGAACAGTGAGTGCCAATGGAAAATAATAACAAAGATATTAGTATTGTAAGTTTAGTGCTTACTTCAGCTTCCTTAACTATGGCATTCCCTTTCTATTTGCAGATTGTCTCTAATTTCTCAGAAATACACAGAAAGTTTAAAAAAACCTTATTGCTAATCCAGTTTCCTGTGTGATAAGTTTATTCCCTTAGGAATATTGTTTTATTCTATGTAGCTTTAGAACTGAATTTTTTGTTTAGAAAAATTTCAGAGTGCTTTTTTCATGCAATTCCTGAATATATTCATATGCTTAAAATCTTGACAGATTGCTTTTTATACGAACTATTTATAGGAGTAAAAAGATTGTCTGTTGCTGAGTTAAACGAACTGCTAGAAGAAATTGAGACTGCTATTAAGGATTATTCTGAGGAACTGGTACAGCAGTTGGCACTACGAGATGAGCTGGAGTTTGAGAAAGAAGTGAAAAACAGCTTCATTTCTGTCCTCATCGAAGTACAAAATAAACAGAGAGAGCACAAAGAGACGGCAAAGAAGAAAAAGAAGCTGAAAAATGGTAGCCCCCAGAATGGGAAACAAGAAAGAGGTCATATGCCTGGAACAGTAAGAATATTTTTATAACTGCTTGTACATTCAAAATAACTTTTGTTTTTCCTTATGGAAAAGTAATAGTCCTAGATTAGAACAAGGTAGCTGGTATACCTTCCTTTCATTCATTCACAGACAGATATTTTTTTTCCTCAAGTTTGTATGAGGCATTAATATACTATACTCTTCTCATACTCGGAAAAGGAATTTTGATGTTTGCAAATTCACCTGGAATCAAAATGCACTTCTTGTAAAAAATATTGTCTTTTGATGTTCTGCTTTGTGTTCTATTATCAGACTAAGTAAATTTATTAATCTGTTTGGGTTTAGGGTAAATTTTAAGACGTGTACCACTATTAGGCTTGTAGGACAATCAGTATTGTTATTGTAGCTGCTCAGATATTTATTAATCATGTTAATTTGGGGCTAGAAAAATAAGTCTTACCCTGTACCTCTGAACCCCGTGGTAAAGTTGTCTCCAATGAGAGACAGCGTGAGGCCAACATTTAATGCAGATGTACATGGAGGAAGTAATTTGGTTTGTTCTTTGCAGAACATAGCAACAAAAGCAAAAACGTCTTTCAAACTGAGTTTGAGTAATAGGAGGTAGAGAATGAGAAATTAGGTCATTATCTTGTCAATGCAATTTTGTCTGTCTTATCTGTCCAGTGTAATTTTACATGGGATGATGTTGTTAGAATTTCTAAGCATCTCCTATAGGATATGGAAAGCATGCTTAATGTTTTGGGGATCTTGGCTTAATCCCAGAAAGAATGCTTCAGTTTTGCTTCAGAAGTTTCTTTTCCAAACTTAAGTGATAAACATCTGTAATGAAACATTCTTCTTCAGAATTCATTTCTAAACTTATGAGAATAAGATAACTGCAATGTAACCCAAAGATAATTCTGATCTTGTCTGAAAGACGGGTCCTGACAGAAAACAGTCCTGATGTTCATTCTGGTCTTGAACTGGAAGATCTCTTTGTATTTATTTTTTTTAAATTGTGGAAAGGGAAAGATAATGTGGACAGACTTTATTAAACATTAAGATCTAGGCAATGTTTACTAAATTAAAATATTTAGTTGATACACTCGTATCTGCAGGTGGAATTCTGCTAATCTTTATCACTTCTATTAGGAGCATTTTATGTAAATTTGAAAAATCTACCGACTCTAATCCAAACTCATATCCTTTGTGTATACAGCGAAGTTATTCTAACTAGAAAGAAAAGTACTTGGTTTTGAAACTTGAGTCAAGTGATTTATTACCTTAGTTTCAAGTTTAGAGTCTTGAATGATGCTTTCAAATATAAATGCATGTGGTCCCAATACAAGACACTCTCAAGTTTAGCTGCTTCAAGATGTACGTGTCCAATTGCTTCCTGAGATGGGTTGAACAAACTAGCTGCCAAATAAGACTGTAATAAGGCTTAGCATGTGTGGTTCTTTTGAAAGCAGCTTCCACTATTATTAAGTAGATTTGGGAACCTTCATCCAGAAGCAAAGGTGCAAGGTTCTTTCCTTCAACATTTTTTTAAAGTGCAAAGAATACACGTACAAGTAATTGTATGTTCAGATGACCTTGCGAAGAAGAGTTTTGGTGAATAAAATAATATATTCACTAAAACTATAATAAAGTCTCATTTAAATACAGTACTTGGGAATAGGATTAAATTACTATTTTCTGAGAAAATCAGTTCTTCTGTAGATACTCTAGTTAGATTTTAATAAATACAGGTTAAAGTTTGTTATTTTTGATACAGGATTTGGGTAAATTGCTTTCTCAATTTCCAATCTCTACTTCCAAAACTTTGGCTTATTTCACAAGGGCAAGCTTGGGAGTAATTAAAAATACTCAGGTCTTGAAGATACCAATTACTTTAAGCAGGATATCTTGGAAGAGTTAAGATAGGTTTGGTAACATCTGTGTCTTTATTTACTGACCTCATTGTGCTTTAGAAAGCAAATGAATATGGTATTCCAGCACATTTTATTCCCCCTCTTTATAAAGATACACATTCAGTGTGCTGAAGTGTGCACATCATACTGCTCTCTGTCAACAGCTTGGCAGTTTCTTCTTTTTATATTCTTGCCAGTTGCTGAATGTTATATTTAACTTCAAACATTAAAGTTGTTCTTTTTTTGCTTTTCTTCTTCAAGGAAAAAGAATCACAAAGTGCAAGAGGAAAAATGTGGTTGGATTGAATATCAATTTTCCTTCAATTGGATTCTATGTAATGGAGCTTGAAATTAATATTTTTTCTGAACCAATTGTGTACATTTTATCATATGACAAAAAATGGGGAATACAATTGACAAATAATTGTTGCTTCAGTTGTGGAAAAGGAAGCATGAAGGCATAAAATGTTTTAAAGAGGTAGAAACTGAAATGATTGCCTCTGAACAATATTTCTGATAGGTGCTTAAAATCTCAAAAAAAAAAAAAAAAAAAAAAAGGTATCATGGTATCAGTAGTTTTAGAAGTATATCGCTCAAACACAAAAATAAAGGAGATTGTGCCATGAACTGAAGTTGAAAAAATATTGCTTTGTACATTTAAAAACGAAACAACAAACCTTAAAACACAAGTCTCAAATCTAAAGAAAAAGTCTGCAGTGTGAGGATTTGTTTAAATGTAATTAATGTTTTTATGTGGATGTACATTATAGCTGATACTGTAAGGTTTGCTTTTTATTAATAAAAACTTAGTGGATGAATGAAAAATCAAAAATGTGCTGAAATACACCTTAGAGCTTGTCTTTGTCATTTGTCTTACTGTTACAGTCTTGATAAATGCTGATTAATAGTCTTCTGAACTTTTCTCTGTCCCTTTTTTTTTTTTTTTTTTTTTTTTTTTTTTTTTTTTCTCTCTGCCATGTTTTCACTACCTTTAGCGCTTCAGCATGGAAGGGATCTCAAATGTCATACAGAATGGCTTCCGCCACACGTTTGGAAACTCGGGTGGAGAGAAACAGGTGCTGGGCTATCCTCTATTTCCTTATTCTTTGCCTGCACTTTTGGTAGGAGCAGAGATCTTGAAAATTGCCAGTAGTTGAAGATGAAAGCCAAGACAGAGGAAATAGGGTAAAAACGTTGGCATCGTAGTCTTTCCCTGCCTCAGGACTCTGATCAGCCAACAGTCTCTCCTTTCCTCAACAGTTTGAGACAGTTCAGTCCTGATGCACTGAAATATTAACCCATATTTGTTACACCAGACAAAAAGTCTGTTTTGGCATAACACGTATTTCAGATTTATTGCATGTCTGTAAAATTCTAATATCCAGTAAAAGAATATATACCAAGTTAGAAACACCATTTCAGCCTTAAGCATTAAGGACTTTGGTAACGTCTACAATGGAATAAAAATTGGTTTTTTCTTCTAATGTTCAGAGTTGGTATGTTTAAAAACAGAGTAACATCTGCAAAATGCACAAACTATATTGTATGTCCTTTTGCCATTGAAAACTGCATGATGTTAAAAGCAGCATGCTTTTCACTGCATGATGTTAAATGTATGCAATGCAGATTACTGATATAAAAGCACATAAGCCAAAGGCAAATTTTCAATGACTATTTCAATGTTGAAGTGTACAGCACAGCAACCCAGCTTCAGTGGGCATCACTGTAGATGTTACATACACCTAAATACTAAGATTTTTATTATTTATTCCGTAATAATACTTAACTATATTACAAAACCATAACATTTTTGTATTTAGCACAAGTTATGAAATGCTGATATTTTGCGTTATTTAATGCATACCCTACTTGTTACAGTTTGTGTAATTGTGTAAGAGGGGTAAGTGAGATTTTTTTTTTTTTTTTTTCTTCTTCATGAGAAGTCCAAAGTCCATTCAGGCAACAAACTGACCAGTAGCTTAGGAGTTGTGGCTGATTAAGCCTTTGTCTGGAAGGCTGGCGTATCTTGCAGATAGGTTCAGGAGGTTAGACAGCTCTAAAGTCATTCCTGAATCATGAGATTAAATCATGGATTTAACCTCTTTCTCTAGCAAGGTGTATATATATAAGAGATCATGAATGCATACATAGATGGAGCTATTTATCATCTGCTTTGAGTATCTTGAACACATGCATAGGACTAACCCAATAGAATTTTTGTCACTTTACATTATCTCAATTCTGGTCACGTTATAGCTGTGCTGGTTTTATTTTTATTTTTTGCTATTATTGCTGTCTTTACCATTACTAATAAAGATACAGGTGAAGAGCAGAATTTTAGCTATTTAAATATAATATATTTTCCTAAAGTGAACATATGCAGCTGTGCTAGTCCCTCTCTTGATTCTCAGACTTCCTCACCTTTTTCTCTTTGACTGCCTCCTAACTTTCTAAGCATAAGTATCTTACTCATTTATTTACAATGTCACTAATGGGTTAACACTTCCAGTTAACTTACTAATAATGTTCATCACAATGATTGTGCTTTTCCCCTGATTTATCTTATACTATAGCCTTGTTAGCTGGGATATATTTTGTTTTCATTTCCCTCATCCTAAAGCCAATCATGGAAATTAACAAGAGCTTAAAATGAAAAACAGTGGAGAATGGTAGGAAAGTGTGATACTAGCTCTTCCCTGATTTAGTCCTGGAAGCCCATTTTTATTATGGCATTTGTTTAAAGTCTGTTAATTGAGAGAGCTTTTTCTGTAAATGCTTTCTAGGTAATGCTATGAAACTTTGCCTGCAGCTCCTGTGCTTGTAATACCTACCGTTTTTTCACTTGTTTGTTTTTCCTTTGTCATTTTACCAAACTGCAGCCCTGCTTTTAAAATGCTGGTGTCTTTTTCTTACTGCAGCAAATTAGAAAGAAGAAAAAGTATTATCATATGCCCAATAATGGCTGAGTTTAATCTAATTCTGTTTAGTGCAGATCTCAGAACATTTGAGTGGTTTTTCAGGGTTTTCATTATAAACTCAAGTTCAGGTGTTTTCTGCCAGCTGGGAGGAGTTATCCGGAGTTGTGTTGAATGAAAAACATAAGGACAGACAATTTCTTGTACACCTTACAAGGTAGAAGTTCCTACCCATTCAATCACAGCGTAAAGCTCCTGACACGTTCAGTTATTTCAGAGCTCTCTTCAGTCATTTTGCCACCTTTAGTATTTTCTGGGTAGTACTACTCTGACAGGTAGGCAGGTAAGGCAGGTACTTTCCTTTTTAAAAACTTTAATATTTTCTTCTTTTTGTTTTTGAGACCTGAGAAAAAATGACTTAGAATTTTTCAGCGTCTTTACCAATGGTAGAGTTTAAAGAGAAACTTCCAGTGAGAACCACCAGTTCCCATCTGATAGTGCAGTTGGAGAAGGAAAAAAATACTGCATAAAAAGCATCAAAATGTTGGCAGTTCTTTCTGTGATCATATCTCCAGAAGGAATTTCAGGCTAGTCATCTTCATTTCATTTTTTAGGCATTTTGAACATTTTTTTATGTGTGGTTACGGATTACAGTGGGGATTGCTGCTTATCATATTGTCAAATCTGTGTCAAAAATGTACAGGTCACAGTAGATTTAACACTTGGGCATGTCAGTAAGCTATACTTGAGACATTGTTTTTTCCTTTTCAAAATATGTCATCCTTCACACAGCAATTCAATGAATGGATTTTAATAGTGCTGTCATAAAGACAGCAGGAAAGTACTGGTGAGAAAAACAAGGTGATTTGGGGAAAATAGGAAGCAAATTATGTAATCATTGATTTCTTCATTGTAAAGGAAAATTGGTAGGTAGAGTTTACAGGGGAAGGAGAACGGGCTGTGTATTTGGTCCAGTGAAACATGTTGCAGTAATTTGCTGTGTAGGTAAAGGGTAGAACACTGCTTTATTCTGAAGGCTGGAAATGACAGCCTGAGATCTGATTTCTGAGTTGATGTATCTACTTTCATCTCTGTCGTATGCAGATTTAACAGCCTGATATTTAGCTATTGATTTTCTTACTTTTAGGAATAATGCAGGTCTCTAATGATACCTGTTTACATCTGATGGAATAAAAACTGAAAATTGTCTCTTGGATGGTTACTTTGGAAACATTGCATACTTTCCTCTGTTGTGCAAGGTGGATGTGAGAAAATGCTAAAGTAGTAGGGAAGGAGTAAAGTGCTCTGTGTTTGCATGAAGTTTTTGGTGAGGTGTCAGCACAGCCCATACAGTGTTACACAGGAGTGAGTCTGTCCAGCTTCTAGGCAAAGGATATGCTTGGACATGAGGTGCCTGATCTCACTGTAAAAATAGCAATGGTTGTAGCTGGGTTTGGCAACATAAACGGTCCTTCTGCAAAGTAAACCTCTTCTCCAAAGTCCGAGTTACATTCGACTCTTGCTGAAGTGCTGCTGCTGCTACAGGAGACCTGGTATACAATGTATTTTGTCACTGTTACATGGAGAATCACATCTCTCAAACTGAATGAAATTAAAGCTTGTTATATCCACTATGATGTATCTGTTAACCCAGAAAAAGCTTCCAATTAAATTCTTAAAAATTGATCTGAGGGAGATTTCAGGAAGCTTTTTCATTAGGAAAAATTCCAGTGCTTTCACTACTCTTAAAATGCAGACCTCTTCAAGAATATACATTCATATAGGCTACATAGTAGGATGTATTCTAAATTCAGTTAATAAAAGTCTTAGAGCAACAGGGTTACTTCAAGGATTTCAAAGGAAGTCTTGATTGTACTCCAGATACAAAATTCCTGAAAAAAATATGAATTATATTTGTTGAAAAGCTGATGAGAATGAAAGATTTCAATAAAGAGTAAACAGAAGAAATGTGGAGTTGGGTTAATATTATCTGCTAACATACTTTACTAGTAAAACTGAGAGTTGAAATAAAAATCCAAATTACAGGCTCTCGTGTTTAATTAGGCTTGCTCTATTCCTTTTGGTTGGAAGTATATAAGGTCTGAAGGTGAAAAGTGTCTGTTCATTTTCACCTAACTGTAGTGTAGACTATTTTACTTTGTGCAGAGGACAGATCAACCTCAGAGCTGGGAACGTTCAAGATCCTGGGAGTGTTTCATGTACTTAGATTTAAACGGTCACTGGGAAAATCCCTTGGCTCTTCTGAGACTATTCAAACACAGCATATGCTGAGTTTGAAGAGTTTTTCAAATACTTGTTAACACACTTGAACAAACTTGAACACCTTATTTCATGTATCCCCTGCAGCCTCCATCAGTTGTGCTCTGGAATCCTTTAAAAAGCTGATGGAAAGCTGATGGCTATCAGTTTTGCAAGTGATTTGAAGGCAACATAAATATTTACCTGGAAATATTTATTTTTGTTTTAATTGTTTTTAAATGTAGTTACTGGGAAGAACTACTTTCTGATTTTTGATATGACTGGTGTTACTTGCTTATATTATACAATGGTTTGTGAAAATTATCCATCTGCATTTTGTAGTGTTGTTTGAGGGGAAGGGCTGAGGTAGTTGTTCTTCCAGCTTTTGTTTCAATGTAAGAAGTGCTTTAAATATATGAAGGACATGGGGTTGACTTCTTGAAAGCAGAGAGGAGAGATGTTTGCTATTATGTTTCACTATTGCTGTGCTCTAGGTTCAGAGGAAGAAACCCAGTGGATATTATATACAGCTTTTTTGTTTGTTGGATTTTTTTTTTTTTTTTTGCTTGTTTAGTGTTTAGCTGCAGGGGTTTTAAAGCGATGTTTATGTAATTTGGAAAAAAAAGTTTGGCTTCTGTGATAATAGCTTTGGGGTATGAGAGGTAGAATCATTTGTGAAATATGATCTTTTGAAAAGCTTTTATTTGCGGCTAGCAATTTTAATAGCTACAGCATTCACAAAAGTCAAGTAACAGAAATAGCATTAAAGGACTTTCAAGTAACTCTGTTTTTCATTTGATAGTATTTAACGACCGTCATTCCATATGAGAAGAAGAATGGACCCCCATCTGTTGAAGATCTTCAAACATTAACCAAAAGTGAGCATATGAAATTCCCCTCACTGATGTTATCTTCCTTTTATTTCGAACCGTGGTTACTTCAACCAGTGAATCAGTTATTTCTTTCCCTCTCTCCCTATGGCATTTATGTAAATTTGCATGATTTTTAACCATGCATTTTGGCCAGTTTTTCCTCATCTTCTGAGGTCTTCTGAGCCTTCATAGAATATTGCTTTTCTAGCAATTTTCTGAAACCCTGAAGGCTTAAAAACTTGCATGTATCAGAAAGGAAAGGTTTGCGTATTATTTCCACAGATGGAGCCTTATGGAAATACTTCACCATATGTCATGGAATTAACAGTGATGTCTTTCTGCTACCATATAGAATCTGAAATACCCCTTTTTGTTTCAACTTGCTGAGGTTACTGTAGTGAATTTTAAAGAAAAATTTGAATGCTGGAACACTTACGATTAATAGTTTAATTGTAATTGATTGCCTTCAAGATAGCCTGCTACTCTCTGTTGGTGATTTGAGGGGGGAGTGAAGATTGGTTAATAAACGTTAGTAATTAGGAAGTGTAAACCAAGCCTGAGTTAACAGTGTTCTAAGTAGACCTCTCTTCCCATCTTTTTTAGGCCATATTCTCAAATTTAATTATCAGTTCTAAATCATCTGTGTTTTACTCTAATTTAAATGAAAATTAAGTTTGTTTCTTTAAATATATATATATATATATATATATATATATTATTGAAATGATGAAATGCAGCAGACCTTCTCTGGGAATCAATGGCATCTACTTCATTTAAAGTTTATAGGAACAGTTTAAAAACAGATGGTAAAATGTCCTGATATATTTGATAGAAGCACAGGATGGTTTGGGTTGGAAAGGACTAGGATCAGCTAGTCCAACCACCTGTCTGTAGGCAGGGACTTATTTCACAAAGTCAGGTTGCCCAAAGGTTGAGCATATCACACTGCAGGGCTTTGAATCTAATGACTTCTCAAGCTACTTTTCAGCTGCATAGGTGGATGAAGAATAGTGAGAAACTGGTTGTTCATTTCCTGGAAAGAGAGAATAAATATTGGAAAGCGTTGTCCAAAGCTTTGTCTTATTCTGTAGTTATAAACAATCATGTTTTGCTTCATCATAAAAGTTGGAATAAAACACTCGTTATATTTGGAGTTCAGTCTCACACGAAGAATTTGGAGCTTATGAAATTCTGCTATTCAGGATAATTCTGTGCTCTGGTTCTTTCAATCGTGTGAAGAGCACTTAAAGAATTGTCATTGTTTTTGATTATGGAGTAGCAGACAAGCTTAGAAGTGTCAAGTTGCTTAATTTTGTGCCGTTTTAATTTTTAAATTTTGTACCATAAGCCAGCAGTAAAAAAAATTCCTGACATTCTTACATACTTATATACTACGTAGAGATGTAGTACATAAAAATTGAATCTTCTAATTGAATACAGTGATTGGTATTAAACTTAAATGAGAGAAATTACTGAATGGCTGAGGTTGGAGGAGAGCTCGGGACCCCCTGCTCAAGCAGGGCCACCTACAGCAGGTTGCCTAGAACCACATCCAGGTGGCTTTTGAAGATCCCCAAAGAGGGAGACCCTGCAACCTCCCTGGGCAACCCATGCCATTGCTCTGTTACTGGCACAGTAGAGAAGCATTTCCTGGCATTTAGGTGGCACTTCCTGTGCTCCATTGTGTGCCCATTGCCTCTTGTCCTGTCCGTGGGCACCACTGAAAAGAGCCCAGCTGCATCCAATTTGCATGCTCCCTTCAGGGTTTTAAATACACTGATGAGATCCTTCCCTGAGCCTTCAAACCTGTAACAGGCAGCTAAATTTCTGTTGTCTACCAGGAAGCTGTTTAGTGTAGTCTTTAAGAGTCTCTTGATGCCTAAATATCTGAGGGCTACTTAAGTCTTCAGCGTAGTCTTTGCAGTAATTTTCTGAAAGTTACTGTTTGTAGCTAATAAGCAGCTATTGGAGAAAGTATTTGTAAACTTTGAGTGGGCAAGAGCTTTAAAAGCTTCAGAATAAGAATACTTTGAAGGTATTGGGAATTCTCTGAGATAAATGCAGCATCCTTTTTGGTAAAAAAGAACCCAATGTCTTCTAAACATTTTTATTACTTAACTAAGACAGTGTTTGTTTGCAGTGCACATCTACTAAATTCCTGGAAAAAAAGAACAGCTCTAAAAAGTAGGCAAAGCCATGAGTCACTCTAACACATATAGCCCTAAATATTCTGATTTTCCTCATGTTACGCAGATACAACCTTGGGCAGGAAGCTCACATTCAGAATTAGTTTCTTTTAAGTCTTTGAAAAGATCAGGAAAGGTCTGTGGAACAAACTCCTCGTCATCTAGGAGAGTATTTGTGTAATCTGCTTCAGATATCTAACTCAGCTGCAATTCAGAGTGAAAGCTTAGAAAACAGTTTCCTTCTTGCTATTTTGGAGGAGATGAGGGTTTTAAGAAGGCAGCTTAGGCTAAACATACTAGATACCTAACTACATGTGAGTATTATATGACTTAGCACAAATATACACCTGTCATAAAACTTGTTCCTTCTTTTCATCCTTTAGATTATCATTCCAACAGGTTCTCTTTGAGATTTGATTCTTTGTGGAACATTTTGATTAGAGACTGTGCCCTTCCCTGTGATTTACTACAAACACTTTTATTTCTTCAGAAATACACAAGGATGTATAATTTAAATTTGTTATCAATCTCAAAAATCTTCAAATTCAGTCTTATTTATGATTTTTCAAGGTTTCAGCTGTTAATGTTCACTGTTTTGGAGGGGGAGCATTTTCAGCCAGTCATTTACAGCAGTGTTTCTCCAGAATAATGGCATTACTGCATGATTCCAGGTGAAGAATAAAAGGAGAAATTAAGTAACGAAGCATGCTTTTTTAACCTAAGATCTCCAGCCCTCCAGTATTGTTAGTATATTTCGGTTTTGAATATGGTGATTTTATTTAGGCAACATTTTTCATGGGGGTGTGCTTTTTTGTTGTTATGACTGATGACATTGTAATTAATTAACCATGTAAAATGGGTCTCTAGTATTCATTTATTGTGGAGTTCAGTGAGAATTACACAAGTGAAAGGTGGAGGGTTTTCTTCCTAGTGTAATATGTAATACCTGTTAGAGTAGTAGAAACATCTTCACTGTTTTTTTGAGGAGTGTTGTCTTTAATTTATGACTAAATATCTGAAATGTTCTTTGTTTGTTTTATTTTCATTCTTCAGTCCTTCATGCCATGAAAGAGGATAGTGAGAAAGTGCCAGGCTTGTTAACAGACTATATTTTAAAGGGTGAGTACGCTTCCTAGCAAAGTTTTTTTTTTTTTTTTTTTTTTTTTTTTTTTTAAAAATGAACTTACTCAACATACAAGGTGCAGTTGAAAAGAACAGTTGTGCAGCAATCGTGAATTATGTTGCTCCTTTATCACACAAGGCTCTCATTATGTCAGGGGCTGGTGAGTTCATAAATAAAAAGTGTTTCTTTTGTTCATGATAATACAGTATAGCAAAGCATGTGATGTATGTTCAATAGCTGAATGACATCAGCAAGAGCAGAGTAGTATGGCTTAGAAACTTAAATGGGTGTAGTTAAAAACCTGTGTGATACAGAATGTGAACTCAAACTATGTATCATAATGCATTTGCTAAATTAAGTGCTTATACCTTTGTTTAAAAAAGTGTTACCTTCTGATCAATATTATTTTATTTCTTACAGTTATGTGTTTATACTTCTTCACCTTTTATTTAACGTTTATTTAAAGTTTGTGTAGTAATGGATTATTTTACAGCCTCCATTGCATTGTTTTTATTAACGGAATACCAGACATTGAAAATCATTGCTTGCTTTAGCTCTAAGGAGTTGTTCCAGGTAGTTTCCAGGTCGTTAAATGCTTTTCTGAGATTTTTTGCCAAGATCTTAAAAATGTTTACGTTCTTATTTAATCATTGGCATGTATGTGGTCCCATCTTCTTTAGTGTTTAAATATGCATCAAACTCCCAAGATCTAAACAAACAGCTGTACTGAAGGAATGATGGATGCCATTTTATTTGCCACCCAAGCATATATAATGTTTTACTTCAAGTTCATACATTGCAAAGTTTTTCTTCTCTTTTGGTGTCATGCTTTCCAAGTCTTGCTATTTTTTTCAAATATAAAAATTTGACTTGATTTCTCCCGTGTGTCTTTTAAAAGGTTTTTCTATTTCTTACAAAGATGGTAACCACACATCTCAAAGAGATTTGAAAATACTTTCAGGTTAAAGTTATGGATGAAATTTAGTGTGCAGTTGCTTCAGAAAAACTGGAAGGGGAGCCACACAGTATTCTAGAAGCTTCCACAGACTTTGTGTTGAAAAAGGCTCATTACTAATTTCTGTGTAGCATTGCAGAACTACCACATATGGAAAGAACGCTGAGGTCCTTTCAGTTGATTCCTTTGATTTCTCCGTTGTTTACTGAGCCTTTCTAAAAATCTTTCTTGTGTTAGACACGTATTTGCTTATGAGCTGAGCGCCTCTTAGGCTGAAGATTTTTTTTTAACAGTGATGGCACTAAGCTTTAGTTCTGTGAGGCAGAATTTTTGACCCAAGATGATGACCCATTGGCAGTAATTAAAGCTGTTTGCTTTTCATCATAATACATCTGGTAGAAACTGAATGGATAGTGTTCATTACAGCATCTCCTCTTTTTAAAGAATAGCTGTCTAGAAAAGCTTTTTAACTACTTGGATACTGAGAAGGAAATGGATGCCTTGGGAAACAGGAATCTTCTGCATAGAAGACTTGTAAAAACAGATTAGCTGGACATAGGGCAGGATGATCTAAGAAGCTTGATGCTGAGGTTCATTCCTACTTCTGCATGCTTGTGACTTCAAAGTCATCAGGAGTGTCGTACCAGCTAGTTGCACCAAAAACAAAAAATATCATGCTCACATTAAATGTGTTGGATCAAACAGGTCTTTGTATACTTTCAAGGAAACATTGTTATCTCTAAATTGTAGAACACAAACGACAGGAGTTTGAAGAGTAATCTCATGCTCACATTACTCATACTGAAAGGAGGAGATGATTTCCCCTCGGCTACCATGATTACTGAATTATAAGTAATCAGGAGCTAAGGCTTTCTCACTCTTCTGGGGGTCTGGTTGCAGAGTGGCCAGCAGAGCTACGCAGCACAGAACCTTTCTTTCTGTGACTGTAGCCTTAACTGAGCTTTGTATTGCTATGTTTAGATTGTTAAATATTTCTAGTTCACCTGGCAGCATTGTATTATGATGTAGATGTATCCTGTAGAACTGGCAAAATCTTATAACTTCAGAAATAATTGGGATCTGTTTCTCTTCTTTTTCTGCTGCTAATGCTTCTGGCCTGAAGCCTCACTGAGACTTCATACATGGAAGAGTACTTCCAGACACCTGCCTTTTGTCCAAAAGTTATGTTTAGAGCTTATTAAAGGGAGATCAGATATTCTAAATAATCATTTGAAAGAACTTTCAGCTCAGCTTTTGTATCTGAAATTCCAGCCTATCCCCGGAATTTAAAGATAAAAGGAGTGACCTGCTTTTTCAAGAGTCTGTTTCCTTCACTGGAAGGATTAAAAATTTATTAGGCAAGGTGAAAATGATTATAAGGATTTAGGGGTTTAAACTTGTTTTCCAAAAGAAATTGGAGGATAACAAGTTCTGGACCCAGTAATCGCCTGTATGGTGTAGTGATAATTATATCCATTTTGCCTTTGTTTACTCTGTGAGCCAGCTATTGTCTTACACTGAATGGATTTCATCTCTTTTTATTAAGTTTTAATCAAGAAATGAATTTTTGAAGCTTGTGAGTTATATCACCAAAGATGTGTAGTTAAAATCTGTTAACTTTTTTTTTTAATTTGAGGATTATTTTCCCCAATCTTCCAACAAAAAGCAGGCAGTAAATTATATGTGACAATAGGAATTGTGTAGCTTTATGGGAAATTTAGAGTGGAATTTGTCTGCATAGTTATGAGCTTTCCAGCTCTATATTACATTTTACTCAGCAAATAAATATTTTAAAGACCCTTAATGATATTCCTAAAGCGGCACTCTTAATTTATTTTGTTTCTTAAAAAAAAATTAGAACATGCTAGTTTTACGTGGGTGTTGTATCTGTCTGCAGAAATAATAATAAACACCCAGATATTGTCAGTTACCACTGAAAAGTTACTTTGATTGTTTAGAATCAAGAGCTGAAGAACAAGTATCAGCGAAAAAGTGATTCTAACAATTTCTGTAGTATTGTTGGCATAATATAATGGGACTAATAAAAGAAGAATGCTGTGAACCTGGAAGGTGAATGGAATCATAAGATCGAGCTGTAAGTGTTAATTTTACAAGGAATCTTGTAAAGATTTGTGCTGCTGTTCTGATATAAATTTGCTTCAATTTCTTTTTGCTTCTTTTTTCATAATTTCTTAAGCGTTCTATAGAAGTGTTATCTTGAATATTTTGAACTAAATGTAAAAATAATTATAAAGTTTGTGAAAGACTAAATTTGCATCATGTAGGAGGACACACCAACCCCACCATATGTGTCATCTAATGCTTTTTATCTTCATTTAATGATGATTGAGTAACTTTGTTTTGGCAAGGCATTTTGGTCAAGAGCTGGGGCATGGGCTTGCAAACTGAAAGAGAGATCTGCAACTAGATCTGCTCTTGACTTTCCGTGTTACCGTGGATTTTTTTCTTTTTCATAACTTGAGATATGCAAAAGTGGCACCTCATGCATCTGAAACACTGGAAGGAGAAATACGCAGAACATTGGCTGTGCAAATGAGGTATAACAAAGAAAAGAAAAAAGCCAACGCAACTCAGATCTCTTTATGCTGAGGCATTACCCTTTTTATGTTAGGAAGGAAGAAAACTTCATATGCATTTCTGAACAGGTTAACTAGTTCTCAAATGATTTCAGGTGTCTGCTTTTTTATTTTTTTTTTTTATTTTTTAAGCATATTTTCCCAATTTCTGCTGCCCCCTTGTGTTCCCCAAAATGTTAAAAATAAATATATTTATATGTATGTATTCCACTTAATTTTGTCCTTATATGTAAGTCCCTTTTTTCCAGTGATCAATTAGCTCTCCCCTGGATCTATTCCATACGGAGTACCTCTTCAGAGGTACGTTTCTGAAAGCTGGCCAATGTACACATTCAGTGTAGAATAGTGATTTGCTTTGCTTTGCAAGTATGTAGTAGTTCTCCCAACAGTGTGTTGTTCATACTACATTTTACAGATTTAGAATGGAAATAGATGTTAATGTGGAATTGATCAGCAATTGTAATTGTCCTTGCATTTTTCTGAATATGATTCCTTTAATACATTAATATTATTACTATATTTTATCACTAGGGATTGTGAAGTAGAAACTGAGATTTGAAAGAGGGTGGGGGTGCATTTGCTGACAATGAAGTCAAACCAGCACTGTTCAATTCTTGATCTTAGAAAGCTTGCTTTCAGATTGAAGCTGGCAGCTTAGATAGCTGACTGCATTTAAATGTTGATTATCCTCGTCTTTCGACTGATCTTTTTTGATAGTTTAGCAAATGCAATGTGCTTTGAAAACATTGCATCTGTTTCTATTAAAAGGCCTATGCAAGCAAACTTACTTGTGCACAAATTAACTGTAGAATGGGGAGCACAGATGGAGATATTCTTGTCATATCTTGTAGTTGCATTGTTGTTTTTTTTAGGAGTCGCAATAAGAATGTGCTAGCTCCTTACATGAAAGAATGTTTTTATTGACTATATCCATTGATTTTCTTTTTTTTCCAGAAGCTTTTGGTCTTCTTACCTATATAGTGTAATCCCTTTGTTTGTTAAGATTTATCTGTCAAGAACAATAATGCAACAAATAGTAACATTATTGCCACTATTATTATACTCCTCGGGCCACTATTATTATACTCCTCGGAGTATCCAAGTTCAGGTTGTTTTCTGAAGAAAATTCCTTAATGCAGTTGTGTTGTATGTCTCTTTGGCTTCATGATTAATATTTGCCAATTTCATCCTCATGTGACAAGGAGAAGGGATGCAGGAATAAATAAAAAATTCATTTCACAAGTATACTTTATGGAATTGCATATATGTAAAAGAAAGACCGAAATCACTGTTTCTACTGGGCTAAAGGCTACTGGCATTTCAAATCCAACATCCAGCTGGCCACTTAGCTTTTAAGTATTTGCATACCAGTAAGTATACACACAGTAGCTCCTATCGATCTGGGGGGCATGATGAGAAGAACGAACAATATGGGGATAACCTGCTGGGGTTCACAACAGATTTAAAATAGAAGCTGAAGAAGGCATAGTGGGAATGGGAATTAGCTAATTTTATTTTTACGGAGGTAAGGAGGGATATCTGAGGAAATCTGCAGAAAGCCACAGTACCTAAATTGAACTAAAGAAGCAGATCAATACATATCATATACATGATCAAAATTTTAGGGATAAGTTGTCTGGTATCACGTCTAGACATATTATTTCAGGATTATTAGTTTTCACTTCATTTTTCAACATTTGCAGCTTTAACTTAATAAAGTGGGATTATGTGGGGATAGAACTTGTTACCAGTACAGTACACAAACTGTGAATAAATCATTCACTGTATCCCTGCAAAGTTGTTTTTCCTCGATTCAAGTGGAAATGTGAAGTGTAAATAACTGTAACAGTCTTAAAGCATAATTAGTGTGTGTGTGTGTATATATATGTATGCACATACCGATAGCTAAAATAAATGCTTTTGAAATCAGATGTATCTTGACAGTAAACTGCTTTAAGATAGATCTATTACTAAGCTCTGTGTTCTTGTCCAGTTGTCCTTAATTGCAATGTAAAAATATAGTGCTAAAAAAAAATATGCTATATGTTGCCAGTGAATAACATAAATGAAATGTGTAATATTATTTTCTGTTAGGTTTTTCTTCTGAATGTAGATGTCTTGAAAGTAGAATCAGTTTTCATCTTGCAGCTTGTTTTCCTATTACTTGTCTGATCTTTTAGGCTTCTAGTAAGGGCAAAACAAACAAGCAAACAAACATAAAGGTTTATTGTTTTAAATTAATAAAACAAGAACTTAACCCTTGCTCTATTCATAAAGTACTCAAGTATGTCATATAACAGGAATATTTATTTTCTTGTTTTTGAAGTTTCTGTTTGTTACACCTGACTTCTTTATTTGCTTTTGTGTTGTGCTAGCATTGGTTTGAAAGCTGGATTGCTCTGAGGTTTGTCATGTATGTGAAACAGGAATGAGAAGCACATGAAGGACATGTCTTGTCTTCCCACTGTGTGTGATTCAAGTACACGCACCAGATTTAGAAACTAGAGTTAGAATCCCAAATTGTCAGTGCATATTTTAAAACATAAATGCATGTGTCACCTTGTATTTAATGTTCCATTCTCTAATAGGATGCCACAAAAAGCACTGTTTAAGACATGACCTTTAGTTAACTCATTTCTGGATAATATTAGTTAAAATAGTGGGTTGTGTCATTTAATTCCCTTCTAAGAAGAAGATGGTATCTTAATTGTGAATTTCAACTAATTTCTAGATTTTATTGTGTTACTGGTAGGGTAGGATTCAACACTTAATTGTTTTTAGTATAAGCAATATACTTCTTTTACAGAGTAACTTCACTGATATTTACCCCAATGTATTTGTGGTCTTTTGCAGTTCTGTGTCCTACATGAAGAGGGCTGCCTTTCAGAATTAACCGTGCTCCTTTCTATGATGAGAAGCTTTCCATGGATATAACTCATAGTTTTTGTTTTGTTTTGTTTTTCCATTTGGTACTATACCTAAACCAGTAGGCATTTACCTCCTCTGTGTGTGTGTGGATTTTCTGATCCTGCAGTACATCCTCTGGGCATGACAACTCATCCATTTTAACTTAATAGTGCAATGAACTGGAGCAGGGAACAAACACTGTACAGTTTTACTCACATTGTTCTGGCTTTTTAAAGTCTATTTTTACATTGTATAGCATGTGGTAAATCCTCCTGCACATTTTGTTGTTGGAAGGAAAAGAAAACTTTGAATAATGTAAATAAAATATAAGACTAGTTTTAAGGAATTAATATTTAAAACCATCCTCAGTTCCTATGGCAAAAATGATCGCAGTCCAAACCTGAAAAAAAGATTCAGATGTGTTCTTCAGGAAGCACTCCAGAACAGTGTTGGTGGAAGTTCATTTTTGACACTTCTTTTTAAACAGTAACTTAAATTGAAGTATGCACCATTATTGCTCTCATACTGAACTTATGAACAGCATTCTTTAATGATTTGGCATAAGTAATTGTATCATTGTTACCTAACAAAAACATCAGTGTAATGTAATATGTCATATTTAATTGTTTTTATTTTATTAATGTTCATGTGGCTCAGATATTCTCCCATATTGCTGCTATTATTTTACTGTTTTTAATAGGTGTTTGATCTTAATGAATATGCTTCAATATATAAACATTTTGAAAGGCTGTATCTTTTTAAAAATACATGTACAGTTTGGAGGAAAAAAAAAAAACAAAAAAAAACTTGCACCTGGATTCCAAGTTAGTATTATCTTGAGACTTGGTCATTGTGTATCTTCAAACTTTACTGCAAATTGTATGCACTGTCTCCTCTATGATGATGTATCTGCGTTCAAACAGATGGGAATGTATTTTGCAAATCCTGTAAAAGAAACATACCCCGGAATCTCAATATTAAATATTTGTCACAAATCCATTTTGCCAGTCTTAAAGATTAGATTGAAATATAAGGACTACTACTGGAAAAAAAAAAAAAAAAAAAAAAAAAGAGCTATTTTCTAGTCTGAATTCCTATTAATTCTATACCAGATTTTAGTACTGTATATGTGAAAACACTGGCAGGTAAGATTATAAAGAGATAAATGTCTTTTCTTCAAACAGTTGTTTAAAATCATCGTTTGTCTTTCTTTAAGCTGATTCATTTTGGTCAGTAAAACACAGCCAGTTTGTAAATAGTTTCATAATGCTTTGTTTTTTTTCCTAAAAATCTTGGCATTTTTCTTTTGTCCCTCTTTCTGTTACCAAATTATCAGATCTTAAAATTTTCATCCTCCCTCCATCTCCTCTTCCTTGATGGCCATCTTGCCAGCCTAATCGGCAATAATGGGTCTTCTACGTAAGTGTGTCATACATGAGGAACGTTTTATCGTTCCTTCATTCTCTTTCCTTAGTGGTTTCTGTAGCAAGAAAGAAGCCATTTATTTCTGTAGCTCATGTGTTAGAAGCTCATTATGGCATGTTTTTATACAGAAATGCTTGCTTTTTACTATCAATACCTGAAAATTGACTAAGGGAGATGACCCTATTTTTTTCACCTTTTTTTAAAATGGTGTGTATGTTATGAAACACATTTTGTCTCCAAATGAGATATTGTCAGAGATTTTTTTTAATGTGCTTCTGAGGCCTGAAGCATCTTTAAATGGAATGAGGGGGAAAAAAATAATTGCAAAAAGTATGGACAAATTTTGTGGTGTTAGTTGCAGCGAGACACATTTTGTGATTTAGTCACAAAATACATAATAAAACTTGAAAGAAAACTAAATGCTAAAAACCAACACCAGCTTCAGTGCGCCAAACATCTGCTTGGGTATATTACGTCATTCATCAGACTTACAATCTGAACAGGTACTTTTTATGAAAAAGACCCATTTTCCTTGTATATAAAATCTTGGCATTAAACAACAGTTGCCAAAGCCATGTTTTACATGGCAAATATTTTATATATACATATATATATATATATCTATATAAAATTAAATCTCAACACATAAGAGTAAAAAGAACCGAGCAAGCCTGCTTTTCTGCTGAGTGCTATGTACTTCAGATTCTCTGTAATGCATACTTTTTTGAGATCCTCTGTTGAATCTTGCATTCTTTCAGTGAGCTGGATGACTTCATTCCTTTTAGTTTGTGTGTGATAGCTGGAAGATGGTCACACAAGAGTATTTGCTGGCAAATACCTGAGATTTGGAAAAAATGCATTTGTACCGAAGTGTGTTCAATTTTTAATATGAAGAGTCCTAGAAGCAATGTTTGCTCAACATCAGTGAATTATAAGTTACTTAAAGATAGGTATTTGTATAATTTAATAGCCTTTTTTAAATCCAACCTTTTTCATTTTTCTTTTAGCAATTCAGCTATTGCATTTGATAAGATCATTTGCTTACTGATAGAATGAAATTTTGAGTGAAGGGCTACCTGGCAAGCATGTCAAAGGTAGTGAAGAATCCTTAAGTATGTTTTCTTGACTAAGGAAAGGAACTTGACAATACTGGTTCCTTTATAGTAGAAGATAAGGACCTAGCTGGTATAGGAAACTGGTGGTAAAGAATATCTGCTGTTGACCATGCCAGGTAATTGTATCCTTAATTTTGGATTGGTCATTTTATAGCAGTAGCACACATCTTTCTTGCTTTCAGACCGGATTACCTTGGATATTTTTTCTGCATGCGTGTTGCTTAGAAACTACAGCTAGCGCAGAAAATGGCACTGTGCGTGCTTCCAACAGTGTTGGTAAGTGTGTTGATACTTCTGCACAGCCCCCTCATTTCCAAAGGGACGTTTTAAGATGTGGGGTTTAATTCCTGAAATTCTTAGGGGTACAGAGTCTTTGCGCTATACAGCCTGGTTCTCAAGCTGTGGCAGTAATGGGCGGTGGAGGTCAGCAGCTTCACTTAAAACAGCATCTACCCAGTTCAGTCAGGAAGGACCTGTAAACAAAGCTTTCTAGTGAAGTACTCTTAGCTCTGATGCACCACAACCTCAATTTATTGACTTGTCCTGTCATTCTATAAAGTGTGTCCTTTATTTTGGGTGATGGGGCTGTATTATAATAAAAACAATCTTTGTGGGCCTGGTTGGTACCATTTTCTCATTTTCATAGCAATATTAATCCTTGATGTTTTCACACTTAACTCCAAGTTATCCCTTGATATGAAGTCACCATAATGTATGAAGAAACCAGAAATTGATCACATAGAAAATGAAATCTCAGTACAACATGGATAATGTGGATCTGGAATCACGTCAGATGAATTTTGCTTCCTGCATCTCTTGGGGGCACAGTGTTGTTTACTTTAAGCCTAAAGTTAAGTTCCAATTGTTATAAAGGAAATCTACCTGTTGTAATACTAAGATAATGCAATTTATTTTCAAGGTGTCTACAATTTTGCAGGTAGCAGTGACTTTTAGGAAGGTTACGTAGGGCATGTCTAATGATGGAGAAGCATTAGTAATGTTCCTTGTGGAGAGTTTCTTATCACTGAAGAATTAGAAGGAATGCTTTGTTTTTTTTGTTGTTATGTTTTTGTTTTGTTTGAGGGAGGTGGGGTCGGGGATGGGGTTTGTGTTTTTTTTAAGTGCTTTGTCCTTGATGGTGAAATGAAGTATATTGTTCCTTTGCTTGCATTCCTTTAACCAAGATCTAATTCAGGACTTCCTTTTGGTTTTATGTATTGATCAGTGACAATTCTATCAGCTGATCAGCATGCAGTCCTAACAATAGTTGGTGAAGAAGCTTTATGAATTGGGAGAATTAGCTACTGAATTTTGTCTGTTTGTTTTTCTTCCCCTTATACTCTTCAGATGTTGAATAGAATCCTCTCATTGCACTAGATGCTAATTGAAACAGACCTCATAGTTATTTTGTTGTTTATTTTAAACCAGTATTTGGGTTTTATGTTAACGTTATGGAATAAAACATGAATTCTAATTTTCCCTAGTCTTGCATGCAAATTTCTAAATTCAAGTATGTATTTCTTGGAAACAGTATGTTATAATTTAACACAACAGGGTGAAAAACTCTGCAAAGGAGGTAAAACATTTAGGTTTTCTTAATTGGGAGTATGTCTGGAGAATGCCCACATTTTTTCAAAAATAGGGAAAACAAATTCTGATCCTGTATACATTTCCCCTGATAGGCAGACATGCACAATTCTAGGGCTTGACAGTAATCTGGGCACTAACCAAGTCAAAGAAAACAATCCAGATTTTCCCAGTGACTGCCTTTTTGACATTCAAGAATATTCCATTGCACAGCTCAAGTAGGCTGGAGTACAGCAAGTCTGTAGGGTGGAATGGTGTTAGTGCTGTTAAAATGTCAGTTCATATTTTTCTCCATAGACAAATCATTGACTGCTCTCAGGGATGTTTCTCCTTTTGTTTGTATTACATTCATAAGAAAAACTGTGTGAAGTAGGCCCCGTGTAGATCATGCTGCTTATCTGTGTGTTTCGGAAACTGGGGCTGGAAGATACCTAAATTAGCATGGAAGTCCTTTAAAACACCTTACAGCTATTTCGTCATCAGAAAACATCTCCACAGTATTACCTACATTCACTTCCTTATAACCTGAGGAATAAGAATTGTCTTTGAGATAAATTTGAGAAAAACAAATGCAGAACCTCTGTCACTTTCAGTTCTAGAAGAAGTTATTGTTGTCTGCCACTGACAGCATGAAAACCATTGAGTATAGAGCTGCTTCCTTCTACGTACATCTGACTGCTGCAGTTGATGTGTGAAGGGAACAGTTCTATCAGCCTGATCTAAACCTCGTTGTCACCAGAACCACTTAAAATTGTGCAATTGCTCCCTCTAATTACATATCTGAGATTAAAGAAGATCCAGCACCAGAAGGCCCTGTGGCACTACAGTTGCCTTTAGCACCCATATTCTCCTTATACAATGCGGTAGTCAGAGCAGTATCAGGAACTCAGGAACTTGAGATAAGAGCACGCCACTCTGGGATAGGCACTTGTTCTCTTGTAAAAACTTCATTCTATGGAAATGAGAAGCAGTCCCCTTCTCACAGCTGAGAGCCTGGGCATCACAGCATGTCAGAAGATAGACATGTTCTTTGCCACTATGAATGTGCCCAGCCAGGACCTTGTGGAGATCAGCTGTGGATGGATAGAAGGTAAGATTAAATCCCCAGTGCTACACACAGCAGTATTCAGAAGATGAAGTGGCAGGACAGACAAAAAGGCATTTTTGTTTGTTTGGGCCTATACCTCTTTTCAGCCTGTATTTCCTGGGCAGGACTAAGTCCCACAGTAGCCTGCTTTCCCTCTCTCACCCATGTTTCTTTCTGCGTGGCCCTTCATGCCCCTTTCCTTGCCTATGCTCCTTCCTATGCCTGCTCGCGCCCCTGTGCCTGAGGCTACCTCAGTGGCTCATGCTTGCTCAGTGCCTCAGTAAGGACAACATGGCAGGTCCACTCAGCTTCCATTGCTCTTCCAAACCTGCCCAGGTGGCTTTTCAGTTATTAACAAGCTGTAAGCCCCTTGTCTTTTAAATATCCTATAGAACATAAGTAGCTAAGACTCATGTCTTTGAAGAAGGGAAAAGCATGAGGGAGCTGGATGTTAGGTAAACTTGATGAATAAGCAAGGAAGGCTCAGACTCAGCGAGCGCGTGTTGGGGTTGCTGGCCCTGAGGACAAGCAAGGCTGAGGTGAGCTGCTAGCTCTGAGGAGAGCTGGCAGAGCAGGTGGGAGGCTGAAGGGAGGACATGTGGTCTGCGCAGCTGCTCAGGCTGTTGAGTACAAAGCACAGAAGAGGGGAAGGGTCTATTGAAGAGAGCAGCATTAAAGAGGCGGTCATGCATGATTCAGAGAGTAGGATTGCGGGTGCTGGGGGACTGAAATTCCTGATTTGTGTTGGAGTAAGTTGGTTGGTTTGTGGAGGCTGTTATCTAGTTCTCAGCTGAGTACAGAGGGACTTGGGTGTTTTTCTGCCTTCTCTGTCGTCACATGCTAAGAGGAAAATAAGTCTGGGCTGCACATGTATATGTGGGCATGGTACTGCCGTGGTCTAGAATGGCTTCTCATCATCTTTGTGCAGACTTCACAGTACAGAGATGACACATGCCATATTAGCCTTCCTAGTGCCTACCTCTGCCTTATGTTTAATGATCTGGCTGAATACCTTTTCCACTGAGGATTTGGGCAGCATGGTAAAGTGGTATTTACTCTGCTGTGAATTGGCACTTGGACTCCCTCAGAACCTGTTATCTTCAGAATGGAAGAGACTCTGGCCTTGCTCTTGGAAGTTGGGGCATTCAGACTGGCATCAAAGGCAGGACTGGTACAGACCTTGGTGCCTGTGAGTTGTTCCTGGTGGTATCTGAGGGCTGTGTTACGAGAGCAGGAGTCCTGCGAAGGTTGCTAAATTGTGCATTGCTTCATGGCTTCTTCAATGCTGCCAAAGTGAACAGTTTGTGAGTAGATAAACTGGGCAGTGGTATTGCAAGCTCCACCAAAATCCTGCTGACAGCTCTCCTGTTGGCCTGAAGCCGAAGGCTTGATCGCTGGTAAGGGCCTGGCAGTGAGATTCTAGGCAACGCAGACCATGCTTGCGTGTGCTGTGCTAGAGCAGCCACAGGTGGTGCTCTGGCAGTCTCTGAGGGATGCCTGCTCCCTCCCCAGAGGGCATAATGGGGCACCAGAGGGCACCGAAGGAAGTTCTCACCCACCCTGATCCTTCTGGGGGAAAGATGGCCCAGTGTGATCCCACCTATGTGCCTCTCAAATCTTCTCTATGGTGAGTGTTGTGTGGCTTAGGCAGGATTCTGTATGCAGACTTGGGACCAGTACTACCGTGTTAGTATTTGATGTAGCCATCTGTTGGCTTTTCCAATTGAAGGCACTACAAGAGTTTCTGTGAGGAACAGGGGATATCCTCCTGTTTATTCTGGAATTGTCTTTCTGGCATGGTTAAGGTTAGAGATGAGATAGCATTAGCAACCTTTCTGGATTAGACCACTGAATGCTGAAGTGCCTCTCAGTTTAAGAAACATGAGCCCCCTGACATCTAATCCTTATTTTCTGCTAAGGAGAGTCACCTCTGCTTGAATTGCTGCAATGGCCCGTGGCTTTCTAAGATTTGAAAACTACCGTTTGCAGGTGACTATCGTTCCTTCTGTGGCATTTAGTAGTAGGAATTGATAACAGATCTTTGTAAAATAACACCCTTAGAAGAGCATTTTCTCTCTGGTGTCGAGCTGAAATGCATGTGCCTGCCACAGGATGGCAGCAAGGGGACACGTTTGAAGCATCCTCTCTCGGTTCTAGGATTACATTCCATGATGAAAGAAAGGCCAAGCTAGATCACTCTGACGATACGACAAATACAGGAAAGCCTTTGTGTATTTTTATCCATTATTAATGAAAATAGTGCTTTACATAATGTATTACAATATGATAATTTGCTACTTAAAACCACTTAGCCACAAAAGCTTGCCCAGGGAGTGAGCTCTGAGAAATATATATAGTTCTTTGTATAGGAGTTCATTTTGGGGAGAAGGGGGATTAAATACTAAGAGTGAAGTATGTAATCTCATTTTAATGCTCCCCAGTAAATACCTATTTCATTCTTACTACCTTTAGACTTGGATTTCCAGTGCCTTAGGATCATTTAAATGATCTCGTCACTACAGTGCAATGCCCTGCCATGATATACCTTGGATTTCCCTAGAATTCAGTGCCTGTAGCCAGTCAGCATATTAAAATTTACATACATTTGCTTATAGCTAGTTTGGTGTCATCTCACCTGTAACAATGCTGTAAATTTTTACATCAAGGATTCTTAAGTTGCTTCTACTGGTCCCTGGTTGATTGTGTGGTCAATGTAATTGATCAGCTGTGATCACAATGACCTGCCCCAGCACTGCACACTGATAGCTCTGTGTTCAGTAAGACTACGTGAAAGCTGAAGGGGATTTATAGCCTTGCACCTCTTGAGGACTTTAGTGAAATGAAACAGGTTTTTGAAAGTCCTACTGTATGTAGGATATATAGTCCTACTATATGTAGGATTTTGATGTACAAAAAGGATGAGCCTTTTTGTTAGAAAATACAATTTTAAAAATGAAAACAAAGTGCAGCGGTGTGACAGGATTTCCAAGCAGCAAGCTCTCCACCCCAGCAGAGACAGCCTTTCCTGCTGCCTCCAGCCAGGGATCTCCATCTCCACCACTGCAGGTGCATGCCCCAGCTTCACAGTGCAGTCTCTTCCAATCCAAATAGGAGGAATTTGGTGTCTCAGAATGCCCTCAGAGCCCTGCACCCCCTTTGCAGATCAGTGCCTGTAACATGCACAGAGGCAGCTGCTCACCCTTTCAGTGCACATGGAAAGATGGGGTGGGGTGCATATCTTTTACTTGAGGAATAAAAGCTTTCAGTTGATGTTTGGGAGAAGAAAAGGAGTATCATTAACACAGTTTTACTAGGTTCTCCTTCCAGCCAGGCTGTTAAAGGGTCATTAATTGGTAGGCTTTTAGAGAAAATCCTCAGCATCCCTGAGCCTCTCTCCTTTTCCAATGACAGAATATGATTGAAAACATTATGAGGAAGCAAATACATTTGATCTCTGGACTAGTATCCAGAAAGATCTCTCTCAAACTCACCATATGTGCCAAGGAGGCTCAGGACATTCGGGTGATGTGTGACCAAGCCCTGAACTTGGCAGGGATCTGCTAGGTTTTCCTGGGCAAATAAAATACCCTTTGTGGAATGCCTTGGCACTCTAATGGTGAAAAGTGCTGTTCAAATCTTAGGCTTTATTTTTCCAGTTTACATCAGTAAAGTGACCTGAGGATCGGCTGACAGCATTTTGAAAGCTCACTTTCTGTGCATCTGCAAACAGGGACGGGCTCTGTTTTCCCTCTCAGCAGACACAGCCCTGGCTGACCTCCTTGGAGGATTATGAACACAAGTGGGCAATGCAGTGCAGCGCCCGACCTCTCGGCTTTGTGTCAGGCTGTGCATTTGCGATGTGAGTAAACTCCTCACCTCCTCTGACCTTGCTTGGCAGCATGTGCCCTCACCCAAATAAGCGGCCTGTTTACTTATACGCCAAGCAAACATCTCTGAGAAGCTGATGCTGCTTCTTTTGAAGTACTGAAGAACTTTGCCATTCATTTGCAAGATCAGGCTGTATTTTTCAGGAGAGCCACTCTGAAATTTCTGTTGGAGCTGTTTCATCTTGCTTCTTCTCTGAGAAGTCAGTTGCTTCCTTCTTTTTCCCTAAAGTGCTGTCCAAGCAGAGTGCCTGCAAACAGTACTGGTGTTTTAGAACCATCCAGAGTAAGAAGAGACAATGTTTTCTCTTCTGTAGGGCTTGTCTTGTGCTGAGTATTTCTCTCTTCTAGCAATGCTAACTTTATTTTGGCAGACAGATGCATTCAAGAGCTGTTTATAGCCCTGTATGGCTCTTCAGCACAAGCTACTGATACCTATGACCTACCCTAAATAAGACCCTGGCAAAGTACTGTGAGTAATTCTCAGGTGGTATTGTTGTTGGTCTTTTCATTCAAAGCTGCAGTGAAAATATCCTTTTGTTAAGTAGATCAACATAAATGGAAAATACTTGAAAGTTAAATATACATATATATATCTTATGAATATTTTTGGTTTTAGATATGCCTTGCGTCAGTATTTACCTCGAGAAAGGCTGGCATCTACACTTTTTTCATACAGTGATGACATCTTGAAGATCGCTGAGATGATGGCGTCTGTCTTCTGTAAAAGCTGTTGACCCAACCTTGTGGTGAAGGACACAGCCAGATACAATTATAGCCCTGCCTTTGTGTACTGTTAACAAAAGAGGTTAGGAAAACATGTTAGTAACTCTCACTTGGCATTACTAGATGCTGAGAAAGCTTTTTCTACAGAGCTGGGGAAAAATTGGCTTGTTTTTAATGCTGACCTTGGACTTGCTGAATAGTAGCTTACTTTTTTATCAGTTACAATGTGATGAGTTATGACAGGAGTTATTAGAAGATTCCCAATGACGTTCTTATGTGGAGAAAAAAAGTAGCTTTTCAGTTCAATGTCTTCTTATGTATCAAAAAAAGTCTATTTTAAGAAAAAATATATATATACTTGGCTGTGGTACTTCATTAAACATCTCAAATCTTAAAGTATCTTAGTCATATTTAAACAAAGTTTCTCTTCATCTCTTATGAGATGCGCTGTCTGGGGAAAGATAAACAAAGTTGTGAAAGAGCATTGCAGTCAGAGTTGCCACCACAGTGATTTCTCCAAAGCACATCTTCCTGCTAGAATGACTCTGGATGCACTCTGCCTATATTCCCCCTTTCTCATGAAGAAAAAAGGTAGAGGCTGTTGCCAGTCCTGCTTTGCTTCAAATAGTCTTAAATGAATGGGTAATTGCTTGTGTCTAAATTTCTGCAGTGGTGTGGTGGTCAGGGCAGGTGTCTTTTTTAATCTTCTCAGGCACCAGCACTTTGCAAGCCCATCTGCATGCCCATTTCTCGCAGTCAGTGGCAGTGCATTGCTGACAGCTGGAAGCAGGGCCTTCGTGTTCACTTGCAATAACCTCTCCACCCACTATGTCTTACTCTGCACTGTGACTGTCCCATGTAGCACAGCGTCCAGCAGCCAAAACTAGAAATGGCCTAGCTGTGGTGGGCTACAGAAGTTAAAGGTTACCATATGTTCTAATGCATGTGGCTCTAGGTGCCCTCTGTGTTTGTTGGTGGGTTTTTTTTGTTTGTTTGTTTGTTTGTTTGTTTTTGAGACCTTGCTAATTGAGCACTGCCGGCTATCTGCAGCCAGAGATGTGGCTAAGCTTTTCTGTTTGTTTATTTTGTGTTTTTTTTTTTTTTCTCTCAAATAACATTTTGTGATCTTGCATCCCTACACAAGTCACAGTTATCCCACCAGGCCAAAAGTAGCTCCTTTGAAGCAACTCATAAATGTGTTTGCTGAAATCATGTTTGTAATCAACAGCAGTGACCTGAGGTGCTGAACAATATTTATTATTGTGGTCAGAGAGACGGGTGTGCTTAGCCTGAGTTTATTCAAGATGAATTTAATCAACATGTTTATCCACCTGAATTGCCAGGAAGGGCAAATTTTGACCTTAATTGTATAAGGAGAGGCAAAGAAGCCACAAATCTTGACACTGGGGTAGCCACGCTGGCTAGAAAGGGGGAGGAGCAGCCTGCAAGTTTCTCCCATGCACAGCAGAGTCCCAGGAGCTGTGTGTTATCTGCGTCTTTCCTTTAGTGGCAAGCTACAGAAGTTCCTACAGCTGGCCTTGGGACTCGCTGCCTCACAGATCTCTGTGTGCTGATCACTTTTCCCTTGTTTCCTCACAGGGGGAAGGATGACCAGAGATGCTACTGCAAATAGGAGAAATTGTTTTTGTACAATTTCCTCTACCCCTATTTCTGGTTTTGGTCCATGGGTGTTATTTACTAGATGTAATAAAATCAGCTTCCAGGCACAGAAACCTGTTTCTGCACTCTTTTCCACCATGTTGTCTTTCCCCCTCACAGCATCCATTCATGACTTTCTTCTGCATCCCCTTGTTAGTGCCCAGGTGAGAGCCAGTGGGCAGCCTGGTCTGGGGTCTGCGCATCCCCCGGTGGCAGGTACCCAAGCATCAGCTGCAAAAAATGTCTTTCCTTTTCAGCATCCTGAGGGGATGCATTCTTTCTGGTTTACTTCAGAAAAAGTGAGAGCAGAAGAAACCAGCTTGTCCAGGGCTTCTTTGCGAGTCTCCCAGACTGATTGTTATAAGAGGCTTCTGTTATCTGCTCACACATCTGTTGATGCATCTGTTGGAATGTAGTATTAAAGACTTCATAATATCTAATAGTATATATTTTATAATAGCAACTTACACCAGTAAACAACTATGCAGTATCAGCTGAAGGAAGCACAAAGCTAGGTTAAGATTATTTATGTTTTCAGTGATTTCCTCCTGCTGTTTTGTATTCTTTTAATCCAGGATTAAATTCTAATTGTGGCTAAGTACTCAGGAAGCTCATCAATTTGAATGGAAGTTTTAGGAAGCCAACATTTCTGAGGCTTGAATGGGAAGTTATGGGGTATGATTCTTACTAGCTTGTAACTTCTGGAGGTTTTGTGCAAAGCAAGCAAAAATTAAATAAATGGAACAAAGAGAGAATCCATTTCTTGAATGTGATGATAGACAATGAATGAAAGTACAGTGCCTTGGGTTTTACACTCATTTGTGCTGCCTTATGTAATCTCATATGAACACATTAAGATAAAAGTCTGTGTTTCTTCTTTCATAGTGTGGATGTTGGAGCTGAGCGTGAAAAGAAAAAGCATTGTCTAAAAGGAAACTCACACTTTCCTCAAAGTAGTCAAAATAAATCTGCATAGTTTCACACAGGGCAAAAAAAAACGTAGATGCAGTTAAGCAGGAGGTTTGTTTTTTCTGCAATTTTGGTAATAAATCTTTGATATGAAGGAACAAAACTTCACTGAAGCCAATGCAGCTCTATCATGCTGCTGCCTGCTCTATGTAACCTGTAGCCTTATAAGTACAGTTATCACCATTGATAGTTATGCACTAACACTGCAGTAGTATAGCATGTCAGGCTTGCTTTTCAAATCTCCTGTGCCTGCCTGGAATGATTTTTAGCCGGTTTCAGTGTGACAGCAGGGTTTTTTTTCAATGATCAGGTGACTATTTCCTGATTAGTTTTACTTGTTTTTACAGACATGATATAACCAGAAGTTTTGCAGAGATAGGAGTAGCGGGTGGTCATTCTGTGTAGAATGATATGCTTGTGGCCCTGGCACAGCGTTACAGTGTAGGAGAGCACAGGCCAAGCCTGGCAGCAGGGGTCCCACTGGTGGTGATACAGGAGGCAGTGGAGAGGCATGACGATGTAGGGTGGTAGGAGAAGTTGGCACAGGACATCAGGGGAGGCTTCAGGGCTTTGAGCAGCTCTACAGCCAACAGTTAAGTGCGAACCTGGAAGGAAGGCAAAACTGGCATAGACATAGAAAAGAAAATAGAAAAGAAGTATGCAATGTATGTAAGATATATTCTATATAGTAAACTCAGTTGCAATGTGGAGTTACAGACCAAAGATAAAGAGCAAGGTGTAAAGCATGAAGGAAAATGTGTACAAATGCTCCAACGAGGACGTTAGAATGAGAAGGAGGAAAACAGTAGCTTCAACATCATGTTCCTCCTGGCAGGACTTACTTAGTCCATAGAATATAACTTTAAGGTTCTCCTGGCATTAAAGTCCTTTTGCTATGTGTTGTTTTCTTATTGATTCTAAATTTTTGCCTTTCCTACAGAGAGTGATTTCTTCACGAGTCAGTGACAGTTCATTTGATGCACCTCCCTCTCACAGCATACTTCAGAGTTTGGTAAGCAGAAATGAACCAGGACATTTGAACCAACAAGTAAGGAATTGATTTCACCTCAAGAAAAAAATGTTTGTGTACAAAAATTTGTAGGTGAAAATGTCATTTACTTTTAGCAGACAGCAAGCAAGCTTTGTATTGATCATTAATTGTGAAGAATAGTTTCTGTTTTGATCCTGTTTGTAAGTGGTAGTATCTTCATTTTTCATGGTTCACGATATTTGCAGTGTCCATAAACTCTGCAGTCATATGTTATGACACAAACTTGTATTTGAAGAAAAGCAATATTCTAGGTGCTCTCCTCTCTGACATGCAGCACTGAACTGCCACAATGAGACATGCCCCAGTGACAGGACACCAAGGCAGCCACCATTTTGAAGCAGGTTTGTCTAAAGCTGCCATTATAACAAGCTCACTAAGGATGACTGGAAGGCTTTTAAGGCCAAAAAGACCAGTGTTATTAGAACAGGCACTACAAATTACTTTTAATACAGAAAAATCTGTGCAATTTATGATAGCAGGTTGGAAATATAAAAGCTTAAATCTTGTATTCCACTGGCCTGTGTCCCACAGAGAGGCTCCTGCCTTCCATCTGAATTTCCACTTTTTCTTAGTGATCTCACTTCCCTAGGATACTCTTTTTGTCATCTCAGAAGCCTGACTTCCTGCTCCTAAATGTGATGTCTTGTGAACTCATTCAGCTGCCTACAGGGTTTAGTTTTCTTTAGCATCACCTAACCTGCTCAGTGTAAGTTCAGCTCAGAGCAGGGCAATAAAATAGTACAAAAGCCTCAGCCACCTGATCTGCACAACACATATTTGCTTCTGCTAAATCATCTTCATCCAATATAAAAGCAACATATGTTTGAAGCTGGGAGAAGGTCTGTTTTCATACTAGCATCAATTGAAACACTGTGTTCCCTGAGAAATTGTTAATTTCAAATTGTATATTGCAGTAATGAGCTCTAATGAAGCATTTTTTTCTGACAGCTTTCAAGATAGAGAATAAGAGTAAAGTGTGAAGTAGAGCTGGCTAAACCCAATTAACATCATGGAAGAAGCATGTATTTTACGATATATTAATTACATGATATAATCATATTCTTAACTGAATTTGCCAAGTAACGTAACACGGAACTGAAATGTGGTTCCAGCATACATCTACAGAGTGCATGAAGTGCATTGTTCTTATGGTAAGTGTCACAGGGGAAGGGAATAGTCTAAGATTAGATGGACATACATATCATAAATGGCGCAGCATATTTCATATTATGATCATTCTTCTATTAAAAAAAAAAAAAATGATGTGTTTTTTCTGCTATATGATCAGAGGTCACCACAATGCCACCAGCTGAATCTCAGCAATTAAAGAACAGATTCAGGTCTGCTTTCTTACAGGTAGGTGTTCCATGTAGCATGCAGCAAGCACAGTCATTTCCATTCTACAATTGGTATGTTTTAAACATTAATACCCTGATCTAATGTTTATAGGAGTTTTGAGTTCATTTGTCATTGGGAACATGCACAAATTATTTCAACAAGTGTATTTTATTGGAAGTGGTGAACAAATATATAGTCTTATTTTGGAAAATAATCTCTTACTGATATGAATTGCATTTTCTGGCTACCTCAGTGAAGTTCATAGGCATAACTCATCATCACAAGATTATTCTTTCCAAGACTAAGTACTATCTTGTTGGAAATTGATTGGATTTTTTATTTGATATTGATTATAATGAAAAATGTGAAGTTGAAACCAAAGTAATTTATGAAAAAAAATCAATGTAGAGATTTGCCTAGTAATATACCATTGGATTAGTTTGAAATCCCCTTGATTCATACTTTTCAAAAATTTCACAAAATATTATGCCTTCAAAATGCCCTCCAGCATCTATTTTTATCTGCTTATTGGTATATGATGTTAAACCTTTTGCATATTTTTCATGTCTCACTTTCTCCTCTTTTGCCCCTAGTCCAAACTCTTTAATCCCCGTGTAACAGGTATCATGCAAAAGCAGTGCTGTGAGATCTCATGCTAGCTTTTTGACAAAATCATTCCTTTGGCAACATCCTAACTTTTTGGTGCCCCCCAGGGAAAACAGATGCTTGTTAGAAACATATGACATCATAAATTTCCTGTCACACACAGATTTAAAATCTTACTTTTTTTTATGATGTACTGGGAATTCTTGGTAAACTGAACTGTCATGTAACTAGACTGTCTCTCTCAAGCCAGTCAGTATTGCTGTGTTACGTGCCTTGCTGTGGTGGTATATATGTCCCACTTAAAGAGGTTAGGGACTAGGGATTAAAAGGCTGTCACACATTTTAGCAGCCCAAATAAGAGCTACCTGCTGGCTTATATCCATTCTAAATTGGCTTTGTGTTCCACCTCAGAGATTATTGGTTGGTTCAGTGTGTCTGTACCATGGGCTTTGTTAACCTGTCATGTCTTCACCCAGTCATTTTAATCAGGTGTCCTCAGGCATCTGTGGTTTGGGAAGGTTTTTTCCTTCCTTAATGTTCCAGGAATGGCTTCATTAAACCTTCAAGTACAGACATCAATATTCATTTCTTATATTCATGGAATCACGGAATGGCTTGGGCTGGAAGGGACCTTAAAAAGATCATTTGGCTCCAACCCCCCTGCTGTGGGTAATGATGCCACTCACTAGTCCAGGTTGTCCAGGGCCTCGTCCAACCTGGCCTTGAACACCTCCAGGGATGGGGCATCCACAGCTTCTCTGGGCAACCTGTGCCAGTGCATCACCACCCTTGGAGTAAAGAATTTCCTTGTATTCACCTGGAAAATGAAACAATAGGTACTGATTATATTAGGTAGGTTTTACTTCCCCCAGTAGTGTATTTTATCCTGTAAGGATCTCAGAGAGCCTTGCACAAAGACAGCTGAGGGACAGCATTTCTAGAAGTGTAGAAATGGCAAAATTTCCCCTAAGGTCATATATGCTCCAGCCATGAAGCAACAAAAGTGCTTAAAACAGAAGGTAAGAGTCCTGACGGTCAGTTGTTTTATACATAGCGTAGAAGCAGTCAGCTTCTGCTAGTCTTGAAACCATGGCTTGCTGATGGTCTTAAAGTCCAAATTCTGCTTTCAGTTGCCTCAGTAAGCTTGTTGGATTTCAGCTGGTCATGGGGAGTGTTCAGGGTTCATCCCAGTCTACTTTCACAGCCAACGATTTGCCTTTGAGCACGATGTGGCTATTTCTTCTTGCTGCAAAGGGTTGCCCTCCATTATTATTCATCACACTTCCTTTAGCCTCCCCTCTCGAGGTGAGGCGGTTATAATGTTTGCTGCTTCAGAGGAACTAATTCAGACTCCAGTTTTGAATTATGACTACAGGCAGGTTGGTAAGACAGACTATATTTGAAATGCAATCATTGATACCTCAGTAAAGACTGAAACTACTCCAAACTGACTCACCGAAAGCACATGTAATGTTTCTACAAGATCTCATTTTTCAACAGTGTGGGATAATCCAACTTAATTGGAACGTGTAAGATTGGCAGGTGCTTCGCAGTGTAAAAATAATATTCACAGTTCTTAAGACAATTTTCAGTACAGGTGGAAAACAAATTTTCCCTTTATTTAAAATTAACAACTTGTTCTGCTAGTAAAGTAACTTCATAGTTTACTACTTGTGCTGTATTAAAGTCACATTCTCAGATGCACCTTCTTCTTTAATCTCTCTGAGATATTTTTCCTCAAAATGTATTTAAAACTAAAACCCTAACACACTTTAGTGATGACAAAAACATGGAATTAATAGTATTTCATCAATATATCAACATGCACTATGCTTGTGGGTGTGCTTGTGAACCTGTAGGCTATGTAGTATCACTCCATTTTAGAGGAGGTTGTCTTTTTGTCAGATACACATTCTTCATTCAAGATTTCTTCATGTAGCAGTTACAAGGATGTGAGGAAATCTGCTACGTTTGGCTGTCACAGGTTCACAGGCTGTATTAATAGATAGGATTAGTGAATAAGCACAGGTCTGAAGGCTGTAAAGCTCCTGTCCCTTGAGACTTCCTTCTTTAGGTTATTAGTCTCATTGAAGAGCTTCTCCGAATTGCGGGAGCAGAAGCAGAAGAAAAGGCTGGATTTATTTTATTTTGCCTGGCATTTGAGATATACTGGGGTAAAGGCAAGTTCTGGGTCATAGGCTTTGTTGAAAATGTCTCTCCAGTCTCCACAGGCACCCTGGAGGAACAACAACATCAGTTTCCTGAGCAGAGAGGCTGCTGTCACGGAACAAGGAGAGACTATTATAGGCTTCTACCTACTGGCTTTAGGTATGTACTTTGTTTTGACTTGGCTTGTAAAATGAAGCTCCTAGTAGAGTTTGGTACAAAGCTCAGAGTGACTGCACTTGGTTTTTACCCATAACAGAATAAGATGTTATAAAATGCAACTTTTTTCTTCAGCTATTACAGGATTAAGCTTTCTTTTGCTAAGAGGTGATTAATAATCAATGCCAAAATTTTGAAAAGAAAGAAAAAAAACACTCAATCCTGCAAACTCTTAATTACTGTTCACTGAATTTAATATGTGGAAAGAGCACATATTAAGAAACACCTTATCAGAAGTACATATAATACTTCTCTATCTTCTTATGTCTCAGTAGCACTGAATTAATGTTCTGTGATTTCCAGAGTTTTGACTACTGCTGGTCAGTTGGCATCTTACAATTACCTCCTGCAGAGACAGAAAATACAGTTCTATCATTTGTTTTTTTCCCTAAATTAAACTATTTGTACTACTTTTGCTTTAATTGTTCACTGAAAAACAAACAAACAAACAAAAAAAACTTCTTTAAACAGGGCCTATGAGAGATCTAAGGACTAGAGCATTATCCTGTGTTAGCAGTTCCAATACTTCGCGTTCATTTACGTTCTCCTGTGTGACAGCTATTATAAGTGTATAGTAGCTGAAAATGGAACCTAATATGAACTCAGCTGGATCACAGTGCAACTTTGTTGGTGTCATTTGTTTAAATATTGTCTACTTGAGGCAGGCTCACTGAAGGATATGAGCAAACCTCATATTAAACTTCATATTAAAGAATGCAGGTTTGGTAAGTAATCAAAATTTCCATCTGTATAGTTTCACATTAAAGTTCAAGAAAAGATAACTTCTACATCAGTTATTCTAAGCAGCCCATACAAAAATGTTTATTTTTAAATGTTTGACCTAAGCATTTTTTTTCTTTTTCTAAGCTTGCCATATATTGCAAGTAGCTCACTCACCATCAGCTAATGCTTGAAAAAAACACTGTGAAAATTATAATGTAAAACAATAAGTACTTTGTTTATATGAGATTTTCTGTTTTATCTGTAAAAAGTAGGGGAAAAAGAAGTTGGTTTGGAATAAAAAGAGAGATTCTAGCCAAAAGAAAAAAAAAAAAAAAAAGTAAATAAAAAAGCATGACTTTTATCTTATTAAGAAACTTAATTAGAAGAGTGCCTGCAAGATAAAGTGGAGTTATCTCAAATTCATTCCCAATCTGTTTGCATGTGCACACCCCAGCACAAATGGCTGGGAACAGGCTGCACCATCAGCTAATGAATTAATCAGTTGCATTTAGGACTAGAAAAACCTTGTGGGTCAGCAAGGCCAGCCCCCTGCTGCGACAATATATAATCCCTTTTACAAAGCTATCATGCTTCCTTTTACAAATGGTTAGGGATTTTTGTTGTTGCTGCCCTTCTTCCAATTGACAGCCTGTTCCTGACTTCATTTCTGTGTTGGGTAGGACCGTTTTCCTAAATTCTTAGCTAAATTGATCATATGAACTTTGTCCTTTTTGTCACTCCTTTTAATTTAAATAATTTTTGTTGCCTGCAATTAATCTCCCACAGCCTCTCTGTATCCCTAGAGTAACATTAATATCCTGTTGTCAAACTTTGTATTCCTATATTAAGCAAATGAGGGTTTTCTTTATCTCCTGTCATAGGTGTTTCCTCTGTCATTTTAGTCCGTCATCATAGCAGCTTTTTGCAGTTCCAACTTTGACTCATTTTTTGAACCAGAACTACATACAGAATCCAAACAAGATCTCACCATCACCATTCATTCATATTTACACTTCTGTAGCTCTGCTAATCCCTCCTAGTGGTGCCTGTGCATCACAGACAGGTAGCATGTGCTTCTTCCACTGAAGGTGTTTTCCTTTACTGCTTCCTAATGCTGACCTCACATCTTATTAGCAAATACACCTTCAAGTACTTAAGCACCCAAGCTTTTACACTGTTCTGTTAAATTTCATTCATTCCTAATTACTGCAGTCTTCAAAGTCACCAAGTAATTTTTATATGCTATCCAGTCATCTTCTATCACTGATTGTCAGCTTTCACCAGCAATTTCATAGCTGCTGTAGCTCCTTCTGGTTATGCCAAACCTCTCATGAACCTAAAACCTGTTCTGAAGCCGATCATGGAGGAAACTCATTACTAATCTCCCTGCACATAACATTCACGCTCAGGTCCACATCACTGCAATTGTTTCTATTCCTCACCTGTGTGAATAAACAATTTCCTATATGCTAACAGAATACATGTATTTATTAAAGATAGTTTAGTACTTCTACACCAATTTCTTTGGAAAAATACTAGTAGGGCATAAGCTAGTTTTCAGAAGCCCTTATTACCAAAGAATCTATTTTTCATTTTATAACCATCTCTTTATCCTCCCTTTAAAATTTGGCTTAAGGACCTGCTGCTGCAGGATGACTGAAAGACTGTAAATAAGGTCTCAAAATCAGTGAGAAAAAATTGGAACTTTCCAATTGTGTGTGTTTTATGAGTCGCCACAATATCTTCCAAAGCACTCTTTAGTACTGCTGTCAAGGAGAATCTTTCTTTGAGGAGACTGGTGAAAATAAGCTGTAAGTATAAAAATATTAGGGGGGAGAATTTCCTTTATGATCTTTCTAAAAGAATGTTTTTCAGAGTTTGACAGCTAAAATGTAGACAACAAGAAAATAACAATTTTCAGCAGGAATGTTGTGTTTGGTGGGTTGCTTTTTTTTTTTTTTTTTTTTCTTCCAGCTTATGATGTTAGAATTCAATATGTATTTCTTCCGGATCTCTTTTAAGAAATATTTGGATATGCTTTTTATTTATTTAATTATTTTAAATATAGAGACAGCAATACAATTCCACTGTTAGCAGCTACATAAAAAACACATCTATACACTTCATTATAATTGAAGTTTTATATATCAAGGGGCCAATGCATTCAGCCAAACATTACCTGTTTTTGAAAATGGACAAACACATGAACCAACAAGTTATTACCAAAATGTGTCAAACTTTGTAACTAGTCTAAGCTTCATCTGAGTTTACTTTCTGAAGTCTATTTGTAATCAACTTCATCTGCCCCATGTATCTGTAAAGCTGAAGTCCTACTGTGATAACGTCATACAGCTGCTAAAGGTTGCACGTTCATTGGTTTTTAAGTGCTCCAGATCCTTCTGACAAGCTTGTAAATGCTTGGAATGTCACAGCTGCTATTGAAACTTACCACCAGATTCAAAACTGCTACCTAAGTCAAATCCAGACTGGTGGGGTGGGATGACATTTTTCCCCCCATAAATATTAATTGTAATCCTGAAGTAATTGTTATTTTCTGTGTTTAGACATAGTTTGCTCTGTGCTCATTTTCCTAGTTCCCTAGATTCATATTTAACTGGGACTGTTAGAATGAAAGTTTGGCATAAAAGAAAATTTTGAGCATGACAGAATATTTGATAGAAAACAAATTCTGACTCTCTGTGAGTGCTCACATCAGAAAGGCATGCTGAGAGCATTACCAGCCTGATCTGAAAATGGGAACGGACCACAAGACCCAAACTTGCCTTTAAATGGCACTCATTTCTGAATGGTGTCAGTAAGATACTTGACAAGTGACAGAATGAGTGTTATTTTGGACAGTTATTTGACAACTAAACCTGAGAAGGTGGGAAAGAAAACAAACTATTCACAAAGTATCCATCCACAAAATGATTGTATTTACCGAACAAATAATCTCTCTACGCTTTGTCAAGTCTAAAACATGATGACTTTTCTTTCTGCCAAAATTGGCAATATGGCCTAGATAGGATATTGTGTATGTATAATTAGCGGTGAAGACTGAAAACAGAACAGGGTCACTTCACAGCTGCAGTAGTTAATGACAGATTTGCAACCTTTATATTTTCTCACTGTTTTAGATAAAAGATTTTCAGATGATAAAACTTGACAGCAGACTCCTTCAGATAGGGATTTACGCTTACGTAGTACAGGCGGTGGAGTCAGTGTTCAACTCCATTCATGCCTGCTCTATATCTAGATACTCAATCCAATTTCATTCCTAGAGGTGAAGCCAAGGGAAAAACATAGTTTGCCCTATGACACTGAGCCTTCACCTTTTGTTCTTCATTACTTCATTACTTGAATCCTTCCACTTAAGACTGTATGTTTTAAACTGTAGATGGGTGAGGTATAACCCACCCCTTTTTTTAATTAATTCTTATAAGTTTTTAAAAGTAAGGCCCACACAACAGTGTATGTGTAGTATGAAGAAGCCTAAGTATGTAAAAAGGACAATTACCTGTCCTAGCTGAGCATGGATGCTCGCATCTATTGAAAATATGGGAATATTGAAAATAAGCTATTAGTTTCCCTATACCAAACTAAACTCTGGGGAAAAAAAAAAAAAAATCTAATGCAAACAATGAAATGGCACACAGGCTCTGGTGTTCATCCCTTGTTCATAGCCCTTCTCAAACAGATGAGAGAAAAGAGGATATGCCTACATGCTCAGGCTTGGGTGATCTGGCAGAAATCTTTGTAAAATTGTTGCATTCCACATTAGCTGTTCCCTGTTCCTGGCAATTCACTCTTCTCAGATGCTTTCAGCAGAGACGTTTTCACTGTCTTTATTCATTCTTGTTGTCTACTTTTTGGATGCTTGTTTTGCACTGGCTGGTGGACAGCATGCTGATACAGGACTTTGCATTTCGGTTCCTGACTTCTACCAGCTTGCTTGGCAGCCTTCCCGTTCCTCCCCTGCAAGTCATGGATAACTGCACCAACCTCCTTTGTGGAGCATTTTTGAAATCCGAGGATTAAAATGCTCCATTAGGAGGTATTACTTCAGGGGAAGGATTACTACTGAGTTATATAAGGGCAATACAATGGTTTTTAATATTGCTTTCCATCCTGTTCCTCCTACCTCCCAGTGTTTGCAAATGTGGTACCAACTATGTTTCTGTAAGTAGAAAAGGTCTTCACAGCACTGTCCACAGATAAAAGCAGGTTCCTGAGGAGTATGGGTGACTCTTTAGTTTTTCAGTATGTAGCGATTATCAATGCTCATTTAGCCTATTCTGCTCTGATACTGGCAGTCTCACAACAGCTGCTCTCAGTCCTGTCCTCTGTTAATGAACATCAGCAATTTTGTCACCTGCCATTTAACTGCCAGCATCCCTCGTCAATGAGACCATATCAGACAGCATTACAGCTTGTAGGGGAGCTGCGATGGCTCTACTCTGAACCTTATGTTGAGTGGAAGTTCTCAGTTTCACCCTGTCTGTTATTTTTCTCTCTCAGCCACTTAGAGATCTCAATTGGAACCTGTCTGTCCTTTCTCACCAGAATTTCCTGAGGATCCCGAGATTGGGTTAGGGGGGTTTGTTTTTGTTTTGTTTTTCCATATCTTCCTGTAGAACATTGCAGACAGACTGCAGAAAGCAGAACTGGTTTCCTCAGCTCCATCTCTTCTACCCCTTGTTTCATTGAGAGGTCACCTGGTGACACCAATGCCTTATAGCACTTCAAAGTTCAGAGGTTTCTTTCTGGCCTCTGGATTGGCCTGTGATCTGCCCTGAGGCATGCATGCCTGCAAAGCAATTGAGGAAATTCCTGCCCTCACCAAGTGTCAGAACTATTGCTGCATTTGCTTGGCATTACATTTTTAAACCTTTTTTCCCTCATTGTATTCTCAGGGCTGGGGAAGAGGTGTTTTTGTTTGGTTGGGTTTGGCAAAGTCCAAAGTCAGCAACCCCAAAGCAGCATGCCTATCTGAGGGTGCAGAGATCCAGTGTCCCACAGTCACTGCTCTGGTTGATAGTACTTTTATGTCACCATTGTTTTTGTTACTCAAAACAAAACTCACTTGTTTTCTTAGAACCAAGTTCTTTCTTTTTTATTTTATTTTTGATCAGAGTACTAATCAGGCATACCTCCAAGACACATCAGGTGTTTTAGGGACTGCATATGCCAGTGAAGGTTACCCACCTGCAGTGGTTGAGAGCATTGCCCCTGTCTTCAGAAGTGTTATGCATGCACTCTCTCTCTGATTTTATCTCATTGCTTCCCCCACTCCCATTCCTCGGTGTCTGAAAGTAGTTTTGAAAGTGATCACAAATACGGGGTGTCTGTCATCTTCATCTAAAATAGCTGTATTGTTCTTTTGCATGACCTTTTTCCTCAGTTTTTTTTTTTTTTTCTTTTCCCCTAAGACACTTTGACTGAAAACTCCCTTACTCTCCAGGCTCAAGGGAATTTGTTCTGTGTATTCCTAGCAAGTGCACATGTATGACATTGTAATCCTCCTATCTATTACACTGCATTGCATTGACAAAAGGTTACTGTTTATAGAAGTGAAATTTTATTATTGCCATTTTAGCACAGTCTCTTAATATTGATAGGGAAAATACTTCCACACCTACTGCCTTGAAAGTTATCTTACCTTAGAGGAGGTAGAGTTGACGCATGTAAACACTACAGCTCTCATGATTGCACTGCAAACTGTCCTAATGTACTCCCAAAGCAGTCAGTCCTCCCATGCCCTGCTGTACCTATTTATAATGCCGAGACCCAGAGAAAAGTTGAAAACAATTTCTGTCTAGAAGAACGCACAGTCTGGTAATAAGACTCCGTTAAGAAACATTGTCACCTAGTGGCCAGAATAAGATACACTTATTGTTGTTGATCTTATAAGGACATATATCTGTATAAATATGTATGTGTGTGTGTATATATATATATATCTACACGTATGGATCTCAACATATCATTACACCCATGTCTATTTCTGGTTAACGCCATATGTTGACACATCAGCTCTTCCCAGTTTGAAAGCACTTCAGCAACTCATGCGTGTTTGCTATGCAAGCCAGAACGGCAGCTTCTTGGCAGTTTTACAAAGAAGTTATTAGAAAGGAAATTAGTCTGCAGAAAAAGCTGTTTGCATTGCAGTACCGAGACTGTACTACCAAGCACCTCCCGCTCCAGACTAGCCACTGCACCCTGCTGGGCTGTAAATATGTAACCTCGCTACTTGGAGAACAAGCACATTGCTCACTGGTGTTTCAGCTAGTGATATTCCCAGCTGGCTTGGACATATAGAGGAAATTTCCTGCTAAGTCCCTGCCTTGTGAGCCACAGTCTGACCGAGAAACACCGGGTTCCCATCATTTGGGGTTATTATGTTTCCCAAAGGAAGGCAGCTGCCCCATTGCTGTGATAATAAACCTGTCAGCTGTTCTTCATCTTGTGAACTTCTCTGAATATCTAGAGGTGCTGTGCAATGCCGTCACATCACATCCTTCTTTAGTACATGTATTTGCATCTTGTTGTGTCCATATTCAGCATCCATACTCCGGGATAACTACTTCTTGTGTCCCGATGGAAGATTAATGTTTTTCTCTGACCTGGTTGTTAGTTAAGGTTGCACCTTGGCACCAGCTGTGGGAAACAAATCCACCAGCTCCTAGGCTCCTACAAAGTTGTTCTAAGCAGCAGACACCCAGAAGAGGTGGTGTTTTGCTCTGCATTAACAAGGTGAGGTGTGTGCAGTCATGGAGCAGGTTTTGGGGTGGAGGTGTGAGTTGATGGGAGCTGGGTGCTACCTAACCTGGTGCTCATCAGGAGTGCTCATCACTCCTGAAGCTGTCCTGGAGCTGTCCCCTTTACCAGCTAAGTCCCATTCTCAACAATGAGCCTGATACTTACAAGCAAGCGTCTTGGTAAACCTAATTCCTTTCTACATGTCTGTATCACTTCAGAAAGTGGGATGCAAACAACCCAGGTCTTGCATGGACAGGTAGAGCAATAGCCACACATATTTGTGTGATACTCTGGATCTCTCTAAATGAGTAGGTGACTGATTATTACCAGATTCAGAATCATCTCCCTTCCTCATGTTTTCTTTGTGTAGCTAGACATACAAGACTGTAAGAGAAGACACAACTTTTTCTTTTTTTTTTTTTTTTCTTCCTTTAGTGCTTCTGTGAATGTCCTTTTCTAAATGTTCTTTTTATACAGATTAAGCCATTTCCAGCTGGAACAGACTTTGCTGAAAGGAGATCCTAGACTGTTCTAAGAGAATAAACTTAATTGTATTAGCTGAAAAGGGCAGTACTCCAGAAAAGACTGCTGAAGCATCTCTGTGACTATTTGCGTGATCATTCAGGATCCATTACTGTATACAACATATCTAAACAGCTGCAGCTTCTGGCAGATTTTATGTAGTCTCTGCTCCACTCTACCACTCTTTCTATTTTTTCCCCAGGAGTTGTTTCATGAGTTTCATCCATCTATTTAGGAAAAAATAAATAAATTTACTCTAGGCCTTCAAATGGTGGATCTTCGGGAAACACAGCAGCAACTCTTTGTGTTCATTCTGTTTTATTGCCAGTTATTCACTTGTTCCTAATTCTGAAATACACCTAGTTACTTATAAAGGTTTCATGCATAAGCTGTCCAGTGGCTAAAATACAGTTTCAATTAATTTCTAATGGAACAAAAGGGTAGCATTAGAAGTGACATCACACATTTACAGATTGAACTGCTGCTTGCTTTGTTTGGTTTTAGATTTCATTAATTTATTTTTTTTTTCAGGTTGGCTGTCTTGGTTTGGAAATAGCATTGTGATTTTTGTCCTGTATAAACAAAGACATCTTCTGCAGCCCACTGACTACCTCACATTTAACTTGGCAATATCAGATGCTGGCATCTCTGTGTTTGGTTATTCACGGGGGATTATTGAAATCTTCAATGTTTTCAGAGATGATGGATTCATTATCACATCAATATGGACTTGCCAGGTAAGACTGGATTATACTCAATTAGACAAAATAAGTGTAGCTATTTGTGTACATACTGTGTATAAATAACAAAGCAGGACCAAAAAGGTGAAAAGAAGTACTGACTAACCTTCCAAAAGGACAGTTGTCTCTTTTGCTACATCCATAAATCCATGTGATTGATCGGCTTTTGACATATTTTCAGTGATTTTTCCTACCACAAAAAATAAACATATCCAACACGCTGACTGATGCTACATTTAAATGCTGTCCTTCCTACAGGAGGATTCTGTATGCTTGAAATTCATAATTTGCTTTGTAGAAGAGGGTCTACAAAGGGAAGAGAAGGTCTCTGTAGAGAAGGTTTGTATAATGAAAGTTTCACAATTATTGCACAAAAGATGTCCTTTGCTATAGTGTGTTTACAATTTTATTCTATGTTCTTGTGGTCACTTGAGGAGACCAGCACTGATCAGTTCAATCCACATATACCATAGAGAAGATTTACTAGTGAGTTAGTCTAAAATTGCACTTTCCAGAGTCATTTAATCTTGGTTTTACAGGAAAACAATAACAAAGTGGTTTCTTGTTTTGGTTGATTTTTTTTTCCATAGTGATAAAAGGATGCTTATAGCATTTTTTCTTATCTATATTTACCTCTTATTATCTGCTTTATATCCTTTTTTCTTTTCTTACTTGAATCAGAAGTGCATCTGCAGAGTATTATGGGACTTGGACTTGTGTTTTGCAAGGTATTTTAGACATTTAATCTAAACGAAGAAAACAAGACTGAGTTGATAGGGATTTGATTTTTTGGAGGCAGACTTGCACATTGCTTTCCTTCTCCCCTTCTTTCCTTCTCTGGTATCCACCAGAGAGTACTTTGCTCTTTGTAGGTAACAAGCTTTTCTTCCCCTCCATGTGAGCCATCAGAGAATCTAGCTCTATCTCTTCACAATAGTTCTTACTGGTTTTTTTTGTTTGTTTGTTTGTTTTTCCTTAGCTTCATGTCATAGCTCACACTCATGTTGGAAAGCACAGCTGCAGGCTCTGCTTCTCTTCAGCTCTCTTGCAGCTAGCCCAGTTGTTGACACTTCAGCATTTAACTCAAAGCAACCTAGGCTCCTGCTTGACAAGGCATTTAGAGCAAAGCTTCTGCATGGCACTTGGGCATAGCCGTTAATTACAGCATGCAGCTAGTTGTGCTGAATCACTTGCAACGTTATATCTAAAGTCTTTCTGGATTTGGGGTCTATGGTACAATGAGTGACTTCCCTTTATGGCACACTTATCCCTGAACCTGGAGGCAACTTTTTGCCGGAAATTTGAAAAATGTTATTATTGCTAATTCTGAAACACGCACACCTTCATAGACAGAATATAAATATGTTCCACAGATAAATAAGCACAAGCCTGGCTCTCTGGTGCTGTCAGTAACATCTGTGAGAAAATATATTTAATGTGAATGTCTGCTTCATGAAGGAATCAAAAATCTGAAAATCTGAAAATGACAGGATAGCCTACAGCAAGGTATAAGTAAGATCATGATGAAGGAAAAGAGAGAGAGAAATAATCCTCTTTTCTTGCTTTATTTATTTATTTATTTTTATTTAAAGAGGAGGTTGAACTACTGTGTAACACAGCAAAGAGAATTTTTACAGCTTGTGTCTGCTTACCCAGAGAATACGATTTTTCTGCAGAACACTGATTAAACTAAGAGCTGTAGCTTCATTTAAAAAAAAAATAAAAATAAAACAAAGTTTTCTTACTCAAAATATGTGTCTATACCCATTTGGCAGACAAGGTTTTATCAAAATGAAGCTAATTATTTCCTCAGTAAAATCCCATTATTTCTCTAATGAGAAAATTGAGAAAATCTACAATTGGAATTTAAGGTCTGTTGAGGATAAGCTTCCAGAAAACCTTTTAATTTTCTTTATTAATGGAAGCTTTTCAGTTCACCAGATAAACAAAGACATACCTATGAATTGTAAAAGTCACACCCAAATTTAGAATAAAACAGAATCCCATTTTTCCACATGTTTTAAGAAAGGTTGGTGCTATGGTTAGGGAATGAAAGGTGAAATCTGGATCTCTGGGTTCCATTCCAGCTTTGCCACAGACCTCATCTGTCAGACAGGGTAAACCACTTAGGCTGAAATCCTGAACTGAGGTCTGTGGCATATCAGAAAATTTACAGCCCAGCTGGTTGAAAGAGGTAGCATTAAATGACCTTTCTGGTTTCCCAGTTTTTACTACCAATGAACTGTCTGTGACTTGCTGAGTGAAAACCAGGATATATTCAACAACAGGTAGGATTCCTGTTTCCATCAAGATTTTATTCTGTCTTGAGGGTCACAAAAACAAGTTTAAACCCTGGCATCCATCTTCTTGATTATTAAGTTTGGCAAAACAGAAGCCAGTGATGAAAAAGTAATATTTGTTAAGATGGTTCATAATTTGTAAAAGTACTGTGGCTATCTGTGAGACCCCACCTAGAGCACGGTGTGAAGTTCTGGGGCCCCTATTATAAGAAGGAGATGGAGCATCTGGAGTAAGTCCAGAGGAAAGCCATGAGGACGATTGGAGGCCTAGAGCACCTGTCCTATGAGGACAGGCTGAGGGAGTTGGGGATGTTCAGCCTGGAGAAAAGAAGGCTTTGGGGAGACCTTACAGTGGCCTTCCAGTGCCTAAAGGGGGCCTACAGGAAAGCTGGGGAGGGACTCTGTCAGGGAGTGCAGTGGTAGGACAAGGCGTCATGGTTTTAAACTGTAAGAGAAGAGATTTAAATTGGATATAAGAAAGAAATTCTTTACTCAGAGGGTGCTGAGACCCTGGCACAGGTCACACAGAGAAGCTGTGGATGCCCCATCCCTGAAAGTGCTCAAGTCCAGGCTGAATGGGGCTTTGGGCAGCTTGGTCTGGTGGGAGGTGTCCCTGCCCATGGCAGGGGGTTAGAACCAGGGGATCTTTCAGAGCCATTCTACCCAAACTATTCTATGATTCTATGATCTTCAGGTTTTTAGGAAGAATATTGTACTGAAATTGCGGGAAGCTTCTCTGTGTTAAAAAAGATTTGTACACTTCTGTGCATATGCAGACAGCCAGCACAAAACTCATTATGAAAATGCTCATCACTGAACAGCAGTAGGGTTTTGATGGCTTGTTTTTTGCTGTTTATATGGTGTGATACATTTATAGCCTGACCAGAACGGGTCTTGCATCTGGAAGCCGGGGAGTGGGGGCCTCAGTGCCAGGAAGGTGAAGTCATACTTTCTGTCACAGCTTTCTGTCACAAGTGTGTGTCTCTTGGTCCCCTGTTCTCACTTAAGCTCCTCTGTAAGTAGCTAGGGTCACAATCTGGACTGCTACACACATCAAGGCTGTTTCTTCAGCATGACTCACGTGTTTTCCATAACTTGATTCATTTTGCTGGGTCCCAAGGATAGCCTCACTTTGGCTTTCTGTCCTTGTCCATTTCATTAAACATTTGCTCCTGTTTGATCAGTCAGCTTCTGCTGTCAGGTATACTTAGGGAAAATTTATTTTTCCAAGCTAGCCTGTCATTTCTGTTTATGAAGAAATTTCATGAGCTCACCTCACTTAATCCACATAGCTATTTTCCCTTCCTCTGCCTTGGGCCTTCTTCAGTGCCTTTCGGTGATATTTTTCAAAAGGTAAGGTTCACCATGCTTGGCTGTCCCAGGTAGGGGGAGTGGGGAGGAGACATACAGATACTTCTCCTCTAGAACAATGTTGTCTGGGAAAAAGCCCCATGTAACAAAAGAAGTACCTCTAGATAAAAGGACCACCTTGTTGCATGCATGCTGAACAGGACAGATGCGTGTGCTCCCTGCTCTCCCCCTCTGTACGGAAGCAACACTACTACTCTTCCTCATGACAGATATTACTTTTCTTTTCTGGAGGTTTGACAGAGCTTTGCTGTCAAGAATGAGGTTACATGGTAGGTCTGTGTCGTGGTTTAACCCGGCTGGCAGCTAAATACCACGCAGCCGTTCGCTCACCCTCCCCCCTCCCTCTCTGGGACAGGGGAGAGAAATGGAAAGTGAAGCCCGTGAGTTGAGATAAAGACAGTTTAATAAGACAGGAAAATAATAATAACAAAATAATAATAACAATAATAATAATAATAATGTTACAATGGTGATAATAGGAAAGTAATAATAATATGTACAAACAAGTGATGCACAATGCAATTGCTCACCACCCGCTGACCGATGCCCAGCCTAACCCCGAGCAGTCCGGCCCCCTCCCCCCGGCTAGCCACCCCTATATATTGTTTAGCATGACGTCAGATGGTATGGAATACCCCTTTGGCTAGTTTGGGTCACCTGTCCTGGGTCTGTCCCCTCCCAGCTCTTACTGCACCCCCAGCCTGCCTCTTGGCAGGACAGAGCAAAAGGCTGAGATGTCCTTGGCTTGGTATAAGCACTGCTCTGCAACAATTAAAACATCGGGGTGTTATCAGCACTCTTCTCATCCTAAGCCAAAACACAGCATTCCACCAGCTACTAGGAAGAAAATTAATTCTGTTCTAACTGAAACCAGGACAGTCTGTATACAAATACTGCTCCCACTGAATGCTCTGTATAGATATGATTTTCCAAGGGTGGCTTTTGTGTTCTTTTCACTTCTCGTTTATCCCTTCCCTGCTGTAACCCTGTGTCTTAGTCCTGTTCTGGACAGAGGGAGGACAGTCAGTCTCTAGCATAGTCCTTTTTTTTTTTTTTTTTTTTTTTTCTTCCCCCTCTGGTAAAATTATCAGCAAGTAAACCAGCTCATCTAGTAAAGTTCAGGTCAGTGAATATAAGTCAGCAACCAAGAGCCATCTGTTCCCCCATTTACCATATTCCTAGTTAAAAGCTACCTCAAGATATATTTTTGTCCTTTCCATATGCTTTTTGTTCATATGTTCTGCTGAATTAGAAGTTGCTATGAAACCTGCAAATAACATTGCAATGCAAGCCTACTTGCTTGTGGGGAGTAAAGCTATGTTAATTCTCTGCATGTAAACATCACTGTTTCTTCTAAACTTTTTAACTCAACTAACAGAAACAACTTCTTGTATCTGCCAATTATGTGCTCGATACAAAAGATGTGGGCTTCAGGGAGCTTCTATATAAAGGCAAAGGGTTGTAACCTATCTGATTCACATAAGTGCATTGTAGTCATGTCAGATACTGAGGATGGGCTGTGGGGAGCCCTAGAATTTGAAATGTTTCATAATCCTGGTATTTTGCCAACTATTGCAACACTTGCCAACTATTTGCAGTCACTAATTGATTCATCTCATTTCTTATGTTTGTGTGAGAATATAGGTGTGTTTTGTTTTGTTTTTGTTTTGTTTTGTTTTTTTTTTGTAGAATCACAGAGTCATAGAACATCTTGGGTTGGAAGCAACCTTAAAGACCATCTAGTTCCAGCCCCCTTGCTGTCAGCAGGGATGCCACCCACTAAATCACATTGCCCAAGGCCTTGTCTAACCTGCCCAGGGCCTCATCCTATTTCTTTGGCCCTGGCTTTTGCTCATTCTAAGGACCATGGAGCATCGGCATACAATAAATGGTCTTGGGCCTTGTATTCGCAGGCAAGGGATGTGGGTCTGAACACTTTTGAATGGAGGAAAGGGAATCCAGCTCTGCTGCACTCTCAGTGGGGAAAAAGAGAAACTTGATCAGCAATCCCTCTGCTTTTCTCAGTGACATTGCTTAATTTTGGAAAGCCTTACATGTTAAAGGGACAGTGAACCCCAAGCAAGTCTGATCTGCAGCCTGGAATAAGACACTGAAAATCAGAAGGGAGGTGAGTGATGCCCCTCACCTAATGCTGTCGTCCACTTTAGGAGCATTGTTTGCCATGTCCAGTCTAGAAGCCAGGCTCTAAGGCACAATTCCCCCTGCACCAGGTAAGCAACCAGACACGCAGCCCTGCAAAACTGAGCACGTGCTGCTTATCACCTTCCATACTCTCAGCTTCCAGTCACTGCCTCTTGCTGACATTTAAGGCCAGCATTTTTGGTGTGATTAAATGCTTAAAGATCTAATCTGACATTTCTGAGAAGGAATAATGATCATCTTTTGTAAACGTTGGAGGTGGGGTTCTGAAACACTGAAAGGAAAATTGAAACAGGAAATTCTGAGATCAATAACATGAAAATATATGGGCTCTTTTCTGAAGTTTTGAAGCAAGGACTTACAATCTTGAATAAATTATTTTATATTTTATTGATGGCATTTGCTTTCTCAGAACATACATTTATCTTTTTTTCCTACACAATGATTGTAAAATGTTACTAAATCTTTTCTGAGGGGAAAATAGAAGATTAATATCTTTTTGTTTTAACAACATGTTCTGCAAATAATCTGATAAATCAAAAACCCTGAAGACATTTATGTTCTTTTGTAAATAGAGCAGATTTGAAGTGCTTAGATTTCTGTCCATTTAATATAACCAGTATAACCAACCAACCAATCTATTGGCTTAGCTAGATTATTGACTCTGTTAACTCAGTTTGTGATTTTTACATGTTTTACATGTAAAAGTCAAGATGGTGTTAATGTATTACTGCACGTGGTGTGGTATTCCTTCACCTTCTGGGTGGAATGAATGTCCAGTGGTAGCTCAGCAGTCAGCGTGAGGTAAACGCAATGGCAGATGGAAAGGACCAAAATGAAAGCTCACAGGCTTCCTTTCATCTCCTGGTACTTGAGAGATTACTGAAGAAAACATTAGGGAACTGTCTTCAGTTCCTTGAGTTCACTGCTGTTTGTGCACAGTGGAGCCAGAACACATGCTATAGGAGTACCTTCATCCTCAGCATGGCTTTCTGGAGCAGACTAGATTTGGCAGAGATTTCACAACCACAGACAGAGCAAGCACAGATTTGCTTGGTGTAAAAATCTTGCAAGATCATTGTATCCCAGCGTCCAAGAGCTCTAGGACTGAAGCTTGGACAGAAGAAAACAGATTGTTTTCTCAAATCATAATGGCACAGGCGTGTGGCCTAATGTCTGCTTAGTTGATAAGTAATCAGCTATCTAACTATAAAATGTAACAGAAATTAAAACAAATGTAAAAATTGAGTGAAAAATAGTTACTGAATATCTTAGCATAGTGCTGTGGTGTGATATTGCTGGGATTTTATTTATATATACCTTACCATTCCTGACATTTCAGTGAGATGAAAATAACCCAAAGTCAAATCATGGAACTGGCACTAAGAGCATTAAGAGATAAAACAGGTGTTAAAGGTGCTGAAGAAAAGCTGTGTAACATTAGCTCTGTATTCAGCTCACTCTAACACACTGATCCACTCTGAAAGGTGGGGTGTAGAGACTGATTTATAAAGCAAATTCAAAAATTGGTGCCCTTTACTTTGGCTGTACTGTGCTACGTAAAGCCTCTTCCTCACCCAGATATGTTTCTCTGAACAATCTTTATATTTGAAATATTATGAATACAAGAATATTACCTCATGGACATTTTTTCCTTGCATAATGGATTTGAATACTCGAGGGGGGCAAAAGGGGGACAGGCAAAGATAGTAATCTTCCCTACTTATTTATTCCTGGTCTGCCTTGATATAATCTGAAGAGTATATACATTGTAGTCAATAAGGTAAAAGCAGCTCACATAGACATCTGTGAGCTAAATTTTAATGAAAAAAATACTTTGTCTGCAGGGAAGGGAGAAAAAACTGTGCCTTTGCACAAACAGAATCATTAGCAACACAGTAGATCATTTCAGTGTAACTAATGTGACTGCAGGGAAGTTATGCCAGTTTCCATTAATGATGAAATCTCTCTCATTTTTCTGTAAATGATTATTTCTGCAGCCAATTGTGACAAATTAAGGAAGATATATATTTGGTACTTGAAAAATTGTGACTACTCAAACTATTGGTTTCATTGTTTAACAGGACTTATGCAGCCCCTCCTGTGTCACCTAGGTACTGCATCAAATCACAGTGCTGCCTGGAAAGAGGACTCATTGGACAGTGATCATATAGAAGTGGGAATTTCAAAGCCTAAATTCTTATTCCTGGAGCAGTCTTTCCTCCTGGAGAGCTTTGAAACATCCTTTCCTTTTTTCCACTTTCTTACGTTGAGATTAGTAGTTTTCATCATTCTTCAGTGTTGATGTGTGTTCCTGAAAGACTAAATGTTATCTTTGTAAAAGCTTTCTCTTCCCCAGGCTGAACAACTGTCCTCTCCAACTCCCTCAGCCTGTCCTCATAGGAGAGGTGCTCCAGCCCTCCAATCCTCCTGATGGCCCTCCTCTGGACTCACTCCAACAGGTCCAATGCTGGAGCTCCCATAGCTGAACGCAATACTCTAAGTACATAAAGTCAATAAACCACTAATGTGTAGAAAGCAATTCCTGCTCAGGTCCTGTCTTTGACCCTTTGCTGACTGGATCAATGACAAGAGGACCATTGTTTGCAGTGGGCTTTGTATGGCATCCAATATTTTCACATCACTGTATGTGCAGGATAGGATGATGTTGCACCTGTTGGCCTTCCACATAACTCCCAAGAATATCTTGTGCACTTCCTTCCAGGTTGTCCCTGGGCTACCTTGGAGAACTTGGATGGTTACTTGTAATCTTTGGGCTGTCCTGGCAGGGTCTGTAAATAGGCTGTAAGACCTCTTCTTCCCTTGAGAGTTGTGTAAGCCTACATGAACATTTACCATGACCTTTTGAAAAGGCAAAGCTGGTACTTCTTCACTTTGAAAATTAAACTTTGACTTAACCTGACATTAAATGACCTCAGTTATTGGGGTAGGATCACCATAGGTCATAAAGTCAAGCATTGCTTTCCATGGAAATGTAAAGATAAGATAGGTGACTCATGAGGCTGTTTTCTTTTATCTGCTTATGTATTTGTTTATTTATAGTAATGGTGCTGCTAACAATAAACAGCCTTTATTGTTAAATAACAGAAGCAGCCTTTGACTTAACATCACCAAAGTGGAGAGGAGTTTTGGCTCAAGCCCACTGACTTTTACACAGCATAGCGTGGAGGTTCCCAGAGGACAGTTTCTTATCTAGTGCTTCTGAATTTCCCTGTGCAGTAAGCCACAGAAATATAATAGTAATGCAGCATTTAACCTGAAGATGGGAATTTTCCCACTGTTTCTGGATCTAGGTGGTATGAGATATGTGCTTTGTCTCTTCCTCCCCATTCATTCTTTATGGATGGATGGGAGAGGCATGAAACCTGTCATGGTCCCACAGCATCAACCCAGAGCCAGAAAGGAGGTGCTCACAGGCATGTGCACATGTGGTACTTGCAGTAAGATTATAATCCAATGAAGTTCTGTAAGGAAATTCTGAAAGAAATTTGACTTTGTTAAATTACGTGTTCTTGCTGTAGTTGTTACCTTCATAACCATACACATTTGTACAGGCATAATACCATGAGTATAAATTGTGACTTGAGAGGGCTACAACTAATAACTCAAAGCCACCCAAAAGTAAAAGTTGAATCTCATTAAGCCAGTATATAAATCTAAAATAACTACAAGCAAGTAGACTTATTCTGAATTCCCTAATATTATCAAAGCCAAAACCTGATCTGCATATATTAATACTGCATATATTAATAGCTTGCACCAACTGTACATTCAACTATCTAGTGTAGTTAATACAATTATATCTTTATATATAATTGTATAGCCTAAATATTGGATTCATGTTTTCCTATCTTTAATATATATGCAGTAAACAGAAAGGTTTAATTACTTGGTGAACACAAAATACCGAACACCTGATGGTTTAAACTGTATAATCCTGTTGGGTATCAGTTCTCATCTCCTATTAGAAAATTAAATGTTGTTGGTGTCAGAGACCTCTAATAGCTTGGATTAATGCAATCACCTCTGAACAGGGCTACCTTTGAAGCACAGCAATGTGGTGCGAGCGGAAGACACTGTTGAGACTGTGGTAGATTATAAATCTTTTTTACTTTATTACACTAAATTTTACCAAAGCAGTTTGAGCACTTTAGGAACACTACACATTGGGAGTTTTAAGCAGTCTACTGTGAAGACTGCTTTTGATCACAAACTTTGGTAGTTCTTCCATTTGACAGAAGATTCACTATAAGGCAAAATAGTTCAGTGGCATATTACTGAAGTATTGGAGAGATGGGAGAATAATGTTGAGAATAATTAGATGTGAGTGGAATATTTTCTCACACTGAAAACTCTGAGAACTTGTTAAACTTTAAAACGTTCTCTGTTTTAAGAGAACTCACTGTTTTTGTTTGGTTTTTTATGAATGTATTTCTTGAAAATTGATTAGATGATTTTATTTTATTTTTTTATTTTTTGGTCTTTTGACAAAAGGGAGGTTTATTGCCAATATCTACTTACATTATGATAAGGGAATAATCTGATTTGTACTTATTAAATTATTCTGAGAGATGATATTGTGATCAATTTTACTATAGGCAGTGGAAAAATAATCTCTGTTAAAAGTTTATCTTTTTATTTACATATTCATTATCTCATATTTAATAGAAGAGGCACTGTGGTTCTGAAGGGAAGTAATGCGCTTCAGGGAATTGCAATAGATTCACCAGCTGGCCAGAGGAGGGAGTGATGCAGCCATCCTGGCTGTTGAGATCTATGTTTCAGCCTAACTGAAATGTAATAGCTACTCTGGCAATCTGCTTTTGTGCCATTAAACCTTGATTAATCCAATAATAGGCTATATTTTTCTTTGTCTGCTGTAAATGAAGACAATCCTTATGAAGTCATTAGGGATACATAAGTAATAAAGGTAGTAAAACTCGGGTGCTCATAGCTAAAAATTTGATGGTACACTGGGGATTTCTGACTCTCCCTGTGGTGAAGGAAAACTTAAGAAACAAATTTGCATGCAGTAGGAGCTTTATGTCTTGTGGCTTGTAAATAGTATACCAAGAACATTAGTGAGATTTAAAATAAGTACAAAGCAGAGAAAAAAAAAAAAAAAAAAAAAGGAAGAAAAAAAAAAAAAAAAAGCCTTTTCTTCAGTTGTGCCTTAGCTTCCAGGCAACATAAAGATAATGAGAAAGTTCTGTGAATATCTACACAGCCAAAGGAGCAATATTGGTATGGCACTGAGAAAAAAACTTTTAAAACTGCTAATTTACTTTTATTTCTTAATAGGTAAAAAGGAAAGGTGGTGGGTCAAAATTACTATATGGTCAATTTTGTGTTTCTATTGGAATTCATTGTTACCTATCAACACTGTTGGTATTCAGTCATAATAGGAAGGACAAGATTGCATTACACAAAAATGGAGGAAATGTGACTATGCAGGAGGGAGATAGCTGGGGGTAGAATAAATGAAAAGGAAAAACAGAACCCGAGAAGGAGAAAACCATTGCTCTTTCTGAGTAAGTACAACTATTTATAAGGAAATGGTTAGTCAAGTGTTTCCTTGGCTGTGCATCTTTAAGCTAGCAGAAAGTTGCAAATACTTTTTTTGTTTGTTTGTTTGTTTTTGGTTTTTTTTTGTTACTTACAGGTAGTAAAAGCTGTGGCTGCAAAAATCAGGACTATGCTAGAGTAGCTTTTCTGTTGCTAACTACATTGGGTAGTCACTCTGCTTGCTACCTGCAGTCAGCGTTGTCTGTTTAGGAGCAGAGGTCTTTCTTCCATATCCAGTTGTATATGCTTGCTGTCTCAAGAGCTTGCTCATCCCTTGTATCTTTAGAGAAGTTTGGCAGGGATAACACTGGTTTGAGGATCCTGCTCCCAAAGCAGCCCTAACGCTGCTGCAATGTTCTCTCTTATTTCAATCTTCCAGATGCCATGGCCTCTGCACGGGCTGCTCTGCAGCTTGAGAGCCATCTCATTTACCTCCTTTATTTGTTTCATCCCAGCTCTCTTGTCATCCCCTGAGCTCCCTCTCCTCCTTGCCCCTTTACCTTGTTGGCTGTGTCCCAGTCGTGCAGCACAGCCGCCTGTGGGATGCTGCTGCTGGTTTGGACACAGTGACTGTGTGGCCCTGCTCAAATCTCTGATTGTAGCCCCACACTAACAGAAGCAACAGTATTCTGATGCGCTGAAATGCTTTTGTGGAATAGCAAGAAAATATTTTGGCTTGTTCTTTCTTATGGTGATGGAGCTTCATCTTAAATAGTAAAGGGGAAGAAGTATATTTCTAAACCCACTTTCCTCCCTTGTAAACATGCCCAAGGGCTATTCCAACTGAGGACTCAATGTAATTGTCTCTTAGCTGTGATGTGAGGGAATGGGGGAATGGAAGAGCTGTGGTCATGCCTGCAGGTAGCAAAACATAACGTGATGTAACTCAGAAAAACCCACCTGGTTTCAGCATAGAAGGGCTAATGGATACACACTCCAAAGTTTGTCCTACTACTGAAGTGTTAAATCTCATAGCCCTTTAAAATTAATTTCAAAGTGCTTCTTTGCCTCGCTGCTGAAACACTACTTCCTTTCTAATCTAATAACTGGAGCAATTGGTTAAGCTTAACGCTTAAGTGTGGTTTCTCAGTAGCCCTCAGCCATGCTGTTTTCTGCCTATATGAAGCATTGTTAGAGCACATGGAGAAGTGACAGCTGTTTGCATCAAAAGGGATGATGAAATGGAGAGCACGTGCTTGTATCCAGGTATTTCACTCATCTCCACAATACACAGTGGGTAAAATTCAGCCAAATGCAGCCTATAGTAAGTAGCTGAGGACATCTGTTTTCTGATGTGAACCTTGTTTGCATTTATACATCAAGTATGAGTTGATTGTAAGGAGAGAGTAGGTGGATTTAGCTTGTCGCAATAGCAAGTATTGTGTGCATTTAAAATAGGTCTGGAAACATTGGCCTTAAAAAGTACTTAGAGTCAGCATAAGGGTGTTGGTGGCAAGAAAAAACACCAGTGAAAAACGATGAAGCCGCCCTTTCCTATCCTAACCCTTCACCCAATTTAATTTATACAATCTGCCATGGTCTCAGCTTTGAACCTGGATTAAAGCCCCAGATTCTGGGATAAATTGAATTCCATGGGAATTGTGCCCATTCACACAAAGACGGAGTTTGTTCCCTTAGAATAATGATGTGCCTTCCCTCCGATAATTTTACAACTCGAATGCCAAGTCGGAGTCCAGCGACACTTGCTCAGTGTTCCTGCCTCCCTTGGTGTAAAACTGACACCTCCAAGAGCTCCTCTGCTCTGCCCGGTTTGGTACATCACCACAAGCTTTCAACAACAACAAAAAAAGGACTGCCTTCAGTATTTTGCCTGGATCACTTCCCAGTCAGATAGCGTTCCCTAGCAGATGGCTGCATCCACCTTCACCGCAGCCAGCAGTGGCTCCATTCCTACATTCGCAGTTGACACCAGCAGAGTTGTTCCTGTCCTGCACGTCTGTGGCTGAGACCTGACATCAGTGGGAGCCGGAGGTGAGGATCAGCATTGGTAAATAGTCAGTAACACCAGCACTGACACCCAATCCATTTGGAAGATTGAGTGTCAGATGTTTTTATTTAATGTTTTGCTAGGTTTTTCTTGCTCAGCTGAACCCATTACCTCCTATGTTCTTTCCTCTTTGGCCTAAAATTCATGGAGTTGGTTTGTGTTTTTACTCTGCCTCAGTGGGTTGGCCGCATCCAGACCCTTTGTGCACATTCAGGGGTTTTCTTCACTTGAGTTCAATCTTTTTTCTCCTTCATTTGGCAAGTCATTTCAGGGAAACTTAGATGTGAGGGTGTGTTTTCTTGTTTATCTGATGTACGTGACAGAGCACTTTTCTAATTTTTGAACATTTACTTGCTCACTGATCCTATAGAAGATGACTCCTCCTGACATTTTATATTTCCCTGCTAGTTGGGTTGCTGGAAAAATTTTCGAGAGCATTAACATGAAAGTGACAAGAGCAATCCCTGTGGTTCTTTTCCCCTCCGGCACTGCAGTAAGAGAGCACCCTGTGCTGCTTTGTTTTTCAGGTTGATGGCTTCCTGACACTTCTCTTTGGCCTGGCGAGCATTAATACCCTTACAGTGATCAGTGTGACTCGCTACATAAAAGGCTGCCATCCTGAGAGAGGTAAGGAATAAAGGCAGATCCAGTTCTGCCTTCACTGAATTTGTTTTAAATCTGTACTCCTTTCAGTTATACAGTTTATGAAGTATAAATTAGATGCACTGGAAACCATAGCCTAATGTAGTCAGGTATGTTAGAAACATGTTTGCACAGAATCCTTCAAGAGTTAACCCCTAAAAAGGCTAAATTATTAGCAGTACCCTTTGGTTACCATGGTTGAAATTTACTTGTGCAGAAGACAAGACCTGCTGATTCTCTGTGTTTCTTAGAGTACAGCTTAAATAGCTCTCAAGTGATTCATACATCTTTGCCCAGAATCACTGTAACCAACAAATTTTCATCTTCTGTGAGATGATATTTAGGAGAGCTTCCAGCCTCGATAAGATCCCTGGTTCAGAAAGCACAGGCATTGTGGACTGCTTAGATGGCACTGGGAATACCCAGCCTGCACATCGTGCCTCCAGCGTTCACAGCTCTGTGCAGCCTGGCATCCCCATGTGCCCTTCCCACTTCCCCTCAGTGGACAGTTTCATACCACGGGAGATGAGAATTACTGGCACAGGTCCCAGAACTGACCATAACCCATCTCTACCCTGTCTCCTGCCTATCTCCTGGGTCTGTGAGGCATCATAGACACAGCTTCTCACCCACAATTCCTCCTCTTCCAATGTCCTGGTATCTGCAACCTGAATATCTCAAGCAACTACTCTTCATTACTGTCTGCAGTGCTAGAGACCTTTCACCAAGTGCTCTGTTTTTGATGTTGTTGTTTGTTTGCTTTTATATGTCTTTTATACCTTTATATGTCATTTATACCTTTGGTATAAATGCCTCTCTAAAGGCATATGAGTGCTCCACTGTTCAAATCTAGTCTGAAATCCTTTACATGTGAGGTGAAGACCCCATCAGAGCATAAACATGCCACCCTCTACTGTTTTTCCTTTGTGATTCTTTATGTCACCACTCTCCCCCAAGACACTCTCTTTCACAGGATCAGGAGAAACCTTTCCTTGCCATTCAACTTGGATCTTCTGTCTGCTGAAACTTTGACCTCCACTGGGAGCCTTACTTTGTCACTCCTCTTTATGCCTACATGTTCTATAAATTCTCCCTAGTCTTCCTTTCACCATGCATACATAATGTATTTTAAGTTTTCATGCTCTCATTATGACTGGATTGTACCATCTTTCAAGAAGGAACTTACTAGTATCTCCATATAAAACATGTACAAATGCACTGGATGCATTGTATATGTTTGTTTTTCTAATAGCATGAGCATTATTAGCTCTGAAAAGAGCTTCTACAGGGAGGTCTTTTTTTTTCCACAAAGTTCTTCTGCAGTTTGCTGAAGTTTTAGATTTGTTGAAGTTCATTTTCAAAACAACCTGTTCGAATTTGTCTCTGCTGTATTCTATAGCTTATATTCACTGCAAATTAGGAAGTCATATTTAAAATGTTTCTCTTTTGTAAAGCTGCAGCACAAGTTCATCTGAGGGTGTGCATAATTTGTTTGCCTCTTCAGGAAATCTGACCAAGTACTCAATATAACTTTACATAAATTTTGAAGAACAGAGATTAGTGGCCACATAAATACTTTCTGTGTAGACAAAGAAATTACCGCAATGTATGGCAACAGTGGGACAGATTAAATCATTTATACTGAATGACTAATATAGTTTGACCAGATAATATTTCTTGTCCTTTTTTAACAGCAAAAACTTTGAAATGAGTAAGAAAATCCTAGGATTTATTGTTTGTTTCATATAAAACAACATAGAATTGTTTTGTGCTTTTTACAAAATCACAAAACAAAACTGACACAGAATTTACCAGTTCTGCAGTGCTCAACAAACACTGTCTTCTGCTAAAAAGCTGTTCAGTTCCACTGCTCTACAAGTGGTCTTGAACACAATCCAGACCAGTTTTCATATTTCAGTTTTTCTTATAAATACCTATTTCTGACTTAACTTTTCTTAAATAGCTGTGTTTCCTTTATTGTTTGTTGTTCTAATAATGGCTTTAGATTTCAGAGGTTAAGAGGTTTCTGACTAAACCATGCCATTGCAGGTCACTGTATCAGCAACAGCAGTATGACGGTGGCTCTGGTTCTCATCTGGATAGCAGCTTTCTTCTGGTCAGCAGCTCCATTGCTTGGCTGGGGCAGTTATACAGGTAACAGTTATCTTTCAGTTGTACATATTTGGCACCTCTCCACTTAATTAAACAAAGATACTTAGCTTTTTTTCTTGGTGTTTGTGATAAACCAGACTGATTATCAGTGGAACTAAGAAAATCATTTATCATGCATGATGTATATGCACAGTGTGCCTACTTTGGTATGGGCTTTAAAGAGATTTGTTTTTGCAGATATCACAAATGTGTATTACCTATGAAAAAAAGAATATAGGGCCAGAAATATTTGGCATGGTTAAGCAGTGAGATAAAGGAAATTATCAAAAGGCATCCTTCAAAAACTGTCAAGATTAGGGAGCTAGAAAAGAACACAAGTTCCAGCAAGTTGAACTTGAAACTATAGTAAGACAAGCCAGAAAGATCTGGTGAAACAGTTTAAAAGTATGAAAACTAACATAGCAAAAGATGATAAAGATGCCAGAAAGTCTGTCAGTCCAAGAAGTGATTAGGATGCAAGATAAGGCCCTAGCAAAAAAAAAAAAAAGAAAAGAAGGGGGACAAGGGGGAATAATTCATTAGTGAACACTGAGGTAATTCAATAGCTAATTTTCTCACACCAGAAACTTTCTTTAGGGGGAAAAGGTGGACAAATTGTCTCAAGTTAAGTCTCTAAACAAATCAAAATAAATTTCTAGGAACAAATAATAATAATAATACAGAAGTCCTAACAACTAAAATTGTATGACTGAAATTGTCCAAGTGTATGGATCCTGTAGACATCTGCTCTTTGATCTACAACATTCAACATATTCATAAAACAGTAGCAAAGAGTCAAAGGGCAAAAATGAAATTACAAAGTTGCTGAGGATACAGTATTAGTTTGGATAACATTCATTTTGCAGTGAGAACAAAGCTTCACTGTGGGAATGTGCAGAAGGGTTTTGGTGTGCTGAGCTTCTGGGCAATAACATGTCAGAGACAATTCAGAGCTAAGGAATCTAAAGTCATACAGGAAAAACTTGGTACATTTGAAATGGTGATTACCAATTGGAAAACAGAATATAGAGCTGTGTTTATAGGTCTATGAAAATATAAACATGATGCTCAGAGATGGAAAAATAGGGAGAAAACACAAGGTACTATCAGGAAACAAAAATCAGAAAGCCTAGATCTCTGGTGTGGCTGAAAAGACTTTGCAGAATGACAGTGTAAGTAGAGAAGAGATTTCTTCCCACGAGAACCTGCTCATGGGGTCAATAACTGGGGGCTAAGGCTCAGTAGACTCCAAGGTCTACTACTAGGGTGAGGTTTAAGGCAAGGGTGAATATCAGGAAAAGGCCAAAGCCAGATACATATGCTTTGAAGTATCGCTGCACCCTTGAAGGACACATGAGAAAAGCAGCTATTTCTATGATTGTTGAATCAAATCCAAGAATCCCAAAGCAAACAGTTTTATCAGTGTATTAGGCTCTGTGGATCTTTTGTTTGGGACAGAATGACTGTTCTAATTTTATGTCTTGTTTCTGCACTCTGGATATGTCATAAGACTTGAGGAGGAGGTTAGATTTGTCATTTCTGTATATCTTCTGGCATGCTGTGTTTTCATATTCCAATAATCTTAATAATACTTCATTTGTAGAATGATTTCTGACATCTGTTTTTGGCCCTAACTTGGAGTCAGGGACTTCTTTGCTCTGTCAGGGCATCCAAGTGCCCCCGTGGATCCTGCTTGTTATTTGGATTCAGCTTCCTGTGAGTGCTTCTCCCTGCTGAGAATCACAGCAGTTTCAGAAATCGCGGTCTATCTGATTCCAAACACGATCCCACAAAGGGCACCCATGAAGATGTGGGAGTCCAGCAAGTTCTGCAGCAGGCAGTGGAGCAGGATGGCTGCCAGCCGACCACAGCATGTAACACAGCCTCTGATCTGCCACTTCTTCACAGCAGCTGCAGAGGTCCCCAGGACCCCACTGACTTTTGAAAATGCCACTTGCCAGTGTCCCTGCTGAGGGAGGGAAAAACACAGCCCTGAATTCTGACTCATAGAAAAACTGAGGGATTTTCTTTTCATGTCATGTGGAAGCTGCTTTCTTTTTTGAAGTCAGAAGTTTTCACAAATGAGAAACTTAGAATTAAGCCAGATACTATGGTTATCTATTTGAATAGTATCTTGGAATCTACTGATTAAAAAGGCAAAGGAGATTCTATTACTGAGCACATCCAGACAGCAACACCTAAAGTTCTTGGTGTTAAAAATATTGAGCTCTTTTTGATGAGACTCATGAAAGTGATTTTAATCTTTTGCTCCTTTAATTCATCCTATCTAAACCTTCTATCACCCATGAGGAATTAAGGGATTTTTTTCTTCAGAATTATCTCTGGATGCCAGGGAGAGATCTGTTGCTAAATCATGCAAGCTTCACCTGTGTTGTATTTCCAGGACTTGTTAATACTTGATTTATGTAATTTTGGTTTATGCTTCAATTATTTATAATTTGGTTTACTGCCATGGCTGTCAGGGGAGGAATAATAGCAATAATAGTAATAATAATATTAAACCACACACAAAATAGCTTTCTTCCCTTAAACCAAAAATCAACAACTCACAAAATATAGAAAATCCTTAATGACATAAAATTCAAGTTTTGTGTAAGAACACATTTGCAAATTATATCCTTTCCATTAACAGCATATCATCTGTATTTATATGCTTCATCTTCCCATAATTTTGATCAGCTGTATCAATTTGCTTTCATCTCTCACTAGAGTAAAACGTTCATTACCATTTTGCTTCTATTTAAAAAAAAAAAAATAATAAACTCAATACTTTTACTTCCTACTTTGCTATGTAAGTATTGAATTCTTACACATGACATATTGTCCCTGCAATTGCTTGTTATGCTGGTATAGAGCTCGTCTTAGAAAGTTACTACATAGAACACTGTCAAATAACAGGCTACAGAGGAATATCAAACCTACTAAGTTAATCCACAATTAGCATCATAATTTCCTATCTTAAATCAACAGTTTGTGCATTATGGATCTACACAGGAAATCTAAATGGTACAGAATGATAATATGCATTAAAACTTGTTATGGTCTAGCCAGTCTTGAAAAATTGTTTATGTAGGAGATTGTTTCACAGCTCATTAAATCAGAAAGAGCACTCCATTCTTTACTGCCTAAAAGAAGAAAAATACAGCTTCTAAATTGATATATTAATCATGCAAAACCAGATAAATGTTCTAAAACTGCTAACCAACTTATTTTTGTTTTCCAGATCGCATGTACGGAACATGTGAAATAGACTGGGCAAAAGCCAACTTCTCTACAATCTACAAGTCCTACATTGTCTCCATTTTCATCTGCTGTTTCTTCCTACCTGTGACAGTCATGGTCTTCTCATATGTGTCAATTATCAACACTGTCAAACTAAGCCATGCATTAACAGGACTCAGCGATCCCACAGACAGACAGAGGAGAATGGAGCGGGATGTCACCAGGGTGAGTGTGGGTTTCATATTGGGTAGGATTCATCTCAGTGAAAGCTGTCTATCCAAAAATTAAGAAGAGAACAGAAGAGAACAAAACCCACCACTCACATTTAATTTCTCTGCAATCTTTAGTGACAAAGTCTGAACTCAGTGAAGTTAACATAAGGATGGTTTAAAATTCCTGCTCCCTTAGTTGGCTAATATTAGTCCTACATAACATGAGAAAAATAATTTAAATATAACTGGAGCAGGTTATACAGCACAAAAACTGAAGTTTTGTTTGGCATATTCCCTTTTCTTTCAGCAGAGATGTAACTTGTGTGTGTGCTCAAAAAGCAACAAGGGAACTTTCAAATTACTTTTCCTAGACCTAAATCTATCCTAAGTCTTCTGAGTTCAGATAAACATTCAGGGGGTTGTAGCTATTTTCATTCCATTAGATGAGGCATTGCTCAAGCACACCTCATACCCGAATTAGGTATCTAACTTCTATGCCTACCTGGCTCCATCAAAGCAAAACTTTTGCTTGTCTGTACACTCCTGTGAGCCATACCTTCAGTAGAAGCTGAACGTTTCCCTTCCAGCTGTGTTTTCAAGCTACTATTACCAGTGTATTTCTTCCCTGATGCAGTCTCCCAGTATAGATTTAAGGCTATTTTTCATCTTTCTTCTAGGTTTCTATTGTCATTTGCACAGCCTTCATTATTGCATGGTCACCATATGCTGTCATCTCTATATGGTCTGCCTACGGTCACCCTGTGCCCAACCTTACCAGCATCCTTGCCAGTTTGTTTGCTAAGTCTGCCAGTTTCTACAATCCCATTATCTACTTTGGAATGAGCTCCAAGTTTCGGAGGGACATTTTCATCTTGTTTCATTGTGCCAAGGAAGTCAAGGACCCTGTGAAGCTCAAACGTTTCAAAAACCTCAAGCAAAAACAAGAGCCTTCAAAGAAAGAAGAGAAGTATGCAGCAGATATGCACCCTGCACCGAGCCCTGATTCTGGGGTGGGAAGTCCAAGCAACACTCCACCTCCAGCAAATAGGGAAGAATATTTTGGCATTCATGATACACCATCTAATAACCCTGACATTGAATGTGATAGACTGTGAGTTTTGTGGCCACTTAACGCACTCACCCACTTTGTGTTCAGCAAGATCCTCTTCAGATCACCGCTTGAGTGATCTCCCAACTCCCGATCCATCTGTTTCTTGCTATAGCACTGATGGTTATGCAATTCAAGCAAATCAGATGACAAAGTGATATTTTCCTTCTGTGTAGGTACAAAATGCTACAAAGCATGTTATAATGTGGGCAGCACACCCAGTGCCAGAAACATTCCATATTCACATGTATACAAAAAAAAAGGAAGGCTGACTTATGAAGACAATGGATTAGCTAGCAAAAAGATCACTAATGTTCCCATCCAAACTGTATTAATTATGAGATTACATTTCCAAATTTTTTTTGTTTGTTTGTTTGTTTTACTCTTTAACAGTCTCAGCCATAGAGGACCACTCCCTGTTTGTCTATGCAAGACAGAGCTGTAGATCTCGGCATTTTGTAGTCACTGTAGGTTCAACAGTGGCTTTACACTTTTCCTTGTTTGTTTGCAGAATTATTTCCATCTTTCCCAACTTTCCCAGTAAGCAGGGCCTGGCTGTAGTGTGCCCATTCATTAAAGCCAAAAAGCTGGCTTTAATTTTCCTGATGTGCCTCCAGCTTGATTGTTTTTCTACATGACTATTAAGGTGGAGCAAGAGATGCCATGCAGGCAATGAAACCAAGGACATTAAGCCTGCAAGAATATTGGCAAAGTATGGCATCAGAGCTATTTACAGAATATAATCCAACACTTCGCTGCTGCTCTAAAGAAAGTTTTTGTACCTGCCTAAAAAAAAAAATAGATAAATCAACTAAGTGGTTTAAATAGCAAAATTGTAGAATTAAATCAGCAGCAAGGTTATCAGATACTATAGTATCCAATTATTCCATCAAGTTTATTTTTCAACATGGAAGTGAGGAGGTATATGGTCCTAATTCCCCATTTTACACATTTTTATAGAAGTCTCTGAGTACACAGCTAATTACTATGCATTAGCCCTGGAAATTTTGGGGGTTTATTCAGTGACATTTGCATGCTAAGCAAGGGGAGTGGAGGGGAACAAAACCATTTGTTGCCAGGCTCACTGATATTTATGACTTTATGGAATCTTTCACCATCCAGGTATGCTAAAATGCAGTTGTTTTGCACAAGTTTGTAACTTTCCCAAGAAACACATTTGGAAAAGCAAAGAGAGCCCACCTTAATTTCCTCCATTACTCTATTTGTTTTGAGAAAATCACCTGCGTTTTGAAGTTAAAAACAAATAAACATTATAAGCAACAGTCAGGAACTGTTTTCTTTCATGGCCACAGATCTAACTACAAGAATATTCGTCTTTGTGGAAAATTGAAACATGGGTGCTACTTCATTACCATAAATAATTAAAAGCAAATAAGTAAACTGTTGACTTCCAGATAAAAGTGCATGCTGTAACTGCCGAAACAGACGAAGCCATTTAGGGCCAAACCCTGTCCCAGCTGGATGAAGCCAGGCTGGGCTAGCCAAAGCTGCCACGCAGTTTTGAAAGCTTCTAGGCCTAACCCAAAACCTACCTTAGCAGCACTGCTGGACGAGGCCTTGCCACTGCTGCATGCACCCAGGTGTCCCCGCAGGGAGGCAGGACATATGTCCCCATCAGATATGGCTTGATGCCAGGCTGGCATTTAGTTTGCATTTACACTAACTCGTGGATGTTTAGGGAAAGTACTTGCCCCACTGCACTGTAACAATGCCAATGATCGGTGGGATCCAGACTTTGATGCAGAAAGATGGGAAAATTGCAAGGGGGGGGCAGCAGAGCAACAAGGCCTTTTCCAGGAGTCTGCGCCCCTTCCCACTCCATCAGCGTGCCAGCCAAAATCTCTGCTAGTTCATATGCTATTGCACATGTACACAGCAGTGAGACAGAGATGAGAGAGTAGTTAAAATGAACCAGAACATGAACAGAACAGCGAGATAAGAGGGAGAGAGGCAGAGGAGCAGCTGAAGGATACATACCTGCTGGAACACAACTAGAAACCGCTAACACAGCAAAAGCTATGACTGGGCTGCGCACACCTCCCTCCTGCCATTCCTAAGGCTACCGTGCTTTGTGGATAGAGGGTAGTACCATGAGACTGCATTGTCTGTAGAGCAGAACATCTGGTTTTGCTGGTTACTCAGGGGAAAAGAGGATAGATGCCTTTGCAGGCACCAACCTGTGCTCCGGGCCCAGTAAAAGCACGAGCACATTTGTCACTGAAGTTCCTCCTGTTGTTAAGCCTCTAGCCCTAAAGCAACAGCTCCTGCAGCTACACGCAAGGCACCTGCAAGTGCCTGAAGACAAAGAAAAGAAAAAAAAATAACAAAACACCATCCAGAACCCATTACTGCTCAAGTGCAGGTAAGAGGATGCACTTCAGGTTTTCAAGTGTGCAGGTTAATTTGCAGAATGCTTTGCCTCCATCCTGCTCACCTATTCTGCATTTTCTCCTTTTGTCTCTGGTCCCACACTTGCCTGGATGAGGCTGGCCCCTGTTTCTCCCTCCACAGGAGGCTGCTCCACCTGCCAAGCCCATGCCACTGGCCAGGGAGCAACAAAGAGCTGAGGGGCTTGAGAGCATCAGCTAGGGAAGACATGACCTAGGTCTGCTGAAGGTAGATGAAGGAATCCTATGATTTTCACCCAGTAACAATGAAATACCATGTAAATGGCATACAAAGGCCTAGAGCCAAATTATCCCTCCCTCAACATCACATTCCCCAAACATTCTATTTGCTTTTGCAGTGGATGAGTTTTATCAGGAGAGATGCAAGAGGGCTCTTGTCACAACCAATACACTGGTGATAAGGATGCTCTCCTGGGACACTGTGGCTTTGAATGCTCTCAGTCTGAGATGGTCTGAGAAGGGAGGTCCTGTGCCCCTGGATGAAGCAAAGAACCAGCTGCTCCTAAGCTGTCAGTTCTGAAATATTTTGTTTTCACATTTTCTAATGCTAAAAGCAGGTGGTACATCAAAGGTGGAAACATATCATATCTCCATGAAAGAGGACATCCTAGTGCTGCCACATCACCATGTGAAGGCATCACAGCAGGCAGGCAGCATGGGCCCAGGTCTTACACTGCTTCCACCAGGGTCCTTTTAAAATGTGCTTTTAATTGAATGCTCTAGTACCAGCCTGCACAAATGAGATCCCATGACTATTGCTAGCAGCCAAATGGTCAGGAATTTCTCGTCATGCTGGAAGAGAAATGTGTTCAGATCTTCCTCCATTTGGCATAGAAGCTCTGGCATGTAGGCTCCTTCTGTATCTCTTACTCAACACTGGATACTACTGTGAAATTTGTAATTGAATGTGGTAGGACAAGCAATCCTACCATTTCAAAAGGATGCTGTCAGCATTTGCTGGCTTTTTCCAGAGGGATCTGAGACATACGTTAGCTCTCTTTTACTGCTAGATGCAAGGAACGCAGCCAGCAAACCTTGCTGTTTGTTATACATTTCCGTACTCACAGCCCTGTTGGCAACACTAAAGCACTCTGGCAAAAATGACATGCTTCAGCTTATTAAAAGTCACTCTGCAAAACGCTTGAAACACTTGAGCCACCTTTTAAATATGCCTTTAACTACCCTACATATTAATTTCCAAACATTGCCTGTTTTGATTAACAGTAATACACTTGAGCAGGTGAATTCTTAATGGCTACACAATTAATGTCTTTACATGTGCATCAATATCTCATCAACTCTTACTTGACTATTTCTTATCTAGATTATTCATAATAACCAACATATCCATTACACCACAGTCACTGCAGTTATTAAGGTTTGTACATACAACTTGACCTTGTAGGCGGATTACCAGTATTCCCGTTGCTGACACAACCATTTTACTTAGGCTACACAGTTCAAGCAATAAAGTTAAGCATGAATTACTTACATTCAGTTTCCACACTTAAAAATAGCTGCAACTGATTGAGGGAAAAAAAAATATGATAAAGCTATAATTTGTTCGTTTATGCTAAGAAAACCTTTTGGGCTCACGTTTTCCCTGCTGACATTTTTGCAGAGCTGAAAATCCCTTTGGGTGTCAGCACTTTGAAATACATAACAGCATTTCTTCATAGCTTTGACATTTCTAATGGTAACATGAATAACCTGAGCGTGTAGTTAGAGGAAGAAGGACAGCATACTGCATACCAGGCCCTGTTCTCTGTGCTATTTATGCCTTTTTATCTAATGACTCATGTAAAGCATTTCTGGTAGCAGAGATCAAGTCTGGTCAAGTCTCCCTTGACCTCTCAAAGACAATGACTTTACAATGACTCTACTACAGTGCGAACTACTCAGGCTTGCACACCTTTGCAGGGTTTCTCTCCACACCTAGAAATCCTTTATTCTTTGCTGTGAGGACTAACAAGATAAGGTAGCTACAAGGTGCACCAATCCAAGTGCGTCCTATGGTTGGCACTTCTCATCTGAAGAAGAGATGGAGGGAAAAATCCTTTCCCAAGGGTGAGGCTGTACTAGAGCTTTGTTCTGCTGCCCCAGTGAATGCTCTCACCTCTGGGCAATAATGAAAAAAGGAGCAATGCTACCATGTCAGTATTTTGAACTACCTGGACAGTTAAGCACTATTTATAAGCCAGCCTAGCAGATCAGGTTCTCTTTCAGTGCTGCATCTGTCCCTCTGCCTACTTCTCAAATCGCCAAAGAACAAAGTCTGAACCTATTCAGTGCATCAACAAATGCAAAAGACTTTTGCAAGCACTTCAGGAACACTTTTGCAGACCAAAGTGAAGGTGCCTGTAGGGTCAAATGGGTCTGTGTATACCATGTGGTCTGAAGTGCCTAATTGCAGCCTAATTCAGTGAGGACTTCACGCCAGCCCCCCACTCAGGGGTACTACTTGATGTGCAGAAGAAGTACAAGAATAAAGTAAAGATTCAAGGGATGTCCAAATAGTACTGCAATAACAACATATCAGAGAGTTACTACATGAAAAATAATAATCCTATTGCCAATACAAAAAAAAAAAAAAAAAAATCAGGGACACATTCTGAATACTGTCTACCAGCTGTCCATGTCAATAATCATCATCTTTACTGCTCATTGAATGCGACAAAAGCCCTCTGGGGATAACAAACATACACCATTTAATTATGCAATAGCATGTATCCTAGTAAAAAAGAAGTGGAAGGACTCGCAGAGATCACTGCAATGCCACCTCTCCCTTGCTGATATTCACAAGCCTCCGGTAGCCTTTGATGCTGTGCACCAGCCAGCCTGACCACTGCAAGGAGCCACTGCTTGAGCAAAGTCCAGATGACCATGGAGGGTGCACGTGTGGCTGGAGGCACATCTGTTGGGTCCTGTGCAAGGTCAGTGGAAGCTGCCCAAACAGGAAAGCCTGTAGGTCACATTCACCACAATATTTTCAAAAGGAAGCCTGGAGTCAAGAACAATGTTTGGCAGTATAAATGAGCAAGCAGGTCTTGGTGGTGTGACCTGGGAAAGCCTTGCCACACACCAGAGGTAAATTTTAAATGGATTCATATCATACTCTCTTCATACAGAAGGGGAGAGAAACCAAGCTGATTTGCAGCACTTCTTACAACACAGGGAAACTTCTACACGAAATTAGCAAAGCTAACTTCTCCAAGAAAAAGCTAGGCAATTCTGGGGACAGCTTGTGGCCTATATGTAGATTTAAAGGGAGTGGGAAAAGGGCTTTAGCTAGTACTGGATTGACACCATGTTACCTGATGACACAATGCTTGGCTTCATTCACTGAAAGGTACCCAAGTACAGAAGCATTTACAAGTGCTGTTTCAGACAAAATCATCCCAGGCTAATGACCAGTTCAGTAATTTTAAAGTTTAATTTCTAACTCCAGAGATGAGATCCAAATCTCCCTACAGCTTGAGGGAGCTACTGCCAGGCCGCTGGGACTTGAGGCAAGGCAAAGCATTTATTCCTATGATCTCTCAGCTCTAAGATCCCAAAGGTTTTAATGAAACTAACATGCCTCAGTTGCCTCTAATATCACTTTCTGAATAGCAAAAGTAATTCTGCCATGAAAAATTCGGATTTATCATATATTTTAATACGGGGTCTTGCACAGTAAGTAGAGTGAAAACTAGCTGTAGTCTGGACAGTTGCAGTCATTACCAGTGTTGACTTGGTTTCCTCTACTTAACCACAACAGCAGGTTTACCTCCTCATCTGTTACCTGGTGGTCCTGCAGCATTTCACTGCCCAGAGCCAAGCCACCTCTCCTTCACAAGGCAGAAGCACCCTACCACCCAGCCTACAGATGGCAACTGGAAGCCCCATTCTGGACCGACTGCTTTCATCCACCAGGATGAGGACAACAGAGCACGGAAGCTGTTCCACACTCCCTTCAGGACTGCCAGCTCACCCCTGTTGGTGTGTAAACTGGTGCGTAGGCCCAGGCTGCAAATGGAGGATGGGAGAACAGACCTACAGCAACAACAGGGCCAGGCCCACGTGGGCCAGTTGAGAGCCAGGCGTGGGCCACTTGCACACTTGCTCAGCAACAAGCTTAAAAACCAAATAATGCAATTAAAGAAAGAAGCAGGCTGTAAGAGTGTTTGGAAAGGCTTGGGAAAGCTGAGAGGAGCAGCTGGCATGTCCCGCATGGGCCATCTCCCCCCAGACAATGACACACAGAGGCCCCTTGTCAGCAAGGCAAGGACAGCAGCGTGGCTGCTGTTTGAGCCTCTTAGTTCTCTATGCCATGACATTTCACTGGGACTCAGGAAACCCAGACGGGGGGGACATGGTCCCCTGCACCATGCAGGCATTCAGGCTTGTGATTAAAGAAACTCCAGAGCCAAATGCTAACATTTGCAACTGCTGCCCACTTGTGATCCTACAACAAAGCCTCTGCGAGTGCTTATATAACCCTTCTACATAGCCCATCAAACCAGCCTTCATTAGGCAGCAACAAAGAAATGTCAGAAGTGATTGAAGAGTATATCTTTAGCCCTGAAATGAGTGTTTGTGCTTTGGCTGAGGGGGGTGGGAAGAAAGATATTGAGGAGTGTTTACAATTATGCACATTGCAGCAGTGCAATATCTGTGTAGGGTTATTCATTTGAAATGTTGTAGTCAATAATGCCATTCAGCTGCAGAAATCGCTAAATATCACAGAGAGAATTCCTCTACCCCTTGCAGTGATGAAAATTCAGGGCTTCAGCTCACATTCCTTACACCACTAGCATAGTGTTGACCCTGACTGTGTAAAACCTTGCGATTAAGACGCCATGTGACCGAAGTAAACCCCACCACCTCTGCTTCCCTCCAGAAAGAGCCATCACAAACATCATCCCTTGCAAATCCAGGGTCAAATCCCCCCAGCCTTGCATAAGGGCACAGCTGCAATGTTCATGGTCACAGCAGTTTTGAAACATGACCATGCCTGTAGGATCAGCTGCTGAGCCCCTGACCAAAACACATGATCTTCCCCCCAGTGGCTACACTCGCTCCTGCCAGACCCAAGCAGCCAGGATTATGCCTGCATCCTTCCCCATGGTGTTCAGGGAAGAAGGACACAGAGGATAGCAGAGGGAAACAACCCCTATTCTTCGTCTTCCTTCTCACATGTGTTTATACTTGTCACTTGGAGCAGGGGCAGAAAAGGTTGTCCCTTTTTATCCCAAGATATGGGACAGAAATTCTATTCCCTTGCAAGAAACAGCCAACTGATTTATTTTAACTAGCAGAGATTTCATCCACAGCATCTCAAGATGAGGCCAACTCACAGAACAAGTGAACAGTATAGAGTCAAGAGGACACCAAGACCAAGTGTCTAGGCACTGCAGAATAAGGTTATTGATTACGCTGATTCCCTTTTGATACATATATATATATATTTATATATATTTATATATATATATATATATATATATATATATATATATAGGTACACCGATTCCCTTTTCCACCCTAGGTGTGAAAAGAAATAGAACAGCCTCAAAGCAAACACTTACTGCAAATTAATCCAATTTATATGAAATCAGTACCTATTTTAATTTTCTTACTCATTCTTGTAAGGTGGCTTTTTGCTAGATGATGATATGCATTCACTTACTGAAAGAAACAAAGAAAACAGAAAGGCAGTATTGTACAGGATTGGATGTCCTTCCTCACAATAGAATTTTTACTGCATCTGTCTTGAAGAGGTTCCCTGCAGAGAGGTGAAAAAATGTGTTTCCCAGAACAAAAGGAAAGTGATGAATTAGTACAGAGGAAAATTTAAAGTTTCTTTCTTTTATCATAAATGGATCACTTATCCCATAATGCCTCTCAGGAAGACAATTAGTAAAGTGGTGTCATTAGATGTTGTTTAAGAACAGCATGTATTCTCAAATGGCCAGTGCAACCTCCATTTGATGCCAGGCATGCTCTGGAGAAGTAGCCAGAGAGAGAGCTCATACCAGAGCTCCACCAACAGGGCCAGGAAGTTACAGTTAAATTTTCTGAACTTTATTAAAGATTGGATTTTGTATTTTACCTGACCTATGAAGACTAGACTGGGCTATGAAGCATTAGTTTTGTGAAGACCAAGGAAATTCACTTCAAAGCAGCAACAAAGCTTTAAGATGTAATTGTCCCCTCCTATTGTCCACTGTCTGCTTAGTTAGACAAAAACAGCTGGATGGAAAGAGTCAGCACTTGCAGGTTTATTTACAGGCTTTCCCATACAGTGGCACAAAGAAGAGAAACTGAGATTTGGGCATCTGAACTCCTTCAAGTATTAATGTAAAGTATATATACAGACTATCCCAATCCATGGCAAAAACGGCTCAATGGCAGAAAGCCCGTGTATTGAGGAGGCAGTGAAAGGGGCGTTCAGCAAACACAGCTGGGCCTGAGTACAGAACCACTGCACGATGCACCAGTGGCCTCACTAGCGAATATTTACAGCTCGTTGGGGTTGTTAGCACACTGTCAACAGCAGCTCTACCACCCCACCAAACCAGAGCAAACAGCCCAAGCACTCAGTGAGCTATAACGCAGGGTAGCGCATAATATTTAACATCACAGCTGACACAGCTTGGTTTTGTCCTTTATTAGCTCACTGAGGACGGGAACACACCATTTAACAGAGCTCTACAGGCCTGATGCCTCCTTTTCTGACACTAGCGTGAATCAGCATTGTGTCTTCTGTTCTCCCTGCAGTTACATTACATGTGCATAACACACAATCCACATTTCTCACCCATCATAAACATCTTTTCACTTCACGGTAAGGGACTCACAGAAACCATCACCAGGACATAAGAGCCTACAAATAAATTCACAATGGAGATTTTACGCAACCTTTGCACTGCTCTACTTCTGTGAGCTATCATAGGAAATGCAAAAACTGAACTTCTGGGCACACCAAGGTATGGCTGCAGCTATAACTCAGCAAAATTAATAGGGCAGATGACTTTCCTCTGAGCTTAATTATTCTCTGACCTTTTCCCTGGGACTCCCAGCCTCCTAGCAAGATGCAGCAGAAGCCACCAGCATTTTGAAGCCTGCAGTCCAAGCACTCACCTGATCATGCAAGGTGGTGGTGTAGAGCTGTGGGTGCGGCAGCACGAAACATTTCCACTTTGTCTGGTCCTAAGCACCTTCTTTTCCCCTCACACTTGTCTTTGCAGCACCTATTTGCAGAGTCCCAACCCTCTCTGTGAGCCATGAAAACCCACAGGCACCTCTCACTGGCATATGAAACCTAGAACCTGTTCACAACATTTTTGTTTTTAATTGCTGGATTGAAAAAGATTGCTTATTCATACATCCCTACATCTCCCAGATGCCACCAGGCTCCAAAGTTACCTACTTAGCTTCTTGTGAAAGAGTCCCCAACAATCAGAAGAAACCAGAGCATTGCCCTCCTCCACCAGCTTTGTCTGAGGTGAAGGGAGGGGAGGAGAGGGCTGGGCAGGCCCAGCTGGGGCTGGTTGGTGGGGATGGCAGCAGTGGAGCAAGCCTTGGGAGATACATGTCTGGGTTCTCTACAGATACCTGGCCCCATGTGCATTTTCAGTAACCCAAATGTCCTTCTCTGTTCTGTAAGCTCTGTGCTTCTCAGCCTTTTTTTCTGCAAAAGCTGCTCGCCTTTTTTGTCCTCTGATACTTCATAAGAGCATAAGTGTAATTTAATTTTCTCTCTCCCCAAAGCCTTTTTCACATTCTTTCATTGTTTGCCTTTCTTTGCAAAGAGCTTTGAGAACCTAAGGTGGAAAACGCCAGTTATTAACATTTGAAAGCGCAGACAGTATTTTCCGTAGTATAAAATACACAAAGGAGTTACAAAGCTCAAAATGCAGAGGTTTTCCTTTTGCAATTCTAATGGAGATTTAATGCTGGCAATTATAAGAATGCATGCGGTATTTCCAGCTTAACTGTGCTTGTGACAAAGCAATTTATTAGAAGTAATTTACTTAATTTGGGGATCAAAATGCAGAGCTTACTCTGTAACATATGGTTTTGGCACCGGCGGCAGGAAACTGAGGATAGAGTTTATTCAGAGAGATTTGTTTTTTCTAATAAGATTTGAAAGTTCACTTTTTTTTTTTTTTTTTTTTTTATATATATATATATAAGAGAAGAGCATCCTTTCTTCTCAAGGATTGATTTCAAAGGATTTAAAATTGCATTGGATCTTTGTGCAGCCCTTAAGGGCATTATAGAAGGAGAGATGGATCTCCTTTTCGATTCTATTTCTACAATACTGAGTTTATAATTAACTGAATTGCTACAGCATGGCATGATATTTATACATACTGTTTTCTGCTTTTTTAAGTTGAAATGAATCATGAGAAATTAGTGACTTTCAGAAAAGTATGGATGCAGAGTAGCACACTGCAGAAACTTGTGTCTACATCTTTTGTACTGTAGGGTACACTCCATTGCTCTATATGGCTGGAAATGTCCCAAACAACTTATTGCTTAGCTAAAATGATAGAAAAGAGGAGGTTGTTTAGTAACACCTTGCTAATGCACCAAGCAGCTGACTGAGACCGTGTGCTGAAGGAGACCAGCTGTGGGAAGGTGAACAGCCCATTATTCTGTGTGCTCCCTTTGTGCTCACAGTGGATAGCAAACATTTTTTTTATCACCTTCCCTTTACTCTGGTCATTAGGAAGTAAGGAAGAAGGACTTGTGCATTTACAGGCAGGAGAAATTCAATGACCTGCATATATAGAAAGGCAGCAAAAAGTGTCAGAACAGTTCTTCACCCATACTTGTCCTGTTTGCACACATATTGCAATAAACATTTAGTAACAAATATCCAGGGCATGGGGAAGGGAGTTGTGTTTCCTGCCTTCAGCCCTGCCCCGCAGCCCCACCAGGGCTGCCAGAGCTGCTGCCTGGCTCCGAAGCCCTGGGTGGACAACAAGGTAATGGGTACCTTGGAGGCAACCTTATTGGGTACCTTGTTGGGTTCTGTGTGCCCAAGGTAGCCCTTGCATCCCTCCAAACCCCCCTTGTATCCACATCGCAGGGACTCACCACTGCTTAACCCCCCAGCACCCTCCCCCTGCCCCATCCCTCCAGCAGGACCGTATTTTCCTCTCCCATTTCCCCATTGCCTTCCCCTCTCCCTCAATGCCAGCACCCCACAAGCTCTGCTCTTTGCTTCCCAACGGAGATGCACCTTGCTGAAACCATCTTCACAACACGTAACATTCCCCAAGGAAGGTGCTGCCAGCATCTGGATCCACACAACAAGGGGTTTATATGGGTGCAGCACTACACAGGACATGAGGCGACACCATGTTGCCCTCCTGCTGCTGTCTCCCCACATTCCCACTCAGGAATATGGGCACAATCCCTCATACCTCCCCATGCCACCATCCTCCATCTGGGTCCATCCTGGAAATTTTGCATCCCTGAAGGCAAATGGACCTCCACAAGCCCAGCAGGCTTTGGAGGGTGGGAGACCCTGGTGGTAACCAAGCCACTGCCACAAGACTGGGAGAGAGGAATTTGATTTCAGCCCTTACACAGCGAGCCTTTGCACAGGGCCTGCGTGCAGAGGGGCTTTTCATGAACTCTGGCAAATACCCGTTTTGAAAGATGCATACAAGCAAAGAAAATACATTAATCCACCCATTAAACACACTGGCAGTTCTGGCCCTTCTGCATGTTTGGACACTTCTGCTTGCCAGAGCAGCACTATGATTTCTGCATGCGGCCTCCAGAAAAAACCTGCATTTTGAACAGTCTTCAGTGCCAAGAGCCAAAGCTGGAGAAGACAAGGATAAGGGCACCACAGAGGGGATGCATTCAGTTTCTGGGAGGCAGCCACGAGCTCTCTACTGTGAAGTGGCTTTTACTGGCATCACCTACTTGCTCTGACACCTGATGCCCTACAGAGCGTAAACAGAAAACACATCGGGAAAACAGTCAGGAAGAACAGACAGAAGACTGTTACTGGGTTTACATTTTCCAGGCCCGATTTGCAGTGAATAGTTGAGCTTTACTGCCAAGGGCACCGGGATCCAGAGTGAGACCTGGTATTCTTGGCAAACTGAATTAACAGTGGCAGTGATAGCACATGTCTCACACTGAAAGCACTTAGGGAAAACACACTGAAAAAGACATTTGTGTTTCCTGAGAGCTGTCATCCTCACCTGCAGGCTCCAGCACTGAATTCGGCACTGCTGAAACTTCTTATCAACGAAGAGTGCTCTCCTAAATAGAGGACTTTACTCCTCATACAAGGACCTTTGTGCCAATGAATCAGTTTTTATATGTGGTTGTACAGCTATAAAATATATCCCACTTACTCTGGGAAGACTCAATCCCCACCTACACTGTGTTCGAGATGAACAAAATCCATATGCTAGACTTCCTACAGACCCAGTTCTGTTCAGTCACTATACATTTTTCTTTGCGATAACTGGAAGCTATGCCAAAAAAAATGATCCTTAAAATGGGATTCCATCGTGGTGACTGCTTGGTTTCTGACAGCAGGCTGGTGAGATGCAAGCATCACAGCGCATCTCCATCCTGTAACAGCTTTTAAAGCTGGCTGCCCCCCTTCAGATCCAAAGACCATCATCATCATCATGCAATGTGACGACCCCAGAAGTGTTGGGCGCTGTTCCCTCATCGATATTTACTGATCACTTCAGCTATGTTTCAGCACGGCATTTGTGGCCACCCCTGTTCTAAATATGCCATTATGGGGGATAAAAAGGTAGGGAAGATTTAGCTCCATGGTGAAATAATGAAGATTTTTGGTGCCCATGATAGCTCTCTGTGGTATCTCATGTGCATCCTCTGGCTGTTTTCCTTTTTTTCCTACAGAGAAAGAACTTGAGATAATTAATAAATTAAAACAATATATGCATATTGTTTCTTTCTGCAACAGCCCAAGATCTATAAGTAAACCCAGGTGACTTGTTGGTCCTGTTACTGTCTGCATGCCCATAGCTAGTGCACTACACATTAAATCTCTCTCAAAATATACAACTACTATTTACAGATAGTAGTTACTTTTGGGCTTGCTCAAACACCTTATTATAGGTTATAAACACCTTACTATAAACACCTCTGTCCATGCCCAAGTTCATGTTTCATTATGCCTTTTGATTATTATAGAGGCAAATGAGGTCAAAAGTTTTCATAGTGACTGACCAGAACTTTAAAATGCGAAATTGGAAATCATAGAATCATAGAATGGTTTAGGTTGGAAGGAATCTCAAAGACCACCTGGTTCCAACCCCCTGCCATGGGCAGGGACACCTCCCATCAGACCAGGCTGCCCAAAGCCCCATCCAGCCTGGCCTTGAAAACTTCCAGCATCCGCAGCTTCTCTGGGCAACCTGTGCCAGTGCCTCACCACCCAGATGAGGCTCAAGTCACGCATGTATCAGTATCAGACAAAGGTCCATTTCTCATTTCCTGCAATGAACCCCCATTTTTGAGCTTGACCCCTGGGACAGCAGCCTCCTGGCACATCCAAACAGGCTAATTTGGGCACGTCTTGTCCCAGCCTTCCCTGTGGGGGTGTACAAATGAACCTTTGGCTTGGGGCTTACTGAAAGAGCTCAGTTTCTCTGTAGTCTCAGAAGAGATGAACATTGCCATTTTCATTGAGAAACACCCACTGGGACATATTTACATTGTGTGAGATTGGTATCCATCCATTTAAGGCAGGCACGCCAACATTATGCATTCATTTGGCCCATGAGGTCTCCCCATTCATAAAAAGAAAAAACAGATGCCTGGCTACCCAGTTTCTCTAATTATTTAAAGAAGTTTCTGATGCTGGCAACAGCTCCAGCATACATAATTCACCCTTCGTACCTTTCTGAAACACAAGACAAACACATCAGTGTATTTTATATAAGCCTTCCAGGACATCGGTTATTTTATTTACCCGAGGTCAATTTAGATGTAAGTGCTTTAAACAGCTAGAGCCAAACAATGTTAACCCCCTATTTGCCTTGCCACCCCAATTGCACTTCTAACTTTCTCCTGCACACTTGTGCCTTGATTTCTTCATATAGATATGAATGGTAAGCACAGATTAACTTAAACGCAATAGCATAGAAATTAATATTTCATTTCACAGAGTTTCAGGAACTCAGCAGTGCTGCAGAAGCTGAACTCCCCTGTCGCTTGTTGGGATCTCAGTGCTACCATGTGCTGCCACGGAGTCCTTGCAGAAAGCAGGGCTGCCAGGCTGCGCAGGACACCTTGGGGTGCAGTAACATGCAGAAGTGTCTGCTCCATGGTTCCTGCAGTAGTGTTTGCTTGACAAGACTTGAGAGTAATTGTTTGAGGGCAGAAAATTTGCCCCTTGCTGTTTTAGCATTTGGATGGGATTAGTTGTGTGACAGCTACATGTGGTCTTGCAGAAACCATTTCATGTGTCTGTTCTTTCCATTCTTAAATGCAAAGCCAGGACTTAATAGAGCTTGCTTAGCCTGCCATCATCCATTGAGAAAGTGTCTTCAACAGTTTCTGTGCAATGATCACAGTTCAGTGAGCCCAGCTGTGGGGCACTCTGGTTCTTTCTACATTTCCTACCTGCAATTAGAAGACCAAATGACCCCATGGTTTTAGGAGGGTGGCCCACAGCCCCATGCCAGAAAATCATCACATACCCTGGACCCACAAGAGGCCCAGTGTGTGGTGGACTCTCCATCTTCCCCCTAAAAATTTCCCAATTGAAGTTGGGTATGTCCCAGTGACCGAGGCTGTGGGGTGACCTTTTGAAAGGTTTGCAGTGATAAACCATCTGTGTTGGGCCAACTGCCTTGCAGTCTGAGGCTGAGAGAGAAAAGGGGGACCCTGTTTAAAAGAGGCATCCCCAGGCAGGCAGGCACAGATCCTCACAACAGCACGAGGCCAGGCAGAGAGAAAACCCTGTGCCATGTGACTCAGTGTAAAAAGCACGGTGTGATGTATAGCATCACACGCCCTGGCCCAGGGACATATCACTCGGTGAACATCAGACCCAGAAGAGGTGAATTTATTTGCCATTTCCACATAGGTGAGGTTTCCCCTCTTTCATTTATTTGTACATCTCTGCAGAGGATGGGAGACACAAGGGACTTTACATTTCCGTGTTGTCTGAAATATATAAACCCACAGGCTGTATTATAAACAAAAGCTTCACTAAAAAATGTTGAAGTTAGATTTGTAATGAGGCTTTGACTAAGTGAAGTGACCTTCCTTTCAGGGCAGTTAGGTTTTCAGTTATTCCAGCAATGACTTTTAAACAAAAACTGTATACCTTAAAAATTCAGCATGACTGAAGATCTCAAAATGAAGACTTAAAGGGACTGTGACTAGGATCCATTAGCGAGTGTCTGGTCTTCCTGCTCCATACAACTGCCTAAAAACACTAAACCTCCCTCCCGAGTCTCAGCCAAGTTGTCTGCTCCTTCTCTGCCAACATCACCTGCGCACATCATCTCATCTCTGTCTTCTGCTTTATCTTCCAGTGGGTTGGGAATTTTCTGAGCAGATTATCCCTCAGTGTGGTCACAAAATTTTCCTCAAAAATGAAGAACATTCTCAAACCCTCTTTGAAACCAAACTACTTAGACTCACTTGTACATCAGCTGCTTCATTAAGGCTTTCAGAGGACAAGTCAGAGATCTGACGTCCTTTTCTTTCAGGCCTCATATTACAGTGGAAACAAAGCCACTCCATGTGTCCTTGAAAAGGGATAGAGCAGCGATTTTGGTAAAATGTTTTACTGAAGGGAGTCACTAAGCTGCTGCTGTGGGGAAATGAGGCTGTGATATGCCTCAGCCTTACTTACTAGGCATGTAAGCACACATATGTATACGTTTGTGTCTATATATACATGCCATGCAGTAGTACATGTATATCCCCTGAAATCCTGCTTTAATTGAACAGACAAATTAAAAATCAGTATAGTAAAACTTAAGAGCTTTCACCACAAACATTACTACCAGTTAACAGCAAACTCAAGTGGAGGCCTCTGATTAGAAGTGATGGCAGGAGGCACGAACACACATAGACACTGAGCCTTTTTCCACCCCCTAGACAATAGTGTTCAACACTTATTGTCTTCAAACGAGTGGCTTTCTGACTGCACAGTCACCTCTTTTGTGAGCAAATCGTCCCCTGTGCAAATCCTGGCACCAAAGTGGAGCCCCACAATGAGGTTCACCTCTTGCTCCCATACTCTGTGTTGACAGCTCTTGGGTGGCTGGGAGTTACTTCTGTCAGGAAAGAGAGCAGGCGGCAGCGCTCGGAAGTGTTGTGATAAAAACAGCCAGCCTGATGCCTCTGCAGTGTTTTGTTTTGATACTCTTCAGCTCTCCATTACACACAATAATGAGAGGCTGAATACCCTGGATAATGACAAACTTAGGGAGTTTTTCTTTTTCTGCCCACTCAGTGTTTCTGCACTGTGGTTCCCGGGATGCTCATTTCCAGGATATGCCAGGTTAGCTCATAGGCAGTGATGCAGAAACATGCCAGCCCACCAGCAGCATCCCTGACCCTGAGCCCTGAGCAGAGCTCAGGTGGGCGCAGCAAGGAGAAGGCTGCACCACTGCAGGCTTTCTGGAAGCAACAGAATTGCATTCACACATCACTGCGTTGGGGCTATGTCCTTCCAGGTACAAGCTGGCTCTTTGCCCTGGGCACAATTTACCCACAAATTAGATAATCCAACCATGGAAAAAGAGAAATAAATCTATCATCTGTTCCTCTTGTAAAACTACCACCCTGCAGCAGCAATGGGGCATGACCTAGGTGGAGGTGCTGTAGCTGTTGCTTCAACACCCTGCTGACCAAGTTCAGCAAGCCTACACCCACAGCCCAAAAAAGCTGGTGCAGGTACCAGAAGCAGAACTTTAGGAGGGCTTTCTGCATGTATCAGCTATCCCAGTCATCCACTGCTTTGTATGCCTCCATCCCAAGGCACCAGTCCAGCTATTTCTATTCAGTCCTGCCCTTTGCTGCCCGACCATGTCTTGGTTTGCTAGAGGCTTGCTCATCAGCACTCTCATCATCACGTCTCTTCTGTTCTCACTCCCTGACATACAGCTCTGTTTTGAAGTTACTTTAGGATTTAACTCAAGAAGCTTCTTAGTCAATTACTGACCTACCAATAAGAAGCTATACATAAAGGAATCTAAACACATACATAAATGCTTATGGGTTTCTGAAAATAGTCTTCATGAGTGGAAAATAAGTGGCTAAATACCAGTGAATGTATGTGCCCAAACACATGAGACTATTTCTATCAACACCTGTAAGTAAGGGGCTATCAGGGGACTTGCAGTTGTTCTGGGAAATGACACAGCCACTTAGCTGTAAAACCCCAGTATTTAGATGTGTAGCCCCCAGTACATCTGAAATTGCAGTTGTAGGGACTCAGGTTTTTTTTTTGTTTGTTTGTTTTTTGCCCAGGATTATCTGACTAAATGAACCTCACAAAGCATTATGAAAAGGATGATGAAGTTCTGAATGTCATAACTTGAATTAACAAGACTTGTTTGTTGTTGTTGTTTGTTTTTGATTTGTTTTGTTTTGTTTTTGTTTGTTTTCTTGTTTTGTTTCTCAGTGGATTTATTAGCTAGGTCCACTAGTAGATTTGATATTTGGACAAGATTTTTGCCAGTATACTTTATTCTGCCTCAGGGGTTACTTGATAAACCTCTGTTGTTTGTACCATGTCGAGCTATTGTACTGTTTCCATAAGTACTGGACTGGAAAATCACAAATAAATGTTAATCAGTTTCACTGAAACCAAATGTATTTACAGCATTGTTAAATCAGAAGTAGCCAGGAACGATGTATTGTTTCAATGCGTCTTCTGAACTCTTTCTCCTGTATTTATTCTAGATTTTTATATGTAAATTTTTACCAATAATCATCTGAGATAAAACAGTGTAAGTTCACTCATGTTACCTTTACACTTCTGAATACTTAGGTGGAATTGCAGATTATAGCCTGCACTTCAGTATCCTAGGGTATGATACCAGTCCTTTCTTTGATAATCTTGTGACTGCTGTGATCCTGATGGTCTCGATAAAATTTTCCTCTTAAAGTAACCTGACTTTTGTTTATCATCTCATTTGGCCAGGTCACACTGAGTGCTATTTTAGACATCCTAGACAGCTTTTTGTTAAATTCCTGCACCCACCCCAATCAGAAAGGAGTCATGCTAATGCTCATTTCATACTTCTGCTTCTGTGTCGTCAGACTCACAGACTTGCTCTGTCAGTAATCCTCTGGCTTCAGGGTGACTGTTCAAGAAATAAGATGCTATTCACATTTAAGGCATCCAGCTCTTCAAAAGCTGTTTTACCTCTTTAAATCTGACTCTCACCTAACTAATCTGGTATTTATGATCTTTAGAGCCACTTAGTTTACTCCAGGCTACTAGTTGTAGCCTTTTTACTACAGTGCTGAACTGCGTAGGGAAACTGGAAAAAGTTGAGCCAAAACATCAGGGAAGTACTGCTTCACCTTCCAAAAGAGAAAAAAACTCAACAAATCTGACAGGCTAGTGCAAAAGGAGCATAGAAATCCCTACCAAAAAACATGTGGGAGGGAGCATATATTTAAAATAGGACCGCCTAATTCAGCTGCTAAATCACTGTAAGGAGCTCTCTATGTCTGTGTGTGCGGGAGGGAGAGGGAGAGACAGAGGGAGAGAGTCAGAAAGGGAGAGAGGAGCAGAGGGAGGGAGGAAGGGAGGGCAATGTGCCTTTCACAGAGCTGGGAGCTCGATGGGAATGTTTGATTAGCTCCTCTCTGAAAGAGAAAAGGTGTCCAGGCCTCCCTTCACCGCCTGCCTCCGATTCTTTAGAATAATGTTGGCTGGAGTTTGTGGTACAGAAAAGCTGGGAAAAAATAGCACTTTCATACTGTGTGGAGGAAAGGAATAAAAAGTTACACACCTCAAGCAAGGTAATTTTGATGTTGTTTCTCTACTATATTTGTTTGTTGGGGAGAGGGAATATTGCCTTTTTGTGTGTTGATAGTAGTTATATTTTCACCGCTAAGAAACTGTAGGGACATAACTTTTTGTTTAACATTCCAGCTGTGTGCAGAAGATCAAAGACTTAAGGAGATTTGGACATAGATGTAAAATGAAACTGTACTTTATATAGATTTTATTAAGTTTTTATAAAAGCATTAAACCCCTACTGTTAAAGTGGACACACATGCTAAATAGCAAGGGCTTAACTCTTTCATAAAGCATGGTGTATATTAGTCACACACCAATAGACATATATATGCCAACGATTCAAATAGTGTGTAAGATGTAATATGACTTGTTCCCTGTGTTTAAAGTACTTTTGCTTTCAAGACTTTTTCTTCACCTCTTTGATCAATAGGGAGGTATGCGTTGTATCATTAATTAGCACTAGATGACTCCAGGGAACGCTAATCTACAGGACACAGAACAGAAAATAGCGTTATTCCACTCATATGACCTATACAGCATATTCTTTGCTAGTCGGATAAGTACAGATGCATGAGCAGTACAGTAGCCTAGACTCTATATACGCCTTTGTGCCGAGCGCTTGTTTTGCTGGTGAGGCTCCAAAAATGAATAGCATTGTCAAGCCTGCCACAGCCGTTCAGCTCTCTGTGGAGAGATTAGAGTCTCGATAAGTCTCTTCAAAATGTGATTTCTGTCAGACTAGTACAAACATGAACCAAATGCCCCAAGCAAACTTTCAACCCTACTTGATATTTTGTTTCTAGAGTTTATGGGAACTACGCCACATCCAGAGCAAAACAGGAGTTACAGATTTCAGAGGCAGATCCTCCTTTTCCTCTAACCCCTCCAAAATTTAAACGGAAGACCAAAAACAAGCAAGCACACACAGAGAAAAAGTTTCTTCAGTTTAGATGGTTTAGAAGATCTATTTGACTGAGAATAGCAATGGAGCCATATATGTTTATAGCGTGTGTTTTAGCATGTCAAAGATAAAAACACCTTGCACGACTATGCTTGAAGACTGGCTTTTTGCTGTACCTGTAGTACCACGTCCTTCAGTCCTTGCTCAGATTATCACTTGAATTAAAGTGATTATTATAAGACTGGTCTCTTTAGAAAATGCAGAGCTCAAGGAAAAATAAAGGATTGCATGTGCACATTAGTTTCTGAATATTGAATTGGTATCTTATTGCAAAGACTTATTTTCCTTCCATATTTTATCTAGTGCTTTGAGTTGCTGGGGTTGTTCTCACTGGGGTGTTGGAAAAAGCTTCCTGTCTTTCTGTTATTCAAGACATAGGAGTATTTAATTAATTGGAGTGAAAATAAAAAAAAAAAGAAGAAAAAAAAAAAAAAGAAGAAAAAAAAGAAAAAAAAAATGAAAGAAACCTTGATGTCTTACCAGTATAATTGAATATTGCATTGTGCTTTTGCCTGTAGCAGGAATTTCATGTTCTTAACTTGCTCGCTACTTTCTGTAAGACACTTTCTTCTTTGGCAGTGTTTTTGCACAAGACTTACCACTGCTGATTGAACTAAGTAGTTTTACAACCAACACCATCAAGGAAACTGTTTCCTCACACTTAGGATGCAAGAATGAGTCTCTGTGGATTCTCTGATGCCTAATAAAGAATGAGTTCCTACTGAAGTCTCTCATTTAGTGGGAACATTAACAAAGATTAACATTCACCCCTTCACCCAGCTACTTACTTTCACAAAAGCAGTAGGAATTTAGTAGGAAATTAATTTTTAACATTCCCTTTAGTTAAACTTGATTAATTTGAGTATTTCTGAAGAAGACTGGGTGAGACACAGTGTAAACACAGAAGATGGGAAAAGAGTCTGATTACTTCAGGCGAAAGAACAGAATTATTTGCTATTTCTGGCTGTTGCTTTTTAGAAAACACTGCTAAATATAAACCTGAAGTTTATGTAACAGTGGCATCAAGGACTTGACTGTACCTAGTCTGTCTGGAGAAATTAAATTTTTTCCTATTCACCCCAGAGTCACAAATAGAGGTTTAGAAAGAAAATATTGCCAAGTAACTTTCATGCTAACTCAAGACCTAGGACACACGTGCTCACATCTCTGCTCCTAACTGATGATAGGCAAGACATTTAGGATAGCCAAACGAACTAAGCAATAAAATGGCTAGTTCAGCTTACTATCCACAACTGTGACTGTATTCCTTCTCTGGCATCTTGAGGCTAAATGCACAGAAAAACAATGCTCTGGCACACAAAGTCACCAAATCCCCATACCAGAGATTTTGGGACTGGGATGGGCAGATGCTGGATCAGCAAGGTGTGTGTTGGCCCACTGCAGTGGCATGGGAAGGCACTGTATTTTCTGGACGGGTGGTCCAGGGTTTTCTGAGAGTCCCAGGAGATGTTCTGGCCTCCTGAAGCTCTGGGTCCACCAGGACTCCTCTGACGTGCTGCAGCATCATGTCACATTCAGGGCTTGCTGATCTGGGTTGGAAAACAGAAACACAGAACAAAACAGAAATAAACGCAAAACTAAATTTAGTTGGTTGGTTGGGTTTTATTTTGCCCGCCTTGAGTAATTTTCAAGGCCCACAGGGAGAGATAGGTGCTTAGCACCTCCTTAAACACTTCAGTCACTTTTTTGAACTTGCCTGCACACAAGGAGCACGTTGTTCCTGTGCTGTTGGCCTTGGGTGCCTGTGCTGGGGGATTCAGCTGGGGTGTGGGACAATGCAGCCAGTGTTCAGGGCCCGATTGTCACACGGAGACTATAATTATCTCCCTTCTAATGACCAGCCAAGCAAGATAACAGTTTTTATGCTATGTTTAGAAAACAATGTCTTACTACAAATTGGTGGCTCATTCGCCTGTAAAAGAGCCTCTCTAACTGTCTTGGAGCAGATGCCATTCTTTTGCATCCTGATTCCTTTATTTATTGCACATTTCACACTCGGAAAACTTGGGTGAATGCTGCACAGGCAGTGCAGCCTCCCCATGTCACTGAAGATGGCAGAGCGGTGCAGAGTGCCCAGAAAACCTGTGGCTGTTTCGGTTGTATCTACATCAGTAAATTGAACTCTGACCGTCTGGCTCATGACAGCCTGCATCTTGTGGGTGAACTCTTTTAGCCCCCAGCCCAACAGGGCTGCACGTGTGGCTGCAAGCTCTGTGGGAGGGAGCAGTAAGGATGCTTCTTGCAGACTCCCTATAATGCCCTGCAGTGGCAAAAAGCGGGGTGTGAAGGGGCTTGCGATGGGTAACACAGCAGTGTGTATTGCAGATGAGATCTTACCCACAGGCATCCTGGGGAGACTTCTGACATGGTGTAGGCTCCTAAGGCATCTGTGGGGGTAGCTATACCCACCAGCAGTGACTGCAGTCTGTGGCTATGTCTGACCCTTGCAGACAGGGAGATGAATCAGAAGTGGGCAGTCACGACGGCGACACTCATGGTTTAGCTACCTGAGCGTTGGCTCAGGGCTCTACAAACATTCAACACTAAGCTCTGTGCTGGGGCAGCTGCAGATTTTGTGGTGTCTGAGGGCTGCTGCCACATCCCCTGCTGGGTGCCCTGCCAGCAGAGCAGCACAGCTGCCCACTCCCTCTGCCCACAGCCTGCTCACCTTACCTCTTGCCACCTTCTCTGAGCTGGCATCTCTGCACAGTAGCAAGGATGTGGCTGGGTCATTTTTTTCAGCAAATGAGCCCTGGAAAAAGCCAGAAAGAAGATTTCCAGATCAGAAACAAGATTTCCCAATGAGTAGGAACCAGCATTTGAAGTTGGAGCTATATTTTAATTAGAATAACAACACCATCTGCAGATTTTGCTTTCACCACTGAAGCAGAGCACCCAAATCTATAGCTCATCCCCCAAACTGGGAACACATTTGAATTCAGAAGAGTGTTTATAACCATCCTTGCTTCATTCAAATCAAGATTTAAGCAGGTCTTAACCTGCCAAGCCTTACCGTCCTGACTGAACTGGCTTTCTAGTAACTATTAAGCCCATCCTACCTCTGCTCTATCTCCAGAGCAGCAGGGTGCGTTAAGAGTTCAGAGGCACATTAACAGCACTATCTATGTCAGCTATCCTTAATGTGTCTCATTCTACAGGACATCCCATAGATACAGATATAAAAAATACTTTGAAGATGCAAACTGCATTTGGAAACTGTATTTTGGCCTGTCACCCTATAAAATAGCTTTGTAAATGCAATGCATGTAACACAGCAGCCAACAGTTTCTCAGCTGGCAGCTGGTTTCCTATGAAAAAAATTCATAATTGCCAAGTGACAGTTTTACATGAGCCAAAATTTCTGGTAAAATTCTGAATGATCTTTGTGTAGCTTCACACAATCCTTTAATGTCCCCACCAGGATGCATTGGGGATTTCCAGTGCCTCCAGGCTTGTACATAAAACTGTGGAAATTTTTACCTCTCCAAAATCACTTGTTTACAGGGAAGTTTGAATGCGGCCATGTCTGTACCTCTGTCTCTCTCTGCCAGGTTCCCTTAAGGATTCAGAAGGCTCCATTCTTTCTCTTTTCACCAAATATGCAGCTTACCCTGGAGTCAGTAGAAGAAGGGTGAGACAGAGGAAAGCTGGCAGCAGCGCTGTGTATCCTGGCCCTGGTCACCTCCAGCGAGTCAGAGTTACACAAGGGTAAGGGATCCATGACTCCGTTGGCTGTTGGCACCACTACCAGCCAGCTTAAGATGATAGGAGCCCACCTTGCTCACCCTGGTGGGAGCCCACCTTGCTCATCTCTCTGGCAATGCATCTGTAGCACACCAGTATTTTGTTCTCCCAGGCTTGGTGGAAGAAGCGTTTGGACATGGAGGGTATGAAGAGAGACTGGTTGGAGATGAGGTTAAATGGAGAGAAGGAGAGGAGTGTCCAGACGAGGGAGGGAGGAGGTTATAGAAATTTAGAGTAATTGCTATGAAACAATTTGGTGCAAACAGAACTGCTTCTGAGGTCAAATATAGGTACCACATGTGTACTCATGAATCTGCCAGGAATTAAAGTGGACACCTGACATTTTCTTCAAGTATGGGGTAAGCACCATGCCCAGGTCAGACAGATGTTCTCTGACAGATGTTCCCCCTACTCTGGGGGCAGTCTTTCTACCAAAATGCCTCTCAAAATATGTGGTGATTTGGGATGTAGCATCTCAGGTTTCCATGGTCTACATCTTTGATTCTCACAGGCAAAATTTGTGCATCTAAAGAATAAATTTTAGGCAATAACTAGAAGTTTATATGGTAGTCTCTTCAAACCAAAGTTCAGAACAAAATTCCTGAGCATGGAAGTAGATTATGCAGTATTAAGGTCTGCAGGCTTTGTTCTGTTTTTAAAACAGACCTTTGACCCTAAATTACATATTCCTGCTCTTGATCACCTGTTTGCTCCCAATCCATGTGATTAACACAGATTTCCTTTTTGATCTTGGGTTCTCAAAGACAGAATCCTGTGATTCATCTCTATGCTAAAACAGCAAGTTTTAAAAGTTTCTAATAGGCAAAATTATTAAATCAGTATCAGCCTGGCCTTCAGATGTATTTCTCAAAAATTTCTAGCTGCACCTATGCTGTCACAGTATCCATGGCCAAGCTCTGGATGCCATGTTCCATGCCACCACATTCGCTAGCTCTTTATCTGCCTCCAGGGCACTCATACACATAAAGGATACAGTTTTGGAAGCATAACCACCTGCCATGTTGTCTGCATGCCCCGTGTGCTAGAGAGCCCACTCCTGCCGTCTGCCAAGGGCTGCCAACATGCATAATGTAGGGCTGCACAGCTTGGCCTGCACGATGTCAAGTCTTTGACAGCAGTGCCTCTTCAGAAACCCCTAACATCCTCATTTATACTGCTGGCACCCGTGCAAACCTGTAGCTCACTTTCATCTCAAAAGCAGCATGGAGTCCCAAGATATCTTCTGCAATCATTAAAAAGCAGAAACGATATTCGCAGGACCACCATTTTCAAAAGGCTCCACACAACAGCCACGTCTAGTGATAGCCCTTCCTGATTTGCTGAAGATATTTTGTGTACAATATTTCCTTAATCAAGTCACCATTACTAGGCATCGATAAATTGGCTGCTTACTGCCTTATCTAAAACCAGTGCCACATGCTAGGAGGGCTCCAGATAGTTTTTTTAATTGCATATGTTTTATGAATCCTTATCCAACCAGTCCATGGCTTTGGCATGGAGTAGTTGTGCTGAGTGCAGGAGATACTGAATTGATACAGCGTCCATTCTGGTTTTCTGTGAGATGCTGTATAAGTTTATCAGCATGCTTAAGGACTGGGTTTGCTTTCAATCTGGAGATAAAATTTACTTTTGCAGTAGAGGGATACATGTAGCTTTAATAAGCAGAGCATACACGTCCTACATTTTCTCTAAATTTCTGTGTCTAAATTTCTACCAAACAAAAAGGTGTCAAGCTGTGTCTCAACATGCTACAAAAATTCCCCAAACCATCTCCAGAGTGATGTGCAGTTTATTCAGTGCCTTTTACACAAATTCTTTACTTTTAGGCCAAATATGTACCTTCAGGGGAATTCTGACACACTACAATAATTCTTAGCTTGCAGGCAGCACAATAGCGTGGTTATTCAGTGCTTGTTTATTGTGCATCCAAACTGAGAAACCACATATTGCACTTTCAAAAGTCACTTTGACTTTTCAGAACTGGGTGTTTTGTTGAAAATAGAAACAACGCGTTTTTTTTATAAAAAGTGAAAGAAATGTGGCCAAGAATCTTACTCTCCCTACCTAACACATCCCTCAGGCACTGCTGGATTGCAGATATTCCCATTCCCTTCATGTCAAACATTTGCTCTCGGTTTCTTGGGAACACAGCACTGCCAGGACTGACAGTACCCAGCTGGGACCTGGCTGGTATTAGGGAGAAGTAATTAAGTTAGGAAAGGGAAAGAGGTTGCCCTCAGCAGTGAGCAAGTTCCAGTGCACAGACAGAATAAGGCTCAAGCCTGGGAGCAAGGGGAGGAGATACATTAGATACGAGAGCTGTGGGGGACGGACAGACAGAAGGTAGTTGTCTGGACAGAGCTTCACAGGTCAGAGCTAACAGCGATTCCCAGTGAGCAATAAAAGCTGTGCATCGAAATGAAAAAATGTAACATAAAATAATACATTATTAAATGTAAAAAGAAAACAGGAAAGCATGGTGCAATGACCCTCACAGATATAGTCATCCGGATATTCCAAACTGTATTTTCTCTGTGAGTGGGTGGCATATCCTAACTGTATTTCTTCCTCTGCTGGGAGGAACAGATCAGGACAGCATAATTGGTGGTTATCTCTGTGAGACAGATGAGAAAGTATAATCATTGCAGTTTTATTTAGGCCCTCAGAAAGGTCTGGCAAGTTAAATCACACTATAGTTTTAAATAAATTACCTTCTTCTAAACGAGCTCTGTGGAAAGCAGAGAAACCATTTGTCACTGTTACTTCAGCCTTATGTTGGTTTAATTTCAGGGCACTGCATGAATATAAAATGAGAAGCACAGGGCTGCTTGGGTGTTTTTATTCAGCTCTAAATTGCTGGGTATAGCATCGTCATTTTACCTACCTGACTGGAGCTGTTTTGGACTAAATTCTTCTTGAAAATCCGCATGTAAACATTTCTTAAAGTGTCTCTGGAATAAATAGAAAAGGATTTGTGTGCCCCAAGTGCAACTGAGGTAGCATTGGGACCTCTGAAACCCAGGGAGGGTCCCAGGACCCTATGTCCCCCTCCCCATCTATGTCCAAACCACAGAGCAAGGCTCCTTTGGCATCTTCACAGCTCTTATGGACTTGACCATGCAGTGGTCAAGTTTCATCAGAGAGGGGAGAATGTGCCCAGGCATCCTTGGCACCCTCTCAAAAAAATATTAACTCTCTTCACACTCACAGACCACTCAATAGGCTGAACAGCCCAACCTGAGCACAGTGACCACATGCTGGCACCAGTCAGCTGAATTTCTTTGAGAAACAGAGCTGACAGCTACCTCGGTATAACAAGATGGTGGAAAGCAGCACATCTTCAGGCAGCAGAGCAGTATGTAAGCCCTCAGCTCCCATCTCTGAAGCAAAAGGCTTAAAATGCTAAGCAAGAACAGCAGCAACCACCAGCCTGCTGTTGAGGGTGTGACAACCCACGGGGGGAAGGACAACTGTGGACCAGTGTGGGATTCGTGTGGCCACAGGGAAGAGATGACAAGGAGCCTGTGGCTACTGCTCAGGTGGTAAAGACTTTTTATTCAAAATGAATAGTCCTGCCTATGATCCTAATGCTAGCTGTGCATGTTACACAAAGACACATTGAGGCAGAAGTGCAAGCTGTCCACAGGCTCAGAAACTCATCCAGCAGAGGTCTGGCTGTTCATTTTATCACACGCACAATTGCTTCATGTGCAACATCTATTATTTCTTCCAATTCCTCCACCACTGTGGAAACAGCTGCAGACATAAAAGCCTGTGTTTCCTCATCAACTCTTTCTGAGGCACTGGATAACTTAGCAAAGTGAATCTGAGTACCGCCTCCAGGAGGTAATTTTGGGTTCTCAGTCCTACATGTATTTCCACAGAGGCACCTACCCCTAGCTGGGACAGGGATTGTCCTTTTGTCTCTTCCTGCTGTTTGCCCAAGCCTCCTGTTTGCAACCAAAGCCCAAGCTCCTCTGAAAGCTGAAGAAGGTTTAATTATGCACATGGTACAGGAGACTCTGAGTTTCTTACTGACACTTCCCACAAACAGTGTGGGCAATTTATTTGTTTTCTTCTCTTTGATCTGATAAGGTATGAAATGTCCTATCCTTGCAGATGGTGCTAGTGCAGATACAAGCTTTCTCTTGCCTCATCTTTTTTATAACAGAAGGTAATGGTTTCTATGATATTTTTAAATCCCTGAATGAATATATTTTATTTCAGGCCATTACAAGACAAAAGTCCACCATCCCATGCAAATGAGCTCATGCTTACAAGCTAGCATTTTCAGTCTTACTTCTGTTACCCAGTGTCCTGACCTAAGATACCTGCAGGACAATCTAAGCTTCTGGAATGAAATACAGTTATCACCACTGCTTTTCTAGCTCAGCAGAACTCACTACCTGTCTTTTCAAAATAAACTACCATTTGGATTTTTTTTGTGTATAGACTTTCAGAGCAAATCAATGCACTGAGTGAACAGCATTCCTTCCCTTTGAGGAGAAAAGAGAGGAAAGTAAATGCATGTGACAGGTATTAGCCCTATTACCTAGTGTGCACCAAAATGCACAGCTATGTTATAATGGTGAGCAAGGTACTATACTATGGGGACAGAATATGAACATGAAACCAAGAAAGAGTGAAACGTTTTTTAAAAGAAACAATAGGAAAATAGATAAATAAATAAATAAAATCTTTTATCTGCAAAGACGATGATAAGCTTGTTTATCTGAACCGCTATACTCACACCTACACCAAACCCACTTGATTTTCCTGTAAGGAGCACATATCTAACTCAACCCACAGTGCTCTAAGATGGTGTTGTTAACTCCAAACTACTTGCTCAAATAGCTTTCAAACAAAGTCCACTTCTGTTTTTTTTAACAGTGCCAGTGTTGCTGCTGTACTATAACCTCTTGAGAAGGAGAACAATAGCACGCTTTATTGTGGTACAAAGGAAGTACAGAAATTAATTTCTGCAGCACAGGAGATTACAGGAAACAAACTGCTAACGCCTGCAGAGTCAAAGCACATGGCACCAGCAAAGAATTTCTGTTTGCACATGTAATGGACAGCAATGCCTTACACAAAACATCAAGGACTTACTTAAAACCTGTGCTTCCATCAGCAAAAGTATAGTTTTCCATACAGTAACAGTTTATACAGATCAAAACCATCTGTTTGTTTGTAGAGGTTCTTTCATGTAACAGCTCCCTGAGAGCCGAGCTGCTATTAAAAGGCATAAAAATCTGACTTTATATCCTAAAAGAATGGTTTGCTAACTCTGTCTTTTCACTGGCATTTGAGCATTTTCAAATATTTTTAGCACAGGAAAAAGGAATCAACATTCTTTCAAATAGAAATTTGATTTCAAAATGTTAGGATGGGGCTTACACTTGGAAACACTGAAGGAGATGCTTTTTACTGCATTTGTGCGTGACTTAACATGGGTTTAAGCAGCATTGATATAATGCACATACACTGCTTTCCTGGTATAGTAATAGCATCTGTTATGGTGGTCAGAAGGATACAGATGAGGAAATGTACTAGGAAAAAAAAAAATCCAGCATAAAGTTTGGGAGATTTAATATTGAATGGTCACTAGTTAACCAACTAGGACTGTAAATAATTAATGGAAATCTGGTAAGCATAGCTGGCATTATCTCTCAGTTCATGAAGAGTGTCACAGAAAAGGAACAGAAGATGCCAGTGAATCAGGGCTTCCAAAATATCATCCATTATTCTGGTTTACTAATGAGACACAAACTCAAAAGATGCTTTAGCATCCCATTGCTGGGAGTGAAAGGAGCCACAGCTACTGGACATAGCAAACATAACCAGGGCACTGGACATTATAACTTTTTTTTTTTTTTTCTTTTTCCCATTTTGTGTGTTATGACAGGAATTTCATGAGGCTGGAAAACTAAAATCATGTAAAATCCCTGCTGCAGTCCCCCAGCAGGGGCAGGAGACTGGGCTGCTGGAGGGCAGGTAGTCAGGCACAGCCTCACAGACACCAGAATGCAAAGACAAGGAAACCCAGCCCATGGGAGCTTCTCACAGTAAGATAATACAGGGAAGAACATATAGTCCAAGACAGCTGGAAGAAGGTGTTTCTTGGCTTTACTTTCCACTGAAAAAAAAAAAAAAAGTCTGAGGAAAACACACTTTCCTCAGTGAAAACTCTCAGAACCTGACTGGGAAGCCAGGCATTAGGAAAGACCTTGCTGTTAACCAACTATTGGTATATTCTCTCACTCTTGGCTTTTTAAAAAAATATCCCAAATGCATTTTCCCAGCTAGAAGTTAATGAGTAGGACACAGCATGCTCCTGTGCTGGCTGAGTAATTATCCTTCAGAAATGCCTGAAAAAGGTACAGTAATCACATTTTTATTAATGCATTAGTAATAATGCCACACAGATTAGTATTAAAAATATTTTAAACATATCATGTTTTAAATGGCTCTTTACTCTGAACTGAGTACTCTAAACTGTAGTAGAGATGCCATAGGCAGAAAGGAGGAATACAAAATCCACGAGAGAAAGACCATGTGAGATTTTGATATCATTTATCCCAGCTATGGAAGCAGCAGACACACTCCTCTTGTACATAAGATTTCTCATTTTGGCTTTCTTGAAGTTAATTGCAGTATGGGTTATTCTCTTATGCATCCATGCGGCCCCTTGCATCACACTTCTGAAGGACAGGTGGTTTAACCAGGTGTTGATAGCAGGGAGTCAGGACAAGAACTGCAGAAGGCTGAGGTGTAAATTCATGTGGCCACTTGATGGTAAGTTTGCGATAACATCAGTGGAGGACTTTGATTATTTCTCAGAGGTGGGATCAGATTGCATATAATAGGTGTTTGAAGGGCATGAGGTTTGAATACTCTTCAAAACAAAAATAAGATCTGGGATCAAAGGGGAGGATCAATACCAGACCTACACAAAGCACATCCTACTTTAGCAGAAAACATGGAAAATCAGGCGAATTGGGGGTTTTCTGTATGGTTATTGAAATAAAACCAAAATATTTAATGACTTTGGTAAACCTCTGTCTTTCACAGACAAGTTAATAGTTGCATGCATGAAGTGGTGATATTAGGTTCCCAAGAAAAAAATCTAGGGTGTAAAAAAAAAATTAAACACACTGAGACTTACAATGGTAGATAAAAGGAGAAATCTCAGCAAAACTCATACTATAGATTAACCCAAAGCAGAAACTTCAGTTTTTGCGTTAATGAGATCTATTAATTTTGTAAAGTAAGAAAGGGACACTAGCTTCTTGTTTAATTGCAAAGTGTCATTCTCAATCTGCAGACATCCCCAAAGCTGCCATTGAATTTAGACTAGAGGGCCAGTCATACACATAGGTCCATTTGGAAGATCAGAGCCCTAGTTCCTCTTTTCTTCCCAGAGAAAGAAAACAAACAAACAAACAAACACACCATTTTATTCCAGACATTTGTTCCTTTTAAGAATTTGAAAGTAGCAGATGCCATGCTAGCCCACCATATAGGAGGTCTCATAGTACCTATAGGATATCTGTGCATATTTCCTGGTATACCAATGCCTAACATAGAAATTAATATAGTTGGAAAAAATAAGTTTCTTTATTAAAATTTATTTCCATCAGGATGCCAGTAAAAGCTGCACCAGCAACAGCACAGTCCCCAGTAGCATGCTTTTGAGAGTAGCTATGACAACAAATCTGTCAGGTAAATCGAACAGCCTTGCCTAAATGCTTCTATTAACTTTCCTGTCGGTAAAATACCTGTTATTGCAGGCTAAGGAGTCTGCTGAACTCATTTGCCTCCTGATAGATTTTATATATGAATTCTGTTTAGATTTCTTGGCCTCTTTCTACCGGACATTCATAGTACTTCATTGCCACCCAGGAGGGCTGGGATGGTGCCTGGTGCAGCTGGCCTTAGGATGGTCGGGCATGGGGACAGCAGGGCCTTTGGAAAGTAACAAGAGCTCTTGTGCAGCACTGGTGGTTTATATATTTTGTGAGATGGGAGAAGTCAGGCAACATTGGACTCTGTCCACAGCAAGGCACACAGCAACCTACCCGTGAGGCAGCTTTCACATGTATCCTTCACTATCCCATCCCTCTTCTACTCTAGTTAAACTGGAGATGAAAGTGTTTTAGCACTAAGCCAAATACTGTCAAGACTAATTCTCACAGCTCTCTCTGACTTTAAATAAAGATTCCACTGCTGATTTTACTCGCTATAGATTCGGGGAATGCCCAGTCAACACCAGCACGGCCTTTAAAGATGTATGGTGTTTCTGCAAGTGGCCAGAAAGTCCCTCAGTCTGCATCTCCTGTTCCTGGGATTGAGCTGAAGTAAGAACTGATGTGATCTTGCTTCTACTACTTGCACAGCCTGGGGTGACCCCTGACTATGCTGTCCACTGTTCTGAGAAGGACACAGCCCTGTGAGCAGCTTTCCATGCCCCAGGATTCAGCTTGGTGGCTTCTAGGCAACTTCTGCTTCTCTCCACCTCAGCAGTTAGCAGGTTTTACTGAGATTGATGAGGAAAGGTGCAGTACCAAAATACTTATTTCCAAGTGATACTGTTAACCATAGTTGCTGGCATTTTGAGTTCCCTGACCATAATACAGAAGCAGAAATTGGAGGTTCAGCTGGCTTGTGTAAAAACAGTTATAAATTATATAGGCCTACAACTGGATAAACTCAGTTTAATCTGGCAAACTATTTTCATCTTTCTCACTCAATAAACATGTGGTTTTCTTGAAAAAGAAGAGCAATTAAAATAAAAAATGTGGAAACATTGACTTTGAGGAAAGATTGTGGATTTTTTCCCTCTGCCCTATATCTGTCTTGTCCTTCTAATTTTCCTTCCTGAGGTGGGAGAAGCCCAGGTCCGAGTACACAAATCTCTGAGTGGAATCTGTCACTGCCATGTTTTCCAGGAGGCAGACAACTTGTTTTCCCTAACTGTTTCCAGCTTTAGTACTTACTCTCTATACTTTCTTTGATAGCAAGCTAATTTTGACTTTAGTGCAAAGCTTGCCATTTGTAAGCATGTAATCAATTTCCTTTCATTTTGCGCCTTGAGTTTTTCCTCTACAACACACAAATATTTTCTCACTCTCTGATATTTGTTAGGCATTTTGTGGTATTTTAATGACTGATGTTAATTACAAGCAACCAACCCAGGATTTCCCCAGCAATCATAATATAATGAACACTTGCTACTAGAGGTAAGGAATTAATGGTAATTAATTGCTACTAGAGGTAAGGAATTAATACATTGTGATGATTTCCTCTTTTTTGTTTCCTCCTATGCCTTGTTTAAAGTAGTGTCTCCTAATTTGCTAGAGATTAAAAGCTTCACTTCTCAAGCTCCGTAACTCATTAGAAAGACAGTTTAAAAATACAATTCTTTTTTGTTTTCATTGTCATGCTAAACTTCTATCCACTGACTGCTCAAGCACTACTCATTCAGCCCACTTGTAACTCTTTCAAATTCAAAGAAACAGTGGGCATGTCAATAAATGAATGCGAATAAAGATAAAAATATTCCCCCATATAACATCTCCCAGATGTTACAGAGGGGAAAAGTGACCACAAAAGCAACATGGGAGGTGATGCTCAGGAAAAGGAGGATACCTGTGATAAGCCTGTAGTCTTGTAGTCTGGACAAGAGCTTCAGGAATGGCAGACATCAGGAACTGCATACGTAGACCCAGAGAAAAATGTTGTCCAGATGTTCCGAGACTCTTCTCATTCTCAGGCATGTTCTCACACACACACAATAAGGAAAGGAAATAATCCAGTAATTTGGCTCAAAATCTATGATGTGATTACAAGATACTTTGCACAACTTGCTTCAAGAGTAAGCAAATTTATGTTCTCCTTACATTTGTGAAATTATGGGGTGCAATTGGACATGCAGACAGTACAAGTCTGCGAATACTCCCTAGAAAACTAGCAAATTAACTTGAATAGCTGCAAGAGCATGTTCATATCTGTCATGTCCTCTGCTACCACTGGCTTCAGAAATAAGTATGAGGGATGAAATCTTGGTTTCACTGAGGAAAAAGGCAAAACTTGGACAGAAGGAAAAAAATTAGTCCATGGTTGTTCCACAGACCAAATATCATCTTCTCAGGGGGACATCAGCTGCTCTGCAAAGCAGAGAGCTCAGGAGAAAAGAGCACCGTACATGAGGATGGTGAAATGTTGAAGAATAATGCACAGTTGCTATTCCCCGATGTTTCCAGTATCATTTATCATAACTCTAAATACAGCCTCTTTTTTACAGTACTCTTTTTTTTTTTTTTTTTTTTTTTTTCAGTGCTCCTTACTGACACATTCAGACTTTGCTTTAATCACCATGAAGGCCTCAGTTATTGTGATCTTCTTTGGTAAGTACTAAAGATGTGCTACAATTAGTAGTTTGTGGATTTGTACACCCCATCCTGGCTGATCAGTGACTCCACTGCTGATGAAGCTCTCTGTGGAAGGTAGAGTAAGCCTTGACACAGCTTTTCAGAAACAGTACCCAAACTTCCAAACTTTTGCATAGAAATAATATTAATTATTTGCAGAGCTCTCTAAGCATGTGGCCATAGCTGAACACAGTCCACATCAGATGGTACCACTAATGCTGGAAAATATCTGTAACTTAAAGATTCCCTATAAAGAAAAATCAGCTATTTATTTCATACTGTGGGAGCACCCCCCCGTTTACCCCTTTCTCTGAGAACACAATTTCTGAGAGATTTCCATGGCCAAGAAGGTGCCAAATGAAAATGCTTATAAATGTGTTCTATTTTCTTTCCTCTGGATGTCAGATGAGATCGTACTTTCTGGGAAGGCGTAGAGATTCCAGAATTTGCGATAGGTCTGACATGAACAACCTGGTTGATCGGGCATAGTTGCTTTGCGTAGTGTACTAGTGCACTTATCACCCTTTGATGGTGCTACAACTATCATGTAACCTAATGCTGCTGTATGACTTTAATTGCAATATTCCCAGGCAATGCTCCATTTAGCTGGGACCCTCCAGCCTGGCAGCATACCCATATTTAGTTTAACTTCATAGTTACCTATGTTGTTCTTTTGTCTTTACTAGGAAGACTATCTTCCTCCACATTAAATGAGGCCCTAACACAGCGTGCAGCTGGGATTTTGCACTTTCTTTTACATTGCTTCTATTTTTTTTCTAAGTACAATTTCTCTTCACACAACTTTACCAATGTCAAGAAGTCCCTCTACTGCATCTATATGCTGTAACTTCAGAAACAGTGAGACTCTTTTTACTTTTGAGCAGGTTGTAACAGTTACTGTCTGCAAGCACTTGCAACCAGTCTAGGGGGAGAAGATTATATTAAAAAGAAGAGAGAGAAGAAGAAGAAGAAACATTGCTGTTGCTGAGTCAACACTTCATAGAGAGTTTTATTTCACTCTAAAAGCTCAGAAAAGAAGGTGAATAGGAAGGCCAAGACATTTGTAACAGTTATTACCCACAACTTAGTGCTTATAAAGTAAACACACAGAACTGTTTGTACATCAAACACTTAGCAAGTAAACCCAGCCAGCTAAGCAGCATACATATATAGTGATGTATTTTTTAACATAACTGTATGTCTCTTCTACAATCACATTTTTCAAATCACAATTCTACTTACTTAAGGAAAGCAGTGTCCTTGCTGGGACAGGGTATTGGACATGCCACACTGGAATCTCATACATTTCATGATGCTCCTGGTATCCCATATCCACTACCACCACTGAGTGAAATGCCACAACACACTCTTATAGGATACCATCCCTGCATAGGCTATTAAAATATATCTTTCTCTCCCTAAATTTCTAGCTGTTTTATGCACAGAGCGTGTTTCACTGGTATCTCTATACACCAATTGCAATGAGTTTCTACCGCTCTTGGAGATACTTAGGCTTTTTTGTGATTTTCTGGAAGTGCCTGGACTTAATGGCATATTTTGACATGAGTTCCACCGATTAATGTGCAATCAATTGATGTTTAATCCCCTTCAAAAAGCTAACTGTGGGGGCACAGTAGATGCCATCTTGACTGAAAAGTTAACCAACAAGTTAACCAAAAAATCTCATGAACAGGTGACTGATGCTGGTAGTTCCTTTTTTTCTGATACTATGTTTTCTTTGTTCTAGGTGTATTTCTTACATGTACATATGCAGCCAAGGAAGCTACAAAGAAGGTTAAAAAGGCTAAGCTATGTAAGTGGTCCCATTAGTGTGCCTAGCTGCTTTACTGCAGGCAAGACTGATGCATAAACGTGTCCAAAGTGAAGTCATATTCCAGTAACTTCACAATTCTTTGCAGAGTCAATAGGAACATACATTAACTAACAAATTCTACTGAAGTCAAATCACTGAAATGTGTGCTACTGTACACTTGTAAAGAGGATATTGTGTATTTCACTATTAAAATGTATCTTCATAGGTCCCCAGGTACTATACACACTTACTTTGGAGAAACAAACACTGAAAATCAGAAGTATCCCCAGGCTTCTTCAGTCCACCCCCACTTACAGCCACAACCCTTGGCACACAGGTTGTTATGTGTTATATTGTAGATACAGAAGACATAGACATCTCTTGTGTCACAAAAGCATTGGTATAAGTGCATAAGAGGAGGGCATCCCTGTCACTCAGTTACTCATTATATTCATGACAAGATAATTCATCTATGAAAACATTCAGTTTGACTTTACCAGGATTTTGTCCTCACAGACGTACCACAGATCGACTGTGATGCCAAGGCAGGGAAGATAATCAATCCCGAATTCATTGCAAAATGCCCTCCGGGATGTCAAGATGTAAAATACCGTGTGTACGGCACAGACATTTATGCTTCTTTTTCCAGTGTGTGTGGTGCTGCAATTCACAGGTGAGTGGGTTTAAGTTAGCCAAGCACCCTGAGAGAATCATCATCTCAGTGTGGGGAGCTCTTGGCCATTCAGGTCCTTTAAAGTTCCCAGTGCCTTGTAGGTTTGATTGCAGGCTGCTGTTCTCGTGAAAAGCATGTCAGAAAGACCACATGTGATGCAACGGATCCTGTTTTATGAAGTGCTGTCAATCCTCTAGTCCTACTGAAATCAGTCATGTCTGAAAGTGTTTTTCAACCTTAGGAGAAATGTTTTGAGTTTTTTCAGATCTGCCATTCAAGCATAGCAAATGACTATTATACTATTATTATTCAAGTAGGATGGAGCTGCTGCTACTAATACAGCTTTAGAAAAAAAAAAAAAAGACATATCACTGGCAATGAATACATACAACTCACATACTTCTGGGACTGGTTTTGGCTCTCTAGATTTGAATTTAGCTGTCGTTGATGTCAGAGGCTGAGTAATGTGCTTTTCTGCCACAGAAGGAAATACTGGACAAGGAAATGTATAATGCAGATTTGATAGTACAAATTATACCAAGTTTAATTTGCCATGCAAAAGTGTGCAGATATTTTTAATGGAGAATAACTTCACAACCAAAACACACCATAATTGCAGGCAGGATGCAAAAGCAGGATGCATTCAGCTGAAAATGCAGGAAGAACTTGTAGAGTCTGATCAACATCTTGGCTTCATTCAGAGTTATCATAATGCTTTCAGTTCTGAGAAATACCTGGGAACCTGAGTAAGCTTGAATAGTTCAGACTGTACTTTATTTGAAAACACATTCCCTTCATATTACATTAGGGAACTGTAGCAGCACTGAGAAAGGAAAAATGTTCATGAATCTTAGGCAACACCAGTGGGAATTTCTCTGCCCTCCTTCCTTTCTCAGTCCCAGCCCATGAATTGCTCTATCTTTGTAACAGCCTACTCCAGTATGACCTGCTGAGATGAAAAACTGTGTTAATGCAAAGCTTGTGATTGCCATGGGAAAGCATCTCTAAGTCGATAAGAAGATGCAAAGTATTTCGTTTCCTTAACTGTCTGCTGTGAATTTTTACTTGAACCTGTAAGAAGACAAAAGCTCTGCTATAGGGGGTGATGCCCACGAGGAGACAGTGAAGCCCATGCTGGACCGAGGACGAACGCAAGGTGCTGTGGATGAGAGCCCATCACGAAGCCGCACCTCCCGGCAGAGGTGCCGGTGTGCGCAGCGCTGCCATCTCCTGGCTGCAGCTGCCCTGCTCAGCCCCTTGCTGGGAGATGGCTCTCGAGGGACCGGCTTTCACCTGTCACATTCTTCCTGCGAATGCACATTGGAAATTGTGTGCATCGCTGCAAGCAGAGCTTGTCCCGGTGGGAGGTTATAAAATGCTGACGGTGAATGCAATTTCTGCCACAGCTCAAATGCTGGCTCCCTGTGTTATTGGAGTGAGGATTTCAGTTTTCCTCATTTGCGAGCTGAGTTTGGCTTCATTAACTTACATCGGCATTTCTGCAGACAGTGAATTTCCTTTCCTTATGGTTATTATACCACCAGCTTCTCACAATCATCAGAGAAAGCTAAGGCAGTAACGCATTCTTCACCACTGCTGGCTGCCCATTACTAATTGCCATGCACTGTGCAGTTACTGTCAATTATACTAGCCCTTTGTAGTAGCAATCATTTTTTGTACTGTCCTAATAATGCCACAGCAGGTTGCATACAGTGAAGGTTTTCTGTTTGTCCTGAGAAAAATATTATATCAAATGTCAAACACCATTTATTGTGCACCAGACAAGGAGATGGTCAGGTTTTCTGCAGCTTTTTGTAGTAATATTTTGTTCACTTTAGTCTGGGCTGAGGCCAGAACCAGGCTTAGTTTTCTGTGGTAATGCATTCTGAAAATCAAAGAAAACATCAGTTTTCATGAAAGAAAAAGCCAAGCAAGTGGGAGGCTTGCCTTGCATTTGTCTAAATTATTTCTGTTGCATGGCTGGCCCTAAAACTCCTGTGAGTATATTGCATATCTTCAATCATGCAGTCTAGCTTGTAGGAATTTTAACAAAGGCAGAGACTCGTCCTTAGAAACAAAACACATAGATCTATGGGAAGAGCAAACAGAGCCCGACAGCACTGTGTGGCAAACTGCTCTTCTCTGTGTTGAAGAAGTACAATTTTTTCTCAGTGGCAGACTTAGCAGTAGCTTCATGGCTCCACTGTAAATCCTGGCTTAAAGATGAAAGCAAATGCTTCCTACCTCTTGCACTGCTGAATGGTCTCTATGTTTCTGGGGAGCGTTTCCTCCTTCAGCTACTATGTTTTCCCCTTGCAGTGGTATCATTGACAACACAGGCGGGAAGATCCTGGTTCAGAAAGTGGCCGGCCACGCTGGTTACCGGGGGAGCTTCTCCAATGGAGTCCGATCCCTGTCACTGCCGCGCTGGAGGGAGTCCTTCCTCGTCTCAGGTACTGTGCCAGAGCACCTCAGTTAGTTCTTATCCTGGGCTTCAAAGAGAAATACACCCCACCAGAGGTGCATGGGGCTCAGCCCTCTGCAGGTCTGCCAGAGGTGACAGACAGTCTGGATTGACTGCCCAAGGGCAGCCCAGCTCCTGCTCTTGATGCTTAAAACCTGAGCCTTGGTACCGGTGGGAAGATCTCCCTAATGCACTTGCTCTCCACCCTGACAAGTATTGCTGCTAAGCAAACTAAGTGGCCTTTTGGCCCCCTCAGTCTGCTTCTGCACCTGTGTCTTCTGAAACAACTTGTTTCTGTGCTGCCATTCAGGCTTTGCAGAGAAGCCTTTTGGTCTGTTTTACTCTGAGTTTACTCTGAGAAAGCCACACATTTTCACTGCAGCCGTTGGACACAATGGCCCAGGTTCTCTGAGTTCCTCGTTAAAATTAAATATGTATAGTTTATCCATATAAACCTTTAAATAAAAACTGCCAAGCCTTCTCAAATCATATATAGCCATACTGTATTAATACAAAACCCTATATTAAAAAATGTTATTGTCGTATCCCAAATAAGTTATGAAATTCTCCCACCTCTGTGAGCCAAAAGGTGCTGCTATCTACCCAGTGCAGGGAAATCCATCTCAATTCAATGCTAATTCCTTTTTCTGCCCAGTAGCTCCCTTGGATTCATTGATGAAATTCATAATTTATATACAATTTCTAAATCTAACCTCTTGCTGCATCCATCCAGTGGTTAAGTTCTTGCTGGTCCACACATCTGAAGCTTTGGGATAGGCGTGACCAACTGATGTTAGTTAACTTCATCTTTTTTGGAAAAATCAACAGCTCAAGCAACTGAACAGCCTCTAAAAATAAAGAAATGTTCTTTTCATGTGAAAATTTGTGGACAGCAACAGAGGTTTTAGAAGCTGACCAAAATGAATTGCCATCTGGAGTTTGCATTAATATATTTGGATGCACTTTTACAGCATTTTACCATGGGTACACCAAATTGAGAAGGATTTATTTTGGATGAGTATGGATTTCCTGGAATAGCTGAATTGCTACTTGTACTTGTTGCTGCTTTTTTTTTTCGCAACAAACAGCACATTGTAATTCTGGTACATAAATGAGAAAGAAGAACTTTTTACCTCAGCAGCTGCTCGCTTATCCTATAAAACTGTAGGAATTTTTGATTTGTAGTAACGAAACTTTGTTCTTAATTAATTAACGAGTTACTACAAGAGATTATACAAGAGAAAGTCACAAGTACACATAAGAGGAGATGATGAAAAATCTGTATACTGATACAGGCATGGTGAGATTTGTCTTTCATACACTTAATTTTACGCATGTTGAGTGGTCCCTCTGATGTAAATGTAGTTTATGAACTAGCTCAAGCATAAACGTGACATAATATAGCCTGTCTCATCTCACGTTTCATATACAAATAAGAAAGGAATTCTTACTATACCTGATGAAAATGTGGGAATTTTTGAATTTCAGAGAGAAATTCAGAAGTCTAAAACCCCAAGAAGGTTGTGCTATTCATCACAGCAGCCTGTGGCTGCATGCAGTCAGATCTCATTCTCAAAAAGAGAAAAATGGTGTTTTTGTTTTGGTTTGGCTTGCTTTTTTTTTTTTTTTTTTTTTTTTTTTTTTACAGTTATGAGTCATAAAAACACAGAGCTGCATAATGCATTCCCCCATAAAATACAAGTCACCTAAGGCATTAATTTAAAGCTTTAGAGCTTGCACTGAGTCTCCTGTTCTCCATCCAAGTTCCCCTTCATCAGACCAAAACTGTACATGTATGTGATGCTGTACCCTGGGACAGTGCCAACATTTTATTCCTAGTTAGGACATTGTCACCAGGAGTTTGTGATGTTTAAATTGTGAATGAGCATCCACACAAAAGAGCACAGAGGAGGAATCCCTGGGGGACCCAGGGAATGAGGTGGCGTGATTTGGGAGCAGCAGGGGAACAAGGTCTGTCCTCTGGGATTAAAGCAGTCAGCACACCAGGAGGTATGCAAATGCACTGGTATTCACTTTCAAGCACTGAAATGCCTTGGCACTCAGCTGAATGGCTCCATTCAGTTTAGTGGGAGTTTCGCAGCTAGTGGGTTAAGAAAATAGAGCTCTAAACCTCTGGCTTTGCTACTTACAAACAGGCACGAGAGGGTGAGCGGCCACCACACCATAATTTGTACTTCAAACAGACTGAAACTGAGGTTTCCAACCCAGATGTGAACCCATTTTTAAGCATGTTAAGCAAACTCCGGCCTAGACACAACTTCTTCCAGATGACACATCGGTAGAAAGGATGCATTACCATTGCTCCAAAAAGCAGGGCCACATTCAGGTCAGGCTTCAGACCTACCTTTTGACCACATATGGGACAATGGGACACAAGATGATGTTTATCAAAACCCACAGAGCCCAGGAGTACGCAGCTTCCCCATAGCCAGAACCTAGTTTATTTGCACAGTGGCAGTCTTCAGGTTTACATTAGAAGCATCACAAAAAGAGTCTAAATTTAGATCAGATTATTATGCTGCTGCTGCATCTGTGTAACAACTCACCTTATCACTCCGCCACTGCTGGGGATAAAGAAATGCATTTAGAAATCATCTGCAATCCTATAACATTTTAATCTTTCTCCCAAATTGGAGAAAGAGCTCCTTAGTCCTGCTTGTCTCCTGAGCCCAGTTTTAGCTCAGAGGAAAGTAAAAGTGAAGACCTGCTGTTCTTCACTTAGTCCAGATTCTGTGAGAGACCCAAGGGCAAGGAGAAAGCTCTTTCCAGCTTGTCCATGTATGTTAAAGCGCTTTGGTCTTTGCAGGAGCTGTGCTGACTTCCATGGCTCTACTCTCCATTTACACAACTGTAAATGAGAAATGTAATAGATCCTTACAGCATTGCCTCATTAGTAACTCAAACTAACTCCTTCATCTAGGGCTTTTTCATGACTGAGATTTCAGAGAAGAGTAAAATCAAGGGGCTAGAGACATGCAAAGGGACAAAGGACAGTGCTTCTCAAGCTCCATGGCCATCCCTGCACATAAAGGACCAGTTTCTCTGGCACATATACTTCTCTGTGTGCTATCACATGGGACATAGTTCCCAGTTCCCAGGTGCGGCTCAGTCTGTAGCAGCAAGTTCTGCTGAATGCTGTTGATCTCTCAATGAATTACTAAGGATGACAACTGTCATGCTCACAGTACCCATATACACCATCTACAAGAATTCACTGAGGGCATAAGGAAAAGCAAACCTATCATCATGACTCAGGTTTTGCAGGAGGTGAAGGCACATCTATCTGAGGTGGTCCAGATGCATGACACAGCACATCATTTTGCAGAGGAGTCCCCAGGGTCTAGAAGTCCTTTTGTACATCACACCCAAGCTTGCACAGATATTTTGTCCAGCTTTCAGAGGATAGAGCAGTCTTCCCTAAACAGAGCAACACTTTTCATTGAGTGATACAGGTATACCTTGGGAATATAAAAACTACCCTAAGAGATGGAATTGCATGGCCACATGTGCCAATAGAGATGGCATCTGGTGTGGCATTAAAAAGATTTGTGGTTTAAAGCTTAACTGGGAAACATACCTCATTGTTTTAAGACAGGACCCTCATTTTAGATCTAAATATAGGAACCATATGTTCCCACACATAAGCACAGTCTTCTCTCACTGTTATTACTGCAAAAGACTGTTGCTAGAAATAGATATTGCAAAACTGAGGTCAGAGAAGAATGCTGTGTGCTTGATGAAACGAATCCCACATCAAACACACTTTCTAACTCAACTACATATTCGGGCACTGGAAAAGACTACATAGGGAGGCCGTGGGTTTAAGTACAGGTTATACAGATGTTCTTCGGGAACAATCCCATTATGCTTAACCTTAACCATGTGAGAGCAAAAGAATGAACTACCTGACTTCTTCAAATCCATCCCAGGCCTGTGTTTTCATACTTTCTATCTTTTTTTATGATGCTGGATTTAAGCATTAGTATTTTTAGTGAAACAGTTTTTAGATTCTGCCAGCAGATGAAAGAAATCTTCAAGAAAATGAGTTGGGCAGTGAAGAAGCGAGGTTTGATTCTGAACACATATGTTAGATGGGAGTTTTGTTGCAAGAAAGCTTATAATTTTCTGTTATGCTTCTTTTTTTTTTTTTAGAGGGCAAGCCAAGAAAAGGTGTGACATATCCATCAACTCTTGAATATTCTTCCTCAAAAAGTACAGCTGTTAAACCAGGCAAGTAATTATGATGGACTTTTCCTTATATCTATTCACATCTATCTCTTGTAGCATCTCAGTTGTGTAAAGATTTAATTATAGAGAAACTGAAGTTAATGTACCCCTTATGTTCATCAATATTATTATCTCATTCAAGTCTCTCATGTTTTCTTTATATTAAGCACATAGAATTATTCTAGATATATATATATATATTTTTTTTTGTTATGCCCAGTTTCACAAACCTCTGTTCCCACCTACCTTTCCCCTTGCTTTAAGTCTGAGAGTATGATGTTGTATCTTTCTCCTAGTGCTATTTGTGTTATCTCTTGGGATCTTTGATGTATGCAGTACATATATATATAGTGGATTATAATAATTATTATATAGTAATACATAGTACTACAATATTAATGACACAGATGGCAATGCACAGCAGCTTTAGCTAAGGATCATATGATAAGGAATTACTCTGTATAATCACTTTAGCCTGTAGCCTACTCTGTCATACTCAACTCGGTTTAAATAATTTAGTTGTTTTCAGAGGTCTTTGATATCAAGCCGCACACCAGGTGGTAGTTGATATTCAAGTGTCTCTATCATGGAAATGACATTTGTTTGTGCTCCCGGTCACAACTGTGTAAAGTCTAGGCTCTACGTAGGGAGTCTGAATGAAAAAATAAATGTCTTCTGCTACTACACACTTCCTTATCATGGGTCTTCTGCTCTTTGCTGAGCCCAAGCCTTTCTGAGCTTATGCACTGTAAACAGTGGTATAAGGAAATGCAATGTATCTTCCCCATGTATTCAAATGCTTGTCAATAAGTGCATCCACCCAAGGTTGCACAGTTGTTACTTGGAGTCCTGCTCTTCTCCTGTATATTGCTGTTGATCCATGAAAGCAAAAGTACAGAGCTCTTTCCTCATCTTTAGGTTTTTATTTACACAAAGACATCTGAATGCTGTAGTTGTTCAGACTGAATATGCATCACCTAAAGCCAGGCCTTTAATTTACGGTTCCTGCGCATTTACAGACAAGTAGGTACATATTTGTACATATGTCTTGATGCAGAAACCATTGGCCTAAATATTATGCAGTACTAGAAAGGAGGCAACACTTTAGAATTTTATTTTATTTTTTTCTAGGAAGCATTCACTAAAACTACATCTCTCTGTTCCCAAATCTAACCACACTTGAAGTATCAGTCCAAGTTCCTCACACCAGAGCAGGAACAATCACATTCAGGGTAGAGCTCAGTAGGCTGTAAGCAATGATTTCTTCCACCAGTGAGAAAACTGACATTACATGAAAATCTGTATAGGAATGGGAAGTATCATCAAACCACGTTGCAGTCACAAACAAAATATCAGAAAACTGCTCCTGCAGCAAAGCAAAGATGCAAGTGACTTCCTTCACTTTGTTCCTGAATCAGTTTGAATGAATGAAAGTGTTACAATCCTAGCAACAGAAACTGTGCACTCATGCAGAGAAAACCCAGGATGACCAAAGGAGCAAATAATAACTGATATATCAAACACAATACTTGAAGAGCCCACTGCCTTGCTTTGCCCATCCCTGTCCCACAAGTAGAGATCAGACCACCACGAGTAGTCTTCTCCAAACCCAGTTTATTCCCACTGCCTCCACTCAGCCATCTCAGCTGTATGCTGCCAGAAACAGTTTGTTCTTGAGATAAGATCTCTGTAATATGGTGCTAGAGCCATCTTGCAATACGGTATTTCATATTTCTTTTTCAATTTTCAGAAAGTTATCTTCTTCCAACTTAAATTATAGAGACCACATTGCACAGCTGGGTATTTAAACCCATTGTATCTAGGTGTTAAAGGCAGTCTTTTGAGGATTACACTTATTGCCAGATTAGAGAAAATCCTACTTCACATCTGATCTGCGCTGTCAGAGACGCGCTTTTGGTCCTCATCCTAGGGGCACTGGAGACTCATAGTACCTGATGTTTCTTTAAATGCCCCTCAAAAGATGGGCAGAGGAGGAAAAACCTTCCCAAAGTTGTAACTAATCACAGCAGGTAAAAAAAAAAAAAAAAAGAAAAAAGCTACATTTAAAAAAAAAATAGTACAAATTATTAAGTAGCCATTAACCCTGGAGCAATTTCTTAAATAGGTCAACGCTGTCAAAATAGCTAGAGAAGAGAAAAAAAAAATAAGAAAGAAAGATCAAAATCTTCCAGTACTCAGTCAGACACAAATGCATAGGCGGATTTGTTTGCTGGGTAGCAATAAATGAACTGTAATAAATGTTCCAAGTACTTTGATGACTTTGAGTCTTAGAAGAACAGAAAGACAAAAAATAATTTAAAAAAAAACAAATCCTTCTAAGCCAGTCCATGGCACTCAGGATGTGGTCCCATCTGGGAATGTCAGGCAAGAAAGAGATGCATCTGAATGTGAATTAGTGACTGAAACATCACATGGTAGGGCATATTCACCAGGCACCCTACACACACCAAGAGCCTGACTCTCATTAATCTTATGAGGATTGGTTTATTGGTAGAAAAAGAAAAAAAAAAAAAAAAAAAGTGTTTGCTCACTTCATAAATTCTGTTGACATTGGCAGGAGCTTTTGGGAAATCAGACACCTAAATCAGGCACCAACAACATCAGCTGACTACTCTCTAGAGGCACCCATCCATCACTTTTTCTCTCCTGGTGAGGAAGCTCTGATTAGACCAACTAGCCTTTCTAACACTAGGTGATGGGATGCCTGCTTTTGAGGACAAATAATCTCTGAATAGAAAATTTAAATTTGTTTTCTTTCAGAGCTGGATTTCCTAATGTCTTCATTTTTTCTGCAGAGCCTAAGAAGCCTGAGCAAGACTTAAAAGCTCTGAAGAGTGCAGGCACCTCTAATACATCAGAAAAAGCACTGGAACAAGGTAGGGGCTGGGAATCTCAGTGCCCTTTTCTACAGAAAGCCCACTGCTTTATCCCATCCAGCCTAGAATGCCCACAACTGTTCATGAGAAGCAGTCTGACACTGGTAACACACAGCTTTACCAGCCTCCACTCCACAGCCTCTTTCCCTCTGAAGTGACCCCATTACATGAGTGCCTGCAACCGCTGCCTGAAAGGCATGGGACTACTCAGAGCAGAGAGGACAGCCTCACCATTTAATTTCTGCCTGTGCTTTGGATGAGTTCAAGTGTCACAAACTTCAAAAGCCTGCATTGCACCTCTCAGTAGTTTCCTCTGCAGAACCTATGCCCTGCAAACCCTGTGCAGATCCTGTGAGGGAGGTGGGCACCCTGCCTTTGGGAGCACTGGGAACAGCTAGCCCTTGGGAGCTCCTCTCGTGTCCCAGGCTCTAGCAGAAACCCAGCCAACAAGTGCCAAGGCAATATCTTTGCTCTGTTCTTACTATGCTGCTTCCCTGGCCCAGGGTTTTCTGCTATACTTTTAGATTGCAGCCTCCTTGCTCCATGCAGCCTAGGTTATGGAGAGCTGACATGCCCGCTCCTGGCTTCTGCAGCACCACATCACATGGGAAGAATCACTGTGCCCTCTGTCTTCTTGCTTTTAGTGTGGCAGTGTGGAGCAGGGCACTGCTCAGCCCAGAGAGCCATTCACGCTGATTTTTCAGCTGAGTTGTTTTGTTTTTCTTCTGAGCTCTCTTTCAGCATTATCCCATTAAAACTGTCTGAGGTCTGAGTTTTTCACTGGCTAGCATTAGGTGGTAATTAATCCACCAGACAGCTTCATGATGGTGCTTTCCAAAAGGAGAACATCCAGCAATAAAATGCAAGCTTGTGCTGTGCAGCAATGAATAGACTGAATAAAGGCACACCATTCCCTTTCAGTGCACACAGCCTGTCAGGCCATCCCCAGGGATACAGGCAGGGAGGAGAGGAGCAAGACTGGGGTGAACATGGAATATATTCTAGAGTGGATTTTGGTAGATAGATTGAAGAGAACAGGAAAGGCTCCTTTCTAAGATAACAACTTGAAAGAACTGTAATCATGCTAAAAACTTTGTATAATGCTATTTAGTATGCACATTTTTGCAACTAGAATTGTCTGTTCTCACGACAGATGATACACTTTAAAAGTAGTAACAACTGTGAGCTGAGTCAAAGTGAGATAAAATCGGCACCTCCCAGGCGGTGCTCTCCTCCATGCTCCCCTCAGCCAAAGCCCTTGTGTGTGCTGCTCCTGCCCTGACCCTCTCCTGAATCACCCTCCCCTAAAAGCTGTCTTTCTGCCAAGAGCATTTCAGTGATGCAGTAGGCAATGCATATTTTATTCTGGTCTATGACTCAGAATTGCCATCTTTTATTACCAGATGTCAGTTGATTTCCATTTATATGGACTTTCTAACAGCTTAATTACACTGAGAAAAGATGATGGCAAAACAGGAACTGCAACTGGCTGTTTGAACCACTGCATAGGTCTGAGACATCTGTCAGGCAGCAAGGTTTCCCTGTTTAAAGCAGAGAAAGTATAGAGGAAACATAAGGCTATGACAGCCTGCTGTCAGCACCTCTAGACAGCATCACACAGGCATGCATGGCATGAGGTCCACAGATGAGAATGTTTGTAGACACCCTGAGGAAAACACCAGTGACTTGGTTGCCTTAAAGAGGGAGTGTTACTAATGATGTTTCTATGTGTGTCACATAGAACTTCATAGGGTGATTGTGTTGATTTTCCTGCAGGGGACACAGGCCGCAAGGTGGATCAGACATCACCGGTACCGACACCAACTATACAACTGGCCACCACAACTCCAACCCCAACCAGCACGACCACAGATCCTTTCACCACAACACCAAAGCCAACCACAACGCCTGCAACAACCAGAACCATGACAGCTGCAGCTGCAGTCAAGTCTCGACCTGGACTGCAGCATAGGGTCAGAGATACAGGTCAGTAGCATGGTTGTTTGCATTGCTTTCCTCTGACCAACACTTCTGCTAGAATTAAAGGAACAAGGCAGGCAGTTGAACATACCATTATTTAGTAGATCATGAAGTCAGCAGTTCAATGCAGACACACAGAGTGGATAAGGAAATTAATTCCAGCAGATGGGCTGGAGTCAGAGCTGTACAGCCTTTGAGACACATACAAAATCAGTGTGCCTCACATAAACATGTGTAGATTCTCCAAGATAAGAGTTCATCTGCAGCAAACACAGCAATTATGGTTAGTCCTTATCTTTGCATATAATATACTGGCATCTAAACTGATCCATGTGGGAGGAAGCTCTCCATCCTCAAATGCTGTGATAATTTTCAGTTGCAGTAGTCAACAAATATTTCCTTGATTCATATGTCTGGACTAAGCATTCAACAAATAGCTCAATATACATTTTAGATTTGATTCTGTGATAACTTCCAATAAATGAAAGCTATAATATATTTTCTGTAACAACTCTTTGATTTCAAAGATAAAAACACTATGATGGAATTATCCTCAAGATTTTTGCACACCTGGTTTTCCCTAGTCTTTAATTCTCCCCTATATTTATTATTAGAAAAAAAAATGCAGTTTATTATGGCTCAATAGCTGAAAATCAAAATGTCTTATTTTCAGGTTCTAGCAGCGTCCACCCAGCATATTCATCTGTGGCAGCTGCAGCATCAAGTAAGTACCATGAAGAAGTATGTGCCACAAGGCATTCGATAAAATGTGTTTTAAGGTGGCAATGATCCAATAACCTTTCAAACCCCAGCAAAGTCAGTGGTTGAATACAAGCTGGATTTAAACTCAAAAATAGATGCTTGGCCTGATTGTCAGAGATGCTGATCACCCATACCTCTGGGGAAGCCTTTCCAGCAAATTGCTGCATATTTCAGCCTTGAAAAATGCTGGATTTTGCAACACTTGAGATAAAGTGTGTGCTGTTTGAATTGTATTTGCCTATTGCTTCCTTCTGTCTTACTCTCTTAAAGGAAAATCTCATTTAGTTGTAAGATATAAAATACAGATGGCTGCATTGCTGTCTGAACTTAGGGCTGAGAGCTCTGAAATGCTGACTTCAGTTAGACCAATGCTCTTTTGGAAACCTTAGGCTGTGGTCCTGAGCCTGGCATAAATGTGATGTTATTCCTGGCACACCACTTGTGTTTTTGACAACAGAGTGGTGGCTGTTCAGAGCTCTGTATCTTCATCCAGAAGTCTGCTTCCATTCCAGCCACAGGCTGCAATGCAAACATGTAGAGGAGATTGCCCATACAATGTGTAATTGCTCAGCTGTGCAGTCAAGGAAAGGAGAACATTTTCAGTTATTTGCAAGTTTCTGAGTATGAGGATATGATTGCTTTTGAATGAAAGGGAGCTAGGAGGTTTTATACCCTGTTGCTATTTCTGAGTGCCTAGAGCTTGGTTCTGCTCTCACACACCTAACTCTGGTCATCCCTGCAGCTGAGTAATTCAGAGCCAAAGCACGTGGCAGGCATCTTCTGGCCAATTCAGGTCTTGAGGGAAAGCACCATTAAATCAAACTCAGCTGCGAGCCCAGAAGTCTCCTACTTTACTACTTCTGCCTAGAAAGCCTGCCTGCACCATGAGCATCCCCCTTCATCAATTCCCTCCTGCTTGGAGGGCTTAGAACAAGGGACCCTGCACACCCAGACCAACAGACCATGCTCCTGCCCTGCTCCACGTGGTTAATCTTACTGCATCAAATGTGCAAGTATGTGAATAGCAAGATTAACAGAAGTGCTAACACAATTCAAAGCAGATTAGTCTCAGTGAGAAACTGCATCATTCGGTACCTAATGTGCCTGTAAACCTGGTCCTGCTTGTTGCTCTTTTTTATTTCATGTACCCTCAGGCTGAGCAAAAAAGAGGACATTATTGTCTTTTACTGACAATTAGAAAAACCCATCTGAGATTACCCAGTCAGTAAGAGATGTGTGTTGAAGGTGAAGTTTTGGCAACACTGAAATCGTGGAGACCTACTTCTGACTTCATGGACTTCATTTCTAGAACCATGTCCAGCATGTCGCTGCTCAGCATCTGGCTTCCTGAATTATCCTGATCTCTTCTTGATTCTGAAGGAGAACAGCTTGTTGAAAACAAACAAATAAAACCAAAACAAACAAAAAGTGCAAATCTACTTTTGAAGCTATAACCACACAAGCAGTTAATCAGTTTTCTCTGTCTGAAGAGTCTTTTGAACTCACTCCTGTTATTCAAACTGAAGTTTCTGATGTTGCCCTTGGGCATAACCAGAGTTTGGCTTGACCAAACAGAGTCAAATGTTCTGTACATCTTGGCTCATAGGGATTTGCAGACCTACTTCTCACAGGGCATTCACAGTTCACCTGCAAAAGACGCTTCAGAAGTAAATAACGTTAAAACAGAGCACAGTCAGAAGGAGAACAGCTGTGTCTGCTGTAAGCTAAGGTGTTTTCATTTCCAGCCACTGGTACTGGCAAAAGTTCACAGGGGCAAAAGCAAAGCAGGACTTGCAGCTTAGGGCATTGGAGCAGGGGTAGAACTCCATCCTAGCTCTTTCTCTTCTTTCCCCTTTATCTTCTGTTTCTGTCAAAGATGTGGAATCACCAAAATTTATGAGACTGCTCCATCAGAGGACTCCTGCGTTAAAGACTTCAACGTGGCAAAACTGCTAAATGAAAAAAACACTGATGTATCTAGCTTGGCATTTGACAGCTTATTCCTCCTTACCTGCCCTACTAAAGAGTGCACAGCTCACCAGTGCAGTATGCAGCACAGGAATATCCTGAGGAGGAAGCAGCAACAGGAATGGGCTCTGAAAGTGGATACAAAACCTATTTTGCTCTGGGCACAACTCAAATTTCAGCTGTGCTCTGGTACAACAGCTTCTGCCTCTTTCCAACAGCAGTTAACCCAGCATGCTCGCAGGAACCATGAACACACTTGCCTTCTCCCGTCCCAGCTCTTCAAGCAATTTTCTGCACAGCTGCTTGGACCCTAGATAAGGATTGATTATAAATCCAGTGCTTCTGTGACCACTGTGATCACAGTCATGTCCCCATCTTCTGTGTCAGACCAAAGCACTGAGCTGGCACCTCCACACCAGGCAGAAAGTGCCTGCCGTGCGCTCCAGCTCAGTTCAACCATTGCATCTCTTTTCAGCCAGTGACCCCAAGCTGCCTACCACTGTACACTGCTGTGCTTTCATCCCCAGCTGTGACTCATCATAGTAGTAAGAGTAGAAAGAAAAGAAAAAGAGGAAAGACATCATCATTGAAAGCAGAACAGAAAGCACTGAAAACTCTCAGCCAACAGTGCAAAAACATCAAGGCTCATACATATAGGAATAAGGGAAGCACAGGATAAGGGGGATAAGAGCTCCATCTGGACACTAGGTGGAACAGCTAGAGCTTGGGTTTGGATGCTGCCTTCCCCCCAGGTTAACTCTGACTGCTCAGCCCACCAGCGGTGCTGACCAAGTTGTGGGGTGCAGTTGTGTTATTTGCACAGAGTAGTTGCTCACCTTTTCACATGAGTTTCCATCATCTGTAAGGAACATCCCAAAATGCAATTCTCTCTGCTGCCCTGCCATCCTTTCCTGCCTCCATGCCTCCCACTTACTACAGACTTGCTTCCAACCATGGCTGGGATCATCCTCTGTGGCAGATCAGAGCTCTTCCCCAGCATGGTTGCATTTTGCTGATCCCAGCCCTGACCGCCACTGTTTCCAGAGCTGGTTTTGGATTTGCCTTGCATGTTCATTCCTTGCCCTGTTAGCCACACATTACATACAACCATTCTTGCTGTTTACCACCACAGCATTGATCTTAAATGGAACATCTCTAATTGGGTGTTTAGAAGGTTTCTCTACTCCACTGCCTTTATTTTTTTGGCCCACTTCTTGCAATCACTTGGTTACTGCCTGTCCCCAGTTCAACTTCTTGCTCAGCCTTTGGCTTGCACAGAGCTCTGCTTTAACAGACACACAATTTCATGCCACAGACTCTCTGGCTTTCCAAATCAAAGGAAGAACAAGCCTTGTAGGCCCTGGAAACATGATTACCACTTTTCCCCTCTACTACTACAATACTCCTTCCAGCAAAAAACAGCATACTGCAGGGATGCCTTGGGGTGGCACAACAAGAGCAAACAGCCCCGCGGGCCCAGCAACACCCAAAAGGAGCAAAGAGGGCAAGCCAGCCTGCTCAAGGGTGTGGAGGGACTAAGCAAAAACTATGGCACACAACGCTTCTGAGCTAATCTCTTTCTTAGCCTCTTGTACTCTGTTTCTACTGACCTTGTAAATTGTGTTACATAGACATTCAGGCTCAGCTGTGACAAACCCAAACCGAGGCAAGCTTTCAGGCACAAAGCTAATTTTCTTCCAGCTCTTTGGCATGTACCCATCTTGGGTATGGAAAGCATGCCCACCTCTGTGCAACGCTGCTGCATAAGCAGACCTTCCTCTCCAGAACCTGAAAAGGCAGCCTCTGCCAGCTGCAGATCACCTGGAGCCAGAGCTAGAAGCCTAGAGAGTTCAAAAGTCTGGCAGATGAGCCTGCAATTTACTAAAACAGGATCTCTTTGGCTTCCGGAGTTTGCAAGCTCTCTCAGCACAGCTTGTAAAATCCCATCAAAAGACTTCCATTGGCCTGTGAAGATTTGAGATTGGGTCATGCATAAACTATTTGCTGTCACTAATTTTGTAATATCAAGTCCCCAGGGAGCACCTGTTCCTGTTTCCTGAGACAACCATTCCAAATGGTCTCATTTATGATATTTTATTGAGAAAAATATCTTGCAGACCCCCAGCCAGTGTTCACAGAAGTCAGGTACACATTCCCACTAATTTCAGCAGGTTTTGGAATGTTAAGGTGTAAGTTTGTTAACAAACTTCATAAAAATAAGTAATGAGAAGAAAAGCATGATTGAAGACATGATCTTCTGCAAGCATTTTGAGCCTTCAGTATTTTTGTACAATTGGAATTTAATGTGTTAACCCAATCACCTTAAAAAAGCATTTTGTATAGACAGTGATGAAGACACTTTAGACACATGAATTCTCCCACATTATTTTTATCATTGTTTCATTATTTACAGTCTGCCTGCTTGCACTCACCGTCTCTTGTCTCACATGGTAAGCTCGCTGCAGGAAGAGTAGTATCTGGTCTGGATGTTGTTTTGTTGTTAACCTTCCTCACATAGCCAGCACAACTGGATAGTACTGAAATAGAAATAAAACCAAATAACAAGTGTGAGCAATTGAGTTAAGGAAACTTAGAAAGGAAAGTAAATCACAACATTAACTACAAACACCTTAAGTGTAAACCAAAGGCATTTATAAGTAATATTCATAACTGAATGTTAACTAACGTATGTGACAGACAGAGCAAGGCAATTCTTTTTTAAACTTGTTTAAAACGTATAGTGTTAACATCTCAGAAAGAATATTAATGAAAACTCTCTATATATGAACCATTAACTCTGATAGCCATAAAATGAGACTCACTGAAAGTCCCAAGTAGAAGTAGCCCTGCACTAAACATGGTACAAATGACACTTCTCCATTTTGATGTCTACAGGACAGGTTCAGGCTGCACAGGGAAGAGGACTGAATACAGGTATGTATTCTACTAATAATAACTACTACATTTTTTTATTGCTAGAACGCTTTGTCTTTTGGTTCCATGTACTAACCAATACAATATTTTCAAAGCATTCAGGGGCCCTTCCACATCTACAAATAACAGGAACATTTTACGACCCAGTACAGGTAAGCAATTGCTTCTCTGATTTCTCCTTGTAGCTAGTTCCACCACTTGCATCTACTGAGCAGCTATCACAGTGATTATTGCATGACAATAGTGTAACTTTCTTAAAAAAAAAATGAAAATAAAGCAATGGGAATAATTAAACCTAGGTTTGTTCCCACAACAATACCCTAAACCCATTTATATGAGTCTTTTAAAAAATTTGCTGTTGCAAAATGACAGGGGAACTTTGTGCCTGGGGAAGCTTGGGGTCCATCAGTCTGACCCTACAAGTTCTTCCAGTTTCCAGCCCCTGAGCATGGCCAGCATCTCAGGATCCAGTGCCCATTGCTCCAGTGCACAGGAGAACTACAGCACCTACTAATATTCAGAGTCCTTTCTTCTGCTTTTGCCACCCTTCTTAAGCTTTTAAATTCTTCAGCTTTTTTTTCTTTTTTCTTTTAATCCTTAGTTTCCATTTTCCTTTTCCATTTTGTTTGAAAACACATACAGAAAGATAATTCGGGGCCCCCATATTCCTGGTGGTCCTGCTTCTCTCTCCTGGCCAGCTGACATCTAACCTCACACTCTTTCTCGAACCACACAGGTATTCAGCGCCAAGAGCCTGTTGCTGCTTTCCGGAGGCCTGCTGGGTCTCCAGCCCACCTAGGTGAGCCAGACTGCTAGGAGCAGGTTTTCTGCTCACTTTCATGGTTTTAGTAACCCCAAATTAGCCCACAAGCTAATTAGAAGAGGCAGCTCTGCAGATGGTTTCTGTGCGTGCTGGAGAAGCACCAGGGCGAGCCTCCTGCACTGAATACCAACTAGCAGCATCCAGGACAAGAAGGCAAAGGACAGCTATGTCACTGGCAAGCTGTTGTTTCAGGCCGTGGGAATCAACATCTACCACAGTGTTTGCAGTTTTCCTTATTTGTTAGTCAAAATGAGGAACAAAATCCCAGCCCCTTGCAGCCTATCGGGTCTATGATCAAGCTAAATTTTGTTCTGTTCCTGCTATTCCTGGGAGCCTCCAGGCTGATTGCAACACAGAGATTGCCTTTAACACTGAGGGGAGAGACATCATCTATGCTTTCCTTCTTCCCTGGCTGTGCAATTCACCAGCTGCTTCATCAGCAAGCAGCCCTTTCAGTGGGTGCTCTGGACGCCTGCCGAAAACTTCACGTGGCTCCAGAGCACTCGGTTCACATGCAAACACCAGCTCTGCTTTGATGGATAGCAGAGCTTCTCAGGGGTGGCTTTTATCCAGGAGCAGCCAGAGCAGGGAGTAGGACGAGAGCACAGGCAGCTAAATGCCCTGGGGAGGGAGAGGCTGCGAGGCCTGGGGGTGCACCTGGGGCCTTGACAGCTCTGGTGAGCTCTGGGAGGTGCGGGAGAAGTGCAACAGGGCAGAGCCAAGGGTTCTGACAGTAAGGCTCAAGGACATCCTCATGCAGTAGGACTTCCTGAGAGATAGAGGCTAGTATAAGCTTGCCCAGCAGTCTCTTCATCAAAACAGCTGTCTGTAGTTGACCTAGTTACAGCCTATTTAAAATGGATGCACTCCTGCTCCTCTTGAGATTATTGTTAATCTCACTTTTACACTGTTCCTCTTTGTTTCAGTCTCAGCCTCTTCCCTCTGGTTTCCATCCATAACTGTCTCATATTCTTTTTTTTTTTTTTTTTTTTTTTTTTTTTTGCTATACCAATGGCACAACCATTTCCGTTTACTAATCTCACATTTGTTGCCAATCTTCTTTGCCCTTGTCAAAATCCAGTGCCCACCTTCAGAGGGGAAACAGCTATGTGCCTGTACAGAACAGCAGAACAAATATGTTGCCTGCAAAAGTGCCAGTCACAGCAATGCACTAACTACACGACACCATCTACAGGGGAGAGAGCACCTGGGATGGTAGACCTGCCCCGCTGATGGGACACAAACAGGAAGAGCCCTATGATCTGGACCAAAGGATGTGCTGGCTAGTCCTTCGTCCAGCCAAATCTTTGCCAGAGAAGCATGGGAATGCAACGTTGAGGCATGTTTAAATAAAAATCAGAGTTTGACCCCAACCAAACATATCTGCTTAAGGCATCTTAAGATCCCCCCCCAAGATGATTTGAAGCACAAATTTCCCATCAGGAGTTATTCTGTTTCCTCAATCACAGAACAAGAAGGAAAAACCCATAAACATACACTTGCTTATTCCCCATGAGTCCTGATCCTGTTTTTTTCTGCCCAGGTTCTGGCAGCTCTTCCAAGCAGTTGCTTCACTGTTGCTTCACTGTTGCTTCAGCGTTGCCTCCAAGCAGCCAATTTCTCTCACGATCAAAGGGAAATTCCTGGACAACTCCTTGCTTTCTTGGAAAGGAGAGTTGTTTTTCTTGATTCTGTGAAGCGAGCACATGCTGGTCAGCAAACAACACTGACTGGGTCTGTGGGTTTGGCCAAGCTGTCGAGGAACTTCCTCTCTCCAGCTCAGGTTAGCAAAAAGGTTTGCTTGGAAAACGCCCATCCTGACACACCATTCATCTGCTCAGCTTCTCCCTACCTGTTTTTAAGAAGCTCTTGATATTACACATCAACTCTCTTGATATCTTGTGCTCACCTAGCCCAGATTTTTTTTTCCAAGATAAATATGCAATTATTAAACATATATATATATCAGTCTTGTAGTATTTTAAAAATAAACCCTTGATTCTTATAGGCATCATTAAAGGAAGAAAAAAAAAAAAAAAAGAAAAAGAAAAAAAGGCCTTTGCAACTTAAAAGAATACTAATTTTCCTTCCAAAGCACATTTCATTGAGAGCTTGCTTTGTGATGTGTCTAGGACTACATCCAAGAACAGAGCTTTTGCCTAGATTTACATATCACTCAGAAATTAGTGCATTCTTCATGTTTGCAGCCAGCTACCCCAAGTCCTTGGCACTTAACTATTGCTTTTCTTTATTAAGGTCTTCTCACCACAGAAAGTTTTCAAAGGATGTGAGCCATGAGAAGGCTGCTCAAAGAAGCCATAGACAGCTCTCCCTCATAGGGAATTGGAAGGACCCACAGTTGTCTGAGTCAAACTAGTTCTTGAGAAGACCTGATCTAGAGGTCCAGCATTACTCCCACCGACAAAAAGCAGTCTTTTCCTGAAGTTACTGAAAACCATCTGTTTTTTCTGAGGTTAAAGTCAGATAAGCTTGAGGAGCCTGTGCTGCAGCCACAGAGCCTTGCACCGAGGGTAACCCTTGGCTATGAGCTGGCAGCAGAAGCAAGCCTGTGATTCACAGCACAGGCACATTCCCTTGCTCTACATCCTTCAGCTCACTTCTCTGCTTACAAACGCAGATGTTTGCACAGCTCCTATGCTAATTTCATGTGCAGTGCAGTTCCTGCACTTTTTCTCCCTGAAACTCACAGCAATGTGTTTGTAAAGAAGGCTCAAGAAGTGTTTGTTTGTTCTTGATTTACTCTTTGGCCTTTTTTTTTTTTTTTTTTTTTTTTTGAGCCAGTCAGGCTGAGAACTGGCTTCATTAAAATCTTTTCTTTTAGCAGCCATTGGACACTTCTCAGCCCTCTCTGAGCATGAAGCAAACCTTTTGAGATTGTCTTCTCACAAGATGGCTTCACTGAAATCCATTTTCTTAGTGACAGAGGTCAGAAAATGTGTTGCCTGGTGGTAACAAACAAGCACCAGACCTTTGCTGTGGATAGGGTTGTCCTGCTCCACAGCCACCATCCCTATCTCCACTCAGTGCTCATGACTCTCCTCAGGGATGTACAGAATGCTGGCCAGTAATCCTGTCCAGGTGGTTGATAAAGTAGGAATAGTTCTCCTATTTTTCCTTCTCTGTTACCCACTCCTGTCCTTCCTTCAGCCTACTTCTCCTGAGTGAAATCACAGCAAAACTTGCGTCTGTATCATGACTGATTTCTCAGCCTTTCACTTTCTCAGTTTTCCAAATTCATCGTAGTGCATCTAAACAGTGCTCACTCAGCATGAGGAGGGAAGAGGGCCTGGAAAAATCACCTTAGCCACGAAACGCATCAGGGGTTCCTCCTATCTGAAGGGAGAGCACGTGTTTATTCAGCAATCTCACGCATGCAGCAATCTCCCTCCCAAAGAACCTGATAGCTCCTAACTGGTTTGACAATCTCATGGCAAGGTGATTCTCAGAGTGTCCTCTGGCCTAGTAAAGAACTAGCCTAGTTCTTTACTAGGCCAGAGGACACTGGCAAGCCCACAGCTCCTTTATTTATTTTTTTTCCCCAAACCTACGTGTGGTTCACCCACTGGCTCTAGTTCAGACTACATCAGCTGCCAGTCTAGTCAGGGAAACATCACTTTTTAGAAAAGTTCTTCAGCATGTTCCAAGAACAGAGGCAGTTTGGGGTTTATTCATGAAATCATCAATTCTGATGGAGTTTTCCCACGCCTGATAGGCTGCAAAAAAAAGATTTAGATGCCTTCTTTGGGTTTCTATGGGTTTAAATGATACAGAGATCAGTAGGTGGGAGACACATGCAGATTTTCAGTGGGAAACAATCTAGGCCAAGCAAAAGTATACTGAAGTCAGTATACTGCTTCAGTGTCAGTGAAGAGGAACAAAACCAAAATAGATTTGAAGAGGCATATTTAAACTCATAAAAAAGATGACTGCTTTGGAGGCAGTGATGTGAGGCTGTTAAATATGGCTTGAAATGTGTTCGTAAAGGTTCCCAGGTTTACTGATTTCCTTAGCTCCTATTTGTTAATGGTGATTCACCATATGAATTGACCTTTTTAAATTGAGCCAGAGCTTTGTAATCTCCAGTAATTCCATTATTTTCAGTAACACTTTGTCTTTTCTTTCATGTGTGAAAGCAATGGAAACAGACTTATGGAAACCTGGACTGAGCCTTTTTGACACAGGTAAATATTTAAGACATTCAGTAACTAGTCTGGGAATAATTGGTTTCCATCACACATGGGGAAATCTAACACTATTCATCAGGCCCATGACACTGCTGATAACAATCTCATTTTAAGAAGTAATTACAGTATTTAAAATGATAAATGAACTATGTTGTTTACATCTTAGTAGATAAAATTACTCTGAGCCTTCATCATTCTCAAATTCCTGCCTAAAGCAAGAACAAAACAGGTGCGCTCTGGAAAGCCCTACTGCAGGAAAGGGGTTCTAGCTGCTGAAATCCTTTTTAAAATAAGTTATTTTGGTAATGCCACAGGTCAGAAGACAGTCTAAAGATGCATTCAGAGAAAAAGGTGACAAATTATTCTGATACCAATGTACTTAACAAGGGAAAGCATTCAGATGAGGATTGGGCAGTTTAAACTGAGTATAAAGAATAGCAAATACTATTTAAATTTTCTAACGTTTTAGCCTTAAAAAGTGAAAACGGCATAGAGAAGACGGCATTTTTAGAAAGTGAGAGTTTGAGTGAGAAAAAAAAACAAACAAACATTTGTTTCAGGCTCAAGAGACAAAAACAAGACTTGAATAACCCACAACCTGATACAAGTCCCAATACTGACCATATTTAAGGGACCCCTTTTCTTGGGAACATTTAAAGGAGACTATGCAAAATACGTGGCAATTCATCATAAGGGATTCTTATAAGGAACATCTCGCGTTAAGACATCTTTTCCATCACCAGTTTTGTTGAGAAGGCTGTGCTGTGCTGGTGGCCCTTGCAAAGACCATTCTCTTGAATGCTCTGCTTACTTCAAAGCCCTGGCGTGACTAATCCTTGTGCTGGCTGCTATCAGCAGCATTGCCCATTTGCATTAGCTTGCAAATCCAGTGTCAGTAGCTGTGGCTGTTTAGTCAAAATTTGCATCAGCCCAAACAAGAACAGATTTCCCTTCTCTAGCAGAAGCACACTAAGCCAGAGAGAGGATGTGTTTCTATCTGTTGGAGCTTAAGTCTTCCGTGTGTTTATTTAGAAAAAGCTACAGTGCTAATGCCAGTGGTACAGAGGGGCATTTTGAGACAGCAAATGACAGATTGCATTAAATGTAGTGAAAGGTTAGGTGTGGGAGAAGGGATGTAGTATTAATAGTTTCTCAGAAACTGAAGTGCCTGTATGATAAAGTCTGATGAATTCAGATTGTCACTTCAAAGGACTGGTTTCTGGCGCACATCTAGTCACTGCTGTCTTACTGAAATGAATGGAAAGTTTAATAAGCATGGACAGCTGTGACAATCAGTGAAGGGAACTTTAATTAGCATGGAGGAGGCTGCCCATGCACTGAGCAGAAATTCCCATGGCAATAACAACATTAAATTGGACTGGCAGAGCAGGGCGGCCCATAGACACTGACCACATCCCCAATTAGTGGGGAAGGTTATTTGGCAGGTGACCTTATTGTTACACCAAGCATAAATCAGCCTGCTGACCCACGGCCTTAGGAACTGGTAACAGCGCTCATCAGGGCAAGAACGAGGAGAGCCGTGCTGCCCACGCGTGGGTTTGCTGCGCTGACATCAGCTCACATCAGCTGATCAGCTGTGCACTCGGGTACAGACCGCAGATTTTATCAGGTGCAGCTAGATGTGTAGGGCAGATAGCTACGAATTGACTTCCTCTTACCACTTGGTTGCGAGAGTGAAAGGCACGTGCTTGTATCTAACTGCACAGCAGCACTAAATCCACCTCCTTTATGTTCTTTGAGTAAGGCAGGCGCAGGGGGCTGCACGTACACGGTGCCAGGCTGGCACATGCTGGGCGCTGTGAGATGGAGCGTGGTGCTGGTCTGCTACTGAGGAAACGTCCCATTTCTGCCTGATTAAAGGCCACGCTGGAGCACCCACAGTCATGAGGACAAGCTGATGAGTATTTTAGGCTTTAAAGAAAAAAGCACAGTCATTTTCCTCTGCTTGACAAGGAGAGGTTATGAACAGCTCCAAGTCATTTCTTCATTTTTTTTTCACATTGCCCATTGCCCACTCCAGTTCCAAGTGTCATAACCAGTGCTGCCAGCAAAAAGAGCCATCACCTTCCTACAACCCTGCATCTCCTGCCAGCCCACGCCCCCCACATGGCTGGGGCTGAGTGGCACTACAGGGTGCCCCATGTCACTGCCAGCTGCTCTCCTTCCTTCCAGCTTCAGCTCAGTTGTTTTGCTGTCATCAGTGTGAGAGAGCACAGGGCTCCTCACTGAGCACCCCAAAACCATGGTGTGACCCTGTGTATGATCCAGCGTGACCCTCAGGCAGGAGCAGCGCTTACACACACACACCCCTTGCACACCCGCTCCCCTGTGTGGAGCCACGTCCGCATCCTCATCACGCCTGCAGGCCCTTACACCCTCACCAGCTGCCGGATGGAAACGGCCCCACTGCCCCTAGCCCCTCCAAAAGGCAGGGAGGGGACAGACCTAAGAGCAGCAAAAAGAAGAGTTAGGTCAACCCAGGTCTTTTTCTGGGCCCAGAACTGAGCATATACTTCTATTTAGAATAACCTCAACTCTTGAAAGATAGGCCAATCTGTATATATATAAAAAAATATATAAATAAATATATATATATAAATATACACACACACAAACATTACTAGGCAAGCCAAAAGGACTAGGAGCTAGGTTTATTTGGCCAGATTTCTTTGCCAAATATTTTCTCCAACCTCAATTTACAATTAATAAATTCTCAGATGAACCAGGCAAATGGAAGTTGGACTGGTGGGAGCTGAAGCTCGTATTTTCCCCCCGTTTTCTTGAATGTTCCCTGCATTATTACAGCTCAGTCATTAGGATCTTCAACAACCAGCTCAGGTGGTCCAGGACCTCTGAGCTGTTACAGCTCTTACACTAGGGTTGCTGGAGGCTGACTGCTATGGAGAGACAAACCCTGCAGCACCTTGCAACTTCTCTTATATATTAAGGTCACGCTTTCTGAAATTACCTCTCTAGTGTCTCTCTCTGAACACAGTCTTTCCTTGACTTGTTGATGAAGATTTAAGGAAGTCTTCCTTTTACTCCTTTTATAGAAACAATATGCAGCTTGCAGAAATAATTATTTTGACAAACTGCTCCTTGGCGAGTGTTTAGTTTGGGGCTTGTCTGATCATTGCTGCCTCTTTTAAGGATTATCCCAGATAAATCCCACTAATCTTGCCATGCTCTAGTGAAAAGGAACAGCTTTTTGTCTTTGCTTGGGAGTGAGATGCTGCGTGGTTGGAGACACCTCCCCAGACATTCAGTACATGGGTGAAGTTCAGCATTTTCAAACCCTTTAAAACCAGAAATCACAACTCCCTGTGACTCACAGCATCTCACAAAGACAAAAACTCATGTTCCCAAGGCTGTAGCATACAAACATTGCAGCCGGGACCTCAGCTAAAATCCACTAATAACCTATGAGACTGTTTCCCATGATTTTTCTGTAGGTCTCCACCACCCTTTACTGATTTCTCTGTGATTTCCAAACTAACACAGCCTCCAGGCTGAAGCCCCATGGCTCGCCTTGCTTCCATCACTGTAATGTGGTGAGCTGTGGCATTGCCCATGCCCTCTTCTCCAAGCAGAAAACCAACATGCTGAAGCCATCATTTGTCTGCCTCCAGCATTGCACAGCTCCTTGCAAACAGCCAGCAAAATGCGGGCGCTGTGGCAGCACTGCTTGCAGCAAGGAGGCTGACTCACAGAGGGGAGTCAAACAGCCAAAAAACACTTACTGGCTCAGTGCTCGCAGCTGTCTGTCCACTGGGACACATTTTAGTGTCATTTCTAGAAATGCCTGGGCTCTTGTTTTTAGCAGGAACCACCCTAGACGTGACACAGGTGGAAAAGAAAAGTTCCCAGGACGTGCAACCTGTCCTTGCTTCCCTCTCACATTTACCAGCCTCAGGCTGCAGGGTGTTGGGCAGTGGCTGGGGGCTCCCTGCACACACACTCCTCTGCCCCCCAGAGCCAGACAGCCCCTGGCACACCCTGACTGAGCCTTCATCTCTCTAGGCTTCGCTTCAAAGGAGGACCTGAACCCGAAGCCACTGGAGGCGACCTCCCAGGGGAACCCAAGTACGTACATCAGAATTAATTTCATAATTAAACAATGCTATTTTGTTAATTACCTGTTACTAGAATGTGTTCAAATTAAGTAGCAACAGGGAAGTTTTGAAGAATCCCAAGAAACTCAAGGAATGCATTTTCCTCCAAGGAGGACGGACGATCGATCTCCATCGATCCCTCTGACAGACGCAGTCGGATTTTGCTTCTGTAGGAACAGGAGCACAGCCGAAGTGTGGCTTACCTGGGTGGCAGATGATGGCTGCTCACTGTTCCCTCTTCTGGCACGAGTGCAGCTCCATGGTCCCAGGGCATGCAGCTTCGCTGGGGGGTTTCAATGGCAGAGTACAGGAAACCAATGCGCTGTGGCCAGCGATGGACGAGCAAGCTCTGCTGACCCATGCACACCTTTGGCAATGTGGGCGCAGGCACCCTTCCCATTGCAGAGGGTGGGAGGGAGAAAAAGATGCCTAAGAAAGGGACCCAGCAAGGAGAGAGGGTCTGTATCCTGGAGGGGATGTAGAAGGAGTATCAAGGAGCCCTTAGTCTGAGGATGGAGATGTTCCCTGCTCTAAAAAGCAAACCTTGCACAGCTGGTTTGCCCATTAACTCATCTTGAGATGGGGCCCGGAAGAGAAAGAAAAAGGGAAAGCAAATCACAACTGGAGAGGTGAGGTCCTCCTTTTCCTCCTCCTCCCAGGAAGCCTCCCTGGGGAGGGGGCCTCACACTCCCACTGTTCCCCAGCCACTGGTGCCTACCCTCCTGCAGCTTAGTCTCGCAGCACTTGCAGCTCAAGGACTTTACATTACACGTTGGCCCAAACATCCTACATGCTAAGGTACCCAACCTAATGCTCCTAATATATTTTTTTTTCCCATCCAAGAAAGTCAAATACACCTAAAACTGGTACAGAAATAAGGGAGAGGGAAAAAGGGGAAGGATCTGCCCTTGCAGACCCAAACTCACTGCAGGAAAGCAGAGCTCAGGACAGCTCCCTGCAGAGCAGACGTAGGCTTCCGTCTTGCAGAGCCCTGCTGATGTCCAAGTGCAGGAATCCTCCTGCCATCCGAGTCAGCTCCAGGAATTAAGTTGGAGCAAGCATCTAAGTCTCTGAATGCTCAGCCCCTGTTGGCTGAGAAACTTCCACTTTCCACGTATACATTGCATGATGTATTTCCCTTTTAAGGCCAGGAAATTCAAGAAAATTTGGACGTTAATTGAGGTATTATTTGTTGTGAGTTCCCAGCCTTGCCTCGCTATCTGCTGTGAAAGAAAACAGTTCTCCGTCACGCTCCTATAATTCAGCATTATTAGAATTAGAAAAACAGACGGCTATGGGAGAAAAAAATTGAAAGTAATGAGATGGGAGGCAGTTGCATAAGCCGGTAGGAACAATCGGCACTTTGTTGCCTTCAGGCTATCTAATGATTAAAACACTATTTTGGAGAGTCTGATTGGTAGGAGGCACCATCGGAGAGAAATCAAGAGATGCAGACGGCAGGAGAAAACGTTAGCGCCCCAGTTAAGCCAAATGTTTGATCCCGCTCTGGGTCATGGTCCAGCTGCCAAGTGAGTCACCACTAACATGCAGAGAAGGGCGGGCTGGTAGGCACTGCAGGCAGCACTTGCAGAGACACAAAGATGAGGCTCATCTGTGTCATTAACAGAAGGCCTTTGAGTGCAGGCCTAGGTTTTCCAGAAGGACTTTTAGCTGAGTGAGGCAACACCCAAAAGTGCTGCTGCATGCACGGAGGCAGAAGTACAGCTGTACTTTGTGGGAAGTACAGCTACGAAAAGGACGAAAAATACTTTACACGCTTGTGATTCTCCCCTCAGGTTGCAAGGTTGACTTGTCTTTCTTGATGGATGGGAGCTGGAGCATCGGTAAACGCCGCTTCCAGCTCCAGAAGCAGTTCCTCAGTAACGTGGCTCAAGCCCTTGGCATTGGCAGCGCTGGGCCCCTGATGGGCATCGTCCAGTATGGGTAAGGGCCGCTTCTGCACCAGCTCACCTGCACACAGACATGCCAGGGCAGAGCAGAGCAGCAGGGTCATCCAGCTTTTCACCTCTACTGCTACTTATGGTTGAACGTGATCCAAAATTATACCCACTGTGGCCTTTTCAACAGATGCTGAGATGAGCACAAACAAGCATGCATTTATGCACAAGAGGCTACAGACCTAGCTCTGTTTTGTTATTGCCAGAAACAAGAATCATAACATTTGGAGATGCTTGTTGCTGAAACACTATCTAAAACCTCACCAGTGCAGCCTTCTTGATAGTTTATATTCTCACTCATATTCATGGCATGGAGGCATTTTGTTGTCAGTGCCAGTGCTCCCATCTTGGGGCCTCTACTGTGGCTGTGCATGCTGACCAGCCCTGTCCTGGGGGGAACCCAAAGGGAATAGGGCACAATCATGCCAGATAATAGCATCGCCCTGCCTTAACAAAATTTGGTGGGCTCCTTGCTTCAAGAGAGCAGTTTGTCCCCATCTGCTGCCTTCCCCCTCTTCTGGCATGTCCTGGGAAGAGCTACTCCCATCACTGGTGGGTAGGGGTGTGCGCCCCAACAGCAACATCTGTGGGGCTAGAGTATGCTGAAGGCCTCACACCTGCACTACCAGGAGCCAGGTAGTGCAGACAGCTCCTAAAACGCCCATACTTCTGTATGTAAGGCAAAAAAGCTGACGACTGCTTCTTATTTTTTCTTTTTTTCTGCTAGTGATGACCCTTCCACAGAATTTAGCCTAAAAACTTATGCCAACCCCAAGGACCTAAGAAACGCCATTGAGAAAATCCCCCAGAAAGGTGGACTTTCCAACGTTGGTAGGTGATGGGATGCATGCACGGCCTCAGCTCGGGGAGGGCTCCGGGGGGCCTGGAGCGAGGCTGCGCCTCCTCTCCGGGTGTGGAGGCCATGGGCAGCAGGGCCTGGTGCTGGGGCAGGGCTGGCTGGAGCACACACTCCGACTGTAATGTGCCTTCCTTGGTCCAGGCTGCTGCAAGTCCATCACAAGTGGAGCTACCTTTCTTCTCATGGACATATCCCACTGATGCATTGGTGGCCACCTCCAGCTGCTGTGGGACACCAGGCGGGGGCAAATAGGGCTCCACACAGCTGCCAAGAGGGTTCAGGAGGTGCTGGCACCAGCAGTGGTGACCTCCCTGCCTGCTCACACAGCCACAGAAACCGCATTCCCCAGCTCTCAGCGTGGCTCTAACACTTGGGCCTGCACTTCGTCCACCATTCCAGGAGTAGGTTGCTCATAGCCCCGGAGGGACTGTCAGGCATCACCAGACAGAGCACTGCCGGCCCTGTAACTCATCCTCAATCTCTTTCTTTTTCCAGGAAAGGCACTTTCATTTGTTACCAAAAACTTCTTTTTGGATGCTAACGGAAACAGAGGTGGAGCGCCCAACGTGGTCGTGGTGATGGTGGATGGGTGGCCAACCGACAGAGTGGAGGAGGCCTCCAGGCTGGCCAGGGAATCAGGGATCAACATTTTCTTTGTCACTATTGAAGCAGCTGCTGAAAACGAGAAGCAGAATGTTATCGAGCCTAACTTTGTAGACAAGGTACTTACCGGGCTGGGCTCTGGCTGGAAGCTTGGTGTGAACTCAACCTTTTTTCTAGTGATTTAATTCAGGGAGCTTAAGCAGTCCCTCTCAAAGGACATTTTGCTTTCTTTCTTAACTCTCAGGGTTACTTCTGGTCCTGCTCACACTGTCTTGATGTCTCACATACAAAGAGGCAGCAGTGCTGAAACCAGAAAGGGGATCTTTCTGAAACTTGCTAAGAGAGACAGCAAACTGTCTGACAGCAAATCTCTGACCCGAGGCACATCACGGAGCAAACAGCTCTTTGCTGACTACCCATTGGCACAAACCTGCAGTCATTCTGAGGCAAAAGGTCTGAATGTTCAGCAGCGTGACAAAGCACAAGCACAGCCTGAGATTTCTGTGACCTCCTGATGTGCCTCTCCCACCTGGCAAAGGCTGAGAAGCCCTGAACAACCCAGCACCCTTGCTGCACTGACAAGTAGGTCCCACACATACCAGGGCTGGGACACTCTACGCACAGGCACATCTCAGTTGTTAGCCACACTGGAGAGCTGAAGCATTTTGTTTCCATGGTTGAGCTGATGTGGGTTATTTTTCCTTGGTTATTTATTTCTGCTGCTATGAACTCTTGGAAAAGGAGCAAATCCCTGTCATGTGCAGAAAAACAAAACAATAGCAAACAAACAAACAGAGAACACAAGCCTTGCACTACTTGCTTTTGGCACTAATGGTTGCCTGCTCAGTAGTGCCTCAGGACAAGCTGGCACAAGGTTATGGCAGGAGGCATCTACCAAGTGCCAGACCTGCCTGAGCTCAGGAAGCCGGGCAGTTATCTGTTATTTTCAGAAAACAGACTCCTGTCTGAACCATGTTACTCTGCCATAAATAATTTTCCATGAGTTTCAGGGCTGTTCCAGAGGGCTCCGCTGTCTCCGGTCAGCATTTAATTAGACTATAGCCTTATTTGCATTTACTTTTCAAAAGAGCAAAGCAATAGCAAGTCTCTGTGAACCTGCCAGAGAGCACAAGTAGTAGAGGTGACTTAAAATAGGAAGGTAAAGAGGAAATGGTGACCTGACAAAGCTGCATCTCAACACTAAAATTGCCCACCAGACCCCCACAAACTCAATTTCCGCCACTCCCTGCTCTGTGCTGCCCCTACTTCCTGCACTCACCTGATTCCCACTAATCCTCCAAAAGCTTCCCTCAAATCTGCTCCCTACAAATATTCAGTTACAAAGATAAATATATATGTATTTTCTTTTCTATCTTTATGTGCTTTTTGCATTGCTTGTTCTTTTTTTTTTTTTTTTTTTTTTTAACATGGGTGCAAGCCAGGGAGAAACCAACTTCAGTCCCAGGTTTCAGATCAAGGCAGCAGGGTCTGTCAGCAGGCACAACTCTCCTGGCTGGCCTAACCCTGGGAGGGTAGGAGCTGACTTTGCCGTCTGGCAACCACGTCTGGCTGAGCCATGCTAACAGTGGCTCTGTGATTTGGATGCTTTCTCTGTAAACAATATAACTTATCTAAAAAAGCTTGACAGGTGGCAAACTTGGTTATTACCCTTCTTTCATGGCTATAATATCAGCTCCATCCCACAGCTTTTTTTAAAAAAGGGCTGAAAAACCTGGCTCCTTAGAGAAGCATCTGTGATGTTACATTGACGTCATTTCCCAGGGAAGCAGATGGTGACTGGAGGAGAGGCCCCTTCAGACTCTAGCATCGCTCTTTCCAGGAGCCTAAATTTACAGTTTAGCTAAAATCCCAGTTGAAGGAGGCAGACCAAATTTCCACTGCATTCATACTTGTGGTGTTTTGCAGGCAGTGTGCAGAACAAACGGTTTCTATTCCATCAGCGTGCCCAGTTGGTTTGGCCTACACAAGATCGTCCAGCCCCTGGTGAAGCGGGTCTGTGACACCGACCGGCTGGTGTGCAGCAAAACGTGTCTCAATTCAGCTGACATTGGCTTCGTAATCGATGGCTCCAGCAGTGTTGGCACTGGCAATTTCCGCACTGTCCTCCAGTTCGTAGCCAACATCAGCAAGGAATTTGAGATTTCGGACACCGATACCCGCATCGGAGCTGTCCAGTACACATATGAGCAGCGACTTGAGTTCGGCTTCGACAAATACAGCACTAAGCAGGACGTGCTGAGTGCTATCAAAAGGATCAGTTACTGGAGTGGTGGGACCAGCACAGGGGCAGCCATCAGCTACACCTCTGAGCAACTGTTCACCAAATCCAAACCCAACAAAAGGAAGATCATGATTCTCATTACAGATGGCAGGTCTTATGATGATGTCCGAGTGCCAGCCATGACAGCTCACCAAAATGGTAAGCTCTTCTGTTATCTACTCTTCCTGCACACTTCCACATTTACCCAGGTCAGAGAAACACAGTTTGCTATCATGCACAGACACTGGAGGAACCCTTAGGAAGGAAGCATAGCACCTCATCCTGGGATCCCATCAAGCTCTAGACCACCATCTGTTCTCTATCTGAATGAGGAACTTCACACACACACACACACACAAAAAACAAAACAAAAAAAAAAAACAAACATACAGGTATAGCAAGATGCAGCTAAGCCTAGGAGATCTCCACAGAATTCTACTATCTTAGTAACACATGAAGCCTCCTTTGGCTTTCTAGTCAGGATATTCACACATCTCACAGTGCAATAGCAAGACATTGGAGCAAGAAGCTATTGTTCAGATCCCCACCATTGAGAGCTTTACTATTGTCTAAGCCTTTTTGCTACTGGCAACAGGCATTGTTCCAATGCACAAACCAGGCCTTTCTTCCAATTTGACGATGCCACTTTTAGACAGAGAGGGTACCACAATTCACTGCCCGTTCTTAGTGGCCTGGTAACTATGTCTGCAGTATTTGTGTTAACCAACTTAATTTAATGCGATGAAAACTATTATGCTCATTCTTATCTCTGGGTTTCTTTCCAGGAGTTATAGCTTACTCCATTGGAGTTGCTTGGGCTGCTCAAGATGAACTGGAAGCCATTGCAACAGATCCAGATAAGGAGCATTCCTTCTTTGTGGATGAATTTGACAACCTCTACCAATTTGTTAATCCACTCATCCAAAACATTTGCACAGAATTTAATTCACAGCCACGGAACTGATGGAGTGGAACAAGGCAGGATCCTTGGGCATCATGATGAAAGCACACAAAATGCTGCCGGAGTAATGCCAGCCCTGAGCTCAAGAAATACCAACACTGGTTTTCTCTGGCACTTTCCGGTTAACAAAGTTGATTGCATCCCTATGTATGATAATGCTCTGTGTAGGCTGTTGATTTCTTTTTTTCCCCCTGCAGGCTTCAGAACCTCAGATTTGGATGGATAGTAAAAGAGGAGGAATTAAATGGAGGTGTTGGAAAAGCTGCTTCTGGTATAGATCCCCAGCTCATCTGACTCCCACCTCTGGGCACACACAGGCTTGTGTTCCACGGTTTCAAAGCACATCACTGATACCACAGTGTTGTTGGACAACCCATAAACCCTGATGATCTGGTCTTAGCACCCTCACCCTTTAAGACGTGCCACCTGCTTCCTGGGGGACCAGGTCCCTGCAGGGAGCAGCAACGCTGCTCAGCTACAGTAGCTGAAGCACCTCTACGTGACACCGCCTGTCACCTGTCACACAGGTCAGGATTGAAATCCCAGACACAAACTGGAAAGTTAACCTTCAGCTAGTGCAAATTCAAGTATTGAGATTTATCCAAACCCAGAGACTGGAAAACCAGCGAGAGGCCAGAGTCAAGCTATGGGATCTGCAACCATTTAGAGGCCCCAGTAAAGCTCCAGATCCACACAGCAGCCAACATGCAGGAGCTGGAATCTAATCTCCCACAGCACGGCATTAAAATGTGGTTAGATAAAAGAAATAACAATCTTATCCCCTTAGCTCACTGGCTCCACTTCATCATGTAGCTCAAGGCCTGCTGCATAGCAGGAGAGCTGCAGAGGCAGAAGAGGCTCCTTTGATAAAATTGTGGGTTTAGGCTGCACACTGTCTGAAAGGTGTTTGAGACCCCCACTGCTCTATCATTAAACTACGGCACAATTGGAACATCTTACAGCAGTCTTTAGTGTGTGGATAATTATTTGAGAGCCATTGCAAAGATTTAAAAGGAAAGTATCTTAAAGTCCTGTATTATACACCGGGAAAAGCAGTATTTCTAAATTTTAAAGGCATCCTTTTCTGAAGTTGGGGTGGACTTCTGTTTTATGGGTTGATTTCAAAATATACTTTCTACAGCCCTGAGTTATTCAGAATTCACAACTGTTTCTTATGTGAAGAGGTCAGCTGGTCAGCAACGGGAGTAATGACACATTAAGAGGGTCTAAAGGATTGCACTACAATTAGGAAGCAGCAGTTGCTGGTTGTTTCCATCCAGTGCCATTTAAGAAAATACATTCCTTAAGCAGAAGTTACAGAAGGAAAGGAATGATGTTTCAGTGCCAGTAAAAATGTGCATGTTCATGCACCTTATCGCAGTCAAAGCAACACCACATCAGGCTTGTGGAAATAACAGGAAATTGGAAGAAATTAAAGCTCAAATTTCACATCTTACTCACAAACCTGATTTTTAATAACCTTTACAGTTTTAATAAATAACCATGACCCAGGATGTTATTATTCACATAAAAAAATAATAACTGAAGTTGCCAAAGGAGGCTTCTTTCTGTCAATAAAATGTACACGATCTTTCAAATCTTTGTTTAGAAATATAACTGAAGTAGCTTAAAAATTACAAGAGAAGTAACCATAATTCAAATTAACAGAGACAGCCACTTCTACGTGATCTCCCTAGCACGATAACATACATGTAAGCCAGGCTAGGGTCCTCTCATGAGGTGCTCCAACCATTACTACCAAAAGCAACACTGGATGAAGCAGTAGTTTTACACAGGGATGGTTCATATCTCCCTCTTTAAGAAAAAACATTCACTTCTAGCTTTAAATGAACTTTATCAATATGAAAATGCTATCTTCAGAGAAGACACAGGTCATTGCCAGCTTCCAAAAAAACAAAAGCAAAGTCATAAAAGATATTTGCACACAGTTTTTAACACTAACCTGTGCTGCAGCACTTCCCCAGCAATAGCCTCTTGGCTTGATAAAACTAACCATTAAGGACAGAGAGTTACATAGAGGAGCAGCCCTGATAGCCCCATCTTCAGACCCACTTCCCTCACCACTGTTCTGCTGTTCATTCTCTGTCAACAAGGAATATTACATGGGCTGGATGAACCCAAACACATACAACAGATTTACTGGGGACTTTAATTCAGATGCCAGATTCATAATCTGAAAACCCATTTGCATTAATTTGTGGCTAGCTGAGAAGGCCTAGGCCTTAACTTCTAACTACTCTTAAGATTGCAGCCAAATTTTTAATGCAACAGCTTACCACTGCACATCAATTTCCATACTGGCCATACCCTCACAGCACAGGAGACTGGCACTCCTCCACGGGTGCTCCCAAAGGCCGTGCCTGTGCTCCCCCAAAAGCACAGCACAGATGGCCAAGGCATTAGGAACAGCTGGAGCCACAGGTGTTCTTTAGGACAGACTTCTACCAAAAGCTTAAAGCAACAACACTGAGTTTTCAAACACTCCCCACAGAAAAGCTGAAGAGCTATCTTCCACCACAAGCATTTATTAAGGGCACAGCAGGGTTTGTTGTTGTTGAAATGGTTTGTCTTAAGTTCACAGAACACCCATGGTGCTCAGATGCCAACAAGCAGTTTTATTAAGTTCTTGAGATGACCTTCAAATTAATTTTTCATCTCTCATCTAACCTGCGATGCTCTACCCATAAACACTGTAAACTCAAGTGTAATCCTCAGAAGCTGCCAAAATATGACCTTCATTCAACACAAGCGTGGATCGGCACAGAACACACTTCTCTTTTAACCCTTCACCTTTCATAGCAATGAAAATATCACATCTACTGAAGTCTCAAAATAATATTAAAAAATGATAATACAGCTTCATAAATGTTTGAATGGGGTATATTTGGAGAAAGCAGCAGAGCTCTTTTTGTAATATATACAAGCTGTTTTGAGCTTCTCAATACAAGTTGCTATATATTTTGCAATAAAAATGTCCCAAAGGCATTCGAAGTACGTTGCCTTGTATGTAATTCAAAAAATAAGTTTCAAATACAGTCCATGTCATGTTAGTTTCTGAAACACAGCCGAGGCTTTCACAAGATTTTAGCAAACCTAGTAAGACTGGAAAAAAAACACACAAGTGTTTTGTATTTCAGTGTTTTTTTGTTTGCTTGTTTGTTTACATACTCAGCTGAAGAAAAAAAAATGAAATGCCTAGAAGTGAGCTAGCAGAGGCAGGACCACCAAATTACTGGTCAGAGGAACTCCTATTTGAAACTGTACTGACTTCTGGGGTGGAAGCTGCAGCCTGGTTGGGGCATCCAGAAGAGTAGGGCACCAACGGGTTGGGCCTAGAGGCAGGCAGGCAGCCAGAGCAACTACTCACTGGACGTACAGCCAAAAGAGGGGTCTGATCACCCTCTCTCTAGGACACAGGCATCTTGGCACTCCGGAGTTGGGCTGGTAGCTTATCACTGCTCAGCAGTCACAGTGCAGAGCATGCACCAGGAAATGGACACCACCGTGGGGGAGCTCAATGTGGGGGCAAGCACCTTTCCCTCAAACTCCAGCAGCAACTCCCCACAACTCAGGTCAACAACCTGAGTTCAGTTATCTCAACAGACAGAGGTAACAACCCTGTTTCTCAGCAGTGTGTTACCGAGGCTAGTCTGGATGTAGGATACTTGAACCCACTGCTGTCACTGCACACAAGAGACATTGCCTGCCACGTGCACCCTCTGGCTCCTCAGCTGCTTCAGTACGCAGAGGCCTTCCCTGTGGCAGCTTCTCAGCTTGCTCCTCCTACCACCACTCTCCAGCACATAAAGTAACAGTGACAGGAACCAGGAAAAAACTCTGGGGTTAAACATCTAGACAGGCCCAACTCAACCTAAACTTCCTTAATGGATCTACTACCCTACCCATCAGCTCCACAGGTCTTACCCATGCTGAGGTGGCAAGTCAAAGCAAGCAGTACATATGAGAAATGAGACCTAGAAACCAAACAGTAAGAAAGTTTTCTGTGCTATACATACCTTAATTTATGTTGTGGTTGAACGAAGTCACCATCTCTGTCCTTCTTCTAGCTATTTTTCCCTGCCCACCATTATGGAAAGCAATTAAGCCAATTCCATTTTCTTTTCCACTGCCATCTCAATTTGAGGAAGTCTTGGACAACAGCAAGCAACCTACGTTTGTTAAGTTGCCTCTACATTAAAAACATCACAGTGTTATCTGTATAACCAATGAGTGTCTCAAATCCCTCAAGGTAGTCTTTAGGCCTCCTGTGTGGGAGGGTAACTCCTACATTGTTTTCTCCTTACCTCACGAATCTTCTACTGACCTTCTCTGGAGGCAAAACACAGGCTGAATGAATTTGTACCATCATTTCATACAACAATCCTTATTTATCTCTGAGGAGGGAAGAGGAATAGGACTAAAGCAGAAGGCTTATTTTACCTACCGGGGAGAGAGAAGAGACGAGAACTTCATTTGTCCCACCTACAAGCTTAAAAACCCCAACAGGACGGACTTGCTGACAAGTTGTTCTGCTCGGTTCTGTGTAGGTTCCCATACCACCCCCTCAGCAGCGTTGTTCTGAGCGTTTTCCCGTAGCAACGCGGCTACCATCTGTGATGTGTGGTTTGCTCTCCCTCATCCTCTCCCCAAGGGCAGAACCATGCGCTTATTTTTATTTTAAACAAATGTTCTACCCAGGAAGCGCACCACGTTTCACCGTGATCAGGGGAGGCTGATAGTTCCTGAGCAACGGCACCGTTCCCACCCTGCACGCGTCTTCAGCCGAGGCAGACAGCAGGGACCACGTGCCTTATGCAGGGTGCCAACAGTGACGAGGCAACAGAACAGTACAAAAACAAGACATATGGAGAACGGAGAAATTGAGACAGCCCCTTAAATGGTAACCCTCGGTGCAGTTCAAAAGGTTCACATGAAGTCACCTCGAGCCCCTCCACACCCAAGGCACTAGACCGTGTGCACTTCCACCTCCCGGTACATGCTCCAAGAGCACAAACTTTATGAGAAAAACAAAAAATTATGAACACAATACAAAATGTTGAAAAATAGTATTTATTAGCACCCAATTTACATAATTATATGGTACAAATGACACTTACTTGCTGCTGTAACATTAAATAAAGCTGCTCTTAAAAACCATTGCTTGTTTCTGGAAGTCCATGTGATTTTGCTCAGCACAGAACGCGGGTACAGTATACAGCTATCCCACTTCACTACTGTCATATCAATATAAATACCTGCATGGTTACCTCAACGTGGTCTCATTTTAAATGGCACACTAACATATGCAGATCTATATAATTTTAATGACAAAATAGTTATCTGGATTATTCAGGCAAGTGAATGTAGCTTTAAATAGAACCTATCCAAGAAGTTTCACAAAGTATGAATTGCAGTGAAAAAGAGAAAATTCAGGGCTGCAATCAAGAAGCTCAAAAATATAGTGGTGTATTTCAAAATAATCTCCCTCTGAATTTTCTACCTTGTCATTTCAGATATTTATCCAGGATTTTAAAATATTGAATTTTAGTAAAAGTTTAATACTAAGTGTTTGAAGAAGCATTTTCACGTATAGCAAATATTTATACTTTTTCTTATAAAGGCTTATCAAATCTTTGATCTTTGGAGAATGATCACTTTTTCACTTTTTTTGTTTCCCACAAGAAGCCTATCTGAAATCTTTGAAACACGTGAGTTTTTTGAATCCTTACTCCCAAGAAAACTATTTCCTTCACAAATTAGAAAACAGTATTTCTCACTTAAAAAAAAACAACCAACACATTCACTTTTGTACAACAGTAGCATTTAAACAAGGTAGTTTGGTGGTATTGTAGTTTGACAGCTTTGTACCGAGCCATACACAAACTGACAAGCAGACTATTACTCAACAAGTAGGCATTTCTCATTTGGATTCACCACTTTGCAAGACACTTGAAGCCCAACATTGTTTCAAAGTAGTCATTCAAAACTGGCGTGCAAAATCATAACCTCAGCATAATTCTGAAGGGGAATCTTAACTTCTTTTAGCTGTTTAAGCAAGAGTTCATATATAAGTCACAGTAGCCTTTTCCTATCAACTGTCATGGAAGTGGCCTAAAACAGAAGAGGAGCAAACGGAATTACTAACATTTAAGTGGTTCCTACCTCTGGCACCTTCTCTGAAAGAACTGTCAGGTAACTAACGTCAACAGGTTTTTCTTTTGTTTTGCAGGGGAAGTAGCTGAATATAAACAACAACAATCCAAACTGATCATGCTGAAAATTACTTCAATTTTACTTGTGAAAATCCCATAAAGAAATCTGCCTTTTTTTTTTTTTTTTTTTTTTTTAATTTTTTAACCTGACAATTTCTTTTAAAAGAAAACAACTGAAGATATTTATACGAAATACAATGCAGGTATGTGCTGACAAATATTAATAGAAAATCTTACAGCAACAATATTTTTCTTATCACAGATTTCTGTAAGTTTCAGGTGCACAATTCAAGGAAAATATAGCACAAGACTGCTTTTCAGTCTGTTTGGGCTATAAAGGTACAAGAAATTATTAGCAAACATGCTCATTTCGCATTTCCAGAAAAAGTGCTCACATATGAGACAGTTTTCAAAACCTATGCATGTTTGTAGATGCCTGACTGCACGGAGACAATTCTAGGAGCCATACATCTGAAAACAATCTACATTCAAAAAGCACTATTTCAATGATAGGAAAAATAAAAAAATAAATTCTCAATGGAAAAATATTAGCTTGAAGTCCATTGCTTTTCCCTTATACAATGTTTTTGGCTGCTTTTGTAAGTAATGCAAAGCAATGAAAATATTTGGCTTGGAGACAAGTTATCCCTTTCCTTGCAGAGCAGGACAAATCCAGCTGCGTAAATCTTCTCAGCTTTACAGCCTAACACTGGTGTGGGGACCAAGGCTTTCTGTGAAATAGCAAGGAACAATCTGGGGGGGCGCTGCAATTCAAGCGGAGGGAATTGTCCACACAAGGCTTTGAGCAGCTTCAAAAGCACACGTGCAGGCATGGTTTGACCACGGGGGCGACCTCCCAGGATCACAGAGTGGCTTGGCAGCAAAGACTGCACAAAGTTAGTGGAGCACACAACACCACAACTTGGTCAGGATGGGCTGAAGGGCACGTGTTACTGAATGCCACTTTAGTTCATCTATACTTTGTCATCCAGCAACAAATCTCTCTTGACAATGACCCTGTTCAGACCCACGAACTGTACTATGGAACTGGAATTACACCTTCTGTAGTGGAATTGAGATTCTCAGAAACCCTGAATGGTACAGTACTTCCTAAGTTTTCACAACTGACAACACAGCAGCAAAATTAGGTCAGCAGGTAGGATAAGAGAGAACTCAGCAGACTTAGATGAACTGGGAATAAGGAGGTACAGAACAGCCTTTTGGTGGTGGGAGGAGGAGGACCGAAGCCCAAACCCCAGTACCTTTCAAAAAACAGTCTGAAAGAAAAACAATAGTCCTTTACGAAATAAACCTTTCAATGAGAGTCTACTGCATATGGGATTTTAAGATTCCAAGGAAAATATAGCCTAAAGAAAGATATAAGTGGGAAGATTAAAAATCAGACTGATAACCTGCACAACTGGTGTGTATATAGATGTATACAAATACACACATATACACACACACATACATATACACACATACATGTGTATATGTAAGCACAGGTGGAGGCATCATTTTAAAGGTCCCATTTACCAGGAGCTTCCCTCCTGGGATGAGTCCCACCAGCTGAACAAGAGCACTTGTCTGAGCAAAGGCTATTTACACACAGGTCATTTGAGTCCCCCCCCACTCCCCACATTTGTTCATTCGCTCTGTTGGGCCTAAGGCTGCCTTTCAAAATGTGGGTTACTTCTTGTTGGTCAATCCATCTTTAACGTGATGGATTAAACACTGCCTATGACTTGATTCTTACCAGTTTCACTGCGGCTCAGCAGAAACATTGCAGAGGTTTTGCCTAGCAGTTCACAGGCCATTAGTTTCAGTAACTGTTCTTCTCTAAACTGATGAAGCAGCCAGCATGGTTCACCAATTGTAACATCTTCAACTAAAGATATTGCCGGATTTAGATAGAACATTCTCAACGCCTCCATGTCCTTATGGAAAAAGGAAGATTCCTGAAACATTTGTCAGATTTGGGCGTGGAGGGAAGAACAGGTTTTTCAGAAAAATCTTTGTTTCCTCTCTGTCACTCAATACTAACATCTCAACACCACTACGATGCTCACCAGCAGCAGATGTCCAAAAAAAAAAAAAATAATAAATCAATGACTGTGTCAGACTACAACATTTTATACAAACCAATTTACCATATGTGAACATTTCACTATTATACTCTGATCTTTGTTTTTCACTGTGTAGGCCAAGACAATTTTCACCATACAGCCACAATTTTCAGAATGTTTTTAAATGCTGTATTATAAGCAGCAGCATCTTTGCACAGTAGTTTCCATGAAGCTGATCAGAATTCCAGCTCACCTGCAAGAACGCTGAAAAGACATGCAGGCTAAGCAAGTCACAAATCACCTGGAACCGCTGGTCCTATTCATTTATGTGAGAAAGTAAAATCAAGATGACAAAGCAATATTTAGCAATGCATGCAAATGGGGGCACCTTGTCTAAATTGACATAGTTTGAAATTCAAATGATATTCACCTTTGACACAAAAGGGCGTAATTTGGAATCTGAACATACACTAGAATTTGTCCTTCATACAACCTGCAACCAATGGACAAATGAATAAATCTGAAGAATCATTATGGGAAAACCTCGCTAACTTGCCACTCTATATTTGAAGGGTTTTCCTTTGCTCCCTGTGATACCATCAGGCTAAATCTGCACTGCTTCCCAGCCTAATTCTGCTGAGATGACACAAGTTCCATGGAGGGCACGTTGGTTCTGGCCACTTAACTTGCTCAACCTTCCAGAGCTCAGCAAACAGCCTCCCTGCTTCCCTCACTGCTCAGCACGATCCAAATGACCACTGCCTACAGATCTTCAAAGTAAAATATGAATGATCTCATTTGCAGGAACTCTCATGCTGCAGAAATTATTCACGTTAGATTGCCAGTCTGATGCTTCTGCGAAGAAGACTGTTCTAGAGCTGTCTTGTACAGGCACAAACACAGTAACTGCATTTTCTTCCATAACCCAGCCTACTTTACCAGGTTTTACTAGATTTACTAGATATAATTTGTATTAAATGCTTCACAGTCAAGTAGGCTCCCCAGAACAGTCTGGAAAGACGCTGCCAAAGCACAGTCTGAAAACGCTTCCAAACACACATCTTGAGAGGCATTCAGAAAACTTGCTTATCAGATGGTTATGCCTGCTTTTTAATTTCTTGTTTCCTGTGGGATGGACTAACACTTCTGACAAGGAAACACTGCTGATGTGACACATCAGGTTATGGAAAGTGCTGTTCCCCAAAATGACACTGATTTCAGATGTGTTCCCTTCCCTCACCTCCATCCTTGTGTTTTAACACACAGGTGTACTGCAAAGGGTGGCGTAACTAAGTCCTTTATCTGTTTTACATTTATTCAGAAGGACAAGCTTCTGTTTAATTTAAATTCACAGCTGCAAAATGGTGCTGCACCGCCCAATCACAAAGCTGGATGGTGAACACCACACTTTTACTCGAACACATCACGTATGGGACTGCTACAATAATGTTATTTGAATACAGACTATAAAAATAACCCACGCTATATAGCATGTAGTTGTCCACACTTCTTGGTAAAGAAGCTTTGTTTTGTTTGTTTGTTTTTAAATCAAAATAAAGATGAATGAGATCTGAAAATAATCATGTGATTTTCTTGTAACTAGTAAGCTAAAATTTTTACTTGGTGTGTCAAAACACTTCTGTCATTGAGGCACAATAAAAAGCAAGCCCAAGGATTATATAGCAGTGAGGGAAATGTATTCCACAGTAGAGTTATATCTAGAGCTTCTTCCAGGCTATTCCAAATCATTTTGTGCAAGAGTTTTGGTAACCAAATCAAATACGTGAAAGCACACAGCACAGTGAAGTAAATTCTAAATAAAAATGAAAGTACTTAAAAAAAACCTAGTGGAACAATTTTCAATTTATGAAAGGATTGCAAATTCTCCCATTAAATTAGTTAGTAAAACCAAAATCAGTAGCACAGTAGTACATTAAAAAATTATATGAGTTAACCATTCAAAAAAATGTAGCATGTATACTGCATACAGGAAAAAACTTAATGGTAAAATGCAATATACAGAGTTGCACAAAAATTTTTTTTTTTTTTTTTTTTTTTTTTTTTTTTTCCAAGAATAAGCATTAGGTCCAGTCTCATTTACATCTTTAGATGCACGTATCACATTCATGAAAGTTACCAATTATATTGAACCAGAAAGAGCTGCAGGTAAAATGAAAAAAAAAATTAGCGCACTCAGAAGTTCAAAGCTTACAAAAACAGGTTAATCATGAAACAGAAGTACCTAGCTGCAAAAGAATCATAAAGACACACTGAAAGTGAGAGAGAAACATGAGAAGCAGCAATGCTTAGTCTATATGTAAAAAATCTTATTTTGTCAGAACTAAGATTTGGGCTTGTGAGACACCAGACCAAGAAGTTTGGACTTCCTACACAGAAGCATCGTGTTTTGGGCTGGGGGGAGGACATGGACAAATCACATTTACCAGATCACCTTCAGACTAAGTCCAACAACTCATTGCATACGCAATGGTGTTGTGGGCACCAAGACATGGAGAAATGAGCTAAAAAGCTGGAAAAAAAAAAAAAAAAAAAAAAAAAAAAAGAGTTGTATAAAAAGAGCAGACTGAAAAATAGCTTGAAGAAAGTAGAAAGAAATGGAAATATACAGCTAGAAAGTACTGCCTACCTGCAGGTTCCAAATTACAAAAATGATTAGAAATATTTTAAATGGCACAAAGCATGGCTTGGAATACTGGCATGACGTTACAAAAAGAACTACTAAACATCACATAATTCCTCCTGTCAGTGAGAAGCAATCATTGAAATAATCTTCCAAAGGAAGCCTAATCATTTAGAACATATACAAAACCTCACTGGCCAAGACAATATTAAAATGCACAAGTCTACAATCCGGCTTTAGCAAACAGATGGACTAGATAACCTAAATAATTTTTTCGTCCCTAACTCCTATGATGATGTTCAGAAGATCTGGCAGGCTCATGCACAATACCCCGCAGTCCTACAAGTACATGACCAAGTACAGTAAAAAGACATTGACATCAATTATGAAGACCAGCACAAAAATATATATACTCCACAACCTCTTTGTAAGGCTACATTTGTTTTGTTTTTTAAAGGCACCTCATCCTCTAGCTATTGCCAGCTTTAAAAAAAAAAAACACTTTTCAGTTTGAGCAAGAGCTCAATAGTGAGAAGGAAACATCTTTCAATTCACATTTGAACAGCCATTTCTTACATTCCAATTGTAATCAGAATGACAGTTTTAAAAAACAAGCATGCTGGCCTATTAGTTTTATGTACAGCAATTTAAACAACTAACTACATATCGTATTGTGGAAGCAAAAGCACAACATTCATTTCATACTCACGCCATTATCCTCTGTATACACAAACTCATGAGAACTCTTAATACTAAAACATTAAAATGCACCCATGGAGTCTTCCCTTACTAGACATTTAATACAAGTTTACAATATATATACACATATATAATATACATAGCTTTTAGAATTTTTCAAATAAATCTTTGTAATTTCCTCTCCAAAAAGAAAATAAAATAATGACACTGAAAGAATATGAGTCAAGTACACAGAACTCTCACGAAGTTGAATGCTCAGTTTTGCAGCCAAGTTTCCCCCTTTTCATCATAACCAACACACTTTATAAAAACTAAATAATCTGATTTACTATTGTAGTCATCTGTTTCACGGTAAAAGTTCTAATCTTATCTATGGAAATATATTGCATATCAATATCATGAAGTGACATATCTGAATATTCTGAGCAACAAAAGGTATTCCAGGATATTTTAGCAGTAATGTGTTGCAGGCTCAAACAGCACAGGTCAATCTTTTATTCTAAATAATACGGTTAATCTAAACTCTGAGTTCAGCTTCAAATGTGGTCCCATCTCCAAATATCACACTAAGAACAACATGGTCAAACCCTATGTTGGTATCTTTCAATGATTCCTTCTTAAAAAACGTCAGTTTAAAGGTAAAGATTTTTATCAGTTTCCAGTCTTAACCTCACGCTGGTATTTGAAAGAGTTGCATGGATTGGGTTCTTTCCTACTCACATCAGTACCAGAAATAATCTCCAGCATCAATTCTGCCTTTCCTTCTGAGGAAAATGCCAGCTTCAGACCGAAGAATAGTAAAAACTCTCATGATACGGAAAAGAATCCACTCACTTTCCTTTAAGAATGGATAAAATCACTAAAATGTTGTTTTAAAAGTTATTTGCCACTTGTATCAACAGAGAAGCACATCTGTTGAATAACTTTAAAAAGTACTCATTTTTCAGGTAACCTAATTAATGGCATAATATACCCAGTGAAGTGGACATGTTGAGAAGTTCCACAAATGCTGAAGTATGGAAATACCTCTAGAAGTGGCAGAATCTTTCAGACTGACTTTGTGTTGGCAACTATTACACTAGCAGGACTCACACAAAGCATCAGGCATAGGTTTAATCTTCAAAAGTAATTAAACATGTCATGGTACCACAATGCCCAGAACGATACCTTTTTTTTTTTTTAAGCTGGAACAGAAGGAGATGAACATTTGATAGTTATACTGTAAAATAGTATCTTTGGGAAGTCTTATGATAATTTCTTGTGCCAGATCTCCAAGAATAAACAGCATTATAAATCTGAATAAGTTAATCTGCTACTACAGTATATACAGACTGCTTCAGTCTGTTGTTAATTGGGACTAAAGGCTCAGCTTCTAGCCACACACTAATGCAGTCTTTAAAAAAATTATATAATTTTTTTTTTGCAAACTAAATATTTGCTGTATAACACAGAAGATTTAATAAAACTTCACTGTATTTTCAATTTATGTTAGTAACTTGCTTTCCTTTAACCACATTTATCTTAAGCTAGCAGCCAGGTGGCTGAGATTAAGCATCAGCTACCTCTCTCTGAACAATCTGCTTAGTAATACCAAAGGGATGACAAAGTGCCTCTCACAAGACACAGTAATGAGCACATGAACTGACACTTTTTCCAGGTGATTTGATTTTTAAGCACATCACGGTTCCTCAATGAGAAGCATCCCAGAAAGTTTCCCTCTTTTCCCTCTCCCTGAAGCAATTAAACCCCTTCTTTCCAGTACTCCATTTTATTAATAGAGAATACATAGACCTAGTTTCACCCAAGGCCTGCCTGGACGAAAATTCACACCCTCTGAAATAAAAGCGCCTTTTTTTTTTTTTTTTTTTTTTGAACTATTTGAAACTGAGAGTTTCCAAGCTCTCAGCACCAGCTGAGCTCACAGAAACCAGAACAAACTTCAATTTAGAAAACAGCACCCTGCAAAAACTAAACACTTACAAACATTCTCTGAATTATAGGGCAGGATAAGAAGATTCATGCCCACCTCTTCTCTTTTGTGCAGCTGGTTAAATATATACAAAGCTAGAGTTGAAATGGAAGCACTCTGTCATACAAACACTTTCGCCAGGGCATCTGCTCCTGCACTGGCAATATAACATTTGGATGGGTGGAATGCCACATCATGAATGGACTCATCAAATTTTTTGCGATGAGCAGTGAATTCTTGGATGCAGGTCTTGCTTTCAAGATTCCATAAGCGAATCGAACAGTCATGACCTAAAGAAAGGGGAAATGGTTTTCTTTATAATTCTCATTTTTGCCACCACTGTGAGAAAAGGAAAATGAAATTTCATGTACTTACTGCCGGACATCAAGTACAAGCCATTAGGATCAACAGCTAAACTTGTAACCGCATCTAAGTGAGCTACCATGGAGTGGATCAGTTTGCCTTTGAAAGAAAAGATGTAGGTTATTTTTCTGGAATTCACTGATACCCATATTCACTACTTAAACACAGTCTGTTTAATAATACGTTATTTTCTCCCATGACTGAATCAGGAAAAAATATGAAGCTGCCATTCTTTTAATGTTTACAGTCTCAGGAAAGATGCAGAACCAATACCACAAACTTTGTTAGCCCTTTGTTTTCTGTGGGCAAAACCGCCTTGATGCTACAATATCGCTGTGCACATTAAGTATCTGCACATGAAGTGACTTAAGTGAGTCCAGCAGTAAGATTTTGACTTGGAAGGAGGACAGGGGCTGAATATAGTGATTAACAGTGAAATAAACTAAATAAGAATATGGGATAATTTTAATGAACCCAGAGGGAATTAATGTTCTATTACAGCTTATTATTATGGTTATAGCAATGATTTGATATGAAAAATAAGAAAACATGGGTCAAATGTATTTTCTAAGCTGCTGAAAATCAAAAATAATATGAAAAGCTCAGCGTTTCCTCTACTGTACATTACAGAACTCTATCATTGAACAAATCATCTATTTTCAGCTTTTTTCTCAGCTTCCCTTGGGTGCTTTGACCTCTTCTTATTTAACACACATGGGGGGAGTAGCTAACTTATAATCAACAAAAATATTGAAAAATCTCACTTTTAACTTTTAGGGCAGTGTGACCTGGAAACAAAGAAGTCACAGGCTAAAGATTATCACAGTCAGAATAACAATTCACAAGATTCACGGTAAGAATAACAATTTAATACTACTATTCCTACCAAAAATTCCTTTAAAATCACAGCATTTTTAATTACACATCTTAGTGCAACTCTCATTACAAATTAGAAAACACACTGTAAGTGTCCAGCTGTTTCTGCAGAAGAGATTTGTAGAAATACAGTATGTCAAATTGAGAATGATGCCCTGTAAGGAAACCATCAAGCAGAGATCTTTAAAGAACTAAGGAAGTGACCAAGCTTCCTGCCCTCAAATCAAAAGAATTCAGGTACACACAATGAACATAAGGACACGCGAACTAAAAAGAAGCTTCTCTTCATGCTAATTACCCAATACATTTTTATATAGACTGGTAATTTCAGGGCTCTAACAATGAAAAGACGATTTCTTTTTCAGGGAATATTCAATTCTTTGTATCCCTCAGCATTTGTTTGAATAATATTAACCATAATGAAATTTTTGTTATGTCCTACAACTACTATGACTAAGTCCTGCCAAAGATATGCATACCTGTATTGTTGTCATAGAATTTGATGTGTCTGTCTTCGTGAGCTGTGATACTAATTGGAAGAGTTGGATGACTGATGACTCTATTTATCTGACAGGAGGAACTGACTGCTAAGAAAAAAAATCATACGTATCAACACATGTAAATTGCCAAGCGCTTTGAAAGATTGCTACTAAAAAATAAGTAATCAATCTTATCTGCAATACAATTTTCTACCTAATGTGATGGAAACTCAACTGAAAACCTTACATAAACTGTTTTACTCTAAAAACTCTTAAAAACTCTAAAAACCCTTTTACTCTTTCCAAATTATGCACACATAGAGACGTAAATTAACCTTACAAATGAGTGTAAATACAAACAGGTACAGTCTAACTTTTTGCCACAGTTTTAGATGGGTGCATCAAGTAGGACAGGGAACCAATAAATGAATGAAAATACTATTTTTGCATTTCCCACCTCCACATTCCTCCTCTTGTCCAGCTAAACTTTTTCCATAGCAAACAGGCAGTACGGGAAAAATTAACATAATTGGCTGTATGTTTCAAAGCAAACAGGATCCCTTGCTCTCATCCCCACAGAACAATACCCATCTACCATCATTTGATACACGCTGATTAAAATTCTAATTGAAGAAAAGCATACCCGGCTATTCATGAGAATCATTTTCCTAGCATTCAACAATCTTGAAACATCATTATTTTATATTTATACACACACAGAGGAACTGGGAAATTAAAGTAAAGAAAGATATTCTGGTGGTTCATTTTTTGACTGGAAACCTAGGCATTGATGTGACACACAGACTACTACAAGAGTGGTCTTAAAGAGGGACAGACTACTAGGCAAAACACAGCCATTCCACAAATTATCAAAACACAGTTATGTTTTTGTTGTTTTTTTTTCATGGAGGAGTTGACTGTATCCAGTTAACCTGCTGCCAAGAACAGTCAGATCAGCTAATCAAAATCTTATAAACAAAATAAAAGTCCACTATAGGATCTGAACCTTCCATAGGACACTTAAGAATTATCAAAAGTGTTAACTGAGGCAAAAACATTTTTATTAATAAACACACCCCTAGAAGTTATTAAAAGCATGAGACTGCATCACAGCCAGTTTTCCTTAATTTATAAAATGCCAAACAGAATGAGGCCCTCACTGAACAGCAGATTCCCTATGGTAGGACATTGGTAGGGCATTTCAGGTGATTCATTCTCCTCTTGCATCGTTCCATTCATTCTTGTACAAGTTTGTTTGTGTTTTTTAATATACATAAGTATTATAGTACTGTTATGTAACTGAAAACACTAAACAGAGACTGCTGGTTATACCATGGTCTTCTTTTTTAAAAAGGAATACTCCTAAATAACAGTGATGAGGAGGAAGTGAAAACAAATGGCAAGAAGAAAACTTCACTGAATAGAGATAGGTGATTCAGGACTATTTTTTCAGACAGAAACAAAAGATACTGGACTACAAAAAAAAAAGTAATAACGCAAAGAAGGGAGATGGGATATTCTGTTCCCTCTTATAAAACGACAGAGTTGTTCAACTACTTTTAAAACAGACAAGCAAATGAGCTAACAAGAAGGGCTTACTCCCTTATAAAAATATAATTGGACAATAGAATTCACTGACATAAAACTTTTAGGCGAAAAAAAGTTATCAGAATTTAAAGAAGGATTGAACATTTATGTTGTTATCAGTTTACTATTTTGGCCTGAATATGAAACTTCAGGCTTCAGCTCATTATGGTCTCATTCCTAATGCCAGGATAAAATAATTTATTGATAGCAGGCTAATTACAGTTTCCTCCAGAGCATGTGATATTGGCCACTGCCATAATCCAAAGCATTATGTAGGACTTTGAATACTCTTTCACTGGAGTTCTGTTCATCTCCTATGGTGAAAACTTCAAAGAAAGACCAACTGCAAATGAGTTGGAAGTCTATACAAAACTTAGAAAAGTGATAGCTGTGACAAAAAATATAAGGGAAGTCCCCCACACGCTCCCAAATTTTTAATAAATTCAACTTTAGATTTGCCTGGTATTACCTCTACCTCGCAATTTTGGACTAAAGAGAGAATAGAAAATCCTGAAGCTGACAAGATCACTGGGCTCTATTAAAGAAGCTTGGGAAATCTATGCTTTTCTTTCCAGCGCTATTCCTCAAAGGATAATTTAGAGTGTCTGCAGTTGTTTCTTCTACCTTCTTTCAAAATTATATTCACTCTTCTGCTACTGAAATGCCCGTGCACTCAGGTATAGTAATAACAACTTACTGATACACCTTAAAATGCAGTGTTTAACATAATTAATGCTTCAAGTTATCCTAACTTGTTATCTGACAAATAATAACATATCATAAGAAGTCATCTGACTGATTGCTTGAAAACACTGAAAAAAACATTAATAGCATCTGATTTGATCTTAAGCAATATATATATATTTTTTGGATACATACTAGTATCTACTCCAGACTCCAAGGTAAGAATTCGTTGTCGTGTCTCCATGTTAAAAATGCTAGTGTGTCCAGTGTTAAATGATGCTACCATCAGGCTTGGGTCACTGCTCACAAGATCTACTGATGAAGGGATTCCCATTTCTAGAAAATAATGTAGAGATTATTTTTGTAAGATTCGACTGTTAAAAAAAAATAAAAGAACACTAAGCACTTTGACATTTAAAGGGTCATGGATATGAAAAGAAATGTTACATTTTTAAAACTACACTATATACCAATCTAAACAGATTGCCCTGAATGATCACTTCTTTATTCCTGTTTTTCTGGTATGCATATGAACAATGTTCTTTACTAAGATGCTCTGTCTGGAACTGGGGCTAGACAGAAATCTACTGGCAATAGGAACCTTCACTCTCTCCAGCTCCCTGTCCTTTTTCTTCCCTTAACTCTGAGAAAAATTTTCAACCTAACCTCCAGTTTAAGGACATGATATCAAAGCGGAAAAATCATTTACAAGACAGACAATTTTAAGTTGTTATTAACCTGGACTTCAGACATAAAAAAAAAAAAGGTTTCCAGATCTAAATTTTATCTGCTGACACTAACAGCATGGAAAGTTAAATAAATACATTTTTCAGCTCATATCACAGAACTCAGAACTTCTTCCATTGTGCCTATTATGATATATATATACATACACACACATATATATATACACACACACACACACACACACCCCAATGTCTTTACACCGTGGATACCTGAGCACTACTGGACAGAAGGTCAGATGAGCAGATCTTGGGTATAAGAAATAACCCTTAAAATTTCTCTCCTCAAATGTACTGGTCTCTACCAACTATGTGAAAGAACACTATCAGTTCCAACAGATGTCAGGAGAAGGAAGAGAGGTATATAGTGAGATACCCAAATTAAGTAGCCTATGTCCATTGATCCAGATAATGCAGGAGTGTCATCACCTCGCTCATGGGAGAAACATCTTACTTGCATGCGCTGTGTGCTCAGAAATGTTAAGTCACTACAGATACCACAGTAAAGCCAAAAAAGACAGTCATGAAGATGAAACCTGTACTGTTTTGAAGTGACCTTTTCTATCACTGCAATGCCTGCTTACCTGCAGCTTCCTGGTAAGCCCACAATGGTTAATCTAAAGGATTTGAGGGATGACTGCTGAATATTTTAGAGAGTTTGTTCAAGTTTTTAGTAAGCCATAGGCGAAATTCTCTTTCAAAGAAGAACCTTTGAATTTCACGTCTGCGTTTTAATTCACAGTTTAGAATATAAAAAAACACTGATTAACTCTGTGAGTCAAGACTATCCTTTCCCATTTGCCCCTCATTAATTTAATAACTTCATTTATTTTATTTTATTTTATTATTTTTTTTAAATCAAAACCAGAAAATCTTCCAGGAAATCTTCAAAGTAGAGAGGTAGGCAAGTTGGAAGTGAAGCAGTTACAATTCTGACAGAACCCTGCAGACTTTTGGAAACATAGTTTTGCCAGAACTGTTTCTATTTTGCTCAGTCTATTTAAACTAACAAGTAATGACAGAACTGATCAGCTTTACACCATAGTTCAGGAAGTCTGTTCAGTTCTGCCAAAGTTTATTTTGCCTTGAAGTTTTTCATAAGAACCAAAGAACTGCCTTGGTTTGTGAGTTACCTTTAGAAGCATTAGGTGTAAAATAGTTCTTAAGACAATGTCAAGTCAATGTCAAGTGACTCCTTCTAGAGTGTTTACTGAAACAGCAACTCCAAGAAGTTAAGTCTCTAAAGAACAGGATTTTGGTCTGTGCATCATATTTTAGCAACTAAATCCTAAGGACTGATTTTTTTTCCAATAAGCAGCACTTAGGGTGACTAGATTATTGCTTTTTATTTAATGCACAAACTAGAAAATCAATTGCAATCTGGCAATTCTATTTCCTTGTCAGTGGCACAAGAAACCTTACCTAGAAGGGTACTAGGCCACTGCCCTGAGCCTAAGCAATGACTGTTCCAAATTGCTCTGGCAATAAGGGATTTTTATTCTGGCCAAACCAGAAGCAAAGGCCTAACGGAAGCTCAGTCTGAATATCAATTATGTAGTAGATGCATTATATTCCATGGATCTAGTAACATCAGCAGACAACCTGCAGTAATTTTTAAATGTGTGCATCCCCCTATGTGTAGGTATCAATATTATCTGGTGTCAAAGAAGAAGAGACTCAAAATTTACCACCCCACAAAAACACCCATTGAGATATAAAATCCAGTTTAAAAAAAAAAAAAAAAAAAAAGGAAGGTTTCTAGTCAATAGCCAAAACTATGACATTCTGAATAGCGGTAATGAACTTTAAGTTAGGGCACTTTTCTGTACCTTGATTATCATTAAATATATTGAGAGCTGGAGCAATTTCTGTAGTTTTCCATAAACGTATAGTGCCGTCTGCTGAACAGGACAGCAAACGCTGGTGTGTGCCACTGTAAACCAGACCCCACACTGCATCTGTGTGGCCTACAAAAGCACCTCTTAGAACAGAAGGATCTGTGAACAAAAGACAAACAAAACATTTCAGAACAAAGATTGCATTAACTCAACATTTGTATCTTGGTCTGTGTGCTTATGGACCAGCCTCAACAAGCTAGTCCATAAAACAAAACAACAAAAAAAAACCCACAACCAGATCATGCCAACATAATAGTCTCAATTATTCTGGGATGAAGATACTTTAATTTAATCAGCATACATGGTATTTGGTTTGCAACTAATGGAATAAATCAAAGTTTAAGCAGAAAGGACAGTATCAAAGTTTGGAAAACAGACTTCCATTTCGTAATTCTCTCTCAAGCAACCATTAATGGCATATTAGTCTTTTTTTTTTTTTTTCTTCAAAATACAACTTTGAGGCCAAGCATATCTGAAGTGAAGAATGTTTTAAAACCCAGACACAAGGCTGAGACCCATTCAGATCTGGTAAACCTTACTGAACTAGGTCTTTTTATCAGTTCACAGAAAACATTAACAGCTTTGGTCTCAGACTAGACAACCTCTTCTTATCTCAAATGCACAGAGATTTGTCAAAGAAAAGGACGTTAAAATACACATTTCCTGCACTTGCCGAGTATTTGGTTTAACCTTATACTTTTTCAACCCAGCTGTTTATCAAAATTGTGAAGAGACCAAAGCACTTCTATGAAAATGACACATTTCATCTTCTCATCAACAAATAATCAGTATTAAAACAAAAATTTACTTAAAGCAATTGAAGCCAACATTCAATTTACTCTTTTAAACTTTCCAAGAAGTATTACATACCTATTATACTATTTTAACCACATAACATTAATGTCACTAGATGTATCATTTGTTGGTGTTGCTGACAACAACGTACCATAAGAGTCATAGGGGTCGATGTTCGGGTTGGTTGTATTCCAGCCATGGATGAGGCCGTCGGTTCCACCACTGTAACACTGTTCACCGTTACTGCTCATCACTACACAAAGCACTGGTCCACTGGAAGAAACCCCAACCCCCAACAAGTTGACTATTAAGTGATGAACAATGTCAATCAGATCCTCAAATTTTCACAAAAAATGCAATAAATTTGCTGCACTCTTTGCAACAGAAATTCTGCATTCTCAGATCATATGCTACAACACTTCCCACAAGAAAACCTCCACAATATTTGGAGGTCATATTATATTATATGGTCATACACTATTATATGGTCATACAATATTATATGGTCAGAACAATTTAGTCATTATGAACATGAAATATGAAATGTCTTACACTTTGAAACTACAGGCTTTGTTATTTCACTTAAGTAACTTTTTTCCCTTTTAAAAAATTATGGGCTTCTTCATAAAAATGATTTGATAGATTTTAATTCACTGGGAACAGCTTCATTCTACATATGCATGTATCCAACAAAAAGTCAGGAGATACGATGATGAAAAGAAAATTTAGTTGAATTTGAACTGTATACTTTTTATGGTTTTCTTTATAAAACTGTGCTCTACTTAGTGTCAGACAAAAAAGATCTATGCAGAAAGGAAATGAACATATGCAGGTGTTTTACATAACATGGGAACTAGAAGCACTACATGAAAGCAATACTAGAAGCACTAGTAGTTGATGTCAGGAATTTTTAAAGATTCTGTCTCTGTTCAAAAATATTCTATTTCTGAAAATACGATTATTTTCTTAGCAAATACTCACTTATGTGCTCTGAAGGTATATATTGGCTCTACATCAAGAGAAGCACTCCTAAAGGAGGTACAAGAAAATGTTAACATGTATACGACCTTACACAGTGCTTTACAAAAATCATCCAAAAGTGCTAAATTCTTAAAATCAGTGCTACCTCTTTTGAAGTCTCCCCCTTCTCCTAACATGATTTTTTTTCTGTATCTAGTAATTATTTGCATTCTTTCAAAATATAATAGGATTTTTGGTTATTTTTTTATTTAAAGACTTGCAAGGTTGAGAGTTCAAGATCTCTCACACACCAATCAAACCAGCAGGTGCATCAAAAGTGGGGAAGTAGTGGAGGCTTATCAGTATCAGTAGGAATATATCATTGTGTTCCTACTCCCTATCTGATGAAAGAGGTTTATGACACTTCGCTTTTACACCAAAGCTGTAATGCAGTTACAAATCACTTTAAGTACTGCTCAGGTCTTTACCAATCAGGGGTTTGTCATCACAGACTTCAGGAAGACCATAAGCTTTGCCTAAGCTTCCTGAAAGGTATCATGTACTACTCCCTCAACGTTAGCCCTGCTAAAAATTTGCTTGTTTCGTCACGGCCACAGCAACATGAAAGAGACTGTTCAAGCAAACCTAGCAACAACTCCATCAATGCCTAATTCTGTACACAGATATATGCATATGTGTGTGTGTGTGTCTATGTAAGCTTATATAGTGTATGTGTGTATTTATATACAGATGCAAGCACACTAACAAGGCTGCATCCAAATATCTTCACTAGTAAATTAATTTGCAAGGATATCTACACAGAAAATATAAAAAAGGTGAGTAGTTTCCATTTTCAAAAAAAATACATTAATGAACATGTGTAGATTTCTTCTGGTGCTCTTTAAAAATCTCCATAATTCTCTAAGAGCTTGTTTTCTTATTTTTAAATTGAAGAAAAAATTCCCATTAGCTCCCAGATGAAGCTCCATTTATATAAGTAAAAATGTCTTAATGGAACAAAACAAAAAATCTTACTTTTTTGCTGGGGCTGTTTTTTGTAAATTCCACATTTTCAATGTATGGTCCTCTGAAGCTGTTATTAACACTGGTTCAACCGGATGAAAAGCCAGACCTCTTATTCCATCAAAGTGACTTCTTAATGTGAATTTGGGGTTCCAAGTCTTTCTCAATGCATCCTTATTGTTTGCTATCTAATAATCACGATAAAAAAAAAAAAAGCAAAAAAGCAAATTCACAATTAATCTGGAAGGCATAAGGAACGGAAATCAGAACTTTGGTTTGACATTTTCAGTTGTCAAATTACCTCACCTATTTTGCATAACAACCTGTTCTTGAGCAACAGTCCATTTAAAACTGATTAGACTACTTAAAACAAGTATGAAGGTAGATGTATTCCACACAGGCAACAAGTATACATCTGCAGCAATGCACTCTAAGCAAATGAAATACTCCACATCTATTAAGTTACATGATTGAAAAGCTGGAAAGTACTTTTCTGACTGATACTTTTGTAAACTTGATTTAGTATTTGAAAGTTGATCTATATCTACTGGCTCATTCATTAACACTGGGCTTGAATCAAGCAGGCTGTGGTCCCTAAATATTGGAGGTACCATCAACATAGCATCTCTAAAGTAAAGATCTAATAGAAACACAGAAATGTCTTTGCAGTGCAGCAAAGAACACCATCAAACTTACTCATCTAAGGCAACACAAGCTTCTGATAATGCCAGACAAGTAAATTGTGCCAGAAGAAAACAATAAAAACAAACAACAACAAAGAAAACCTCAGCTACATACTAAGTATATAACTGGCAAGCACTAAGCTATCATATACACAGACAATTACTGAGGAACAAATGCCACCAGATCCAAAAAGAAAGTCCTTTAAAAAAAAAAAATAAATAACAGCTTCTTCAACACTGCTCCTCCAAAAAAATGTTGATGAAAAATGCCAAATGGACTTTTATGATTTTGTCAATCAATACTGCCATGATTAAATTTACCTTGCCATAACCACTGGAAACGGTCCATTAATAAAACATTGACATAAACAACTGTGACTCAGATATTGATGATTTCATTACAAAAAAAGCTATGGATAATACCAAATAATTGAGTTTCATTAACTCCAAGAAAGAGATGACTATCTAGAGACATTTTGAGAATGTCAAAGAACACACACAAAAAGGTTTAAGAACAAAAGTGCCTTTTTTTTTTTTTTTTAATATCTGGCTTTATTAATAAAAACTGTGTTTCACTTACAAGGTTCCATAGATTTTAAACGATGAGAAAGGAGGCACAGCAAACAGCAGGCTTTGTTTCATCACGTTTCTTAGTAATTATGCACTGTCTGCTCAGTGAGACAGCTCAGTTTCTTTGCCAGTCTACGGAGTTCAGTTGGCTCAGAGGGAACAGGCAAATGCTGGAGCCAGAGCAAAGATGGGGCAGGACTGCAAAGTTAGCTCTGTCAGTTTTTCTGGAGACTGGCCAAGAAAGTCTCAGCAAAAAGGGTACAACACAGAGTATTCACAGATGGCCAGAGTGGAATTTGGTTGCCTAAAGACAGGCATCTAGCACCTATTTAGGTGATGGAGGGAAAAGAACCTGACCTCCAGCTGCTGTACCAGAAGCACAGGTCCTGTGTCGTGTCTGTTAAAGCCACACAGACACCTCAGTCACCTAACAGGACATGCCAGTTCTAACAGAATAGTATCCCTGATTCGTTTCTCATTCATTCAGAGACGCTCTTCCAAAAGAGTGCAAGATGATTATGATTAAAAATTGGGAAGTAGATGGAGGGCAATCTCAGCCAGCGGACCAGCAGCAGAGGTGGAGACAGACGGGACTCGCAAGAGCTGCAAGCTGGGTTACGAGCAAGGCAGCTAGCAACCTTTTCTCTCTCTCCACTAAAACCCAACAGTGAGGCAAACTGAGATTTGAATAGCAGTTCTTGGGGTGTGGGGGGGGTGGTCGACCCCAAAAATTAGCACCTGATTTGCTTTTACTTGTAACTGTAATGGCTGCATCTAACTACGCGTAATAGTTTTGCAGTTTAGATACTCTAAGGTACAGTGCTCGGTCTGTTACAATTTTATGAAGCTTCTTTTATCTGCCCAGAAAACTAGAAAGAAAATAAATAAGAACCAACTGAAGTAAACATTTGTTAAGACACCAATGAGCAATATTTTAGGGAAAAAAAAAAGATACAGTTACCAGTTAGTCAAGATAGTACTAGTTAGTAACCTAGGGAATTTCACCTTGTTATCCACAAAAGGAAAATTTTCTAAGTATTATATTAATAATCTATATTACTAATTGAAAACCATTCTTTAATTTACTGCCAACCAATGCAAAATTTGAAAACCCTGAACCATAATATGAAGTAGCATAATACTGACATCTTTTCTAAGAAAGGAATCCAGTAAAAATGAAAATAGGATTCCTGAAAACAGGAATCTGTCTGCAGCTCTTGAGAGAAAATGAATTTAAAGAGTGAACCATGAAAAAACTTCCAACTTCATTCTCCGTGTGACATAAAACCAACACACAAAAAAAACAAACAAACTACTAAATTTCTACTAATCCTATTAAATCCTACTTGATTCCCATTTGGCAGCTGAAAGAATATATGAAGTAGTCCAAAATAAAAGCAGATTATGTTATTTGTAAGCTAAGCTTTCAGGGAATCTTGAAAGGGAAAAATTAATCATTCATTTTGTTTCAATAAAGAGTACAGTGACAAGAGCAAAAAGCTTCACAAACACTTTTTTTCCCTTTATTGTCAGCACTGGAAAAGATAAGGGGTGAGGCAAGCACAACTACAAATCCTGATCACTAGACTTAACGTAGGATTTAACAAGTGAACAAACAGAAGTTAACACTTCCAACCATGCAGGATGGGATGTGGGTAGATAAAGAATGATAGGTTCTGTAAATAAAAGCTCTTAGTTCAAGGTATGGAGACCCAGACAAACACTACAGTTTATACAGACACCTGAACAATGAAGTCAGCCACTGAAAGCGTTAAGCTCCTGTACAGATGGATTACATGTGTCGTGTCCTCTGAACTTAAAGAAAACTCAGCATCTAATTTTAAGGTTTAACTAGAAAAAAATGAAATTTGTAAGTCATCTTACCATCTTTTTGGAGACAAAATTAGGAATCATTAACAAAAAACTTTAGATCTGAGAGCAAATTAGGAGATGTTGCTAAGACATTGCAGTCCTGATGATTCAGAGTCACATGCTCAGAATCTTTATACAGTAGTAGAGCATGTCTCCACAGTGTCACCCTCAAAACATGTAAACTTTTATTAACTATGTAATGTACTGCTCTACAAGTACATACAAGGGTAGAGCTTCAAACTAAGAACCTGCAGGTTATTTCTGAAATCTCAAATTTTATTTGTGACAGTAAAATCCTACATGGTGGTCACTGGAGTCAGATTACTGAAGGCATGCTTCCTCCCCAACACGCAAGACTCAAAAATGTGATCTATAACCACTCAACCTTGAGAGAGATGGGCAATGCAACCTAAAGACTAATTTAAAGTTAATCATCACTTTTGTGATTTACCAAAAGGAGTAAGAATCCTTCCAAGAAATCAGAAATATACATAAAAAGTTCAAAAAAGCATAAGAAAGATTTTTGATAAAAACTGAAAGAAAAAGAAGCCATATGTTACACACACAGACACAGAAGTGCTGGCCACAGCGACTTGCTAAAAGTCTCTGGTGCAGCTTCCCATTTGAGAAGAGACTACTGTCCACGCCAGATAAGGTCAGCAATTTCTCTCCCTAGCTAAGTATTAAACATCTTCAAGGACAGAAATTCCACAGTTTCTCTGGGGAAATATTTTGCCCTTATGTCTAATCTGAATCCTTATACCATAATTTTTTACTGTTTCCTCTTGTTTTAACACCTGACATTACAGAGAAGCTTGGCTCTATCATCCTTGTAAGCATCCTTCCAACACCTGTAGGGCTGTAATTAGAGCACCCCTTAGACTCCTCTATATCAAACTAAACAAGACCAGTTCCCTCAACATTTCTTCATTAGTCACATGCCACTGGAGACCCTCCAATTTCTCCACAGTCCTCTTGAAGTGGAGGGACCCAAAACTGCGTATAGATATGGCCTCACCATTAATAACCACTTACATCGTAAGTCAGTGAATCTGCCTCATTGGCTACTGTGAGGCCTGCCAGTTCTCCAAGACCCAGTTCATTTTCAAGGGCTTCATCTGTTCCCATAATGAAAGATTTCCCTGAAGAAGGAGGGAATGTTAAAGCTTCCACTGCAAGAAAAAACAAAAAAACAAACCATGAGCATGGGTTTACAAAATGTTGATTTATAAAAGCATATTTGCCAGTTCTGAAATACTAAACATATCTCAAGTAGCTTAGTGCAAAAAGACATAAAAGGATCCATAAAAAACAGATTTCTAAAGAGTATCATTGTACTTACCAATTAATGGTATCCTCTGAACACTCTCAAGTGTGCATGACTCAAGACAGTAAGTGTAAATAGCCACAGGAGGGAAGAGTATGCTACCATTCGCCCATATATATAATGCGAAGTAACACAGAAAAGCTCAGGCCCTTCCCCAGCTCCCCTATAAAATATGCAAACAGAACCTGTAGCAGCAGCAAAAAAGTACCCAAGAAGAGCTGGTGGGAGCAGCTGGACTTCCTTCTTAATACTGTATCTGCACATACTCAAAAGCATGTCTACAGCGAGGCTTGTTTATATGCACTACCACCTAGCAGTACGTTTGGAAGCTGAGAATTCACTGCTGCTTGTAAAATTACTGTAACTGCCAAAGTCAGTCAGTATTTAATTCTGGGTTTTTACTAGCAGTATGCAATCTTAATAGTTTACAGCTGCTATAGCATGCCTGTAGGAGCTCCATTCACTATCCCATAAACATATCCAGAAGTAGATTCACTAGAAATGGACGGATAAAAGGCTAAGAGGAAAACAGTTCATATAAGGCTCTGCATCAAGTGATACAACTGGAAAGAAACTATGCCTTTATGAACTTCACTCCACAACAACTCTACAAAACTACAGATAACAAAAAGGGGGCGGAATAGATAAAAATGTGCTGTCTTCTGGACATGACAGACTTTCCCTTATGTCTCAAATTACAAGTTTTTTTCAGTAAATTACTTCCCAATCAAACCACCCCCCTTAAGTTCCATTGTAAATACAAGCCCTTTCAAATACCATTGCTACCGTGGAGAAAAAAGGAAACACCATCTCATTCTCAGCACCTTATTTAGTCTAGCAGCATCAACACTAAGTTAAAACTGAACAAACCATGGCTTACAGTGAATAGCCTGATTTATTCAGGCTGCTTCCTCCTTGTCTACAGGCATCAGGTTCAGATTCCATTCAATTCCCCTCCAGACCATCCCGCAAAAACTAACCCAATCTTCGTGATCCTTCCATTCCACTCATGCACCTCTATGAATTGTCCTGTTTGCTTTCAATTACCCTTTAAAATCAAGTAAAAACCCTTCGGCTCTGCTGTTTGATTAGGTCTCTTAGTTATTACTTTTTAATTACAAAACACCCCTTACCTTTATCACCCTGAAGTCTAAACTATCAGCCTCTCATTCTCTCATTTGACCTTATGAGGTAACGTTCCACCCAACACCCAATACATACAGGATGTCAAATCTGAAAAGTTACTAGAATTAAAAAAAAAAAAATGTATGCTAATATCAGCTGGTCTCAGATTTGCAAAAGGAATACGCAACTAGAAGCTTGCAATACTGAACTCAGACTAGTAATAGTCAACTGTCCTCTTGCTTTCCTGAGAGTCCATCTGAGTCTCTAAATTAGAAAACACAATCTTGAAAGGACATGAAAATAAAGCTCTGCAAATACGTCTCTCCATACATGGGAGAAGGTTGGAAAGGAAACATTCAACCAAAAATTCCTATACTTCTCAAAGTGTTGCTAAGTTACTCACTTCTTTCATAAAGAAAATCACTGAGCATGTAGGAAACAGAACTACTGAGATCTTCACTAACTATGCCACACGGCAGGCCTTTTCATGCATCTTAATTATAACTTGGCCGACCTACTTTTTCACACTCACTGGAAGACTGCTAAGTCAACACCATGTTTTGCTCATTTTTCTAAAGACACATTTACCATTTAAATAAAGAGCAAGATACAATCTTTTAGAAGCTTATATATCCTAATATATTTATTATGCTGCATATTACAGCAACTCAGATGTTGAACCAAATGCATGATTTAGCAACTTAAAGAGGTAATATTAATGAAGGAATTCACACACTATGTTGCAAAAATGCATGATTTTCCATACTTAGACCGAGCCACTATGAGATTTTTTTGAATTTTTGGAACACCTTGTGGAAATTAACACATTGGCAAGCTGTAAGTCGTTCAATATTACTGTACAATCACCACATGCATTCGAAACCTATACCTATGCATTTGTGTTCACCTGCAGAGCCTCTTTTATCTTTGAATTAAAAAAAAGAACATGTATGTGCATATGTCTACATATACATGTCACACACACAAATTATAAAGAGATACTTATATACCAAATGTATGTCCACACCTGTCTGCTAGAGCTTAGCATGAACACAAGCAAATCACTTAAGATCCCCATAGTACAAAGCCACCAAATGCCAAAGAAGTTTTTTCCATCACGTTCAAAGGCTTTTCTTAATTGTCTTGTCCTTCCTAGTAAAGACCGGAGTGGAGGAATGGGAATGCCATCTGTTGCATTTAGACAGAACTTATAATGCTGAATTAGCCTTTATAACATGCTTACATAGAGGATACTCTTTAAGAATTAACTATAAACATCTACCTTTATAAAGGTGTATGTAACTTTTCAGTACTTACCTTCATCTGTCCTGTTTATCTCATGTTCAATGAGCCTTGAGCTACTGGGCCTAGAAGAAGGTGCAACAGATGGCTGTAATGAAGGGAGATCATCAACATCTCTCAAGTTTGCAAGCATATCTTGCAGCTTTGACCTGTTGGGCCCTAACCAGAAAAACAAACAAACAAAAAAATAGTTTATGGATAATTCATAACAACGCTATTTATATCAGATATGGTACAGCAGTACATGCAACAATGGATCCTACCTTGCGTTAAAATGTTAACGTAGAAAAATAATGAGCACCTATTTTCAGCAGTAACTAATCATCCAGCATGAAATGAATTTCTTGAAAAGAAAGCGACAGAAGCAACTGAGAATTGCAAATGCACAACTTTCCCCACTTTTATTAACTCATACTGCTATTTGCATGGAATGCTCAGGAATGCCTCCAACTGGGTCACAGCAACGATAATTATTAGAGTAGTTACTTTTCCAAAGCAATTGATAACATTTGTGAATATTTTAACATTTGTGCATCAGGTACTTTGTGCAGCAAATTCTTAGGACAAGATGATGATTTTTAACTTATTTGTGCAGGAGTGTAGGATTGTGGAACTATATAATCTAAAAAAATATAGCTACATTAAAATAAAAATGCAACTGGATTCACTGCCCTACTTCCTGAAGCTACATATGGTGAAGACCCATGCCCTTCTTGACACTTACCTGTGCTTTGCTCCATCATTTTCCCACATCCCTGTTTTGACTGTTTTATATAGGATTGAGGCTGAAACATATCTTCGGTAGTTTTTCCTGTTGTAAGTTTAATTAAGAATGGGAAAATGTCTTACCCATAGTCCATTATGGTTTTTCCTAGACCAGTAAATAATACAGCTATTTTTAAGCAGCTTTAACACAGAAGTGTACTCTAATATATGCTTGCTGTTATTACTTCACAGGAGTGTTTACTACAGCCTTGCAAAATCATAAGTTTACTAATGCAGTTGCAAACTCTACTTTGTCCACCCTAGCCATAATGATAGTAAATTAACTGAATTGTGTTTGTCTGTCACAAAAATATTATTTAATTGAGAAAAAATTAAGTAGGATTTTGCAAGATTGTTTTGCTATAGTATCTAGTTTATAAAAACAACAATATTTTATTTAGTAGCAGTTCAGCACCTAAACATGATTTATGATGAGACTAAAGTCATAGTTACAAGCTTTGTACAACTTAATGTCAAGATATTTAGTCCCTTCTTTTTCTCCAGACTTCCTTCCTCACATTCTTCTTCACTACGTGCAATATAAGACATAGCTGAAAACTGACTGGGATTCTTCCCGATTCTTCTGCACTGATTCCCATCCAACAATTGTTTGTCCATGGAAAGATGCTTAATTCTGTTCTGCAGTAAACCATTTGCTCTCCCAAGATCAAACCAATCAAATCAATCTAAAAGGTACTGGAAATGTACTAAGCAGTAGTGTAGTTATCTTTAAGAAGGAGCACTGGATGACCAAGTGCTGCTGCCTTACATCTGGAATTTTCTCATAAATGTATAGAACAAATTCCAGTAACAACTATATTCATATTAAAAATATTAAGTTTCATTACCAAAAAGAATATAATTTCAGTGGTTTGATTAAATAACTCCTGCTAAATTAACCCTACAACTATTCACTCTGACGCTACATAGCAAAGTTTGTGCATTTTAAAAATAACAGGCAAGTTAGAGATCAATTTCACTGAAGTCATATATGCCACCTCTAACTTAACCATAAAGAAATTTAGAATCAGTTTTGTGAAGCATGAACATTTCAGTTGTCTAACTCAAATTCTTTGCCAGGCTTGCAAGTTCCAGTAACTGAAATGATTCCAAAGATAACAAAAATATCACCTAAGGAATTTAGAGTACGGCAATGATTTACTCTAAAAAAAAAAAAAAAAGAAAAAGTTTGCATATTTGATTGAGTAACTTCAGCAACATAACCAACTGCTGAGACTCATCACATCAATACAAAAGCTAATAAAACAAGTCAGCCTCAAACAATAATGCGAGGATCTGACTTTTTGCATCATTAGGCATGTTTCTTTGGAAGTGAGAATATCACTGGTATTAATAAGCATCTTCCCACAAAGGGAGAAATATCTCAATTTCCTACCAGACTACATGCAATATAACTAATTTACGTCATTTAAACATGAATTCTCAGTATGGCTAGATGTTTGCAATAAAGCTGCAAATACAGTGCTTCATTTTAAACACTTCATCTGAGTTCTGAAAGTTTCACGTTTAACTTATAAAAATATTGGTTTTATAAAATGGATCTGTGTTTCAAGAAACATAACAAAAAACTACAATACAGGGCTAGAAACTGTATTTCAGATACTGATCACAGTTTTTTTATTTGGGTAAAAATACCCAATGTTTTTAAAGATTATTCCCACAGATAAAGAGCAAAAAATAAATCCCATCATTCACAAATAAATGGATCGTCAGAGTTACTTCCTATTTCGAGCCCTGCATAACAAATTATGATGACAGTATGACTTTCATGTTGTGAATGTTAAGTATAAACAGGGGTAGAAATTAACCTGTTTTTTTCCTTCTGTCATCTAATATGATACTCAAGAAAGTTTCTGTTGTTACTTAATTTACATAACAGACTTTAAATCTTCCTGTGAAACTGGCATGTTTTCAGCTAAAAAAGGGTTCTGAAATTTGCTATATTGAAGTGTGAAGTACTAAACCAATGCAATTTACAATTTACGCTTCTGCATAACAAAAGTATAATCCCTTCTCCAAGCACAAATTTTCAATTAATCCAACACGTGGTTGGAAGAAGTTATATCTAATCCAACTAATTATCAGGTAACTTGATTGAATATCATTAATTTCAACCCCTGAGAACTGGTGAATAGGAAAGCAGTCAGGAGCAGCAAAGTAAAAGAGTAAGTAATTTTAGGAAAACATTGAAAGAGAGATAGAATTAAGGGTGTGAAAGATGTGGGATTTATGATCTTAAGGTGCAATGTTTTCCACTTACTCTTCACCCCCTTTTTCCCCTTGCGCTCCTTTTTGTATTGTTCCTTGAGTTTGGTTATTACTCCCTGGTCGACATTCCAAGCTTCAGGCATGAGACACTGGTCTTCCTTTTCTAAACAAAGTGAAACAAACGAAACATCCTTTTTCAGTAATGTCACCAAGTGACCTCCAACTGAAGGAGGTAACAGCTGCTGTATTTGTCTTATTTTAAACAGATAGAAATAGCACCAAGCTTGTGAAAGCTATGAAACTGCTACTCCCATTCCACTTTTATTTGCTCAGAATTTTCTTAACAAGAAACTGACATAAAATTTCATGTCTAATTGCTACAACCAGATACACAGCTGTTCATAAAACGCAAGCAACATTTACTTTACAATAATTCAGGACATTTTTTTCAGCTTTTTCTTTCCTTTAAGGAAAGAACTACTACACCTAGAAGCAACAGTTATGTTACTGGTCAACATAACATTACCACTGATTTTGTAGCACTACATTTCAAATTTTCATTTCATAGCCTTTGTGATATGCTGTCATTTACACAAAGCAGAAGCACAACTATACCTTTTTGGAATACAATGTACACATCACCAAGCTTCGAAGAAAATACTAAACCACTAAAGCCACGAAATTTCACAAATGGGGGAAGGCCTGAATTTTTTGTATTTGAAAAAAAAAATACACAAAACGTGTCAACATGCCTAATGACAAAAAAAATCCCCACCTATTTTTTTGAAACCTCTCTCCCAAATTGCTTTTAATTAATTTAAAAATTATTTGCAGTCCAAGTTTTGTTTGTACATCAATCAAATATTCTAGACCTTTAAAAATATAAACATTAATAAACTTATCTTCAAAATAATTTGCAGAAAGGTTGTTATTACATCTGCAGAGGAAGCACAACACTACCTATCATAAACTGAAGGAGTTATTTGGACAGACAATACAAAAACAGGTTTGGTTTATTTTGGGGACTGACTAACTAGAAAGTAACTATGCAGAAGAACACCTAGTGATGCCAGCCAACACCAAACTGAACAGGAGCCAGAAGCCTGTTCTTGTAGCAAAGACAAGCATACCACACTTCACGAACTGTAAGGTAGCCAGCAGAGTGAGGGAAGTGATTATTCCCCTTATTTGGCACTTGTGAGACTACATCTTGTGTGCTGGGTCCTGCACACTATTTATTTCCCTAGGACACATGATAAATATGATACTAAATACATAGCATTGATATAGTATAGCAAGTCCAGGGGAGCCACTAAGATGGTTAAGAAGACTGGAGCAGATGATGTACAAGGAGGATCCGAGAAAACTTTTTGCTCAGTGTGTTCAGCAATGTCAAAAGAAGCATCTTTAGTGCTGCTTACACTACCTCATGAGCATAGAAAAGACAGACTCTGGTCAGACGTGCACCACAGAAGGACAAAATACATTTTACCTTGGAGATAGTCAAATTTGAGAAAGCAACAGGAGTTTGAACTATCTCAGCCTTTAAAAGGCTCCAGTCGTGATCCTATACATACAATTGATGGATTAATTCAAGACCCAAAGTATTGAGGCATTAGCCTTTTTGCAGAAGCTATCAAGTAGAAAAGTAGTAATAAACTGGCAAGAGACTCTTAAAGAGTCTGTGGGCTACATCATGTCCTCTTAATATGCACACCCAATTAAGTACCACTAATGATCAACAATTAGGTGATGAGGAATTCCAAAAGGTACACGAAAGTCATGTTGGAGGAAAAAAAAAAAAAAAATCCTTTCTGGGACCAGGTTAAAAGTTTTAAGCATGCTTTTCCTCCCCAGCTAGACAAAATTTTTTGCTCTCCTCTAAGAAATTGTTTAAATGGATTTATACTAGCTAGTATTGCCTCCAGAAAACTACAGACTATTTTAGGATGCTTCCTGCATGTCTCCCAGGTTCTGTTCAACTTCACAAGCAGATCCTGAACTATGTGCAAGTGCTTTAAAATTTAAAATTTCGCTGAATGCTTCTGAGGACCTTTTGAGGTAAAAAGGTCCCACACGTTACTGTAACTTATCAGTAATGCTTAAAAATCCAAAACAAAGCAAGGACTTTCTCTGCTTCTGTCCTTTACACACAGCATCTGTCTTTTACTCTACATTTAACAGTTTCACTTAGGTCAAATTAACCTAAGTGATTCATAACAGAAATTCCTCGAAGAAGCTTATTCTTACATACCATCATTACGAAAGAAATGAGTTGTGAGATATAAATAACTAAAAAACACGAACATCTGTAACTCAAAGAAAACCCTTAATACTTCCAGAAATGGAACTACTACTTTCCACGATTTCTTTTTAATGTTAGACTTTTGCTCATTTGTACTCAGCTGTCATCAATGAAAGTAAAAATAAACTTGAAGTGTGAATTTGAGAACAAAAATGCTCCTGTTAGCATACTGACTTTTCACTAACACAAGAAGTATGTATACTTTTCAAGCATAAATGGATACATGAACACTGAAAAGTGTTAAAGAGAAGAAGCATCAGAATAACCTAATAAAATTATTTTTGATTTAAAGATCAACATTTCTAAATTTGATTGGTGAAGAGAATACCGACTGGTCTATCTAAAAATATTGAGACACATCCTCTCAGGAAAGAGGATGCACCAATTGAACAATAATTTGGAGTCTAACTATGAGCTGGTAACTTCAGTGAAATATAACATCTAGAGCTGTTGGCTCATGTGACTGATTTCTGTCAAGGTTTCAGTTCCATTATAAAGCTCAATTATTTCCCATTCATCTTCCATAGTTATCTGTCCCCACTAACGTGTAAAACTTTATGCTGAAGCTTAATGAGGAAACAACTCCCCATCAAAATACTTAATCAGTTCTCTTCTTTCTTCCCTTCCCTGTGAAGTGGGTTTATGTAGAATATTTATGTCAAGGTAAAGTGAATCCTGGCATCTGCAGGACATGACCTTCAAGGACAAAGAGACTAGTTTGTGAAATTTCGCTTTATGACTAGGGGCTTGAAGACATATAATTTAATAGCTTATAAAAGAACATTTGAGCAACAGAATAGATAATATTGCCCAAATTGCTAGGACACAGTTAAAGTACAACTAATTCAGACTTTATGACTCACGGTACTTGCTACATCAAAGCGGGAGAAAGCAAAAGAAGATGAAATACCTTTCATGTTTGGAATTATAAAATACATCTTTATCAGAGTCCTTTCATTAGGACTGGCCACTGGAACAAATACATTGCAATCCCACTCATAAAATTAAAATTCTATCTGCCCCACTATTAAAAAAAAAAAAAAAAAAAAAAAAGATAAAATGACCAGAAGCATACACTTCCAAGAATCCTTACCTAAAAGCACTATAAAGAAAAATGAGAATGCTACATTATGAGGATCTGTCTGTCAACATAAAATTTACCATAGCAATACTCAGAAGGTGCTCCAATCATGACAGAGATCAAAATAAATCCATCACAATACATTCTTAGAACATTTTTTTTCTCCTGGTACATTCCATTATATTTCCTTACCCCAGTCTGTTCCATCTCCTGAACTTCTTGATTCCCCATCACCTTCATCTGAGGTAACCAAGAAGTCAAACTCTTTCAAAGCTTCTTCTGTATCCCTGTCTTCACAACTGTCAGACAGCACTCTTTTCCTTACAATCTAAAAGGTGAGGAAGGAAAGCAAAAGCTGAATTAAATTACATGCACTTTATATTATACCTAACGTACATCAGCAATGTCTTGTCTTCCATGCAAAATCCTAACAGGAAATTGAAAAAGCAGCAAGAAAGTATACATTAATGGGAATTCTGGAATTAACAGAGAACTTTCATTCTGATTTCTGTGTCATAATCATAATTGCTTGTAGACTTTTTTCAAGTTACCACCAATATTCACTTGGTAATAAATCTACAGTGAGCTAGATGACTACTACTGTTTTTAATACCAGGAAAATACAAACTCATTTTTAATAGAGGTAAAAAGAAACAAGCAAACCACGCTGTAGAAAGGATAGCAAAGCCAAACTGGCTCTGCTACTCTGAAAACAGCCTTTTTAACTCTCACCTCTGAAACCACTCTAATTACTGACCAAAATATGAGTCTAGAAAAAAAATTGCCAAGAGCTAATTTGCTTTGATTTGACAAAAGCCATTCTATCCTGATTATTTCCTAAGATATTACTATTATTTACACACAATACTTCAAAGTTGAAGCTGTATTTCCCTCACCAATTTTAATACAAATTTGGTAACTGGAAAAAGAAATACATGTTTCAATGAAGGACCTCACAGCACAGTATGCTTTTTTATTATTATTTTTTAAACAAATGTACTTTTCCCTCAATAATCAAAATAGACTAGCTGCCTTAAAGTTAGTTAACTAACAGGTGAACTGATAATTTTGAAATCTGTAGCAAAAGATTTCCTCCCTCCAGAAAAAATACATTCATCATGGTATTTTGACATCTTGCTAACAGTCAGTCTCAGAAGACTTCAGTAGATAGGCTAACATCTCATAGTGCATGAAGATAAATGTTTCCTCTAAATTAAATTAACCAATTTTGAAACCCGAAACAATACTCAACATCAAGCTTCATTACTTCGGCAAGCTTACTGAACATACTGTATTACAGATGATTTTACAGATGAGTCTATGACATTAGTTCACAGTTCATCAGTGACAGGAACAAATTTATAGAGATCCTTTACAACCAATGCGGTTGTTTTTTTACGTGTTCGTTCTTAAAATTGTTCATAAAAATGATCACGTCCATCAAAACTCATATCTGTTTCAATTGTTAGGAAAAACAACTCAATGAATCAATATTAATTCTGAAAAGAAGAGGATTGAGTATTGGTTATATGTATCTATATAATGTGATCATTTGACTAAATTACATTGCAAAGTATACATCGGGAGGGTTTAGGCATTTGACTGAATTCACAAAGTTTATTAACTATATACAAAAATTTTCCACTTATACTCCTTCTTCTTCCTTCCACCACTTACTTAAAAGAAGAGGTAGTATTTCAGTTCTGTACCCCTACAAGGGGAAATTTATACAAGTCACTTCAAGTATTAAATGCATTTATATAAATATTCAGAAACAATGCATGTTTGACTTGCAACATTACAAACAATACCTTCAATGTAAGCTGAAAAATGTAAGAAAGCACATGTAGTACCTTAAAAACTGTATCCAACATATATAAAAAATACTAGGCAGTACAGAATAGTTGGAAGACAATTCATCATTTGTCACTCTAAACTGAAAGTAATATAGGTAACAAAGCTTAACGAACTCTGAAATGCATATATAATTCCTCTTATGCACACATGCTTGGACAGACCATCATAAAGATGCATTAATGATTTGCACGTGTACATACACAGTCATATACTTTGCATATAGGCATCTCATTAATCTCACTTTTTCTGTTCTTCGTAACTTTTTCAATTATTTTTTCCACTCACTGTTGCGGTATCAATGATTGTTTTCTCTCTTCCTTCAATATCTTCCTCGTCTTCTTCATCACTAAAGTCTGCAGCTGCATTTTCAAGGAACTTGAAGGTCTCTAGCAGAGAGGCAGAGTCAGTCAATTCTGGCTTCCTAAACAACAACAACAATCACCAACACCATGAGTCAAAATAAATCATAAAGAAGTCTGTTCTGTTTTATGGTGTCTAACAATACTTGAAATTAAAATAAGCCTACAGGTAAAAATGGACTATTACAGGTAAAACTGAGGGTTAAAAAGCTAAATCTTATCCATAAATCCATGTTATTACAACCAACAATTATTCCTCATCCAGCTGCAATTACCAGGACAGGCACTTCAGGTTTTTTATTGTTATTTTAAAAGCATTTTCAAGCACTCTCCATTTGATACATGCCCCAAAGCCAATACTGATACATCTTCACTGAAAGCCGCAGCAACCAGGATATGAGTTACACCTACAAAGTTGACCTCTCACTTGTACCTCAAGGTACAGGACAATTTTGCTGCTGCTGCTATCTGATATTCTCCACATTGTGGGAAACATCAAACTCTAGATCTATCATCCATTAACTTTTTAGACAACCTAAATTTGCCACTATAAAACAATATAATGGAAAAATATTGCTGATGACTAAGTAACAGTCACATAGATGTTAACATTAAACAAACAAGGAAAGGGATGAAGATTGGGTAAAATTATGACTGCCAGCATTGGCACAAACTCAGGAAGTGTGTCTCAAACAGGAACTACAAGGGTCATCATATTAACAACAGAAGAGGAAGAATCCAAGAAGCCGGACTATAACCATTATTAAAGAAAACTCAGATGAATGTAAAGCAATCCCAGAATTTACAACAGGTACCATGTTTTCTATGCAGAAGATGTACTTCTCTGTCAATATTTCAAAAATAAAGAAAGTGTGGAAAAAATTTATTCAGTTAGTGATTGCTTCCAGTAAAACCTTTCAAATTCTTTATATGACTTTACAACAGTAAAGGAAACAAACTTTATTGTTGTTTTCTTACCTTTAATCAGTAGTCTGTGCTGCATAATTCATCACTACACGCACGCCATCTTGATTTTCAAAACCACTGAAACCACAGCAGTCTCTCCCTCTCATTTCAGAACTGTAGTTCTAAATTATCTTGTACTGTCATCCTTTCTGCCAGCAAGTGCCTTGCTAAAGCTACACATTGCTCCTGCTATGACCCATTTCAAAAGGTTCAATCAATTTACAAGCCTACAGTAGTAAGGCCTTGTAAACTCCCTGCAGTGTAACACCTGATTATCTGTCCATCACTCACTTATTCCAGTGTTTCTTCGTAACACTTTGCAAAGGCTTATTACAGGAAACGTTCAAGGGCAAAAGCTCTCACGTGTAATACAGCATGATAAACAGAATACTTCCTTCTTTATTCAGTCTCAGCTCAATTATTTCTATGCATAAATGACAAACAATAGCAGAAGTGGCTTCATCATAGCCTCAGTATGCTGGCATCTTAAGACAGTTTGCCATCCCACCCTTCTTTTCATGGACTGAAAATACCTATAAGGATTTCACTTGACACTAGAAATTCCACATACACAGCAGCATAATACACCACGGCACCACTGACGTTTTCACGGTCACTGGCTTTACAGAATATATTCCTTTCACTTCTCTTATCCATCTTAGATGAGAACAATCTCAAACATGCTTCCAATTTACCTCGCTTCTTGCACTATTTTGTCCCTCTTGTTTCTATAACAAACCTGAAAGCACTGTATAACATTGTTCTTTTTCCTTAATTAACTACTATATTGGCAAATTATAGCACCTCATGTATCTCTAGCAGTAATATACAGTTTCAAAAAAATCTTACGGGGCTGTCATTTTGCTGTTTCCAATGCAGAAATGTAATGTGCTTCACTTGACTAACTTCTTGATTTTTAGGAAATAGTGTGTGTCCTTGTTAATTTTCAGTAGACTAAAATGTACAACCAAAACTGCATTCCTACTTTTTTCCTGTGCATTCTGCCATATACAAACATTGTGGTCTCATATTAGCAACTGTCAGGCATACAACAGTAAACAGCAATGTATGAACTACTACCAAATATAGAACAGAAAATTTTTAATTGACAGAACTTGTTACTGCATGCCAAATATCCTTCTACAGACACAAGAATTTGTAGTAATTCATACCTAGATTAGTTTCTCTACTGATTTGATCTTACAGTAAAGTTCAAAGTGACCACCAAGAGAGATTTATCTCTTCTGAAGTAACTGTTCTGCACGCAACTATCTTATTAATTATTACATCCTTTAGTACGCAGGATAGATACTTCACAGTGTATCTCCATTGATACAGGCAAAAAAAAAAAGCACCTGATGCACTAGAAAACACAGAAGCTAATCATACACTCCAAAACTTCTGCACAGTAGTAAAATGTACAAAGTCAGCATAGTACCACAGAAGATTATTTGCTCTAGGGAAAAACTTCCAAGAGACTTCAAAAGAACAACAACTATGAAGAAAAAAAAAAAAAAAGGAAAGAAAACAGTGTCAGAATATTTAAGCTATTTAAAGATTCTACCCAGAAAAGAAGCTTCAAGCTCACAGACAGTTTGATTGGCTATATTGTACCCTTATAAATTTTAACAGCCTAGTTAACAGTGACTCGAATCTATGGCATTCTTCATCCTTTAGCAATACATAAACATAACAAACGCATGACTTTAGATATTACTGTCAACATGAACACTTAATACTGTAAAATACTCAGAAGAAAATACCTGGACTTAGCTAATTTGTATTACATAATTTGATGGCAATTTGAAGCTTGTTTGTTTCATTTTTCTTCATCTGTTAAGTTTTTGTTTCTGTTATGGGGTCATTCACAAAGCAACAGGAAAAAGCAGAAGTGGCAAAAATACATTCTGAGATAGTATAGTACAATGAACTCCTTTAAAGTCTGTTTTAGAAAAAGAAACACAGCTCAACATTTCCAGGGCTCTTGTAGTCTGTAACACTTGGACAAAAAAGCATTGAGGAGTGACAACAATCGTACTGGAGATCCATGGGCAAGGACTGTCCTGTGAACTGTCATGGTATAAGTATGAATGAGGCAAGAGCGTGGCAAGATTCAGGAGCTGCTACAAATACAGGGAGACTAAAAAAACAAAAAGACCTCAGAAAGGACAATTTCTCTTCACTGGACTGTCCGTGATCAAAACACATGTAGGGGAAAAGGTCATTTTTCAAGTGGTGCTTTTTCCTTCTTCCCCAGCCACGCTGTCTGAAGAAACACCGCTGGGGAAGAACAAGGCAGACAGCAGGAGCAGTGACAACAGCTGCCAAAGCACAAAGCATCGAACAACGTAATTTTGGCAGAGCCTTTCTCAACTCTGTGCTCCTCAGTGGTTCTCAATCTCTCTTCCACCACTTGTACCTCAACTGTACTCTGTAAAACCACCCCTGCACGGTTTTCTCCTGGACTCCACCCTCGGCTTCCTTTTCTCAAGGGTTTCATCCCAGTTTGTTTACCACTTCCTAACCAAACCTAAAAATCTGTTAGTCAACATAACGTTCTCTATCAGGCACTTGATAGCTCTGCCTGTGCATTACATCCTCCTCTCCTGTAGCCATATCCAACAAGCCAGGGAAACCTTTGGGCAGACAGCACCTGCGACTCATGTCTGTGCATCATAAGCACGGCAGGACTGTTTGTCACGAGTGTAACAAGCACAGTCAGGAAGTAAAATACAGGTACATTAATGCTGCTGGGATTTCCATCTTCCTACTAACAGATGGACAGCACGCTGATTATTCTTGACACAGGGAACTTCTGATCCCCAAAGACAAGACACTTTTTTTTTTTTTTCCTGTTTAAAAGAACAGAATTCTTGTTATAAATGGGTTGGTAACTTAATTACTTACCTCCCTTAAAGCAATACCAACCTGAAATCCCATGAATATTTTTCTCTCCTGGGAGAAGTTGCCAGAATTTTCTGCAGCTGGGACCACCCTGAGAATCTCATTCTAACTTGTATTTTATACAGGCTGTTCAATTATTCAGATTTGTCTTAACTCCTTGTTCCCTTTAAGACTAAAAATAATAATAATAACCTCTTCCCATGAAATCAAAGAAATACAGTGTTTGATACTCCACATGTACTATTTAAAGTACGCTGGGACCCCAATGGGCCTCAGCAGCCCATGCAGCCAACTCTTTGCTTTCTGCCCTACAGTCACAAGGCTCAAGACAAGTATTTTCTGTAAAATCCAGTTGGCCCTGACATTAGCAGCCTAACAATATGTGTAGTGTTGAACTGGCTTTCAACATTTAATATTCAGGATGTTAACAGAAATCCTGGTTTAGATTTGCTTTTACTGAATGAAAAGGAGAAACCATAACCTATAGAAAAAATGAAGTTTATGTGGCAATAACACAGCGCATTGATGGATAGCTTTCCTGCTTCTAGCATGACCCAGACGTTTCACATCACAAGTCAATTATAGCCCTGTATTTTTATTGTAACCAACACCCTCAGTATTTCTGCTGTTACCTTTTCCTTTCCTGATAGCAACTCTGGGACTTTCCGTGGTCATGTCCAGGAAAGCTGCCACAAACTCCTCCCACGAGTTGCCCTGCCACAAAGCCATTACCTGCCTCAGTCCCCGGCAAAAAAAGGAGAGGGAGGTTTGGTGTGTTGGGGGTTGCTTGTTTTTTATTCCAGGACATACACAAAATGTCTTAAATAAAAACAGATTTATTGACAAACTCAGAAGCAGGAAGGAACACCGCAGTATAAAGTTAAATAAACACAGGATCAGCTCAGGCTGGGAAATGTTTCTGGGGGCCTGTACAGGAAAAAGCCTGTCGTGGCCCAGCATTTGAAGAGCAGTTCTGAAACACCCTTTCTTTAACCATTTTTGTTGGCTCGGTTTCCTCCCACTGTCAAAACGTGCTAGCACAAGGTCAGCATTTTTATTAATTTCCCACAGAATTCAGTTATTTTGTGTTCTAATACAATCTTTTCAACACAGCTAATTGAGTCCTTTCAAACCGGACACAGTACATAACGGCATGCAAATTGAAATGCTTTCCTTCCTATGACAACTGCCTTTACCAAACAGTCTTAGAAATCTTCAATACGGTTCAAAATCTTTCATAATACAGCATGGAAAAAAAAAATCAAACGAATAAAGTGCAGAATATTTATCATCAAAATTTACACGCAAGGAACACTGGACAGGCTAGACAGTCTGTTGTAACCTTTGAAACTTTTTAGGAATTCACACCACACAATGCAAGAACCAGTGCAATATGTACTACAGCTGGTAAGCAACACTTACAAAATGGTTTGGATGCAAATTGGAATTATGCAGGAATGCCACTAATAAAGGAAAGGCTGCTTATCTTGCCAAATCTAGTCAGGCAACTATACGATGTCAAATAAACAAGCTTTCTAAAATGTAAGGATACAAAAAAAGTCAATGTCAGAAGAGCTGAAGTAACATTTTTAAAGTTACTTCTCCATTCATCTCCCTTCTCCTTGCTTCTCTTTCTCACCCTACATGACTTCCTTGTCTCTTTCTCCCCGTTCCTTCTGTGCCTTGACTCTTATGTGACATTTCCAAGACGCATCTTTCAGACCCTTGTGCCATAGATCTGTGCCAATGAAATGAAAAGAGTCATCATTGGTACTATTTTCTACAGACAAATCCCTAATTTATCTAATCACTTTTCCTGCTTCGATGCACCTGTTGAAATTGTCTAGGTCTGGCCTAAACCAGGTATCTCTGAAATGCCTGTTAGGTCACTGCAAGATGGGGGCAAGTACGAATGGGAAAAATGGGGAAAAACCATCAGTAAAGGGAAGAAGGCAAATTGATTTTGGATATATATATATTATTCAGTATTTCTTCCTGGTATACTATTTTGATTTTTTTTTTTTTAATGACAGGTGTTACCTCAGGTAGTTAAATGCAAAGATCTTTTCCCAAATAAACCATTTTATAAGCGAGTTAACATACAACAGTCATCAGCCAATAAGCAGCAATTTCATTACGTGTGTCAGTGTTAATAGGATTTAGAGATGCAAGAGTTATTCAACGCCTTCTGGTACAGAAAGATATTTACTTCCTGAAGCCTCAGATGGAATGATTTGTTGTACATTAGAAATATAAGATCTTCAAAATGTTTAATCTTAATCTTTGAAAAGGTCTTTGGATCTGCTCTCAGATGTGTTACTATGATGCCTTTTTGCTCCAGCAAAGCATAGGCAGCAGAAGCCATATGCAGTTCAATTAAGTTCAAAAAAGAACAGATCAGTTTCAGAGAGAAATAAGCCTGAATCCTTCACTTGAAAGTTTCCATTGAATATTTAAATATAGCTCTAATTCTCTAACTCTTAACAAAAATTCAGATAATTTATCTATATCATTCTTATATATACACACATGCACATGTACATATATACAAGCTTATGCTTGGTATACCTTTGTTTCTTTCCAGTTCTATTCCTTCATTATATTTGCTTCCATTCATATCAAGCAGTAGTCAAACACACACCTTCAAGAAGGTAAACTAATCTGACTGTTTAGGTTTCAGTCAACAAGATAAAACTATTAAAAATGAGGTAATAAGTGAACTAAAGATACTTAAATACTCTCAAGTTTTCAAGGTTACATGTGATGCTTGCAGGCAGCTTTCCTTTATATCTCAGTTTGCTGGAGGGAAAGCACCCATTCCTCTCACTTCAGGTGTTAAGAATTTCAACCATTATTATGAAGTTATTATTTTAGTAATTATTTTTGAGTCCAATCATGCCAAGTGGTACTTATCTTTTGTAATGCAAGTGAGCTGATTTGAAGAAACTGAAAACAGATGCCCTTTTAAATTCCATGAAATAAGTGGAAACAGGACTATATCTATCTCAGGTTATCATAACAACATTTCATTTATGGAACCAAAATCTTCCAGGGTGCATTCAAAATCCACATGATGTCTTGAGTGCTAAAGTTTTCATGAGGATCTGTATGTTAGCAAATAAATAGGTAATGTAAGAATACAAATATTTGCCCACAGATGCAGCAGCTAGTACACACGCAGACTGAGGCTACTTCACTTAACAATAAGAGAAATTGAAAAGGGTTTAAAAGACTTTCAGACAACAGCAATTATTTCATCATTATACCAAAAGAAGAAAAAAAGAGGTGGGAATAGTTCTCTAATGTAGCCCCAACACTTTAAGATACTCAACATTAAGCTCAGGGGTATGACTAGATGGCAATTAAAATAAATAAATTAAAATTAACAGAATTCAAGTTACATATTGTCTACTGTAAATCAAGATTATTTTCCTAAGTATTTTCACTGCAGTAACTACTGTAAGCTTAACCATACTGAAGTAAACAGCACCCATGTTATACTCCAAACATTCTCAAAAGCCTCTGCCATAAAAAGGCTCAGCTTACTGTTGATTTGAGAGCACTGAGTCACTGAGTGTCTGAACTCTGGCTGTTGACATAGGTACACAAGTTCTGGTATAACAGACTTGACTCATGAAAATTCGTAGAAGTGGTGAGTTGAGAGCAAGAGGAGTATCCTCCCTACCCACCATTGAGTATACATTTCACACATCCCTGGAGCCAAAGGAAAAACACCAGGGCTTACCCTTTCAGCAGTCAAAGACATTTAAAAAAAAAAAAAAAAAAAAAAGTAAACTGTGGGTGCATCGGTGCATCTAATTGTCAGAAGTACAGCAGTAGATCAGAGATATTCCTGAAGGAGGCTGAGCAACAGCAGCAAACACCATGCATACCTCGGAGGGCTTATGAAAAAAACACACTATAATCTGACAGTGTAGCAGTGTAGAGAAGCAAGTCTCTCTCATTCTTCAGTTGGAATTTCTTTCAGTACAGATCTGTGTCTTGTTCTCCACTACTTTCATTTCACCGAGAAAGTATTGGTTGATTACCAATAAATGACAGTCGTGACATAAAGGAAAGTTTGTTTCCTCGTTTCTGTTATCTCCTCTCCTTCCCCCAAAGTGGTAACCATATGGCAGCATGAAAACATCAAACATTTTTTACTTTCTATGGAATTTATCAAATGAACGTTCAGTTGCACAGAAAGCCGTTTAGCCAATCTGTTCTTTCTGCAACTTACGCTGCTATATGGAGAAATCTTCAAGAACATTTACATCTAATGTGTCTCCCATTTTCCTGTTCGTGTAACATATTACTATATCCCATTTTCCTGTTCATGTAACATATTACTATATCAATTTTTTCTTCCGTTCTTCATTGTGCTCTTTTCCTTTCTACAGTACATTATCTTCATCACATTCACCCACGCTTTTTCCAAAGTCTTACTGATTTGTCTTTGTTTCTCATCCACAAACTCTTTCTTCATTCCCTGTACTCTGCTTCTCACATTCTTCCTCCCATGTAAACAATTTTTTTAAAAAAAATCAGACTTAAAAATCTGCATTCTTAGCTGAGTTCACAAACCCTTTTCTTCCAAGACCAAACAAGTCAGCAATGTTCTGTGAACTGTATTTTATTGCTTTGACACAGATATTTCTTGTTAGACCAGATTAATTTTCATGCATTACATTTTTTCCAGCACTCTGTTCTTCAAAGACAACTCAAACATCTTCAGGTTGACCCTTAGCCTCAGACTTGCTAGCAGGTATTTGATATCAATGTCCATTAAAAGTTTTTAACCACAAAATTTGCCAAACTCCATTGACTTCAGTAGTTTACAGCCTTCTGTGTTCTGTGGTGACAGGAAAGCTTTCTCCCATGAAGTATTTCACTGTACCCATACAGCCACTGCCTATCTTCCATCTGCATTTTACTTTGCAACTGTCCCAATGTCCTGTGGTCCTGGCAAACACATGCATGGCCTTCTACTTTTAGGGGTTGCGTTAAGGTTTTGTGTTTGTTCTTTTTTTCCCTTGGTCTTCTGATCTCTCAATGTAACTTTTTCCTCTTCTACCACTACGACATGGCACTTGTTCGCTGCACTCCTTCCAACTTTACAGGCTCATTGTGACCCCAATCCTCTTCTCACTTTTCCTGTGCACCAGGAATAACAAGAAGCTTCTAAAAGAACTGTCAATCTTTTCTCCATCCTGTTACATAGCCTAGCAGTGAAGTTGCTTTAGAGTGCTCGTACCTCAACTGTGAGCCAGAACGAAGATGAGCCACCTCATTTTTTCCCAGGTCTGGTAAACGGATAGAAAAATGTTGAACCAAGTTTTTGAAGGCTCATTAAGAATTCCAGTTGGGATCAGGTACAAGAACTGCATGCCTTATAGATCTCAGTGACCTATTCAATACCAATCCTCTTCAGAAATAAACTGGTTTGTATATTTTAAAGGAATGCTGATAATAAAAGAGGCTGGTAATGGGTAAGTATGAGCTGAGAGCAACACCTCATCTCCTTTCAGATTTCCAATCTGCCATAAAGCTGCATTTTGAAATTTTTGAGGCAAGTGACAATGCAGCTGGGAAGAGAATAACAGTGTCACACACCACAGGAAGAGTGAAGTATAACATATTACAGAATCTAATAGCACAAGATGAGATAGCAGTTAAGTAACAGTCTCGGTCAGGAAGAAAGTCACGAACACCTCCTGCATGGAAAATTAAAAGAGATGTTCAGAAAGCACACTTGAAATACCCAGAAGAATTGCAGCATTGAGAGCTAGCCTTATACTGAGATTCACCAAGGGATTTTGGTAAAATCTCAACTTTTTCCTTTCAGTAAGAAAGATGTCAGCTGAAACCCACAAATTCAAAATGACCCATGAAGACTGACACGGCTTCATTGGACAAGATCACTTGAAGAGTCTTCCACTGGAAAACCCTGGAGTCGAGTCTCACATCATACATCAAAATGCTCCCCTAATCCTTCTCATACAGTCTTCCACCTTATGCTTTACAAGTGAGATGAAAGCAGTTTCTTCGACTGTGCACACCTAAACAGCCTTGAACTTGAAAACATGTTTTTCCTGCATCAGTGAGTATCCACAGCTAGAGGGTATACTACAAGTGTTAAAACTGATAGACCTAAAATAAACCTATCCAGAAAGGAAATACATAGGAAAGAAACACAACTGCATTATTAATTGCTATATTAAAAACCACTGTCCAACCATTTCCTCTATCAAATAATTACCTTATTATAAATACCCATCTGTTTTGAAGAGAAAACAGATTTCAATAAACTTTCAAGTATAAGAAGGGGAGCTCGGTTTACCCATTACCCTGAAAAGAAGCAACTCCTTCACCAGAAACCAAACTAAAATTGTTGTCATCTATCAAGCACTCCCCGTTCTTCAAAAACAAAGCTGTCGCACATAGATGACATGGCTTGTCAACTGTGTAGCAGCACAATGTATTTCAGCAGCTTGTGAGTTTTCTCATACACTCAGATTTTCCACCTCACAGCATAAAATTTAATTACACAACAACAAACTCCTGCCCTCACAAAACTCGTTGGCCTGAAGTTGCAAGAGCTATCTGCTGGGTCCAATGAAATTTTACACAAATGCTTTTTAAAAGACAGAATGTGACATATTGACAGTATTAGACCTTAAAATAAGGTGGTCTTGAATTTTGCCACATTAGCACAGAAAATGAAAAAAGAAGCAGAATCTTCAAGAAAAGCTGTGCTTGTTGATGACAGCACAAACCGCTGGAATAGTAACCTCATGTATTGTTCAGACAAACAATTCTGCATCATTTTCCTTAAGTTTTGTAGCTACGGTACTTTAAACAAGAACAGATTGCTTTCCTAATGCCTCTACAGTTAAGTTTTGGTTTTCTTTGACTTTTTTGAAAACAAAAACCTCTTTGCATAGAAAATGCAAGAAAATGGAATAAAGGCTTTTATGTTTTCAGCATCACTTAAAAACAAATGCAAGGACAACAAGTTTTTACACTCCTTTACTGACTTCTCACAATGTTACGAAATATTAAAAAAAGATAAAAAGATAAATGAGTATCTTACACTTCACATTTGCACATGTATATCCACTCAGGGAAAACCATGGATTTACAGAAATCAGAATACAATATGAGAATCTGCTTTTCAGATCCGACCAAAAAAAAATCCTGTATCTCATATTGATTATCACGTCAAAGTCAGCATGCACCAGAAAAAACAAAGCCTGTAAGATATTTTAAGTTTCCAACAATCCAAATAAGCTGTTAACTTGAAACAATATTGACCTCTAATCACATATCAAATGTCTCGATTTGCCTTTGTGCTGCCATGCAACTGGTAAAAAAAAAAAAACAAACATGCTGCTTTTAAAGCTGCATATCTTAAAAGTTGTTCCCGTACTTACTGCTTTATGTAATAAAAGTAGTTAAAATTACGCTAATGTCCAATTAGAAAAAAGGCTCAAAATCTCAGTAAACAAAAATCTGTTCTACACCATTAATCACATTTATGCAGAAAGAGAACATTTTCGTGATACTCACCCAATCATTGTGTTTTCTTTAATCTGGCCCTCTGTACCATTTACCATTGGTTCTTGATTTCTGTTTTCCTTCTCTGAAGCATCACTTGAAAGTCCCAGTAAAGCTCGTACTTGTTTTGACTTCACATCCAATATCGTGTCGGTGTAGCCCACTTCTTGCAGATACCTGTAGGACAGAACTCATGCTAATTTTTCACGCATATCTTACTCAAAACAGTAAATGAAAACTTCTCCCTAAACTCATCTTCAACCCCATAGCTTAGCAAAGTATGGTGCTGTGCTAACGAAACATGCTTATAAATCATCCTGTACCAGCTGCAGAGGGATCGCCTCTTGCAGTACCAGCCTCTACAGTCACTGAGGCGGGGGGGGAAGGGGGAAATAATCAAAGAGCCTAGCAGTCAGAGGTTATACAATACGTTATTCATTCATTTACTAAAATGGGTGGAAAAGCACTTTCAATTAAAATATTTACAACTGGCTTATAAAAATTGCCACAGTTGCATGTACAATATAGCCATTTTATTCTTCAACACATGGAAAACACACATGAAGCCTTGCAAGACGTGTCAGATATGTTCCTTCCCCAGGCATTACTAGAAGCCTAGAAAACAGAGGGAATAAAACCAAATTCTGTAGCTATAGCTACTACTAAAACCTGTTATTTGTAACGTACTATGTTTGATAAAATCTTTGCCTTGCCATTTTCTCATTCTTCAGAATCTGCAAACTATTAATTTGTCTCGCATATTTGGGTTGGTTTTGCTTGTATGAAAACCTTAAGGTCTAAAATTGGCTCTTTCATCAATATGCAGTTGTACCTTTGCATACAGTAATGCATCTGGAAGACCAAATAACTGGTCTCTGTCCCTTCCTCTAGAAAAAGAAAGTTACTATCTTCTCAGAAACACCGAACAGATTAAATGATCAATATTCTGGATAACCCTGAAGAGTAGAAATACTAGTTCACAATAAAAGCTGTCACAAAACAAGGATATGCACTTTCCTAGCAAGAACATCCTCATCCGATTATTTAACGATATTCTCTACATAAACATATTTGCAGCGAAATACTGACTGATGACTGTATCAAAATCAAACGAGTCATCTATGCAAAACAGAGTCTGTCAGTAATACAACTTTTTTATTCAGCAGTGTGTAACTTACTCATGAATTACACTGGGAGGGAATGACTTGCCTTCAAATCACTGATCCAAGGCAATACTACTTTATTTACATTTATTCAACTTACATGCAAATATATGGGTTCTCGAAAAAGAAAAGGAAGTAAAAGCCATCCAACTGACAAACTGGACAATTTAATTTTTGTATAACTGCTTGGAAATAGGTCCTTTCTATTAAAGTCCAGACTGTCCTTACCGTCTCCCTCCCCTCTCATTTAATCTTCTGTAACACAAAAACAGAATTGGATATCAAAATTTTGCTAGCTGATTAGAAGGCCACAGAATCTAGCTATCATCATAGTGAATGAGGCTAATGCATGGAAAAACAGACATAAGGAGACCTTGATGACAGGCCTTGAAGAGATCTTTTCAATTTAAACCAAGTGCTGTAACTAAGGCAAAAGCAAAACAAACAAACAAAAAAAAACAACCAGAAATATGACCAAGTACCATGGAACCGCATAACTCATTATGAGCAAAATTCAAAAATTTATTTATATTAGATATTTGTGCCGTTAAGATGAACTGAGAATTAGAAAGCTTCTAGTCTAACCTTCTTAGTGTTTTTTGCACATAGACTAAAACAAAAGTTATCCCTCTCCAAACCAAGTTATTATTACTTTACATAGTTGCAAAAAGAATTGTTTTATTTTGTAATTGCAAAAAGAATTGTAAAGTGTCATGACCTCCAAACAGATTGTTTTATTATACTCAGTAAAAGCAAATGAGATTGTCTGATGACAAGGCTTCTCACCTGAAGTTCTGAAACATTAACTTTTTTTCAAAAGCCTAGGAAAAGTAGGGCAGAAGCTGAATGAACTTCATCACACTAACTTTTCGTCAAAGAAAATCTAACAGAAAAATCAAATACCACCATCATCACATTTCATTACCAGATACTTTCCCTTGTATTCATTATTCAAGTTCTTCTCTCTATACTTACTGTCTTAGCAGCTGTCGTCCTTGTTTCCATATTAGCTGACTGTTTTGTTGTGGCTGAATCTCTGTTTCATTCCCTTCATCTGGAAAAGATTATTTAATTATAAGCAATTTTTCCTTTGTCCTACTTCTAAAAAATATGTCCATCCACTTGTGAAGGCAAATGTGATTTGTGTTAAGATTATTAGGAATGGTTGAATAACAAAATAAAAACTTCAACTGTCAAAAAACCAATCCAGATTAAAAAATGCATATAGCATGTGATTCTCGTACTACCTACACATAACAAAGATCGTCAAGTACATCTTACTGCAGGAGACCAAGTTCCACTAGTCATTAGTGCCTTTCAGTCTGTTTCACATCCAAGAGTCCCTTTTTCATTAAGGGGACAATCATACAAACAATTTGGAGTCCCAGATTTGCACTAGCCTTATAGTGTGTGTGTATATATTTATATATATATATATATGTGTGTGTGTGTGTGTGCGCACTCATAATTAAGTTTAAATACAAACACTTAACTGCAAACAACGTCAAGTACAACTGTACAAGTACTTGAACAGCGTCATGTACAATTATATCTGTTTACAATTTTTGGTCAACCAGTTTCCTTATTTTTGGACCCATCAGACCTATTCGCATCAACTTTACATTCATCTGTGTTTGCATTAGCTTTGGGGGAGGAAAAAAAAAACAGCAGTATTTGTTTATTTTTTAACTTGAAAAGCTGATGAAAAAATTTCCACCACGTTTTCCATAACCACAAATCTGGATGTGAACAGTAGTACTCTGGGAAAATCCACAAAAAAATTACGTGGCTGTTCTGGTGAGAAACCTACCTGAATGCTGGCAACCAGCAGCTACACATTTATGGCATATATAGCTTCATACTACACCATGGTATTTTTTCCCCTCCCCAGGAGACAAATAAGCATACATGTATGCTTCCCAAGATAAAAGACTTTGGTTTATTATCTACAAAAGATAATAGATAAAACTCTATAAAACTAGAAGGCCTTGTGATCCAAACACTGAAGGATGAACAGTCTTCTTACATAGACAAAAATTAAGAACCAGAAAAACCTGGTATAATCCTATGAATAAATGAGTATGTGATACAGGAAGTATACTGTCCTCACTGAGAAGTCATTCTCCTTTAAATAACTGAATTCAAAACCAAACAAAACAAACAAGAAAACAAAACCCACAACCTCTACTGAAGAAGCTATCAAAGATTAATCAGAATTCACATGCAAGAGGAACCGTAAGAATTTTATCTATATTAAATTCACAAACCCATTTGATGGGCAAATCATCAATTGCACATAGATCTTCTGAGAACAATTGAGCACAGCTTGACTCAATACACAAGCTCACTCTATGCAAGAATTAACACACAACTGAGATAAATTTGCCTGAAAATCAATTTTGAAAGTGAAAACCTTCCTTCTGAAGGTTAAATACATCCTCAGTCAAGAGTTCTCTTTTTCTTACGTCTCAGAAATGATGACTGCTAGCAGTAACAGCAGTTTATAGATGATAATGAAGGGACTTGTATAACAAGAAAGTAACAGCAGATCTCATGAGAAGTAAAAAAGATATTTAAAAAAAAATCAGATCCAACTCTTACATCTAAACTGTCTTACTGGGTTTCCAAGAGATCACAGAGTAAACAACCAACAGGGATGCATTTGGAAAAACTGCTAGAAACACTTCTGTATTTTTTCCCTGACTGGCAAGATGGGGGAAGAAGAAGAAAAAAAAAAAAAGATCTATCCAAGACAACTCCAACAGTTGTTAGAGCAACATGCTATAGCTCCATCCTGAGAAACTACAAAAACGAGATCTGTAGAAGCTATCAGATATCTAGGATGCTGGTGTGATCAGGACAAGGTTTTCTAGTGGGCCATATATAGATTGGAGTCTTCCACCTGAGTAACACCAAATTAAACAATTCCTTCAGTTAAGGAAATGACCTGGATAATAATATGAAATAGAACTTTCAAAAACTTCATTGTATTTTGGACAGGAAAAGGGTGGTGTAAAATTTCATCATCAGCTGGTGCAGGATTTTTTGGTGGTTGTTGGGTTTTTTTTTGATGGTGTTTGCATTTTTTTTCCCCAAAAAAATGATCTTCTGAATCCCATGAGGTGAGAGTTAACCATGACAGTAAAACATGCCAGCCCTTAGACAAACCAAATGACAGAGCTGAAGTCTGCAGACTATATATTCTTCCTTTATATACAGGTGATTCTGGTTGCTGTAGTAGAAGCATCAGGGGCCTGAGATGCAAAAGTAGCTACCTATTACTTCTCCTCTCAAGCTCCTGACCTACAACATACTAAAGGTATAATCCTCATACCCTTCCCCCCAGGGAAACTAAGGATAGATAGGAACAGGGAAAAAGGAAGTAATTGCAATTCTGAATTCCTCAAGCTGAGTGCCATTGTCAAACTCTCACTTACGTCTAATACATATTTTCATACAAATTATGTACCACATAGTTCACATCCTTTGCTATTAACTTTTTATTCAGAAGAATTATTCAAAAATAAAAGGATTCTATAGCTATAAATCTAATAACTCTCTCTTCCAAAATATCCATGCACATTACTTAGAAGGAGATCAATTATTCTCTTCAGAAGCAGTCTGCTGGGTTTGCATTTTTTTTAAACTCATTTGAGACTCTTTTAGAGCATTAACATATTTTTAATTTTACATGAGTAAAATACAATCTTCATTAATTATGTCTATTCCCACTGACTCTACTAAGTGGCATATTTCATCAACACCATCATTTCAGCATTTGCACAAACCATAGCTGAGCTTTTATGTCAGTAATGAACTCATTCTTCATAAAGTCTTACCAGAATCATAGTTTGGTGGCTTCATATCTCCCTGATTCAATTCTGTGCCATATTTTAATTTGTGATATTTAGCCCTGAAAAGAGAAAAAAAAAATCAAAAAAAAAAAACCAACAAACTATTAGCACATTTAAAGAGTATGGATAAATACATAAATGTTACCTGTCTTCACTACAAAAGTCACTCCTTCTTTCTAGGGTATGTACAAAACAAGTAATTTCAGCAGGACTTCAGAGGTGCAATTTTGTCTAATTATTTTTTTCCAAGATTTAGAGGTATTTGCAAAGCAAATACTAATTAAACAGATCAGCAGTTAGTAGGTTGTACAGAATGGTTTTACTTCCTTTTGGCAATATGCTTGCTTCTCCCACCTCTACTCTTCTTTTTTTTTTTTCCCTTAAAACTTTCATTAAACTATCAAACATTTTTACTATCCACAACACTTCGTATTTCACTGTCACCTCAGTTAAGCAACCTTTTTTTTTTTTTTACCCTTCTTCAAGCTCTCCTCGCTAAGGACTACTCTATACCAGTGCTGAAGTCTCGTGCTGATGGCAGCCCAGCAGCTTCACCAATTTGTCATACAGCTGCTAGAACTGACACTCAACTGAGTTAAAAATGGAGACTTCTCTTCCAGAAATACTTAGCCTACAGAAGGCCTATTGTAATAAACCCCACAAAGCATGTTATATGATAGTAAGACTAGCTAGAAGTAAAAGAAAAAAAGCATTATGACTGAAAAAGTTTCATCGTACAGAACCAGCCTCTATAAACAGAGAAAATAATGCAACAGTAGTACACCATTACAAATGTACATGTAAGTTATTAAAGATTCATCAGAGTAGATCAAGTCTTATAACACAGTAATGAAGAGAAAAAGTGAGGCAAAGAGAGCCTCACTGTCTGCTCCCCCTCATCTCACGCTCATAGTAACTCCAGTTTCTATGGTTGGTTTTGACCAAATATGAAAGCTTTAAAAGACTCCAAAACCCTATAAAGTTTTGTAGACATTCCTAATCGTGTAGAGAAGCAGCACCCTCAATATAAGGCAAGAGAGAATTGAGGCAGTACTCGACATTCAGCCTGGCAGCAGCAGGATGACCGACTGGCACACACGCAGGCACAGCTCCAATGCAAATGCAGCGAGCTGGGTGTAAGAAGGCAAGACACAGGCTACTGAAGACAAAAAGGGAAAAAGAACAGACCCTCGTATAAACGAACAGGAAAATAGGCTTTTCTGCCTCCACAACTCACAAGGGAACACTCCCACTTAAAGATTGTTTTTACAAAAAAGAATGGGTGCAACAAGTCACGATTGCGTAAGGCAAGTGCCATTAAGCTAGAACAACCCTATCAAGGGGGACTGGAGACAGCTTTCAAGTTACCTCTGCCTCGTGATTGCTTCTCGGGCATCCTCAGTATGTTATTCTTTTGTTTCCTTTTGCCTTTTCCTATTCCATCAAGCAAACTCATTACTTCTAATAAAATGATGCTGAGAGTAACTAGCAATGCTTAGTAGTTCTTTAACTTAAGTATTGACAGAACAAATTCCCTACTGATCCAGCTGCTTTCTAATTATAATAAACATTTAATTCCAGATGTCCAAAGTAATGTTTTGTGCCTTCTTATTGAAAATTTCCCCCCTCATTCAGTGCACTATAAAATCAGTTCAGCGAAGTGAGAGTATTCATCCACATTCTAATCTATTAATGGTAGGTTTGTTTTTTTTTTTTTCATTTTTCTTTTTTTTTTTTTTTCCCTCCTCATAATGCATGTTTTTTAAAGCCTTTATTGTTATTTCTTACTACAAGAGGATAGCCTAGATTACATGATCTTAAATGCCATAGGCCCTTAAATTTATTTTACTACTAAGCTGGACTAAGACTTCATCTTTCAGAAGATTTAACTTTGGGCAAAAGAGGCAGAGAAAAGTAGAAATACAGATATGAAAAAAAAGCTGACATACACTGTCAGCTCTTTAATTGCCTATCCCAAAAAGCAATCCTTATTTCTAGTTTTATTGAGAAGGTTAAAAACAAAAAGCTGTAGACCTTTGCCCACGTGAAGTGACAGAAAATCCAACGCCGAACTCAAACCTGAATTAACTAGAATGGATTAGCATAAATTCAGGTAGCTGAGCAAGACACCAGTCAGATATGAATCAGAAATATGAATACCATGTCAGAGTACACGGCCTGGTGAACCCATCTTCAACTACAGTCAACTTCTAGTTTAGAGGAGAGAAAAAGAGATAGATAAATAGCTAACAGTGCATTGAGAGAAAGAGAAAATCTACACTAATTCTGTTCTAATTAGTAGCATCTTTATTGTATAGCTGACAATGTCAGAAGTATGAAAGACAATCTTCTTCCTTCTGAAGTATATTAAGGAAAGAGCTGAACATAAGGATTCAGGCTCAATCTGCAAGGAACAGTCTTGACCATTCAATTTCACATACTGAAACCAAACGGTAAGCATCTTCTCATGAAAGAAACTAATTCTTGTCTATACACATTCTTAATATGGTTACTCCCTTAGCATGTTTATATTTATCTAATCCTACAGTAACCAAGTGTCTCCTGCCCACCTGTCACACTTATTTTCTCCATTTCCTCAGAAAGTACATATTCCAGTTACTATCTGCTTGAAATTGGCCCTCAACAGTTCACTTTGAACTCTAGTTCACATATTACAGCAGTGAGATGCTATTACCACAAAGGAAATCAAACACATTTCTTCTATAAATCAGTGTACAGAAAAATCAAAGTTCCTTCACCCTTTCTGTCACCTGGTCAAAAACAAGGAGGTGGCTTTGGTGGTTTAGGGCAAGTGGAGAGATCAATCACAAAGACAAGCCTTATTATCTGAAACTTGATCAACTTTGGTAGTTTAACATCAATTTCTGAAAATTACATCTGCATTATTAACAGTATGCAGAGACTGGAAAATTACTTGAAAATAACTACCTTAAGGGCACAATTTTACAGGTGTCATTTTCCATCTGAAAACTAGCCTTGCAAGTTGTTTGGAAAAATCCTATTTCAGAGCTGAAAAACTACTTTACAAGGAAGATAGTCTTCGGAAGATAAGTATTACAATTGCTCTGCCTTTTTCACTTTCTTGTACAAGTAATTTATTAGTAGCAGTAGTGGTGGTATCTTTAAACTGTGTTTCCATTACATGAACGGTGCTTCGAGACATTCAATGTTGCTGCAACAACACTGGAAGAGCTGCTCAGGAAAATGCTAAAAGCTTTCATCCTTCTAAATTTCCTAAAACTGAAAGCAATGAAACTTTTCTGAATGCTTCACACAGAAAAGTTTGATTCCAATCAATAAAGGCCACTGTTTCTTGGAAATATCTGTCGCCAGACCTGCAGCATCTGATCCAGCTGTGCTGAGGGAGCCTGCCAAAACATCCGCAGAAGATCTAGGAGTCGCCGCCAAACCAAGAGACATAAACAAGAAAGACTGCCAGGAACAGCACTGCAAGATGTTCTACCCAGGGGAGAGGGCGCCAGCCTTACTCTGATCAGACACACCAGTGCAGAGAACAACATAAAATTAAATCAAGTGTTTCTAGAGACATGGCTCAAGAGTCGAGTTCTTCGGCTGGAATATGTTAAAACAGGAAATGACCTAGACTAGATTATTAAATTAGACGTGTACTTGAGAGAAATAGAGCAACCAAACGTACTACATTTTGGTTAGCTCCTGAAAATCCAGAGAAAATAATGCAATTTATTGGTGGTGGAGCAACTATTAATATAGTAATAAAAATAACCCTCAAGTATGAATCGCCTCGCACTGCAAGCTACTGGATGTTGGCAAAACTACATCAGAACTGCTGCTGAAAAGGTGGTACTGCTTAACTACTAATTATCTCCTAAGTTCTCTTCTCCTTAGTGTATTAAGACTTTTCAGCAGAAATAACTTGGCTTCATATACAAACAATGGAAAGGTAATCTCACAATTACTGAGATAATGACTGAACATTAAAACTAGATTTGTCAGAAAAAAGCGTCATAATCCTTATGCAAACACCACTTTCTACCTTCCCTGCTATAAAATTATGCAAGTGCCATGAAATAGAAAACAACGACACTGCTTCCAAAGCTTATTATTTATAATTAGCTTAGTAAAAAAAAAAAAAAAAAAAGGAAAAAGAAATGCTGAAGACCCACTCTACAAAATAGCAGTTCATAAAAGCATGTACGTGAGAAAACCAGCGTCAATCATTTCTTGCTCTGAGGACACTGCAAGCACATACTACTTTGGGTCACAGTTTCACATTCTGTCCCTTTACTAATAACCTGTTTATTTGACCTATCGTGGAAGGCTTTGGTACACTGCAAGGCCATGGCAGAAGTGGAAGAATGCAGGGATGTCTCCCTGCCCCCTCCCACCTGCACCACCCTTGTTATAACTTGACCAGAAATGTTTTCTTTTTACCTCATAGGATCTAATTTTTCAGCCCTGAGTTCCCAGTGGCAACAGCCAGCATATAAACTAACTACTGGCTGACCAGGCCAATAGCTGATTTAGGGAAGTGTTGGGAAAGAGAGTAGTGCTTCCAAGCTCCGTGTGTTGCCATTCCTTCAAGTATCAAGCAAGAACACTTGCTGGAAGACATTTCCAGCAGAAATACAAGACCATTTCTTCAGTAACTGGCAAACAACACTACTGTTTAAAACCACAAACTGTTATAAATAGCTGTTCCAGCACACACCATTCACAAACATCACATTTACTTTGAGAACTATTTCACTCCCATAAAGAAACCATCAAACTCGATCAGATCAGCTGCCCATGTAGTTTACTGACCTAAGTAGCCGAGGCTAATAACACATACTGCAGAAAAAAAATATAAGAAAAAATGCAAGATATGCGTGTAAAAACTTTCAACAAGAGACCACTGGGAATTTTTCCTAATTCCGACAGTGAATGCTGCATTAGGATTTAAATGCCTAATTAATTTAGTTGGCTCTTACTGGATGCAATTGGTAGACATTTTCATTACAGATATGGAAATTAAAAATATTAACTCTTACAAAGCTTCTTTGATAGTGCACAGAAATATATTTATTTAGTCTGATCATTTTGGATAAATTACTAATTTACCTGCATTATGAGCTTGAAGTATTAGAGAAATACCTTAGTAACCAGGATACCTCCCTTAGTTTTGAAATACGAGAAATCTTACTGAATATTATTCCTTAGAGCATAACTTTATCTGTACAAGAACATACTCTGTTCTCTATCTTCTTTTAAAGTGACTCCAATCTTCATAATGATGCTTCAAATAGACTTTCCATGGCTATAAACTACTATCTCCGTTATGCAGAAATTTGTCATTTTTCTATGCTATTTGATATAAGATCAGTGCCATAAGAAGGCCTGCGAAAAAGGCTATCTACCTTAGTGTTCCTCTGATAACTCCCTGAGGCAAAAGCAAGTATGCTGAAGCTCTGAGGCTACTGATATCCAGAAAAACAGTTGCAGCTCTATGCTAGCAAATAAATTGGTAACTACTGGAAAAAGTCAAACTGGATGGTGTAAGGCATGTCTCGTGTGCCAACAGAGCCCAAGTAAGATGAGAAAATCTAAATACAATACAGTGATGTACAACTATTAGAATCCTTTTTTTTTTCATCTAGCAGCAATAATCTATTCCTTGTATGTGCACATGTATATTTCTGCTAAATCAAGCAATTTAAAACAGTTCATTTTATTAGCATTTAATGAAAGAGAAGTAGGAATAATGTGATAGGGAAATGGTACACAAGCAATGATTGCTTTGCAGTAGTACCACAAGCATACACTTTAGTTAAAGCATTTTAAAACACATCTTAATAATAAATAAAAAAATGATAATTACAAGTCACCCTGCCCTGAAGTAAATCACTGGAGTAGAAAGACTTCTCCAAACACAATAAAAATAAGTTGTTTGCTTCAAAGATTAGAACAACAGTAACATATGTATAAAACAGACTAGAGACTTCCATTGAAATTCCCATAAACAAAGAAACTAACATTTTATTAGTTGGTCAACACAGACACTTCTTCATTCCTCACACAATTAACCAGAAGATATTCCCATAGAGTCTATCATATTGTAAAGTCTAAGAACTTAGCAAGATCAAAACCTAACAGTTACTAAAGACTTAAGACAGCCAAGATTTCAGCTACTAGATATTAATAAACAAAGCTAGCCCTTTGAACCAAAAGGGAATATTCCAATTCTGGAGTATACAGTTAGGTGGAATCTTACCAAGGAAAAGGAATTAACTATTCATCAGCTGTGGGCTTTCCTCCCATATTTCTGGAACCATATTATATTAGCTATTGTTACCAGAATACAAGCATTTAGACTGCTATTTACTATTGGTAAATATTACTATTTAACAATTTGTGAGCTGATTGTATATATAATAAATTTCTCTCATCTTGGTCAAACACAGAGGCAACAGTATCTGTCTTCAGAATTTCCTCATCATGTACTCATCACCAAATCAATGTACCTTTCCTGTTTAAGTGCATATTCCAGCATTTTGATTCTCCGCACTAGATCCTTCTTCAGATTTTCTTGTCCCTTCCTTTCACCTTGAAGGAAAGCGATCTGGGCCTGCAAAAGAAAATATTCAATGTAGAAACTGTTTCCTCAAAACCATTCAGCAGAGCTCAATCCTTCCTCCCCCCTCAAGTTACTTTCAAATTGATTTGTACAGTTCAAAAGAAGTTGGCTTAGTGTGTTTCATAAACATTTAATGCCTAAACTAAACACTGCATAGATAAGCCTTCTAAACTGCATGCTCATTACAGATCCTAAAAAAAATACAAAGATAAGAAATAAAGCAATTCTAATTTGTTTGACGGGCTTTATTTACTTTCATGGATAAACATTCAATCAAGGATAAGGAGTAGATAGAGTAAGCATACAAAAAAACCTTCAGCAGATGAAAGTATTTACCAACAATAAGTAGAAGATGGAAAAGTATTTCTGCTTACTATCTGAAGTAGTATATAATTAGTACACTGTTGTACAGATACATTAGATACATGATACTAGTCAGAGAAATGAAGTACAGCATGTTCAACTAAAAGAAAAATAAAACCCTGTTTGTAATACAGTGCCAACTGTTAATTATAATACTAAAATAGGTTAAAGAAAGATCACCAGAAGTACTGTAATTAAGAGAGAAAAATGGGAACCAGGGAAAGGTATTTTGGTGACAGAGAAGAGGAGAGAAGTGGTACAGAAGTAAATAGAAGTGGAAAACAGACATCTAGCCTTTATCGACTTTCAGCAGAGTAGGGATTTAGTTGCCTGTGAAAAACCTCCTTTAAATAGAAAGTGATGATAACCACAAGATACTCATTCCTAATCATAAAGACAGAACTACCTGCTTTTGTACTTTATGCTTAAATCAAGCCCATTACAAAAGACAGGTTCTCTCCCAAGTCATGAAGTATGCTTTAGACAAAAAACACCTATGGGCAGTCTCCACTTCACACTTCAGCCCCCCTGTACTGCCAGCTGCCCACTGTTTTCAGTATCACAAGCTTTGATGCTGCCTCTGCAGCTAAGTCTCAAAGCATCCCATGCATTTGCTGAAAAGCATGAACAGCATAAAAGGCAACTAGTCAAGACCATCAGCCATTGAACACGAAAACCAGCAAATCTTTCATTTCTACAACCATCCTTTATAGAGAAGTCTGATGTTTTCTACAGGTACTGCAGTCTGCACCAATCTCTCAGGAAAAGTTTGTGAGAAACAAACAAATACTGTCCCTAGCTGCCACAATTTTGAAAGCAGTCCCCAGATACTGTAATTAATGAAGCAAGAGACTTCTAAAGAACAACTTACTTGACTTTAGGTTTTTACCTTGCTTGATGGTGGTCAGCTAGATCAGCTGCTTTAAAATAAGATACCAGCTGACGTAATTTTGTTGCTCAAACACAGCCAGTAAATAGCATGACAGGCACTGAAGAAGCCCTAGCTACCAGTCACCAACTACAGCAGCCAGGTTATGACGCATGGCAAACATTGACTCCTCTCCAATTAAGTCTTCATCTTCACTGGGGAAAATGTATTTCGCTTCCCAAAAAGCCTCAGCTGAATGAGAGGAAAGCACCAAGCTTCTCACTTGGAACTCAATCTGGAATGAGCAAAGAGCTGCAATCAAATTTAATGCTCACTGTACAGGATGGAAAAGTTGCGGTACCGTCTTGGGAGCCATCATTTTCTTACACTGTGCATTTTAACTGTGCAGTGAGCACTTCAGGCCCATCCAGCTTATCAATGGTAGAAACACCTCAAGCACATACAAATCAGCTTGTAATAACTGTACAGACCCCAGATCACAATGCAGAGAGATGTGCACCCTGATAATAATTTTGCTCTCCATGACCCAAACAGGCCCAGGAGAAACAAACACATACTGTTTCAACTAAGAAAGCGAGAGAACATTGAAGAACACTATCAAAAAAGTAAATAATGTAAATATGTAGTCAGCCAAAGTGAAAAGGATTGCCCAATGACACCAGGCACGAAGCCCGTGTCCCTGCAGGCCGGCCCGCCTGGGCCCGCCTTGCCCGCTGCCCTGTGGCAGCACGGCCATGGCGCGGCCCTCACCGCCATAGGCCCAGCAGGGAGGTCGGCCACTGCCTCCACCAGCAGTAGCCTGGGCAGAGGAAACACATGGCCTCTGAGCGGCTTTGAGATGAGAGACATAAGTGGACTTGACTTAAAAATACTGTATTACACACCTCCTTTACATAAAAGTGAGCAGCGCTGCTCATCACTGCACTCCTCTGCTATAGGGCAGGCCGGGCTCTGTGACCTGACTAATCGTTTGAGAGCCAGCACCTTCTCAAGCACATAAAGTAGTGTAAATAGCAATACTAACCACCTCTGGAGCTGAAGCACCTACATTTTATAATTCAACAGGAAAAAAAAATGATTGTGCTGTACCTACTCAGAGCCACCAGCACGCTCTGTAGGTAATACCCATACTATACATGAAGAAAGGCTGCTGGAAGAAATGTTAATTGATTCTTTGAACCTCTTTTGCTGTCAGTGATACACCAACGCTGTCACTGATGTCTTACAACTTTTCTTGTTCCTAGGCTTCCAAGAAAAGCTCACAGCTATTACTCGAAAAGCACGCAGCAGCAACAACAGGCTGGAATCAGCAGCCCATGAGCTGCCTTTCCAGCCCTGCACAGGCTTTGGCTTTCATTTCATTTCACAATGATAACACAAAAAAAGTAAGGAGAATATTCCCCCATCTTTCTCATCAGGAATTAGCAATTCTTATTCCTTATTTATGGAAGTATGGAATAATTACAATTAGGTTGGTCTTAAATCATCCTTTATGTACGTAAGCTGAAAGTTTCGTGTCACTAGTTAAGAAATTCTTGATGAAAATATTAAGGTTAAATTGTAACAAACATGAGGACAGCATTAAAATAATAACTAAAATCTTACATTAACCATAATACTGAACAGTCCATATGTCAGAAGCATATTTCCCTCTTTACAATGTTTGGCAATTAACTGAAAACATGCAGAGGAACCTAGATGTTCATACTACAAATGAAACAATTTGTAATATAAACGAATACTTAATTTACATAGCTAAAATGACAAATGATGAGATCAAGCAGTATTTGCTCAGTCTGTAGCACAAAATGGTTATAATTCTAGGTTTATCATTTCTGATCAAAATATTTAACCAATACCTGTATAAGTATCTGTGCAAACAGTTCACATGTAAGAGGTCTGAGTGCTGACATGACAGAAAGTATAACTGAACTGCACAACTACAGTTTTCTTATAATTAGAGTAAATGGCAGAATTTTATAAACAAATTTGGACTGAACAGACAACTCCCCGTTGTCGCAGCTTTGGTGCAAGCCGAACCACAGGTGGGAGCTACCGGACAGCTACAGAGCAAGGGAGGAATGCTTCAGCTCCCCATAAACTGTAACACTCCCTGCTTTACACTTGTGCTTTGGCCACTCCTCGGAAAGTTTGCCAAAAATGTCAAGAATTCACAACCATGCCCAACAAACAGGTTTTGTGACAACTGACCTTCTAGCTAATAAAATGCATCAAGTTGTAAACTAGTCATCAGAAACCTCTAAAACTGCCCACGGGGATCACGCAAAACCCCATATTGTTTCTTGCCCTATGGGTGGGGCACAGCTCTCTATAACGCAGCCAGCCCTGCTGGCTCAGCACTGAAGCCTCACAGCAGCAGCAACCTCCTGTTTATTCCAGGCTAAGTGCTAGGAGTTGCTGTATTACAGCTAATCTGTTAAATTAAAATCAAGAGAGTCAGGTGGAGGGGAAGAAGGGAAAAATAGGATACATGGAACAGTCTGATAGTCTGTGTCAGCTACTATTATATAGTCCATTTTCCCCCCACTTTATCTATTAAAGTTTTTGGTATTACCAACTGCAACAAAAGCTTTAAGTTTCAAGAGCATCTGGTCTAAGCTAACTGTACTGTAAATATCTTAACTGTTCCATTTCTTCACCATGAGATTTTAAAAATAACATTCATTTTTAAGTTTAAAAGAAAAAAAAAAAAAAAAAAGGAAAAACAGAATCTCAGGTGTGTTTAAGAAATTCCCCAGAAGGCTCTAGGGTCACTTTACTGTGAAATGGACAAAACCGTAAGGCAACATGCTACTTAGCACAGTGTTAGAAACTTTATTATTATTTTTGAAGTTGTTGCCTTCCTAATACACGTCTTATAAATACAGAAATACCATCAAACAATTACACTGCACCTTAATACATATGGATGTTATCAATGTTTAAAAAGTAGGCTGAAATTTACACTTTCTGGAATCATCACCCACAGTGACAAGGATGTCAAAAAGTATACCTGCACAGCTTCTTAGACTGGCATCCTGACATTACAGAAAAGAAAAATAGTTACGAAAATTTTAACTTGAACAGAAAATGTTTACAAAGAAACAATGCTATGGCTACTAAACAAATTACTCATGTTTACTATCAACTTCTATCTGTTTATAACTTTTACAGCTATTTTAAGTTAAAAGGGTATGTTTGTGGTTTTTAATTATTAAGACTCAAAAAACACTAAACGCCTTTCCATTCATTTCTTTAAAATATTTCTCTTAAATTTTAAAATAAGTAGCACTTCAAATTTTGGGGCACTTGAAGGTCAACAGCCATCATTTGGCAAAGTAAGAGCTATTAAGATACACAATCGTGTACATACCGCTTCTCTAATTCAACAACAAGGTCTTACCAGGTTGGGAGATAGACGGCAAGGGAGGGAAAACACTCTGAGGAAAATATTGTAAAAACATGTAAATAGCTAGAATAACGAAACAGCTTTACAGATGGATCAGCCTACAACAGTCGTCCTAACCGGTCCGCCAAGATCTGCCAGAACAATTCTGCAGGCTGTCAGGTGTGCTCAGCATTGCAGATTACAGTTGCCACACGGAAGCGATACATGGCAAGTCTGTTTGTAAATAGGTGCAGGCATGCCCTGAAGAATCAGGGGGAGAAGAGGAGATAAAAACCAGGTATACCTGAGTGCGTACATGAAGGGGGAATAGCTGCGGTCTAGCACCACTGGCAAACAATTTTTCAGGCGCCACACTTGAGAAATGTTGAAAGTCACACCCACAAATTTGCAGCTCCCAGTCCTCCGAGCGATGAGCAGGTAGGATGCTTCTCTATGTGCCTGCAGCCATTGGAGATAACACAAACTGCGGTAGGACCGCCGGCAGGAGCAGGATGCAGGTACTGATTCTGAACGCTTCCCATCGTGGAGAATATGTGATCCTGCCGAGCATGCGAGGTCTGAACTGCTAAACCATCACCAGGTTAAAACACACTTGATGCCCTGTATTTCAGGAGTTGATTTTACTCCAAAAAACAACATCAATTTGCTCCATTACTGGCATTAGAGATAAGCACTGAAAAAGTTAAACCAGCCAAATGAGATCAAAGATATCGCTTACAGTAAGAAAAGAGAGTTGCAAAAGCCATCCACTTACATTCTTCATCTCTTTGAAAAGATTGTTTCAAAACCAACTTGTTATCAGTCAATTTAAAACTCCTAGTAGGTCTTCCAGAATCAAAGATGATTTACTAATTTATTCCTGGCAATACCTTGATTACTAATTTAATCATCTCACCCAACAGGAACGCTTTTCTTTCTGCAGTTTGAAGTGCTTTACTACGTAGATCTCTTTTCAGATAGCCAGTCTCTCTTTTATCCACTCTTTGCTACTGCCTTTCACTATTCTAGCAACTACAAACATTAAAGTATCTGCTGAGTTAGACAAGCAATATACATTCAGCTTATTTAATCATTCTTCAGAATTAAAATTCTCTTTAATCCTTCAGTCCTTTCTGTAATACACTTAAGTGGAGAGCATTAACTTTTTTTTTTTCCTTTTGAGTCACAGGAGCACACTCCACGCAGACTGACATAAGGACAAAGAGATGACATTTTCAACGTGATGTAATTTTGTAGGCAACACTGTGGTGCCTTGTCACAAAATAGCAGCATATTATGAGCTCAAGTCCAAACTGTAAATGCCCGAATATAATTCCTTTCCACTTGCCATACAAGATCCCACGCACAGAAGGGCAGAAATGCAGCAAGAGCAACCAGCAGCAAGACCGATACACAGACTTCTGGCCCGCATCTAAACTGTGACAATGGAAGTTCACGGTCCGAAGGCATCACTTGGGCACCATGAGACAAGGGAGAACAAATCTGAAGGAGAAAGGCAGTGGCTCTGCCACAGGAAGAGGAGCAAACCAGACAACCTCACAAGCATTTGGGAAGGCAGTGGGCACACACTACTGGTTTTTGCTGCCACAGCCAGGAACACCTACGCCGTGCCCTCAGGCACGCCTCGGCACCCCGAACTGACTGCGGCACCAAGTGGGGCAGACACCAAATGAAATAATTTTGCCCTCACCTCCTGTTTACAAGCACAGCTACGAACATTATGCATGCCGGTTCTGTTGGATGCTTTTGCAATCCTGCCCTATGCGCCTGACTGCCCTAAAAGGAAACATATCCCTGGCTAAGAGCAGAAAAATGCAATCTTTCCACACTGCAATCTTGCATTTAACTTCTTTGTTGCTGGGTTACTTCAACATATTCTATTTCTGTTTATATCAGCAAACTCTGTACAAATAGGAAAATAAGATCTTCTAGATGAATCAAACTACCACCACACACCAAGCAGGCCACTATAACAAAGTAAACCTTCATTTTCCCTCTTGAGGGTATTTTTATTTTTAGTGTATTGTCTGCAGAGGTTGGATCCCGAGAGCTCTAACGAGATACAGAAGATCAGTTTAAAGTATCTAAGCATTTCTCAGCAATTAAAAAAAAAAAAGCAACAACAACAACGACAAAAAAACGATAACAATCCCTCCCCTGTTTATCAGTCAGTTCTTGCCACTTCTCAGATAACAAACTTAGAAGGGATGACTTGAGGAGGCCTGGCAGCCTTGCCAAATCAAAAATGTGAGTAGGTTACTGACCGATACCTATCTATTTTCTCACAGAACTGTGCACGGATATCAATTTTAGTTGAGGCTTAATATTTGTGTAGCCTTATTTCTTTTAGCATTAAAGCAAGGTGAGCCAAAAATCCCTTCAGATGCATGTGATCTTCCTTTGGGAATCTTACACAGCCTGGTCTGGAACTAGTAAATAAACTCTCCGTGTCTACTGAAACGCAGATAAAGGGCGAGTTATATTTGCAACTTCTTGTTCAAACAGTGCAAAGTTACTTACCCCTTATGCAATAAAAGTGACATGAGCAAAGACCTTCAACAGAAAAATGAGTCCTACAGCTGGAGTAGCACACAGCCATACCAGTTTAGATTATAAACATGCATCCAAAAAGGCACATGATCCTTCACTATAGGCTAACCTGACACCAAAAAAAAAACAACACCAAAGTTGTGCACCTAGACCAATACAAACTATTTTTCACTTCAGCAATATTCAAATATTAAATAGCAAGCCATGAAAATCAGACAGTACTTTATTATTCTGAAGTATAATACTGTGAAAAAAAAAGTTTCTAAGCTTGAAAGACCACTTGGAGACAACGGTAAGCCTTCACACATTTGCAAAATTCTATGCCTGCTCATCCCACGTTCACATTCACAGTAGCACCTTCCTAAATGAGTTAGACCCAATTAAAAAGCGTTTCATGCATTTTTGCTAACTTACAGGTTTTAAGAGATTTGAGAAGAATGTGAAAACCTGATGCCTGGAAACACTGGGATCGTTTATGCAACAAAAAATATCACAAGTCTATAAAACTCAAGTACAGACCTGCAGAGAACCGGTCTCATCAGATTTTATTTACATTCCACTTCTCCACAAAAGCTCCAGATTTCTCTAATGCAGCTCTTTAGTCACTCAGCATCTACTCCCACCAGTCCTCCTGGTTTGAGTAAGACAAGTCATGACGGCTTATCAATGAGAATACGGGGATTAGCTGGCAGTCGTGCATGTCAGCAAACAAACAGGAAAAAAAAGGAGCACAGAAGCTTCTCTTTGCTTTGCATGAATTTGGCAACTAGAAAGTTTGCTACAAGAAGTTATCAGAAGATTTGTTAAAAGAAGTTATCAGAAGAAAGAACATCTGGTAGCCACTGAGACCCAGTTAGCATCATCTTTCCCAACTAAATGTGCCTCAGTCTTCTGACTTATTTTCATCCACTCTTCTTTTGATTTATCTGATGTGTTTGAAACATGTAAGTTGAAAATACTGTCCTTTTGGGGTGGAGAGGAATTTAATACTGATCACTGTTTTCTTTGTAATATCTGCCTTACCAGGAGAAATATTTTATCAAAGACTTCCACAGCACTTCTGCCAACTCCTTTTTCACAGAGAACCTCTGAGATTTGATGTATGTGTTCATATCTGAAAAATCTTACACAAAACTTCTTCAAATGCCATTTTATCTTCCATTTTATTGGCAAAACCACCTTCAACGCCTCAGGAGTTTTCTTCTAACTAAGCAGCTGATATTATCAACTCAGCACTCACTTCTTTTTTCTCTGAGCAGTATTTCTGTATTGTCCAGCTATCACAACAATTTTTGACTAGAAACGTTAACTCAATAAGAAGACCACGATCTAAAAGCCAACTAACAGTAAATATCAACTATTTCTGAATCGAGTAACCAATGTCCTAAAACACACTATAAATAGCCAGAGCCATCTGGCTGGTTTGCCCCTTCTCCTCATTACTTTAGCTCGTCTATCTCCAAGGACACAATCTTGCCATTCACTAAGCCTGGCTTCGCTGCCTGCCTTTTGCCTCAGAAAAGCAGCAGCAGGAGGGAAGATCACCACCAGTGACCCCCAGGGAGCTGCAATTGCTAAATCCGACTTCCATAACCGACCTCAAGTGTTTATCTGTTATTTCCACCACATTCCTTTTATTACAGTTGTTTGCTATCATTTAACCACAATTTATCTCATTTCATAACTCCTTCCCTATCTTTTTTTCTCCTCTCTCTCTCCCCCCTCTTGGCACTGTCTTACAACAGGAATATTTTCAGCAGAGCTGCAGAGACAAACACAGGATATTCGCCTTTCTCCCTAACCTCTTTGCAAACCTTCTCAAAGGAAAGCTGGCCTAGTCAAAACAATTTTGGCATCACCGTATTGGGTACCACTACTCCAACCATTCCACCACCTTGGAGAAACAGCTATCAGTCAGAAGAAATGAAAACTTCCAGCGGAGAGGACAGGAGCGAGAAAATTCCTTAGGAGGGTTTGGGGTGCCTACACATACATGGTATAGCAGTTTGCTGCAATTTAGAGCATTTGTGAAACATCAGACACACCAGCAGCAGATCTGCAAAGCATCTTTGCCAGAAAGACATTGATCTGTCAAAAGCAAAACATGCACCTTACTCCCAAGGAGCAACTGAGCGTTCCCCTGGGAAGCCTTCCCCACTGACTCCCCCGGGGAGCTCCCAATACAGGGCCCCCACATGCTGCCCCTGAGCGCGGGGCACTGCTCATTAACGCTGCTCATTAAGACTGCTCATTAACGCCACCAACAAAGGAACAAAACAGGGAACCACCCCCAGGCAGTCAGAAGGCCCACGGCTAAGGCCAGGCGGCAGATCAAACCCCGTGCGCCTCTAGGAAAGCCGAAAATGCCCCTGGGTTTGTGCACGTGTTCGTCTCTTGATGAAGCTGTTGGGACAGGCTGGTCCAACGCATAATGACAACATTGAAATGCAGTCCAGAAAAATGCAGAATGAATAATAAAAAAAAAAAATCCTTAAACCTTTTGCAGAACAGGAAACCCATTCTTGTCAACTCTCCCAAGCAGCTCCTACAGAATTTGACAAAAAGAAAGTTGCTTGGTTCTGAAAAGATGCAAAAATAAGCGATAGCACTATAAAACATGGTTTGTCAATACCAGAAGGAGAAATAGGAAAGTTCGTATTTATTCCTGGTGAATTACTACACAAGGGGTCATGAAAGTTTATTATTAGGGTAATTTTTCAATCTGCAGATGTCAGAGTACTGTAAACACAAAGCCGGCATTAATAGTGAAATGCATAATTAGCATATAAGCATCTAGGGAAGCCCTGTATGAATCTGTTTTCAGTTTGACTTGAAATACACAGCTTACTAATGATACTTGCAGAGACATCAATATTGAAGTCCTCTTTCACCCTGAATGAAGAAGATTACATAGTAGAGACAATAATCGTTTTTAAAGATTAAAGAAGAATAATCAGAAAATTGCAGCAAACGTGGATAGTTGCCAGGGAAAGCAAAATTTAGGCACTTGATAGGAATAAAAACCTTGGGAAAGCAGTGTTAGACCAGCAATTAGGAGCAGAGAGTAAGATGCCTGACATGTCAACTCATGTATTTTTCTAAACTCCGGGAAAGGGTGTGTGTCACCTGAACAAGCATCACATAACTCAACAAAATGGTACTCTAGCTGAATATCACATTTAATTCCACACAACTAATTACAAGGAAAAAAAAAAAAAAAAGCCCAGAGGGGAAGAAAAGGAAGACAGGAAATCACAGTTGGATTGACTTATGAGGTGGTTTTCAGAAGGAGAGTATAGCTTAACTAATCACTGACTGCAGAGCAGCAGCCAAGCAGGGCAATATCTTAAGTATTTAAATATCACAGCAGTAAGAAACTAGAGATAAAAAGTCAACCTCTAAGAAGCAAGATGAATTAGAGATAAAATTTATGGGATACTAACAACACCATACAAAAGAGGATCCCTGCCACACAGCCTTCCAAGAGAGCAGGCAATCTAACATTTAATTTACATTGGACGGAAGGCCAGTAAAGCACAATCAGGAGCATTGTATCTTTATCTCGAGAGAGAGAGACTGCATGACCTCAAATTTCCATTATTCTGTTAAACACTTCCAACTATATAGGCCAACAAAAGGCTTCAGAAGCAGCGTGGAATCTGTTTTTAATTAACACTGCTCATCCTTCGCTTGTACATGCACCGCCTCGCAAAGCCCTCCTGCAGCTGCCGAGCCCCTAACGCCAACCTCTCACGCGGATCAAAGCCCATTCGACCGAACACGGTCACAGCAGACGTCATGCCCGATGCCTGCAGAGACAGCCAAGAATTTTGCACCTTTCTGAACATGACTCTGCAGCAGATAAATGCTGTTACGGCTTGTGGCAATGCCAGTCACAGCTAATTATAACTTTATTGAGACGTTTTGGCAGGAACCAGAGGAGTTGAAGCAAGCAACTTGTAATCGGGTTATATTCCCAGTTCTGCCACCGAGAATACACGGCTCCGACACACAGCTTCAACGCTCTGCTTCCTTCCTGCTGCCTCATCCGTGACACTCACCGAGCTTTTGAGGGATGCTGGGGAAGGCGGGGGAAGAAGGGGAGGAATGGCATGCCTGCCTCTCGTCTCAGAGGGCACTATAAACGTGCTCAGTGTTATTACTAGGAGAGCACTGGCAGAACTTCTGAGGACCTGTAAAACAGATGTTGTTCTCCAGAGCAGTCTGTGAGACCTGTATCAGCTGTGCAAAAACACCCAGGGGAATCTCATAAATACCTCGATCTGTGACACGCAGCGTTCTTGTTACAGGAAACTAAGCTGGTTGCTGTCTACATAATAATTACTGGATATAGTGAATAGAAACGTGGCTCTGCTACTAACAAATTTTTCATCGAAGCATTGAGGTTAGAATAAAAATTACGTCCCTCTCCGGCTCACCACCACTTCCCTCTGAGTCCCTGCAAGGGAACCAACACTGGGCAAGGAATCTCACATCTGCCACTCTTCTCGGAGGGCTTTTGCTCGATGTTACTATAGAAAGTAGAATTAAGGGGGTGACTTTCCTGCTAGTTAAGAATAGGAAAAGAAAAAAAAAAAATAAGAAGCGGTTGATGTTGCTAAACTGGCTCAAGACCGTCTTTATGAAGACGGTACCTTCAAGGAAAGCCACAGAGAGCCGGGAGACGGCCGGGAAGTTGGGGCGAGGCCGGGAGACCCAGGAAGGCAGCCCGGGAGACCGCGAGGATTCCCCACCGACACCCCCCCGCTGAACAAGCCCGAGGGGGCTCCCCCGGGCAGGCAGCGCTCCCCCGGCCCCCCCCCGGCTCCCCGGAGCCCCGGCACCCCCGGAGGGCTCCGTGGAGCAGCCGAGCGCCTCCCGCGGCGGCCGGGCCCGGGGAGCGGCCGGGAGCCGCCATGTCGCGCCGTGCCCCGCCGAGGCCGGGGCTCCCTACCTGCAGCTCCGCCCGCTCCGCCTCCCACTCGGCGCGCTCCGCCTCGAAGCGGCCCCACTCGTGCTGCAGGAAATGCAGGATGCCCGGCACGCTGTACTGAGCCCGGGACGCCGGCACCGGTGCGGCGGCACCGGGCACCCCCCCGACACCGCCGCCTCCTCCTCCTCCTCCTCCTCCTCCTGCCGCCGCCGCCTCTCCCGGCTCCAGCCCCGGCCCGCCGGCCGGCGGCGGCAGCAGCAGCGCGTTGTTGTTGTTGTTGTTGCTGAAGAAGACGCCGGGCCCCGCTTGCTCGTCCATGGCCGGGCCGGCTCCGCCGCCGCCGCCGCCGCCCCCGCCCAGCCGCGTCCCGGCAGCGGCAGCGACCTGGGCGCGTCCCGCCCGCCCGCCGCCGTCAGCGCCTGACAGCCGCCCCCGCCGCCTGCTACCGCGGCCCGACGGGGACAATCCCGGGGAGCGATTCGCCGCCCGGCCGCCGGGGCTGCTGGGAGATGTAGTGCCCGCGGGCGGCGGCGGGAGGGGACTCGTCCTCCTCCTCCTCCTCCTCCTCCCACAGTGTCACGCTAGGGCTCCCTGGGGACACGATAAGGGGCAAGGGTTGTGCAGCAGCTCCGCCAATGCCCACCAAAGGCTGCTCTTTCAGCTCCTGGCGGTTCAATTCTGGTCTTATCTGGCCACCGCTCGCTGTCAAGGCGTTGGGAACTCTGCATCCATCACAGGATTAGTGGGTTTCCTGAAAACCTTTAGGGTGGCACAACGGTGCTTCTCAGGAATTACCCCACTGCCTCTTCTGAAAGGATAACAAGGCTTTTAGAGACTGATGGCAACACCACAGGTGGAGGGCAGGAGCTGTCAGCAGCATTGCTCTCTCACACCTTTCCCAGAAGCACTAAAACACCAAAGCTGGGCTTAGTTGCCCTGTTACATAAGAGGCTTGCTAAAGAGCGATGCGCACCACCACCACCACCAGGCTTTACAGCAGGGCTTTGTGCTAGCAGCCCTCAGACCTCTCCACATGAAGACAGGCAGATGTGGAAGGCTGCCTCAGCCACAGATGGGTGGCTGCCGAGCCACGATGGGACATCCTCAGCTCGCAGCATCAACATCAACCCCTGCGTGCCCCACAAGTGCCCCGCTGCTTGCTCAAGCAGCGCTTCCTGTTTGGCTCTAGCTGATCCGAAACTGCACTTGCTTCGTAACCCAGCCCTGAGAAGTTGTAACTGCGGCTGGTGGGCAGCCTCTGAGCACTTTTACAGAGGGGAAAAAGAATTAAGGAAGCTTGCAGAAAGGATCAGGAACCGCTGGGGAACGTCACCAAAAGCACCCAGCTGGGAACTCAGGCTGGGGGAAACCTGGTAGAGAAACAGGGCAGAACAACAAGGCTCACTGAGAAAGGAAGGAAACAGCGGAAAGACGTGAAGGGGAAACGCAGCAACAAGCTTCATGAAAAAGCGCAGCAAAATGGCCAGCAACAAGGAAAATGACGAAAAGGAGTGTGACCAAAAAAAAAAACAAAAAAAAAAAACAATAAGCACTACAGACAGTTCCAGTTTTATTTTTTTAATCAAATGAAGTTTGATGCAAAAATATCATGTAAAACCACATGGTCATACTTTTCATATCCAGAGCAAGTAAAGCAAATGAAAACTAGAAACTAGAGAAGCATGTACACGAATGAAGGTTGAGCCTGTTGTATACCATCACAGTGTACATAGAAAAACCTCTCCCTTCCCTATATCTCTGTATCTATCTAGCATTATTTTCCCTTCTGCTAACGTTTTTACTGTTTTTCTACAGACTTTAGTTATGCTTGATTGCTACACTTCCCCCCACCCCCCTTTTCTGAGTTTTCAGGTGTCTTTTTAACTGGAGTGTAGGCAAAACATGAAAGTGCTGAGATTAAATAAAAAAATACAGTAAATAAAGACAACCTTGATTATAGACAAAAAGTTGTCAATTACTAGATTACCTGCAGGAGGGAGTGGGGGGGTGGAGGGGTGGAAAGAAGCAGGTTCTAAACTTTTCTAATTTTTACTTGCAAATTTTTTGGGTTCAGTTATGTAGCGAAAGTTTCCTTAACGCTTTCACTGAACTTTTCCTTAAATGTTGAACACATTCAGAACAACTGCTGAGCAAAATAGCATTGTACTGTTGAGCATTAAGATTTTGATCAACTTCAATCCCAGTACGCAAAGATGACAAAGATAGTGAAATTACTCCTCATGTACGGCATACTATTTTTAGTGCTGCATGCATCTTTAACTCCAGCAGGAAAGGAACAAGACTTGAAAGCTATTCTTATTAACACATTTATGAAAAATGTTTGAAAGACTAGAGTCTGCATTTCTTGTTGTGGCGCAAACTTCTTGTCCTCACTTTAGTGCTAAAAGAATCAGTGTGAAATAAAAGGCTTTCAGATATCTTTATGTTAAACCTTCTTCACACACCAAATACAAAGAGCAAAAAAGCATTACCTTGTCCTTCATTTTGCAAAGGTCTTCAAAGGGTTACATAAGCTCTTATGGAAAATGAAAGACCAGAGGCAAGTGATTATGCAAAAATAATGGTCTACAAATATTTCACCCAACTATTAATCATGTTCATTTCTATTTACTATCCCTTTGTTATATTTACGTTCAAGTGAAGCTTCTAAAATATATACAGTTTTTACATAGTGCTGTTATATCCAGAAAAACACAAACAGAGAGAAGAGATGAAACCCAACAGTCCTAGTCTTCCAGTTACATGACTTCTCTATAAAGCAAAATGTATAGAAAGAGCCCTATGGAAGTCTACAAATTCAACAGGAGTGTCAAAAACTTCATGCAAGTCAGTCTTGTATATACAAGAAAATACATGGTTCTCTACTTCTGCCAGGATGAAGGGTAAGGTCTGTCAGAAGGCAGACATGACCATTGGGAGTTGCTGGCTCTTGTGCCGTAAGGTCAGCACAGCACACGATTTCTCTTTAAGCTCCAAAATCTGCAAATCAAACTCTCTCAGATGGGAACCATGTGCTTTTTTAAAAAATATATAAATAAAAGCCTGGTAAGAGAAGGAAAAATTGGAGGATCCTGGCTCACGCTTGTGTTCTGCTTCCTTACAGTTGGTTAAGGTGCAAAAGGCGCACGTCATTTGGCTCTGCAAACTTTATCAAGACTACAGATAAGATATATCCAATGAGACTAAATTTTGCAGGAATCAGTAAATGTCTAGGAATCTGAACAAAAAGCAGCACACAGTCATCATAATCAACTAGCGTCTGATAGAGAGACTGCAATAACACACAGCACCTTACAATGGCCAAATTCTATAGCTACAAAACTCCAGATAGCAGGCAGTCCTCTTTATAAAGTCATTTTCCAATGCATTTTCTCTTTTCAATTTATCTTAGAAGAGATAGGGTATCAGATTCTTGGAATCCTTTATTAATTTTCAAGCACGGAAATGGACCTAAACGAAATATACATCATATAAGTAAAGACGACTCATTACAACCGCATGCTTGATTGTTCACCTTGAGAAAGGCTTAAAGTTGTCTTTTTTTTTTTTTCTCTTCATGCAAGCTGAAATGATTTACAGTGTCTGGCAGCCCCCTTCCTTAGTTTGTTTTAAAAGGAAAAAGTGCATACTTCTACACTCAAAATTCCCCATGGTATACAGTAAGTACTGCGTAACAGCTTCCCCTCTTCCCTCCATCCCCACTGTGTTAGTGTTGCCACAGTGGTAGCATAACAGTCACTACATTTCAGAAACCATTCAGAAAGGTTCAGGGTACCTTTTAAAAATAAATAAAACAATTTCATAAGATAGACAATAGGGGTTTTTGGTGGATAATTTATAACGTAAATGCATAAATATGATCACATTCAATTTCTCAAAAACCTATACAAATACTAGTAACACCACTTCCCTTGTAATGCATGGATTTCAAGTAATTACACAAAGCTCTACTAGCCTTTAACATACAAATTTCACAAAATTACAGACACATATGCAGTAACACATCAGGGATAATGTAATGCTTCTGACTAGTGAGCAGTCCAAAAATAATAAAAGTAATTCAAAAAAAGCTAGTTTTCAGTTTAATTGTTGGGGTGGAATGTACTGTGGGTGGTGGTTGCCTAGCAGCTGCTTTTGCTTTGCTGGCCTGACTTGCTCGGACTGCAGTTTCTAGACGTGTTTTTAATTCGGGAGCAGCTCCCATTACTGTCTTGAAAGCATGTGGGTAAAGTGGACCAATGTGCATTAGATTCTGAAGTGCAAACTCATGAAGATCCTTAGATACCGTAGATGCAGAAGCAAAGGCATTTTCATTCAGTAAATAGGAGATCAGAGTGGGAACAAGAAGTGCAAGCAACTGGACTCCTAAAAGTAAAAGAAAAAAAGAGTAGCAATCATATCAGAAGGAAACAAAACAAAACAAAGAACTGCATCAGTTACTAGTCTAATATGGGTTATTTCATTTTCCATATAGACAATGAGCACTGTAATTACAAATGAGCCTATCAAGAACAAACAATATGAAGACCGTTTCCTTGTCTTTGGTCACTCAAACCTTGCTTATCAGAATTGTGCTTCAGACTTCTATTTTTGTTCATCACAGTTATTTTGCTCCTGACACATCTTTAGAGATGCCTTTGCACAGTCTGACTGCAGATCATTGATAACAGATCTTAAAATGTCGAGTGACTATCATATTAAAGGACTTTAAAACACTTTTGTGACAGAGAGAAACATTATTCAATTGAATCTGAAAAGCAGCCTCCCCACTGAGCATAACAGAACTGCTATTACTATGCAACTGCTCACTAAAAATTCAGGGACATTTATCTGGTATATTATATTACTCCATATTGGAAGGTATCAGTTCAAAAACTACCATTACAAATATGTAATGGGCTAGCAAAAACTAACAGGACCACAGCTGAAAATGGCACAGAGTTTATCTTGAAAACAAAAAAATCAACTAAAGTAGTAGGGCTAATTTTTCTATCTAGAGAGGATACAAGTACACCTCTGAAACATGTAAAATATTAGCTGTAAATTTAGAAGAACTTAAACATTTCAGTTATTCTCCCATTTTACATGTGTTTGAAACAACTATGCCAGAAGTATATCATCAGTGAAGAGAAATATCAACAGGGAATACATTTGGAAAAAAAAACAGTAATATCTTTACAATTGATTTTAAATGCTGATTACATCAAGGTCTGCAGACTAAGTCTTTGGTTATTACATTGTTTCAGTTACTCTAACTGAATTTTAAGATATACTATAACATTGTATTCTATCTACAACGCAAACAAAAGGCTCCATATACAGATCTAGGTATTCTGACCAGTGCAATTCAATTTCTGGGGCTCTTTAAACAAGCTTAGTTGAGGTGGTAGAAGCAACCTGATAAAAGCGATGAGTATGCTAAAATAAATAGAAGTTAAAAACAGGAAAAAGTAAATTTACACATACATTTCCAAATACAAGAAAGCATCACTACTTCTGTTCACATTTAGATTTTTCTTTGTAATCACCAAAATCTGAAATCATACTGTACACATTATACAAGCCCATGTATACAAGAGTTCTAGTAATAGACTCACAAAAGTGTGTTGCACAGATGTTTTGTGAAAATGGCACCAAGTTCCAAACTGCAAGAGTCCTAGTGTTCAATATTTTGTTTTAGAATTACACATTTATCTAGAAAAACTAAATACTTACTATTCTGCTCCTCACCAAGGGCAACCAATGTTTCAAGGACTTTAATTCCTTCCTGGACTGCTAACAGCTCCAGGTTGTTGTTTGGGCGGTTCCTCTCCACAGCTTTCAACTTCTCCACCATTATAGGGGCCAATGAATGAATATACGGAGTTGACAGGGCACGATTGGTATGTTGGAACACAGAAAGCAGAAGCTGGTAACACTTGGCTTGAACCTAGTGAAATCAAGATAAATACATTGTCCTCAAAGTTACTTGTTAACTCAGGGAGTTCTAATAAAATCTGCTATCTATGTGTGTGAGACACATGCGCTACATAAAAACAAACAAACAAACAAAAAAACAGAACTACAAATCAACTACAAATAAGCAGGAAAGAAACAAAGTGAGTAAAACCAGTTTTCAATAAGAGAAGCAGAAGCTTTTTATATGTAGTTGATTCTAATCCTTCAGTTACATATTACTTCACATAAAGGCTAAGGGATTGTCTCTGTGAAATTGTTTAGGGTTGATTTTGTGCCATTAAACAGCTTGGTAGTCTTCAGTTAGAACCAACTGCAGGTACAAAATGGTGTTAAAAAACAGAGACTCAGAGAAAAGAAAGGAATGGTTAATGTCACACTAGGCAGCCACACAGGTCCACAGAGAATGACATCTGTAAGCCTCAGAACTCTCAACACTAACAGTAGATTGAATAGCATTTAATGTTTTTGAAAATACAATCTCAGAAAGGTAATGGAATCTATAAAAATGACTCAAATCAAAGTGATCTTACAGGTGTTCTTTTGTACACGTGTATGTGTAACTACAGAGTGAATTGGAACACATATCCCTCTCCTCTCTTCCTTTCTATTCCTCCCCCGCCCCCCTCTTTTTGCTAGAAGTAGGGAATAGTAAAGTCAACATTTGGGAAAATGACTCACTGATAGCCTTATCTGGAAGAACTTTTATGAATGCATTTGAGTTGGGTTCACAAAAGCACTTCTCCAAAATGCTACACAAACAACCAAGAGCAGTTGAAAAGGTAAAACACTACAAGCATGTGAATAAAACACAGCACATTTTCAAACTACACTCAAGCCAGAACAGAAGGAGTTATCAAGCATGAACAGAAACATTCCAGAGGAAGTATTACTGAACACAGTGATCTGGGAGGAGATGGGGGATGACTGAAAACAGAGATGTATAAATAAAAATATTGATTTAAAAGGACAGATAATAAAAACTAATAGTAAGAAAATACAAGTTATGCAGCTCAGTTTGTTTGTTAATATATGACTGCAAGTTTTTTGTAGAGTTCAGTGTTTTAGGTCTGAAGTAATAACAACTCCTCAAATAATATTTCTGTGCTTTTTAAACAGAGCTCCATGGTAGAAAAGTATGCTGAGTAATGCATTAGGAGAAAAATCTTTGACCTTGTTCAACAAATTATTCCTGTATCTTTCCATACCACTCCAAATAATTCCCTTCCCTTTACTCATTATTAATTAAGGTTATTAACCTTAAAAATAATGAGTAAAGGCATGTGTTGTTGTGTTTTGTTTTTTTTTTTTACATGCATGTGTAATTGAAGTACAAGTTTTTCAACTCCATCTGACAGCAGAATTCCATGTAATTTCCTTTTATTCTATGTATTTATAAATATAAATCTTGTGACTACTTTGCATTCACAGAAGCCCACAAAAACTCCTGCAAGTTAAAGCCAGGGCTTCTTCAAAGTCTGTAAAACACACTCTCCCATAAAACTCACCAATTAGCATTAAGAGTCAAGGGTCTCTCATCTGAGAGCCTATAGCTCCAGAAAATGAACTTGCCTTCAGGATACTATTATACAGCATATCTAACCTTTCAGGCGTTTGCAGGCAAGTACTAAAAAATATTCCTGTATTTCTTCTAAGACAGTGGTAGTTCTTTAGAAGAGTTGTTCCTCCTCTCCATAATCAGTTCAATGCTTATATTACAAACAGGTGCCTCACAACTTACCCCAAATCCAGTAATGACTGCTTTATATTTAAAAAAAAAATTAGAATAAACACACAACAAGCATTACAGAGTATATGCTCTACACGTCAGCAAGGAGAGTGAGTGGACATAATCTGGCTGCTGTCAAAGCATTCCCTGTGAATTACAGAATTAGCATTAAGTTCCAGCTCACCGAGAGCTTGCCAGCAGGGTGGGCAAAGATGTACTTTGCTGTTTGTGTGTTTATACAGAGCTGACAGAGTAAGACATAAGTTTCTGCATGATAGAGCTGACACTTACATTCACACGCTAAAATCTTAAGCAGTCTTTCATCCAAAGTTAGGCTTCAGAAGAGAACCAACTGAGTTTTATGGCCACAATGGAAAAGGCCAGCCGTACTGCAGAGAACTCTGTCTGAACAGGATTCTAAATGCTTCAACGTGACCCTACGTGGGTCAGCATTTTCTGCGTATTTTCCTTCTCAGGGATCTCTGCAGTACTTGCTTGTGGAAAAACTAGAGGTTTATTCAGTTTTAGCTCCCACCTGCAGCTTTGTATACCCATTCAACCATACTAACGTATACGTGGCTGGAACAGTTATGCTAAACTATAGAGCACGGTAGCCTGCTTGAGCAAAGTTAGGCTACAACTTTTTGTTTTCTCTCTTTAGTGAGAAAACGTTTCAGAAGACAATTCATAAAGACAAAGCAAAGGACGGAAGTGAATTTGCAATCTGTAGATGCCCTTGACAGTGACCATAGAATTATGTTTTCTCAACTGGGTTTTGTATGAACATATAAAATAAGCATAGGATTTACACAGAGTTCATCGGAAGTGTGGGTTGTAATTTTATCTGCAGAATATGTGGTTTAGTTTGTATTAGAAAAGATCAGGGTCAGTGTAAAAATCTCACTATTCTCTAGTATCCGTACTTTTTCTATTTGCTAAAATTTCACACAAACACACTTTTCCTTTAAAAAGCTGCACGGCAGGTACCTCACACAAGGCTATGAACAAACTACCTAGAAGCACTTGCTTTGGGTTGTTTTGATAATTAAGGAGTTCCTATAACACAATGTTGAAAATTCTGGTTATTTTGGCAAGCAGTATCTGTCTCTGAAGTAAAAGCATCACAAAACATTCAGGAAACATAGTAAATGTATCACAAGTACTTTTTCTCAGCTCTGTATCATTCACATTCCTGTATCATGATCTTACCCAAGGATCACTGGAATTTAGCGCATTTTTAAATCTGTTTATACATCCATTTTGCAAAGACTGCACTCCAATTATTTCAGTGCTTGCTGACCAAAGGAAGAGAGCAATAGCTGTAAGTATGCTTACTTCATCAAGAACAGGCTTAGAGGTTTCTGAAAAAAAAAAACAAAAACAAAAACAGACTGTTAGCTGACTCCAAAAAGGAGTTTGAATTTATTTAGTAAAACCCAGTGAACACACGGAAACTCAAAGTCAAAATAAATGTACTTTAAAAGACTTGCAACTGCATACAAATACACATTTTCTCATTACAGAATCACTTTATTGTTATTTGACTGTGACTGAAAATTTAAAGCTGAGCAACTCTTTTCTAATAGCTGTTTAAATAAAGTGATTCAAACTTTCCAAAACAAATATCAAGCCAAAAACATCATGCACACTTCTCTGAACAAGTCACATTTTTGTTTTCAATCTGTAAACAAGGTGGAGAAACGTATTTTTGAAATCTTATCCCCATTAAAAATATAATTTGTTTCTTTTTTGTTGTTGTTGTTCTCTTCAGCTGATACACCAGAGTAAGAAACTGATAAACAGCAGGCAATAACTTTCACATAATGTGAGGTTTTACCTAACAGACAAATTGATCTGATGGCTATCTGTCACCAAAAAAAAAAGTGGTCCTACTTCAACCGTCCCTTCTTTTCTAATTCATCTGTATTTGCAGTTCTCATTCTTTTTTCTCCTTATACCAACTCTTCACGGATCTCATCCATGAACAGGGGAAAAAATTAAGTACTTCTCTGCTGGTTTTGTTGCCAGATTGCTATGACTCTCAAGGGAGAGCAGAACCAATGAAGCAACAGCTATATGGACAGCAAAAACGAAGGCAGCATGACATCCTTCTACAGATGTCAGCTAGTCATTAGGTTGGCTTAGCCACGATACGGAAACTCACTTCAAAAAAAGGACTCCGAGCATTAAGTGACAAACATGTGGCAGGGTTTTGTGTTTTGTTGTTATTTGGTTGGTTTAGGGTGGTGGTGGGATTTGTTTTGAATTTTATTGAATCACGAGACTTGAAATTGTATGCAGCAGACCTCACTTAGATTCTTGGTGATACGCCCCACTTCACAAAAGACTGGGAAGGAACAGGAAAATTTACATTCTTGCAACAAACTGTCTGCAAAGAGCCTAGAGACCAATAATGTTTGTAGAAAGATGAACTGGGGAACCTTTACAGTAACAAAACGCTGGAAGACAAGAGCTGATATGATAGAACAAATTAGAATTTTGACTTGGATAATGCAAATACGTTGATCTTTCCCCTTCAGACATTTTCAGGACTGTTTGCAATTACCTACTCACTCCCTATATGTCACATGAGTAACTCCATTCACGCTTCTCTTTAGACTCCATAAATAGTTCCTTGGGGATTCAATGGGAGGTTTTTTGGCTGGGCTGCCATTATGCAAATGACAAATCTTTGTGTCTCTTTTTTTGCTAACTATGCAACTGAGACTGTACATCTTTTTTGCTTTTTGAAGAGCAAGGCAAAGTACAAATGGGAACCAACAGAAGTACTCTGTAGTTCTCTAAACAGACACAGCAGACATCCTGCTGGTGGGTAACAGATTTTTTTTGGCAGGGGTAGGGTTTTTTCTAACCACTGAAAGCCTGCAACAGTATTGTGAATTTTCTACTCCAGTATGAACTTTGCCACAATTATCCCTTGCTGTCTTCACATTCATTCACTTTAACATTCACTGTCGTTAAAAACTACACAAATCCTGTCAGCAAGCACTTAAAAGATATAGACTGCCATTTTCCTTGAGGCTTAATTTAAAGTGTTGAGTCCATATATACAGTACAGAACAATCTAAAAAACTAAAATCTCCTTTCATTTAAGCTAGCAGGTATTCTGTGGAAATAGGAAAGGAGGGGTGGAAATGATAGTTTGCTTGGGCATTGCCAACACCTCTAGAGTTGCCAGTAGTCACAGAAATTGACCCATGGCCTAGGAAGTGAAGTGAATTCAGCTTGAAACTCCTTCAGACTTTACTTGCGAGACACTGATCAGGTGTCAGAAAGACTGATCGGTATCAGAAGGTAGATTTCCAAGTTCCAGAAACAAGTCACTAGCTGAAACTATGAAGACTGATAAAATTAGCTGGGATGAAAATATGAAGCACAAAATTAATACTCTATAATGGAATTCAAAATGGCAGAGCAAAGTCTAAACTAGTATAGCAAAATACCCTGAAGAAAGCAGACCTGCAAGACGAGTTGCAAAAGGCAACATTTCTAATAGGAGGTTATGACTTATATTGCCAAAGAAAACAGACCAACAAGGAGAAAACTGTGAGGGAATCTCCTAAGGTATACCTGTATTTTCTTAAAGACAATGTTGTGTTTGGCTTCAAAACAACCTGCTACATAACTTCTATTAGTTAAGCTGTGTGCACTCAGATCTTGCCCATTTCAGTTTTACAACCAATTCACTGCCACTTTTAATTTCCAACCCTCAGATACGCAACCTATTAAATTATAGACAGACACAATACTTGCCTTTTCATTAAGGCAAAACCCAGCTCTCCAAGTTTCCTGCACTGCAAAACCACTTACCAGGTTGCGAGTATTCCAGGACAGATGCCAGAGTACTGCGGATAAGACTTGCCCACTGTTTTTGAGTTTCATCAGTCTTGACTGTTGGAAGAGTAACAATAGCTTTTATTCCTTGAAGGGCTGCACTGACTGGAGGTGGGACCTGATTATCTGCTGATTTTACAGCTGTTTCTTTCAATACTCTTGTAATTAGAAAGAGGATAGTGGGCAGCACTGTCATGCAACCTAAAGAAGACAAAGTAGAATTTCTGGAGTTAATTTCAAACAGTGTGGTAGATAACCTCTTAAGCTTTCTCAGAATAGTTATACATGGCTAACAAGATAAACTGCTAACAAGTAATATGTGCAGGTCAGTATTTTAACTTCAGTAGTACTGGTGAATTAATTTGGTGTACAGCATAATCAAACTCATACAAGCCAACACTTGTTATCAATTCAAGAATGATTCAGCTATTAAAATTTTTCCCTGCATAGCTTCCATGAGAGAATTAAGTGTCTTAAAACATGATCTGCATATGTCTAGGATCCTGTAAAAAAAAGAAATACAGTAATTGATCTGGAAGCAAGTGTCCAGGTTAGGGCAGTTTCCAAGGAAGCTGGTGGTGTTACGAGCCTCAGAAGCAGCATGAGGAAGTCCATTTGAGCAACTTACACTCTGGACAAAAGCTGTAGTCATGTGGTTACTCTACAAAGGAGACAAAAATGATCCTCCTCCTACAGCATTACTTTTCTGAAGAAATTAACAGCTACCTGTAAGTTTTATGCAGCCAGTCCTGCCTTGTGCAAGTTAGGCGAACTCAAGAAGTACTGGTCAAATAACACAAAACCTGACTTTAGATGAACGGGAACTTCAACAGAACAGGCTTTAATACTGCATGTAGACTCCAAGCACCCTTAGGATTGAAAGAAGGGTAGCACTGAAAGAATGGAAGTATTGGGTTTAGGTGCCCAGTATCAATATACAACTCATTTTAGATAGTTAAGTCTCTTTCCATACCTAATTCTTAATCTTTTCTCTGCCTCATCTTTCCACATCTGTGGAAACACAAATACTTCTGAAATCCAGTGAGGAGAAATAAATTTAGCAGAACAATTACAACCAGAAAGGACTGCTGGAGGTAAAACACCCTTTTCAAAGCAGTTCCTCTAGGTCAAATTGCCCAGAAAAGAAGAAATGAAATGAAACCTCTCAGACAGCAACAAATTCTTTGTTCACAGTTTCCATTAATTCCAAAGTTCCAATTAACACAAACGTTTGCTCACATACCATCTCTTCTCCCTGCAGCCATCAGCTGCATACATCAATAGTTTTGTAGCTACTTTCATAGGTCACTGCCAAACGCTGGCAGTCATGCCTTCACTCCATTCAAACAGAAGCAGTATGATTACTCTTCTTGCCCAAAAAATAAGGAGAAAGGAAAAAGAGCCAAAAATCAAATACAATATAGTTCAGGGCTCCAGATCACCTCAGAATTTGCCTTTTTTTTTTTTTAAATATTAAGAATTTTTGGGCATGAATTGTCTATTTGAAGACAGCCCATGTTGTTTCCTGAGCATGATTTTGTCCAAATACGTTATTTACCGTTCATTTAATTTAGCTAAAGGATCAACCTCTAAAATGTCTTGTCTACATCAGCACATAAAACTTCCTAGAAATCCAAGATAAGCTCCTAAATAACTTTTTTCTCCAAAAAAACAAATATTGAAGAGCAGGGCTTCCAACATATTTGTATCCTTTTCTGCTGAACTACATTCAGTGCAATTACTGTAGTTTAGACATATACTTTGTGACAGCCTTCCTGAGCAGAAGAAAGCTCCATTTAGTTTAGAGTTGCATTTGGGATGACTGACAGCCACTGGCTGCATAATAAAGTGTACCATAGCTGAATTGTGCTAGTTTTTCCTCAATAGCGCTCTTTATCATACAGCTGCTTCTCAAGACCTTAATTCTCCCTGAGATGCCGATCTTCTATTATAACATGATTAAAATTGGTCACCAGGCTTCAAAATCATGAGAGGTAAAAAAGGAAGGGAAAAAAGCAATAGAATCACAATGAGCTCATTTCCTCAGCAAACTTAGAGCAGGCATCCAAACTTCAAATCATTTTCTAATGTTGGCTCACTGGAAAAGCCTGAGTTCTTACATTATTCTAGAACCTAAAAATCATTTTCAATAGATGACCCTAAAGTACCCTGTAAATATACATTTACGGGGTTTTTGTAGTATCACATGTCCACTACACATTCCCCTACAGTAACCACACGTAGGTGTTTTGTCAATACTTTACCTGCTGGAGAACAGAGAGAAGGCAGGTCTGACAGTATAGTAACAGTGGCAGCCACAAGACGAGCACTCTCCTCAGAGAGGTGGGATTTGGCAGCAATGTGACTCGGAGAATCTGACACTTTTGAACTTAGATGGGGCATGTGCCGTACTAGGATAAACATGAGCAGTTCCATGGCTGCAAATACTAGAGATTTTCCAGGCACAAGTCCACCACTCTCACCTCCCTCTCCTAAAACAAGAGGATTTTCTTTTTCTTCAATATCATCTTCATCTGAAAAAAGGAAGAAGACAGTTAAAATAAATAAATACGAATCTCATGCCAAAGATTACATGAAACACTAAAAGTTAAAAATCAATAGGAAAAAGTTGCTTCACAGTAAAATACTACAAATATGGCTCATGTCAAACTAAATGCTCTAGTTAGAAGGATTTCAAGGGATTTAAGATGTGTTAGAATTATTGTGATTGCAGCAATACTTTATAAAAATCCATCCAGAAGTAGAAAAAAATGTAGTAATACACAAAATAAAAATTTGACTTTTTTTTCCTTCTAAATCAAATGACAAAATTAATGGCTCTGACTGCCAAATAAATGATCATTACAAATTATTTTTAATTTAATGGCTATAAATTAAGTGTCCAACATTGACAAATCTTTTTTCAGCTTAAGCTGAATAAAGAAGAGGACAGAAAAGCACCGTAAGATACTATGTCTAACTTGATGATTTCGGTGCATTCAGTTTGGAGAGTCTCTCTTTTGAATGGCAGCTCAGCCAGCTGCAATCTTTGCTTCTCCCATTACACAGCAACAGAGATTCAGCAAGTCAGAGGTGGCCTGAACTACTCCATGAATTTAAATGATTGCTAGTGTTATCACATGCAGTGATTTGAAAAATGAAACTTACTTGGCCTATGGTGAACAATTCCATTAATTCACATAAAGGAGCAGAGCTCACATTTTTAGCTGTGTTGCATTCTCAGGTTTGAGCAAAATCTTCTATTTTCACTTGTAAAATGAGTAAAAGCTAACATTTTTTTTTCCGAACAGTACGGTGTGCCAGAACAAGATAGTAGTTTTCCTCAGTAAAATAACTACACTTGGTATTTTACTTTGCTTCTTTCAAGTGAAATGAAACATGGCAGAACTAACCTAAATAGATATGATCAAATATTTGCCATGTTGCCACCAATTTAACCAGCAAAGATGGGAAACAGTACATCCAATACGAGATTTTTAAATAAATGGTAAAGGGATGCTTGAACAGCTCTGTAAAAAGAAGAGGTTACTAGAAGAATGTCAGAAAGCAGCTTTTGGACAGATGCTAATATCCTTAAATGAAGGGTATTCTTAAAGTAGAAGCAAACTAACAATTTGCTGACAAAAAGCCAAGGCAAAACATTAGAAACTGAAATACAACACCAGAAATGGGGATTAAAGAATAAAGAAATAATTTTACTGGTGCTCTATAAAGAGAAAGTAGAGGAATAGGACTTAAGTATGCCAGCTGAACGTGAAATCTCATAAAAGTTTCAGCTGAAAGGGACCTCCATAAGTTATCTGGGTCCAATCCCCTGCTCAAAACAATGCCAACTGGAAAGCTAGAACAGGTTGCTCAGGGTCTTGCCTGATCAAGTTTTGAATACCTCCAGACATGGAGATACCACATCATCTCTAGGCACCCATCCCCGTGGCTTCACCACTCCCATGGTGTCAATTTTTTTTCCTTATATCCCATTTGGATTTCTGTTGTTGCTGCAACTTGTGTCCGTTGCCTCTTGCCCTCTCATTATATGCCTTTCAAAACCATCTACCTTGTTCTTCTCTCTAAATCTCCTTTAAGAAGGGAAGAATGTTATTCAAACCCATATTAACCCTCTCTTCTGCAGAATAAACATCTTCACATCATTCAACATCTCGTGTCATACGTCATCTCCATAAGAAGCTTAGTGGACCTCCACTGGTTACTTTCAGTTCATCAATATCTCTCTTACTCAGGACGGAGAAGGGGCTAAGAAAATTATCACCGCTCCAGATGCAGCTTCACAAGCTCAAGTTGAAAGGAAAACTCATTTCCCTTGATTTAATGATCTTGCTCTTCTAATGCAGCCCAGTAACAGAGTATTCAGCACTGTGTGGGGACACCAACTGATTCACCTATCCAGTCCACAAGGTTTCTTCCAGTTGGTTTAAAATGGCTTCATCCACCCCCTCTTCTTGGTTAAGCAGTCTGTGACCAACAAGAAGAGCATCCTTGAATGGTATATCACCCTTCAATTCCTCTTAGCAGTACCAGTTCTGACCTGTCAAAGAGGCATGGCTAGCCTTAGATGCCTACTCCAGCACCCTGTTCTTTTCTTCTTGCCAGTCCTACAGCATTCACCAACCAGATGTCTAGAGAAAAGAGAAAGCTTTTTGTTGCTGGAAATTATAACCTTGCAGCTTCCACCATCATGGGAGTCCCATACTCCAGGACCCTATTCCAGCATAGCCTTTGGCTTTCCTTCCACACATGACATGGGGTTGGGCTCCTGCCCCAGCAGAATCTCTGTGTTGAATATGCTGTTCTCCCATTTGGTTTTCCTGACGCTGCACAGTCTGCTCATCTTCCCATCCATTTCCTTCACATCCCATAGGTGAGACCAACATTACCACTAGCCCTTGCTACACAGACAAGCACCCGGAGGACAGTCACATCAAGAGTTTCAACTGGATTTCAAGGCAGGTCACCAGATCTCTCATATGCCAGAAATGACTGTTCCTCAATCGTCAGACTGTCTTGCTGTGTGTCACTGCCATCATTATGCTGACTAGCAGTCTTGTACAGTCTTGAGAACCACTTCTGGGCTGCACAAGCATGTCTTTCAATGCTGATTGCCTTGCTCCTGTTTGCACACACCATTCTCAGAGCCCTTGGTTGGTGACACACCTTATGTGACATCCACTTCCTGGCAAGATCTGGTTAACAGGTTGGTTTCACACTGGTTCCAGTAGCAGGTCACTCAACTCATGAATGACAGTTCTGCCAGGGACACTCCATGGCACCCCACAATGCAGGCTGAACCACTAAGCTTCAGAAAAAAAGTTCATTGAAACGCTAAAATGTAGTCAATAAGGAAACATTAATGAAACTGATCAAGGTGTTCCTAAGAGCTTAGGTGTGGCATGTTGGGTATAATTTTCATCACTCGTGTTCAAGAAAACAAGACATGAAAGACTGATTTCAATGCTTGGAGGAAGAAAAACTACATCTTACAACAGTTAAGAAAACAGCAGGTAAGATTATGACCATATCTGCAATATCTGTGGAATACACAGCATTTTCTTCCTCAGTGTAACCATACTCTAATGCATTGAGTTGTTTTTCCAACATGAGAACCCGTTCCTTATTTATACTGCAAAACAAGCCATGTTTTCAAAAATCTTACTTAGGGTGTTCCTTTTTTCTTGCAAATAATCTTGAGCTGCTCTTACTATCTGCTGGACAACTCCTGTAACCAATAGCTGGACTGAAGGAGGATCCCAGGTCAGGAGGAGTCGGTGAAGGACACTTAAGAGTTCAACACCAAGGAGCTACAGTAAAACAAAATATGCATTAAAAAAATAAATTAGGTCTTACCAGTTCCCAATTGCTACATCACTTGGTTACAACAAGCAAATACTTCTCCCACACAAGAATAATTACAGGTTTTGTAATAGTCACGAATGAAAGATCATGACCTAGGAAAGCTAACTGTCATAACATGCTCATACAGTACCTGATCCTCTGCAATATGGATCCTGGCACAAGGGGAATCCAATAAAGTATGAAGTGCTTGTAAACAAGATGTGACATGTTCAACAGGCTCTTCAGGTCTTGGGGAACAGAGGAACTGTATACTAACACCTGAAAAGACCAATTATTAAAAAAGAATGTTCACTTCTTCAATTACATAAACTACATTCACAATTACTCTATTAAAATCACAATAATCACACAAATACTCTACCAAAGCTATGAAGAACACAGCAGTAGAGAGACAGGAGTAGACACAGAGAGAGAGACAGAAATTTCAAAATGCTATTGTCCAGACAAGTGATGCCTTTTAAACTTCTTAGATTTCAAGCAAAGTATCTTTTCTTATTTCCATAATGTGCTGGTACTGAGCTTTAGATTCTCAACTCTTACCCAAAATTAAGTGCATTCGATCTTTGTTCAACTCTGGTAAAGATTTAGTAGTAGGTGGAGTTCCAGGTGTCTGGTTTAACATAATAGATGTAGCACGTTTCTGTGAGTTAGGCATTGCTGCAGCAGTCTCTTCAACCGATTCTGAAGCATTAAATCCTGTGCTGTTCAACCAAAGCGCCACTGCATGTAGTATAGGAGCCCAAGAGTTTCGATAATGCAGTCTAGCTGTATCAATTGTTTCTGGAGTGTAAAATGCTCCTCCTGTTAAAGTAACAAAGCAAAGGTCAATTCTGAAATTCTCTGCAAATAACAGACAAGAAGCATATACTCTGAATTTCTTAGTTATTTACTTTGGATATGTTTGATCATGCATATATATTCAGATGCAATCCTTGTTAGTGACAGTGCATCCCAATTCTCCTTGTGAAGAAGCAACGTTAGTACCTCTCATAAAAAAGTGCAATGGCTATGACAGAATAGTAAGCAGAGGCAAAAGAGGCAGGCAAAGGCATCAGGTCTTGCAGCATTTTTCATACAGAACATTCATTCTTAACTCAATGAAATATTATAAGACAATATCCACAACATTCTCAAGAACGTACTATGTTTCCTTACAGTAGACATCTTTTTTGCACTTGATGTCAAAGTATTAGAGGTGTAGAAGTATTATTACTTCTACAAAGACAAGGCGTCAATCATCTCTGTGAGTCAGATAAAAAATATTTTCATTGCAGATTGAAGGAAAAAAGCACGCAAGCTTTCAACATACATTGCTGTTACACAAAAGCAGAAATTTATTACTTGCATTATTTTAAGAGATGAAAAACATGCCTGCCGAACAATTTAAAGAAGAATTTGAAAATCTCCACTAGCAGTTTTATCCCGTTCTTCAAAACAACAGGAAAATGAAATTTCTATATTTACCATCTGGTGGAAGCTGAGTAGCAAATTCAGCAGGTAAAGTTAAAAGCGCGTAATCTTTCAGTGCAGCTAACCAGAGCCGGCTAAGTGCAGGCAACTCGGGTTGTACAAGTGTTATCAAACTGTCTGGTGGCAGCTCATCTACAGTACCAAAATCATCCTCATCCTCCTCTGTGCTCTTTGAAACACATTTTGGTTTGGTCTCTGCTTCTTTCTTTATTTTCATAGCAACAATGTACACCTAGAAGAAAAACAGATTTGAAAAAAGAAGCCACCTTTCCCATGTAAAAGATTCCATACACAGATGAGTCACAGTTCAGCCCCTGTGGGCCACAAATACTATTATATTTGTTGCTCCTGTTATGAAGTCCATGAAAGTTACCTGGAAAACGACTTGGAAAAAGATTTGCAATATAATTATATTTAAAAAATATAAAGAGAGATTTTTGCCTTTATTTCTACTAATACGTAACATTTAGGGACATAAGTAATATTTTCTGACAACAACACAATTTTCTCCTAAAAAAGGAGAACATGTCAGCATAACACAAACATAATGATTTAAATAATTGATTTCATTAAAACAGGGTATTCTCTTTGCCCTACATTAAAAACTACTAGATAAATTAGAATAAATTGTCATTTTCTGGAAGCAGATTAGGTACCAGAAAAATATATATTTTTACTGTAGTACATGAATACAAGAGCGTTTATATGATTGTCTTTGAGAGATGCTATGAGAAGACAAAAGGATTTTCAAACAAATACGGGAAGAAGCATCAGAAAAATACAGTAAAAATATGCATTTTTTAATTAGAAAAAAAAAAAAAGAAATAACTGTCCTTATAAAACAGATGCTCCAAATCGAAGCTGAAAATAACAGTATGGGGTGATTAACATGATTTCATGGCTGAACTGTTGATACTTTACTTTGTAATTTCAAAAAAAAAATAAAGAAAGAAGTCATTAAAGTACTACATTAGAGGAAACCAAAATACTTTTTATATAATTAGCTATAAGGCTCTATAGCATTCAAGTAACATTTCAGGAAGAAAGGCAATATAAGTATTGCTGACTGTCATTTGTAGATTAACATTTCAAGTATTCCAACCATTCCCCAGCAACACCTACGTTAAGCCTCTAATTTATAATGAACTGAAATAAATTCCTAGTTAATTAGATGCAATATTTTACCAAAATATATTCTCATTATTTATTAATTTACTTTTAAAATAAGAGCAATATGATGGAACCAAAATGAAAATCTGATAGGGTATGAGAGCATACTTTGATACAAAGAAATTCAGTTAAAACAGCAAAAGACCTATCAAGCACCGTTACAAATATGAAGAGACGAAATTGCAGAAAAAGGAATGGAGAAAGATATAGAGATGAAAAAATATCAAGACTGGAACTGTGGCAGGTAAGGAAGATACAGGTACAAGGTAAGGCGGCAGATACAAGGCTTACTGGCTGACCAGACAGTAGGATGCGATGCTACTACTGAGGTGAAGTCTTTTCAAACTTTTAAAGATTTAATAGCAAATGCTTACCTCAGCCCACGCTTTCAGAACTGCAAGTTTTTCCATAGTTGTGGCACTCTCCCGGTAAAGCTGGCTAGAAGATCCCTTTCCTGCTTGCACTTTATCCAGGGAAGAGACAAGAAGATTGTGAACTCGGCGGAGATCATTCAGGTCACTAACAACCCCGCTTCCTATCCATGCGCTACATACCTAAATAACAAAGTTGAGAATTGTCCTATGTTAGCAAGGTAAATCAACAACCTTATAAATGAAAAAAAAAAACTATAACTAATAATAATAATGATAATAACAACTAAATAAATCAGCAAATCTCTTCCTGTTTAACATCAAAAAATGTGAGATTTTCCTTCTTTCCCTCTCACCACCTGTGGTAACAGAATTGCTCAGTTGAATTGTTAAAAAGGCTGAAAGGCTGTATTGTATTAAAATGAAACTCGGTATTCATGGAAAATGCTTAACATAGTTTGTAATCCTCTGTAAATAGGTTTTTATCCTTTTCCAACTGTCTGGTCAAATCATTCAAGCAATGGGTCTTCAGATTTATTGTAAAAAAAAAAAAGAAAAGAAAAAAACATTGTACAGCAATTCATAAAGAAAAATCCATTAAAAATGAAAAAATTCAGTCTTTAAAAACTTATAACTAAAGTTACATATTAAGGCTCCATCCTAGCTTTCAGCTTTCAAGGTCATTAACAACTTCAAGAAAATTCCTAGGAGCGAGTAATAATAAAATCTTTAAACCGGGCTTTGGTATTGGAAGAACAGTGCCACGTTCTAGAAAAGTCAATACCAGACATGTGAGTGTCTCCCCACTTTTGTTTTTATTTCTCTTTTCTTATTATTATTTTTTTAATTGAACAGACTCAAAACAGGTAATTAGATCTTAATTATCATACAGATCATCCGTTCCTGTCTAGTGCTATACATTGGCATTCATCCTCTGAAACACATCCATGCCCAGATATAATAATTCTGTTGCAGGTGCAGCTGCTTTTATAACAAAAAAAAGGACAAATTCTTTCTTTATACAAGAGCTGCTTTGATTCTGGTGGTGATTCTACAAAAACGTGGAAAAGAAAGAAGAAAAAACAAAAAACAAAAACAGCAAAAAAGAGTTCACAAGCTCTTTTTTAATGGCAGTCTTGTCCTATCTCCAATTTATTTGATTTGCTTTGAAAGAACCAGTTGCTTGAAAGCCTTTGTGGAAACACCTGGAACTATGGACATACTTAAACACAAAGCAGTCCTGAATATATGCAGAACAGAGCTGCTGAAAGTCTGTCACAAATCTGTAATTCATTCACAGCAGGACTAGAAGCAGCTTCACTCCTGCTGCTGGGCAAGTCAACAGCTACTTCAGTAATAACATAGAACTATAATATGAACAAGCTCACTCAGTACAGCTCATCTCTAGCTATATCATTCCAGAGAGAGTGTTAAATATCCAAATTTAATCACCAACCCATTCGATCCTTTAAGTACACACATCAATTAGAAACTGACTGAATTAAGGAAGATTTTGACAAGTTACGGACTCTTACATGTTCTTGCATCTAGCTTTAAATGAACAAAACCTTTCCACAAGGTAAGATGAACATTTTCATTCCTTTGTATAAGTATCAAGATATGCCACATTTGATCCATGCTTAATTGCCAGCAAAACTGGTAGGAGTATAAAACAACAACTAAAGTAACAGTGCTGCAGGACCAAGCATAAATCTCACATACATAGAATTATTGCATGAAAGCCATTGTTTGCACAGCTAATTAAACTGCTGCTTTAAACTACAGTAGTTTAGCTGCTGCAAACCACACAACACACACAATTACAGCTCTACTGCTGACAACCATTTTAAATCACAGTAGCACAAGATCATAGGCAAGAAAAATACAAACACAGACAAAATCTCTCTTTGAATTTTTGCTGAGAGGTTGTTACTATAATAAGAATGCTCAGAGCTTCTGAAATCTAAAACAGTCAATCTGAATAAAAGTTTAGTGTTTAAAGGTAAATCATCATCAGTCAATATGTTTGATCAGACAGAAAGGCATCTGAATGAATACATTATCATTGGTCTCATTAAGCAAGGGGCTTTTTCTTTTTTTCTAGTGTTTTGTGTTTCTTTTATTTGTTTTTATTTATGTATTTATTTATTTAGTAATTAGTAACAAATGCAGAGCTGACACGGAGACACAACTAGTTTCAGAAAGACTAAATATTTTCTGATGTAGCTCCCAAAAAGACTTCTGCATTCCTGCAACAACTTCACTGCTTAGGTTTATGAATTTTTCCAGCTATTTACTACTATTTCTCTTCTGCATCCCTCTTCCAAAGAGCAGAAAACTCATACCCATCTTCTGTTTAAATGTATTAAATGTATTCAGTTTAGCTTATACAATCTTTTCCGGTACCTGGCAGGCCTTCGCAGTTATATCAGACGGTGTATCTTGGGAAAATGCTGGCCTCAGAGCAGCTCCAACCTGTTCACAAGAGGAAAAAAAATCCAGTTAAAAACAGTAACAACATAACATTCTTCATCTAACCTTGTTTAAAATTCAGGCACATACACTAAACAAGCAAGGCAAGATTGCCAAAGACCCCAAGCTTATCCTTGTTATCTAGCAAACATTTGCAATAGTATTCTTTAAATTACAATGAAGAAACATTTTCCCTTGCTTAAGCATTGTCTTTTTAAGCCCCTACTATCTTTGTCAAATATGTAGCATTATCTTTTTTCTGTTAATGAGTATCCTTTTACATATGAAATCACTGTAAGTGCAATTTATGTTAAGACTCCAGAACACAAACTTTTTAAGGTCCAACAGAATAATAAAATGAAATCAAGCATTTATTACTGGCTTGTATTACGTTTTCAAGATGACAAATAGAACAACTGCCTTGTTTTTCGTCTAAGACAGTGTTTTTCTGAAACAAAATGGACCAAGTCAAAGAGACAGAAGCAATGGTTACAGCAACAAAGAAGGAAGGAGAAAAAGACAAGAAAAAAAAAGAATGCCTTTTGTTAAAAACTATTTGTGAAGATCCTGAAAACATAGCAGCAGAATCAGAGGAAGACAGATGAGATAACTTGAGTTGGGAAAAAGGCAGGGACCGGTGGCAGAGAAGAGAAAGTTAGTGGGCACAGAACATACAGGACAGCAAAACCTGACAAGATTAGATGAAATATGTGCAATCCTACGAGTGATTCCAGAGCTATTCCAGAGCTAGTCAAGTCACTCCAATAGGCAGGGAGAAATGGCCCTTATCACAACTACTCTTCATCTTCTCTTTTAATATATTTGCAATATGTAACAGAATTGGAGAGCCCATATTGCCCTCCTTATATTAAGTGTCCCTTCTCATCATCGATGTTTCTGTGTAAGAACTGAAAGAAGTATTTTGTCACTTCTGTGCAGATTCTTCTATGGACCAGTGCACTGTACCAGACTCTTAAGTTAGAAGGCAGTCTGGAAACCACATGTATTCAAAGATTTTACAGACTGATCAACATGTATCAGAAAAAGCTAACTGTATGTTCCAAGGAAGACAAGACTTGTAGACTAAATATACCTAATTCTGGCTCTGTAAAATAAAAAGTAAACATAAATGTTCCTGTAAGGCTGAAGGAACAGTCAACTTCAAGCACTGTTGTTTCCAAAGCAACAGAAAGTCAATCACATTGTGAATATTGCTAGCAAAAAAAAACACTACAGTGCAGTGAAAGCAGTTATTTAAAGAGAAAAAAAAGACAAGTTCCATAATACGATATTCTTTGTACACAATAGAGCCCCATTAATATCCTCACCTGCTTGTAAGAATAGTAAAGTGACCAAGAGGAAAATAAATAAAATTCAAATGTGTTAAAATATCTTCTTTCATTGTAAATTGATTCTTCAACGTTTTATAAATTTCTCTCATACTTATTAGTGTGGGAAAGATCCCCCTGTTGCTCCCAAGTAGGGAACCTGACCAAGTGAAAACTTGATCTTGAAAGCATTTATCCTATGATAAATGTAAACACTGAAGTCAGTGGAACAAACCACATATGCGATCGTCAGCAAGGCTGAGATCTATTGAATTAAACAAGAACTAGCAAAACTGACTAGAAACGCAAACCAGTAAGAAGGTAAACAAAGAAAAAACCCTCCCCTCCTACTACACCAGCCTTAAGCTGTACTCATTATTGCAATCAAGCCTCAGGTGAAAGATTAATTTTATGTGGCTTATATATTTCTAATAAACCTTCAACTGTCTATCTCCTATTCCTATACTTTTGTCATTTTTGTTTAAACAGAAGTGTACTTATTACTTCCCAAAAAAAACAGATTTACTAAGTTCAACCTGGAATTGAATCAGTGTTACTTTCAGATTCTTAATTCTACAAATGAAATGTCACTCTTGGCAAAAAAAAAATAAGTCTGATTTGTAATATTTCGCTTTCAGAAATCAATAGCTACTGATTTTTTAATTTTGTCAGCTAATAAATTGGAATAAATAGGAAGAGATATACAAATTTTAAGAGGTAAATAAAGCAGTCTCTTCAGTACATTTTCAAACAAAAAATCTCTTCACTGGTCTTTTGAAGTTACAAAATGTTCTCAGAGCTAATACTCGCATATTGGCATAAATATACAGTTTCATGAAGTTATAAAGGAGGTCTCACATTAGCCTGGTATTGCTCCAGTATCACATGGCCTGGAAACTCTGGCTCAGGAACTGATGCAAATTTCTTGATAATGTCTTCAAGGGCTTGAAGACCCGCCATTCGTAACTGGTTGCTGTGATCAGTTGCAGCCATGAACGCCATTCGAATAAGGTCAGAGAGATGGAGTACTAAGAAGTCATCTTAAAACAGAACAGAACAAAAAGACCATTTTATTAACTTAAAACATAGCTGAGGTGACAGATACTTGAAACATTTTTCTCACTGACGTACAAATTCATTCTTAAGACGACCTTAAAAATTAAGCACAAATTTGAAAAAAAGTAGAATATGAGATATAAAAAAAACAACGTATTGAATATTTCAAATGTATCTGAGAACCATAAAAGAGATTAGAACATCATTTAGTAAAGCTAACTTCTGCAATATCCCCCCCCGCCCAATATTTACAGAAAATCTTTCAGGCAATTCCTGAGTCCTATGCTTATAGTGACCCCTGCTGATAAAAGAAAACCTAGTCATGTTTAAACACCTAAAAACTAAGCCCTTCTATTTCTGCTCCCAAAAGCAACACCCAAGGCCCCAAGTCAGCATCAGACAATACACAGAAAAGAATACATAACTCAGTAAAGTTCTCAAATGATTCTTCTCTTTTTTTATTCATTTTATTTCTTTCCTTACTCTAAATTTGAGATTACCAGATGGTATAAAACCAATTTGAAAATATATTTTTTAAAACCATACTATCCAGGGTGATAAAAAAAAAATCAGGAAGACGAAAGCTCTAAATGCTTTCACATCTCAATGTAGAAAAAAATACATATTTTTAGCTGAAGTTTTCCAAGGCATGTCAGTAAAGACTGAAAATTGTTTTAAAAAAAAGTACCAAGTGGTAAAGACTGTCATTATTTGTTCAGACCATCACAGATATATTAGTAAATTTTAAATATTTTGGAAGTTGAATTTGAGGATAGAGATATTTAAATTTTTCTTTTTATAAGGATACCAAACACATCAAGTTCACTGTTAATAATTTTGGAGATGTTAATTCTTATGATTATTTTATGCAATCCTTTTCAGGATCCTTTAAAAAAAACAAAAGCAGCTATATTACGATTTGCCTCTACAATGCAATATTGTTTCAAAAATAGACTTTCCCAAAGCTCTTCCCTTTCACTCTTCAAACAGCGACCCCAGTCTCTAAAAAAAAAATCAGAAACAAGATTCTCTCAAAACCAATGCATAGTGCTGGAACCAGAATGCATCAAAGCAACAAAAGCAACTACCTAATAAATATCCATTTGGAACAGATGCCCTTAGCAACATAGGTGCTAAAATCCACAAGCCCTACTTATTCAAGGATGCTTATATATATGATACTCTGTCTACATGCACACAAACACTGTGCCACATGGGTGAAAGCAATCACTATGCACCAGAACCACTACACACGGATGACTGAAAGACAGAAACCTCCCACTACCAGTTTGAAATACATTTTTCACAAAACAACTATGTCATCTCTGACCTCTCAATTACGATCCTCCAAGTCATAAAAGTATCTTCAAATCCTGAGCTTTAATATTCATCACTTTCATGGATACCAAAAGAATGAGCTTTACAAAGCAGCTGGGTCCATGTTCTTCCCACATCTCTCACCCTGCAGCCAGTACTACAGCAATGTTACCTGACCTCCTCTCTTCTTTTTTAATTCTTTCCTAGCATCCCTTTGCTGTGGAGATGCTAATATAACCTCTGAATTTTAGTTCATTGCTGTCATTAGGTTAAACCCAGAGATACTATCCCCCGTATATAGTTAGCTAGAAGTTTACGGCTTCTATTTGAAACTGGTGAAAACTGTTCACATTTCCCCCCCCCCCTTTTTTTTTTTTTGTCTCCTCCTCCTCCAAGCACATCAATCAGATGTCAGAAGTTACATCCTCCAAACATCACTCTGTTCATGGTACGGTAACTATAATGGTTACAGTTTTTGTCTTTTCCTTAGTTTTTAACTGTTTGAATAAAAGGAAGTTCACTTTTTAGCTGCTTATGTTTTTATCTTGGTCGTGTAATCTTTAGCTGTAAAGAGGTGTCAAAAATAAAAAGAGAAACAAACCAAACACATTCAATAATTACTTTTTGGGTTTTTAAGTCTGGCTGAACGAGCCAGCGCCAGGTCAAAGTGCGCCTTGTTGGCATTCTCACACAGCATGATCACTCGGCAGAGACAGTCAGCTGCAAATACACGTGTTGCCCAGCGAGGTGCTACAGATGGCTTGGTTTTATCCTCTTCACCCAGAGTCGTAAACATGGTATCATCATCCATCTCATCCTTCTTCTCTGATTCCTCATCCTTTCCTCCTCCCAAGGGAGCTGCAGTGCTCATGTCTACAACAGAGAACAATTAAAATAAAAATCCTGCTGTGTCAAACTACAGAAGATGACTGACTAAGGACATGTCCAAGCCTTTCCTTAGGCTCAGATTCAAAACACAATAATTCTCCAGTTGATACTGCAACATTCAAAAAATGCAGAAAGGCATAGGAATATCAGTAAAGTTTTTCACCTCTAATTCCCATAGATACCAGTTATAGCTGAATCCTATATCTGAACTTCTCAGCTTTGAAAATTAACCTATTAAGCTGTCAGGGAACAGGGTAAGTGGACCACCGTGCTCCAATTCAAAGAAAAACCTCAACTTTTAACTATTCCACTCCTCTTTCAAGTAAAACCTAGAGTGAATATTAAACTGAAACAAATCTACAAAGTTCACACCACAGGCAAGATATACAGCCAAGTGGGCAATTGATAGCAATCAAGAGTGCTTAACATTCAGGAAATTTTCTGTAAGCATGGCTGTGAGACTTCATTTCAGACAATAAAATTGCTTCAGGGATCACATTAAAAATAAAAAAGGGACAAAAACTCATCAAACATGCTTATACACTTTGGCTATTCAGATGTGAGAACATAAAATCTCAATAACAAGGTCTAAATCAGCAAAATGCCAAAATACTGACAATTTTTTTTCTGCAGTAATTAGAGAATGAGAAGTTATTGCAAAAGTAGCCTTCTCCAACTAAAGCACGTTTCTTAGAAAGTCTGAATTTAGGCAGCTGAAGAGCCAAGTAATTCAATAGAGAGGCGCTATGGCAAATCAAACATGGATACAGCCAAATCACAACAGGAGTGTTTTCAGAAAGCATCCAGGAAAACATATGTGGCTGATTTGTAAATCTCTGCTTAAAAAGCAAACTAGACTTTGTTCACGTGCCAGTTAGTGGTATGAAAGAGTACAAAATGATGTTCCTTGCTTATTTAAGCACAACTGAGAGAAATGCATTTAAATATCTCACAAAGATCATTTCATGGACTAAAAAAAAAATAAAAAATAGTGAGGAGATCAGACAACCACATACAAAACTTTAAAAACTTATCCCACATAAAATAAGTAAAGAACAGCCCAAGCTTAAACACATGAAGTGAGGTCTTTCTGGGTAGATGCACGGTAACTACATTGCATAAAGAAATCATTGGTAGCATTACTCATCAGTAATCGTAAAGCTGGCAACATTTAGAAAGAGCTTTTGGATGAACTCACAATATGCCAATAAACAAGCATAAATGCAAGGAAAATGAGCAGAATCTGCGTCACAACCATCCTACAAACCAAAAAACAGGAATAAGGTCTCAGAGGACAAGGTCTTTGCAAACAACTCTGCAAAGCTGAGCAACAAGCAAAGAAGTTTCATCACCATGGTAACCCATCTTCACATCAGTACCTCAAAGCCTCATACAGAAAAGCTCAGAACACGTACAGCACTGTTCCTTCTGTATGGCCCTGACGCACAAAGGCTAAAAAGCATGTTTCTGCTTTTTCTAAGACACTGAAATGTCAGGGCAATAATCACTCTGCTTCTCCACTGGAAATCCTACTTGAAGGTGGCTAATTTTCTAATCTTAAAAGAAAACATACTTTTTAAAAATATAACATTAATGATTTCCTCTTTTTAAGTGCTTTTAATGCATAATACTCAAAATTCTATATACAACATAAGCTATAACACGTCTTTACAATTAGAAAGGACAAGTTCCAAACAAATACTTCCAGAAGATGCTAATACTAAAGCAATATCAGTTTTTATGTGAATAGTACAGAACACTTACCACTGGAAGCTGCAAGGACATCCTTACAGAGCATTAGCCAGTGAGAAAGGTTTTCTACTGCCAGCGATGAAAGCATATGTCCCAGAGTATCGTGGATGTCCGAGCACAACTTGCGATCAGTCTCCCGATCCAACATACCAAAAAGGACACCTTCGAGGCCTGTCTCTGTTATATTAACCCCCTGATGCCGGGAATGACCATCTCGTCGAGAACCAGCTCCTGGTGCAAAAGGATTAATATCTGCAAAATGAGAATGAGAAATCTTTCCTGAAATCAGTAACTGAGTTTTAAAATTTGGAATAACTACTGAGAATCGGGCATTATGCACTCATGCACATATAGTTCAGGCAATAATACATTATGGTGTTACTTAATTTCTTCTGAATTAGCTTTAAAAAGACTTTACTATAGTTTTTTTTTTTTTTTTTTTTTTTGTAAGGCATGTAACAGCTTATAGGATTACTTTCAAAAAGAAACAAAAAACACAAATGTGCATCTCTTCAAGGTACACGCCCATCAGTTTTTTTAAGAACTCCTAATGTTATTGACTCTGAAAAGTCTTTCTAGAGACAAACTTAACCGGTGGGATTTAATACTACGTAACCCCACAGTTCTATATTCATAGGAAGAAGACATTGCTGATCAACACTGTTGAACATCCTATTTTCAGAATGAAGTGATGTATGCAAGAATTGAACCAACCAGCAAAGTCCACAAGTTAGTAGATGTGCTGCTAAGAGAAAATAACATGAGGTATCTCAATCAAAAAACATCAAATGAAGTCAACTTTCAAAAGAGCAAGACCTAAAGCACTGGAGAAAATGTTTCCATTGTATATACAATGTATTCCCTACCTGATTGCCATTCTTAATAGGGCAGAAAAGTTTAAGTCTGAACTTCACAAAAAGTTTAATTACAGGTGAAATTAAATCAACTTGAATTACAGTAGGCAGGGGTGGGGAGAGAAGTTATTAGAGCTGGCAGAGATGGTTTTAGAGTGTGGTGATTTTTTTTTGTCCTGAAGGCAAACCACATGCATGCATGAATACACGTACTCAGCTGTCACAAAAGGCCCTCATGAACGAAGTACTTACTGATGCCGCTATTTTCTTTGTCTCCAGCATTTTTTGCTAAGCTCATGGCATATTCACATACTTCTGCTGCTTCCCTCTGAGCAAGCTGTCGTAAACATGCAACTGCAGCACGGCGAAGGAGCAAGTGGGAGCTGCACAAGTGAACCTAAATCAGAACCATTACAGGTGAGTGAACTGCTGCATCTCCATACCCATAAATAAGTGCTGCTAAGGACTAACAGTATTCTACTTTACAATTATATGCCCCCGTGTGAGCTGCTGGGTACCAAACTCTTTACAAGGTCTTTAAAGTTCACAAGTAAGCACTTTCTATAATGCACAAATCTGAAAATAAAGCTGACATATACAGAATTGACAGGTGTTATCTGTTAAAAGCGTAAGTATTGACACTGTGCCACTATGATTTTAGACTAATTATACTTTCCAATCTGTTATACTCTAGAATACTATTCCCCATCACATTGTGCTATGGATCACTTTTTTTTTTTTTTTAATAAAAAAAAAAGGCACCACCAGCTGCACCACACAGCTACCATAAAAATTTCCATTTCAAGCTTGTACCAGGATTTATAGCGTAATTTTTTATACATGCCTGTCAAGAAGACAGCTTCAGGTTTTGTTGCTAACAAATACCAGGCTTCCAATTCTTTGAAATCATCTCAAGTACAAGCAAGTATTTTTTTCTTATTGAAGAATTGTGCATGGTACCTATTTTCTTGAGAGGTAGTAGCACAGAGAGTAGTTACACAGAGAACTGTATGTTTTTCCACAGTGGAAGAGATGAAGAGGGCTCTTTAAGAAACTAATTCTTTATTTACCCTGAGGAAATTGTTTTAATAAACTGAATACACATTTGCTTTCTCAGTATTAGGTTATTATGTGGATGGAAATTACAACCCTAAATGAAAGGGCTGTGTAGTTTATAAAGCTCTTTAACAGTACATCTTTATTCTGTGCGTGAATATACATGTACAAGATTTCAGTCTTACAAGATTTCTGTACAAGATTTCAGAAATAAAACACAGAACATTTACAGCATTTAATTAATGGAAAGAGCTTTCCCTGTTTTCAGTTGCAAAACAAACAACTGTGTGTTTATGATGCCAATGCAGGAAAGCAGAAAGGAAACTAGATTGTGCAGCTCTGTAGTTTAATTTTGGTATCTGGCATTAACTCCATACAAAAGCAAGTTGGAAAGTTATGAAAACTTTAATAGGGCAGGGCAATGCAGACTTTGGCTACATATCTAAGTTTACAGTAAAATGAAACGCACAAGACAATTCATAGTAAAATTTATCAAACTGCGTAAGACTTGAAAGTAAGGGATTGGAAAAACAGAAGCAAAATAGCTTTTGTTTAACAAAAGGACCATTCATTAAGGAACATGTAAAGAACAGCAGAAAAGCTCGGGAAATGTTTTCAAAACACCACTTGTCATACCTACATTGACTTCACTTTCTGAAATATTACCCACTAGTACTTAATGAGTAACTGGCTAGAGAGAATGTCAGATTGTGCATGGTATTTATACAGAAGGGCCTAGCTACTTATGGATATATCGCATATCTGTCATGCAAAATTTTGTGCAAGGACAATTGACAGACTCTGGGAACACACTGCACAGTAGTGTTCCAGAGTACAGGTGGGGGCTGAACCATGTAACAATGAGAGGATACCCTAGGGGAAGTCTGGAAGGGAGACCATGAAACAGTTCCAGTGCTGACATAAGAAGGATTCTATTCTTTCACACGACACAGAACCACTAGCTCCACAGTGAACAATACAATCAACTTTGCAAAACACCCAACCAACTTCAGGGAGTATTTTTCAAACTTCTTAGTATTGGACTGCTAAACCCTCCTAAAACAATTAAGAAGTAAATAAACAATAGCAATAAAGAAACAAATGAAAACACATACACCACCTTTCCTCTTATAGTAGTATTCTGTATGTTTTGGTTTCTAGCCACTGCCTCATTTCCTGGCTTAAGCCAGGATTTGCTGACAGAACACTAATGGGGGGAGCAATGTTAATCACAATAGCAATACAAGAATTTGAGTGTCAGCACCTGCTATACTAATAGCAGTTAAAAAAACAATCCAGAATCTCCCACCTTTTCCAAGCTCACCTTCTTCCATTTGTGCCTGCAGTCAGTTGGAAGGAACAGGGCATTTCAGCATCTTTGTAACAAGTGATTTTCTAAAAACGCTTGCTACCTTGTGCTACCTAGTGTAAAAGTGAATCCAGCCCTATGACTTTAATTTGGGCAGCATTCTGAAAAGCTTCTAAAATAACTTGGGGACAGATGTCCCTTTATTGCATTCCAATGTTTTGCAAATGTGGCTTGCTTGTTATATATGGGTATCCTTGGCATCTTGCAAAGTGCTTCGCCTGTGCCCTCTCTACTAGGCACGTACACAAAACTTTGAGGAACAGAAGGGATGCATTTTGTACTCACACAAAGACTTGGAACCAGACTGGACAGGTTGACGTGCCGTGGTGCAAACATATGTAGCTGCTGAAGGCAGGATATGGCCGCTGCCTGAACAAGCGAGTCTGAATGGTCTTGTGTGATTGCACATCCCACCAAACAGGACGAACGGATTGTTGAAATTGTAGCTCCATTACCTAATGATAATAATATGATATCCTTAACATAGAAAAATCTTGCTATGACAGCTGTAGATTTTAAACCTTTAAACATATTTTAATGCATAAAAGTTCACAAAATTAACATGCAGATTTTCTGAATTCCTACTGCAAAATAGCGTCCACACTACTTGAAAGAATCATGAGTGTGTTTCAATTCCTCTGTTGAAATAATAGGTTAAACAATACTCTGTCCAAATGAAATTTTGGATCAATGATCTTCAACTGGAAATATTTTAAGAATATCTTCACAGGACATGAAACTAGAAAAGTTATTCGCATTTCAATTCTGAACATCTTCTATATGTGGCCATATATATGGACAACATTTCATACACAAAGCCATTTCCTAAAATATCAGACAATGTGTAAGCTAGCATATGTATCTGCAGGTAATTTTTGTTAGCTCCATCAGATGAGTCAAGCTGTTCTAACAGGACACACATTTGAAAGAACAGAACTTAATCTGAAAAATAATTCCATTCCATATCTTAAGAATTAACCAGCATGACATTTAAAAAAAAAAAAAACAACACTGAATTACAGCAAAATGTAACTTGCAGAAGATATTCCACGTAAGTATCTTTATTAATAAAGTTCATGACACTTCAAATCAAGATCTTATTATACAGCAAGCAGATATCAAGTTAAATTAAGTCATCTAGAGACATTTCCAAAGTAGAATTGTAAGCCCAATTATTTAGAATTAAAATTGTACTACTGCCTGACTCTATAACACTGACGTAAAAACCAGCCTATACACATTCCTAAAAAATCCCACTAGGTGAAAGTTAACGATCCATGTTATCTGAGCCACATAACTTGGGATACAGTGTACTGGCACGGCAAGATCTTATTCTCTGTGGTAAAGTACTGTGATAGAATAACAAGAATAAGTGGAAATGAGTTATTGTTCACATTATCAATGATGTCAAACTTAAGCTCTTGCCATCAGTCAAAAATAAAACTACCACTATGTTGAAGAAGCAAAGGAAAAATCTTGCCCTACATAAAACATACACACAGCAAGGGTGTTTTTCATCTTTTACTTACCATGCACGTTTGTCATTAACCAGAACACCATACATCACTGTAACTTCTTTATATAAATCTCAAACTGAGGTGTGAAGGGAAAAAAATAAAGGAACCACCAGTAGACATAAAACAGACTTGAGGTTCCTTCCAGGACCCTGGATTTGTCAAAGCCTTCCCCTACTACCCACAACCACAATAAACAAAAACTGATTATCTTCCATTTAAGGACACGATGCATTGGCTTTATACAAGTTAATTTCCCTTCCTCTTCAAATTAACACTAACCTTGCAGCTCAGGCCCAACAGTAGTTATTATAGCCCCAAGACATCGGCCTAAGCACTGATGTACTTCTGTATGTGATGGTGGAACAGTTAAGAGCAGAGTAAGAACTAGAGAAAGCGTTGGCTCCACATATCCACGGTACATTGGTCCACTAGAATCTACTATCAAGGCAAGTGAATGGAGAGACCAGGTCTACGAAAACAAAAAAAGGAAAAATATTTTGAGTAATACATTTAGAAAACGAGTATGTATGTAGATTGAACCTAGCTCTGCACAACCCTGTTTACATGTCTAGTTAGCTTCTCTTACTCCAGAAGTGTTTCAGATGTCCAAAAAAACTCAAGCAATCAAGTGGGAGTTGAGATATTTCTAGCGTGCTGTTTGGCTGCCAGCATTTTTGTGGATAACGAAGATGACAAAGTATTTGAGCAAGAAATGGTCAAGCACTTTGAGAAAGAAAAATAGAAACACAAACAACACATCCACTTTAAAAAAGTGGAGGGAGGGAGGGGAGGTTGGGGAAGAAAAGTGACCCTTTAACATGGGAAAAAGGCAGTCATTTCTGATGTAGAACTGGATGCAGATTCCAAATTCCAAAGCAGACAATTAGCTGACAAAGTCCTTAGCTGGTAGGGCCTGTGATATTATAAGTAGAAACTGATTTCCATGACTAGCTGAAAAATTCTCATGCATTTTCCAATGAATTTTCTTTTTAGGTGGTGCAGAAGAAAGCAGCACTTTAAACATACAGCCAGTGTACTATGGGATAGGAAAAAAAAAAAAAAATCAACCTATTCAGTTATAAGTAAATTACAAAATAATTTACTGCAAATGTCCAAGCAAGAAAAAGAATTTTTGGTCACTAAAGTTTCATGTGACATCAGCGTCTCTGACAGACCTGAAAGCAAGAGATATCTCTCCAAAAGATCCTATTAAGTGATCACATTTCAGAACTTTCTTCATTTAAATGCGATGCAATTGCACTGAAGAGACATTATGTTAAGAGAGTATTACAGTTACAAAGCTAGATTCTTAAGAATCAGCTAGAAAATTTCCCTTAAAATTGCTCAGTTTTGGTCCTCTCTGATGCAACCCAAAACCCATTAACACTAGCAATCACATGAAGCTATTTTAACAGTCCTAAGCACGTATGTAGTACATTACAGCTGTATGTACATTCTCATTTTTGTGAATTTCCATTGCTCATGTTCACATACAGCTCCTGCATACCTACATTGCAGATGAGATGTAAAAGCTTAGCTTTTCACAGTTGCCTGTTATCATACTCTTAGTAGAAAATAAGATAGGCATACAAATTCCACCTGGCTTCTAAATCCTTGCCCTTTATAATTCAAGTTTTTCATAAAGCAGTAACTCCTTCCAGTTTAAAGATGAATGATTAGCAAGTACATGCTTTAAAATTATTTGCTCACACATAAAGCTAGGTTATATATGCAAACTGAACTTTGACTTACTGTGAATAAACTTAGGAAATTTAAAAGTGACTTTAAATTGCATTTAGTGTTGTGTTTTTTGTTGTTGTTGTTGTTGTTGTTGTTGTTTTGTTTGTTTGTTTAACATCTATCTCCAAACAAAGCTAGTCTTGTTTTCCCAAACAACAAGCTGCAAAAGCATAGGTTATTTTCTTATTGCCCTGAGGGCAATACAAACAAACAAAAACCACTATTTTTTGTTCTATCAAATTCATAATTTAAACCAAGATGAACATGGATTTATGTCTTCACGTAGTTACTGGAGGCTTCACCTTCTCAATCTGTGGGTATAAGGTACCCCTAATCAAGGATGGCATTCAATTTCCTGCTGCTAAAGCACAGCAGTCACTTACAATCATTTCCTTGAGTTAAGTTGAAAAAAGAATGGCTGGAAGTTAACTGTTCTATGGTAGAATTACAGCATGATTTTTGAAGAACAATAATTACAGACAAGACGTGGCTTTTACTCAAAAAGGATTTCCTCTTTTCCCCTTCTTTGGTAATTCTAATGCTTTGATAGATTTCATTGCTGCACTAAAGAAAGATGCAGCATTTTTCCTTCTACCATTCAACTCCACATTGTCAAGAGGAATGTTCTGTCAGAATTAACTTTGAATTCTAATCCTGAACATTTAAAAACAATTCTGTGGTAATTGTGTTTTTTACCTGGACTTCAGGAGAAGTTCCATCTTGTGCCAAAGCCAAGAGAATACTGACGCTAGTTTTCAGATGCTGCCCAGAACCTATTCCACCAACATATCGATGGAGGCAACCCAGAGCCAAAGAATGTCCCGTTCTTGATACAACATCTCGAGCAGATTTTAACCTGTAAACATTTAAATAAAAACATGTCATGTAATTCACTAGATTTATTACAAAAACTCTTCAAGTACCATAACTGTGCAAACGACTGCTTCTAACAGAATTTTGCTGTCCGTGTTACACGACTGTAAGAAGCCTTAACCAGAAAAGCAAAACCAATATACATAACCTATGCTGCTATTAAACTGGAATACATATAAAGCATGTCAATAAAAAAAATACATTTTAGTGATTTTCTTTCTTCATGATCGTAACTTGACATTTTAGATGAGCAAGTGTTTTAGAAGTATAAGAATATAGGAAAAGAGCCTAGTGTTTACCAATGTTTCACAGTAGACTGATTTAGTAATCATAAGAGTCATTGCTAGGCCACTGCAGTGAAAAGAAATCAAGAACAAAAAAAATGACAAAACATACACAGAAATTATGATGGAATCCACAGCTTCATCTTCCACTGCAGACAGCTTAATACAGCTGCCTTTTTCTATAGCTGCATTCTGAGATTTTTCCAATAGCTTTTGTAGTAGTATTTTTATTAATGAACTTAAAACACGAATAGCATTCTGAATGACCTAGCTGCATGAAATAGTGACTCGCTGTGTGTTTTCCACAATTCTTCTGCTCAGAATGCATGTCACATACATGTCAACTATAATTAAAACCCTCATCAGAAAAAAAAAAAAAAAAAAAAGAGATAGAAGAAGGATATCCTAGTTAGAAAAAAGATTTTTTTCTCCTGGTTGTCTATACATGTCAGAGAAGCACGCTCATAGCCATTAGTAAACAACAACAGCAGCAGCAGCAGCAAGAAAGTAAATGCAAATGCCATACATGGAAAAATGGTTTGGCAGTGTCAACAGACTGGCAACCATTGTTAACTTGAGTCCTGCATAAGAAACCAAGGGAAGAGTCCCAGTAGCGGAAATTCAAGGAACAACCATGAAGATGATATACTTCATTACAAGATGAAATAATGGAGAAAAATTGAATTACTCAGAGGTAGGAGACTATATTCATGTAGCATGGCCAGCCAAAAGACATGCTGCAGCCCTGAGGTAGGAGCATTCAGATCCACAGACTGGCTGATGTCTAAAATTTAAGCTGAAATTGGGAAATGTGTTGTCTTGGTATATGTACCAGGTATCCTTCTAAAGAGCTGAGAGTTAATGACAGAATATAGAAAAAACAAATGGGCCAGTAGGTAAGTTAAATTGATATGTTAGTGGTTCTATTTCATCAAAACATCTTTCTATCATACAATTCATGCTACAGGCGTACTTAGTGTAAGCTGAGTTTATCTACCTGAAGCAGTTTAGTTACCTTACAAGTAACTCATGAAAAACCCTTCATTTGTATCATTTTGCATTCCAAGTAATGTAACAAATAAACTTTTATTCCTGGAAGAATCACACGAAATAAATCCAAATTTGAAGACTGTTTCAAGATTTCTTAAACCTATATAATCTTTATAATAAAGCATGGAGAGAAAGAGTAAAAAAAAAAAAAAAAATGCTATTTCATAGAAGAATTTTCCAAACTATATTTTATTTCCCTTTATGAATCAAAGCCAACTTACTTATCAAAGCTGTACTGAGCCATTCTAGCAATGAAAGTGGCTTCTCCAACCACTTGAGCCATTCTGCCAAGAGCTTCTCCTGCTGCACATCTCAGAATAGGATTCGGATTATCAAGGGCACCCATCACCAGCGTCAGAGCAGATTTGCGAACTTCTTCTGGTCCTAATGTGCTTTTGTTCTCAGCTAAACCCTACATGAACAATTAAAAAAAATATCAAACATTCCATATCAGGGGAGGAAGGAAAGAGCAACACTACTGTAAGATCTTCAGTTAAAAATTACATATTTAAAACTCAAAAACACAGTCTTAGCTTTGCCAGCACTCTACCTATTTCACATACAGAAGATGCATTACACCAGTCTTTGTTATCAAATTCATTATAGCGTTACACACACACACCTCAATGCTACTGAATCTTAACTAGCAGCTGGCTTGACACAGGATAACCAAAGGAAAAGATAAGAAAAGAAGGGGGGGTGCTTTAAATTTAACTGTAATATCTCTTTATCAGACAGAAAAAACACAGCTAAGTTGCATTTCTTCAAGAATCAAATAGATTTTAAGTACATGAGAACATTTTTTCTTAACATTTATATATTTGAAATTGTATATTGTATGCTATAAGTGTGTTACAGAGCAATAACACTAAACACTGTTTCTGCAGGTTCTCCGGTTTCCATATTCCTTTAATAACACACTACCTTCCATTATAACTTTAAAGAAGTCTTTACTTTGGGAAAAATAATCAAATACATGTGAAGCACTGCATGTGTTATAGAGGAAGAAGCTGATGGCTCTACCATAGATTCTCATTTTCTGTTCTGAAATCCTCATTTCAGCTCTTAAACTTTTGACAGTTCTTTGGCCTTTTGGCATGGCATGGGAAATCCCAAGCTCCTTTCTCAGAAAATAGCTTTCAACTTGTCTCATGTTTCAGCATGGCTCATATTTCTAAGGACAAAGCAAGGAAGAGAAGCCTTTGCCAGTGTGAGATCTGTGACAACTTTCTTTTCAAAAACTCTACTAAGTTCTACATAAAGACTTGACATTTCACAGGCAGCTTTTGGGGGGGGGGGAAACTGACTTTTGCTGCTACTATAAAAACTTTATCCAACTAAAGGTTCATACGAAAATGTGTTTTGCCCAAGTCTGCCAGGATTTTGCAGTCCAGTTCCCAGAATACTCTAATTAAAATGCTCCAGATCACATACATAAATGGGCTTGTGTCCTGGTTTCAGCTGGGATAGAGTTAATTTTCTTCCTAATAACTGCTATGGTGCTGTGTTTTGATTTACAATTGCTTTGTGTATTCTTTTATCATTAATATTATTTTCCCCTCATTTTCCATCCTATTAAACTATCTCAACCTAACAGTTTTTACTTCTCCACACCCCCAGTCCGATTCTCTCCCCAGTCCCACTGGTGGGGAGGGACAGAGAGTGAGCAGGTGGCTGCATGGTGCTTAGCTGCCTGCTGAGTTAAAACACAGCAGTATGCCCTTCAGCTGTACATCAGGGCTGAGGTGCCTTAATTGAAAGCTAGGAACCAAACTGAAGAGGGAGCCATTCACTATCTAAAGCATGAGACACCTAGGCTAAAAAGCCTGGGTAATTATCTTATAGTCAAGGGCGAAGAGTGTGTCATTGCATCCTAAAAGAAGTGGGACAATTCACTCTCCATAGACAGTCCTCTCACCCCATCAAGTGGGGATCAGAGACCCATTAAAAAGCAGCTGAAGATAGGCAGTCATTGTTTGGATGGCAAAGGTCAGACAAGAAGAAACCCATCCAATCTTTAATTACAGTCTAACACTTCCATAAGGACAGCTTCCTCAGTGCACAGGACTCAGTTGCCCTGAAGCTGAAGGATGATGACATAATGGGGGAAAATCTGACAGACTCATGAATTGGAAATCCATACAGAACATCAGAAAAAAATCTTGAAATACCTTAATAAATTTGACAAGTAGAAAGAAAATCTTACACTGAGACACTGTTCCACAGAGCCTCGAGGTAATACAAGTCACTGAAACCAAGTATTTCTCTCACTTACTGTCTAGATTCCTGACTTCATAGCATGAGGATAGATTTCCAAGCACAGATAGAGCACAAATAATTGTAATGAAGTCAGTGGGACTTGAGCATAAGCATTTAAAATTCTATATTATATTAAGGAGTCTAAAGAATAAATAGTTCAGACATCTAAAATGGAGACCCAAGTTTATCTTTGTGTTTCCGTGAGCCTCACCTGCACAATACTCATCTGCAAAGATATGAGGGGTGTTTTTTTTTTTTTTTGAGTATGTATGACAAAGTATTTAAATCCCTAAGTACAGTGCAAAGAAAATTAGAGCGGTGAAAAAGAAGATAAAGACAATACTATACAGACATGAATCTCATCTATTCTTTGTACTCATACATGCAGATGAGCTAAAACAAAGAACATCTGAAAAGAGGGGAGGGGAGAGAGGGAGGGAATTTGCAAGGTCTGGGTTTTGTTTCCAAAAGTTTAAGTATTAACTTCAGCAATGTTCTTCTAACAGCCTTTTGTACAGAACACAAGTCTACAAACTAAACTGCTGAATTTCCGTATCTACTACAAGTTCACAGGTTTTACCTTCAAGGCACTAAGAACAGCAGTAAAGATATTAAGCTGCACAGCTTGCTGTCGAACACCTTTAGCCTGCTTGACACATTCAGCAAAGTGATCCAACATCTGTAATCTAAAACAAAGAACATAATTTAAGTGACATTCTTTCAAAATGCAAACCAAAACACAGCTGGTAAAAACTGCACACAACCAAAAGGCCTTTTAAGTTGGGTCATAGAATTTATGCTTCAGGGGCTGCAGAAGGCATTCACCTTAGGCAGAAAAGGTAGTGTTATTTTGAACGTCACTTTGCTGACTCTTCTTTTAGATTAATTCATCCCCATTTTTGGAAAAAACACCACAAAGAGAAAGCCATTATTCAGATACATTTGGCTGTATAACTAGAAAGTTATGAGGTCAAGACTGGAAAAATGCTGCCTCTCCACTACCATTCAAAACAATGTTAGGTTCCATGTTCCTATTACTGTTCCTATTATTTTTCCCATTTAACCTCATGCTGTGAAGTGTTACTGTGAGGAGCATTCCCTAAAAGATACCAAGATCAGGAGTACAATGAACAATCTAGATACGTAGCTACTCTGCAGTTCCCCAGCCAGATCTTTTCATAGCTAAAAACAGTACAGACCTCATTGAATTTTGAATTTGAATATAAATGTAAACTGACCTATGTTTGTAAGAGACATGAGGAAAAACCACACCAAAAAGAGCCACAGATGCATCGATGACAGATACTCCTAGCGGAAGGGGGCCAGGTACAGCTTCACCAGCAGGGATACGCAAATAAATCGAAGATGGATCATGCTCCAAAGCACCACTTCCAGATGCACTGTTAGGCTGAAGCTGCAAAATGCCACATAATATGTGAATACCTCTGAATATACCTTTGCAAATAAAAATCTTATCTAGAGATAACCAAAAGATGTATGCAGTAGCTAAGAACAATAAACTACCTTACAAACAATTAAAAGCAACTGCAGTGCCTCCATGCACGCATGCATTAGCATTTACAGGGCCAGTTAAATCCCTGAGGGTAAAACCAGTTAGCATCTGGGTAAGTGCACAAACTATGACTCCTGGTAGAGGATATGGAAATCAGATACATGTATGTATTTAATTTCTGATACCCATAGCACCTTCTGAAGTAGCAGCTTCTGACCACAAACCAACATTTCAGAAAAAAGATTATTCATTCACTCAGAGCACTGAGTTACAATACAGTATACTAAATGGTCCATTTGGGTTGTAATGATTCTCTACCCAGAAAAATTTAGAAATGGTATTATGATTACTAGCATTCCTATCACCATGAAAATACTTCCTAACCATCATTCTTTCAGGAAACACATCTAATCAATTGACTACTTTCTTTAAAAAAAAAAAAAAAAAAAAAAGTTTTCACAGCTTTTTCATTATCTCATCATGAAACAAAACATGAGTCTTGTAGCTCTATATTCTTCTTAAAAGGTTGGGAAAGAGTAAACTTCTCTTGAGACTTTGATATGATTAAAAACTAAAATGTGACCAAGCAGCTGCTTTCTGAGAAATCTTGCCATTATTAAATAGACTGCAGCAGAAGCAGCGTTTTCAGCTCCCCATCTCACCCAGGACATTTCTGAGAAGTTGAGCTGCAAAAATTTATGATGGCACAGTTCAGCCAATTCTCAGAACAGTTATTTGTCTAGAGAACATAGTGAATGAATTAATGAATTGTTCCCAGTGTGCCATTTGTTTCCAGGAGCCGTACAAAAAAAAAAAAAAAAAAGGTAATTGTGTCAACACTGGTAGCTTATCTGAAAAACTTTATCAAGAGAGATTCCCATAGCAACACTTGCTTCTTTTTTGTATTCATATTCTTCTGTTTTTACATTACCTGGTCTTCAATGGACTTATGATCAGTTTCCTGCAGCCAAGAGCCAAGAAGAACACTGTCATCGTAATGACAAAGAGACCTCAGGAGTGATGTGGTTGTATTAGCAGAGTTGTCTGTCAAAGTAAATTCTGCTACCAATTCACGAAGAAGTGCATTAAATGATCCTAAGACAACAGACATTAAAAAGTATCATTATTGCTTTTTATCCAAAACATTTCAGCTACAGATCAGGCCAGCCCCCTCAGGATGACAATCCAGATTCTGCAAAATCTGGCTCATCCACATGATCATGTAGACATAATGAATTAATAAATGTTTGCACATTTAAGCAAGGAAACAGATATTTGGTTGAAACTGCAGTTCTGTGGAAGTCTTTATATATGCCTGGTTGGACTCAATTTGCTTTTTTAAACTTTTAGGAAAAGACAGATGTGTACTTTTTACTCAGCCACCTAGTGCTACATGGCTGGTCAAATAAAGATATCACCAAAAAGACACTCAAAGTACAACTTTTACTTTAACAATCACTGTCAAAAAAAAAAACCAACATACCTTCATATGTCTTTGGAGGTAATAAAGCCAATATATCATAAAGTCTTAAACGGACCATCGCTGCACTAGCTTTCAGATGAGCTCCATGTGCTTTAATTACCGATGGAATGCTACAGTATCCAAAAACAGAGACAGACAGAAACATTGCAGTTACTGAAAAGAATATTTCTTATTTCTTTTGAGAAGATATGCCACTAGCCAGAAAAGGAAAACAGTGTTCAACAAACTACTCTGATGAGTTACTTCAGCATTACTCAAATAACTAATTCTTGGAAATAATTCCAAAAAAATAAATTTAAAAAAATTTCAATTTAAACTGCTGCTTAAACAAAAGAAAACAACAACAACAAAGAAGCCCAACCTGTGTTTTATCTTTTATTCTGTAAAATATTTCAAATCCTTTAATTAGTACCTTTTGTAAAAGTATATTTATTGGTTAACATCTAGTATACCAGTAACTTAACTTTCTTGTCTTTTCAACATGAAGCAAACCTGGAAGTAAAAAAGCTCATTGAAAATCCAAAACACAGTTAAGAAAACAAAAATTGGGAACCTGAATTAAAACAAAGTAGTCCTAGTATTTCAGCTCTGGGTAAAAATAAACATAAACAAAAAGCAGAAACAGCAGAAGAATAGACCAGTAACTTCCTCTCAGTACTGAGATATATATATGTATATATATATAATATATATATTATAAAATATATAATATAATATATATTTATTATATAATATAATATAATATATATTTATTATATTTTATATATTATATAATATATATTATATATATATACATATATATATATATAATATATGTATATATTTTTTTCAAAAGACCATTTCTTTATCTCACAATGTGCTTCTAAAGGTAACACAAATACATTCTATTTTTTTTTTAAACTGTCTACTTACTGTGACATCATTGTCATGGCACATTCTATGGGTGTCATCAACTTCCTGATCACATCCTCAGTAAGGAGCTCAGGACAGTGAGCAACAAAACTTCTCATAGCTATTAACAAAATATAAATTAAAATTTTACTCAGAAGTATAAAGCAACGTACAGATCCTAAGAGGATATAAAAAAGCAGCAATTAAAAATATTTATTCCATGTGTGACATATTCATAAGACTACATACCAAAAATAGGTCCCTGGTGAAAATTTGACAAGTCTTACTCATGTTCAGAGAAAGAAGGGAAGCTAAGGCAGATTTCTCTATAATATTTAGGACCATGTTCTGTTTTACTGTGTGCTTGTAAATTTTGAAATTTCAAATTCTTACCACACAGAGCTCCAGCACGGCCTTCCAATGTTACTTGCCATGTGAAAGAATCCCCTCTTGCCTTTTCTGCCTCCAGCTCCTTCAGAGAACGTGGAAACACATTTCGCCATAGCAGCAACATCTTAGGGAGATGATATCGAACAACAGAAGGACCTATTTATAAAAATAAATCAATAGAAGACTGTATAATAAAAATTTGTATTAAACTAAGCACAAAAAATCTGCCATGAAGGCATCTGCTCTTATAACTATTTTTCTCTTACTTCCCTTCTCTTCCTACATCTCCCTACTTGAATCTCCTTTATTCTTCACTGTTCTCTCATTCATAGGTTACAAATGTTCTATACAGTGAAGGTAAGTCTGTTTGTTGATATTAGTACTAAAAATAGGGACTAGCCAAATCTATATGCTGAATCATATATGTAACTGCTGACACTTGTCTTTTTATTCTGACTTTTAAGTCTTATTTTTATATTACTGTTATGAAGGCAAGCTCCTTAGCCTATTGCAACTTATTCATATGATAGAAAAATAAATGACAGTTACTGACTATAAACATAGTTTTCAGTCAAATTTAAAGCAAGCTTCTGAAAAAGCTCTAAAAAATCCAATGCAAGTGCATTACAAATATATTGGAGGACAAGCAAAATAGTGCTACACTGTTAGCAAAATGTTGGCAACAATGGAATGATGTAGAGAATACAAAACATAAATGGCATTTGCTGAGAGATCAAGATACTGAAGGACATATCAAAGCTTTATCACATTTTCCATTATAAAACCAGAAACAAATGAACAAAAAAAGATTGCTGCAAAATTCATAAAATTCACTTTATAACCTGTCAAAATATAGCATCCAATATTTCTGTGATGGCATAAATAAACAGTCGTACATAAGGTTGCTTTGTTTTGTTTTTAAAGACAACTGAATAGCTTTTAAACTGTTAACACCCCTAATCAGTATTGCTGCTCACCCATGATATGCTTGCAGCTTATTGAAAGGCTAATTATATTTTATTTGCAGTTTGTTTCTTGTGCACCACTGAACTGATTAGTACTTTTCATAGAATGACTAAATGCTAGGTTTCCAAAACAAAGCAAAAACAACCAGAGTAGATTTTTTTTTTTTTTAAAGTTATGTCACCTTCTATTACCCTTCAGCTTACATGAACTCTAGTATTTCTGCATCATGAACATCACCGCTGACACAAATGAACTAACACTGCTTCCAGTGGTATCAATGCCCTAGTACTAGACACTGTACTGATTATACATAGCAACTATTTGCTAGAGTGGATAACCAGAAACGTTGGGCAAGCATTATAACAAAACCAAATACAACTGTTTTTACAAACCTAAAGTCATAAGTGCTCCAAGTAAAAGCCATCCAGCTTGAGTCCGTTGCAAGGAAAGTCTGCTGTTCTGTGCAGCAGTTCGTAACAGATCCTCAGCAATACTAACCACCATCTGCAATGTCATAAAAATGGATTTCAAAAAAATAAACTAAGCCACTCCTACAAATTCACTCTTACTAATCTTATGTAAAATTTAAATCGATCTTCTATAAAGAGCAGGTTACATTTCATACAGATAATTGGCCTTTGCACATGACAATACAGACAGTAACATTCTTTTGAGTAATTATTCATTAATATGACCAACAAGAATGCAAATTTGGAAGAGGGATGGGAAAAAAAAGCTGGTAAATATTTTAACTGAAATGCTACAAACAAGCACTCTGACCATTGCTCTTGCTAGGTACAAGGCCAATTTCATGACCCTTTAACTTGTTACTATGTTAGACATTTTACAAAACAATTACTTCTTGAAAAAAAAAGCTCTCTCTGTGCACTCCCACCTGAAGATAATTATCTCACCTTTCCTTTAGCATGAGGAATGCCTAAGGGACACTGATGCACACCACCTAATAAAGCAGCCATTGCAAAACTGTAGCCACTGACAGCTTCAGGGGAAGTCTTCAGATTGTTGAGTCTTTCTGCACATCTATCTAAAAACGGAGTCAACTGAAAAGGCAACGCCACAGCTACACACCGCAAACACCATGCGGCAGCAAGTCGAGCAGCCATGCTGGGATGAAGAAGAACTGAAGTTACTGTCTCCAACAGGCCTACAGGAAAGAGTTTATAGTTTTAAAATTACAATATGTTTTTTCACATGCGTAAACACGTAAACTGCATCAATATTAGACAGGCAACATGAAATTTAAGAATGCCAGAACTGCAGTACTTGAGTTTTTATAACTTTGCCTTTTTCTTTAAGGAAACCCAGAAGCATTATTAGCATTAGCTTGCAGTTCCGCTGGAAAAAAACATGGGTATCCACAAACCAAAAAAAATAAAATAAAATAAAAAAATAAGGACTACAGTTCCACATTACAAATGTGGATTCAGATGTTAAAACAAGCAAGAAGAAAATCCCACACCAGCCCTGGTCAACTCAGGTTAAATAACAAGCTTTTTAAACGGGACTATCCACAGCTTCATCTCCTGACAAAATGCCCCTAGTCTTCAGGTTAAAAAAAATAAAATCTATCAAGGAAATACTGCTTTCCAGAAGCATGTATTTCAGACCTTGTACAGTAAAACAATCTATTTCCTTTAATACCATTATTGGAAACTCATTGATGCTAAAAATCACAATTTTACTCATCCTGAAAAGGAGCTTTAGGCAAAACTTCCATCAAAAAAAATACTTGAAACTGTCAAACTAAAAGTTAGGGTACTATACACAGTGAGCAGCACAAACTCAGCTATAGAGAGTACTACAGGGGATGACAGTTTAATTGATTTCTTTCTTACACATTAGTTTTCTATTTAACTAGATTGTAATCATATTTCATATCCACTGCTCAAATATCTCAACCTATTTAAGTTTACCTGCATACCTATAGAGGGTTCTTGAATAAGAGGAGATGCAGTGGCATTCAGACTCTGAACCAGACTACCCAGTTCTTGGAGAGCACACACCATTACATGCTGGCTTGCAGCTATATCGGCAGCTCCTGCTTTATTTTCACTGTTAGCATCATTTACAACTGCTTCTGCAGAAAAGAAAAGTATCTCGTTTAACTACCATTTGAATCACATATACAGGATATAACATATACAGGATAGGAAGGGAAAACTGAGTTTTAACATCAACCCTAAATATTATAATAAAAACACAAGTTTGCCTGTAGCATGAGCTCACAAAGCAAATGCATCCTGAAGAAAAATAAGTTTTAAAGCTACCAGCCAAACATAATCATCCAGAGTCCATGAAAAACACATGCCCAGAAGTTGCTGTGGATGGCGCTGCACTAAGAGGTAGGATTCATACTGTAACCCAGCAAAAGTAAGCATATCCACATGCAGCATGTGTGTATTGTATCTATGTATACACACATACCTACAGATGAAGTAATTAGGACCACAATCTTGTCACATCTAGATTCTGTATATGAATTTGCATGAATATATATGGAATAAAACTTAAAAAAAAAATTAAATCAGAGCAATATTAAAAAATTATCATAACTATTAATGATCTTAGAGCTATCCAATTAATTTCATAGATCTCACTTCATGTTTTTTTCTCCTGCACAATGTCCCAGGAGCAACAGAGTAAGGGATGGGATTCCTTACCTGATGGGTAAGGAAGCTGCAACTGTCACTTCTAAGAAAATGGATTTCAATATCAGCTTAAAATTTATGTATCTTCTACACTATAAATTTAACAAAAGATCCCCCTTATATGAAGGGAAGCAATCATTACCAAGTAAAAATACCTCTAACTTATCAAATTCATTGGAAAATATATATAAAAAAAAAAAGCAGGTCATCCCATCATCCAAAAACATAACGGAATTCTCTCTAACTTTGATAAGCAGGTGGCAGGAGGAGTAATTTCTGCAACCGTTTTATCTCAGAACTATCATTTCTGATAGACTCTCCCCTGGGAGCACAAGGGTTCCGACTGCAATAAATATTAAAGTTCCAACTTCAGACATACCTTCCCTACCAAAAAAAGTTAAGAGAATAATCTGCAAAAATTTTAAAAACAATTGCAATTCCATACATTAAACATCAATTTTAAAAACAAATTAGATGGTGGCATTAGAAGAAAAAAAAGTTGTTTGCTAAATGCACTGTTGTGCAATTCCAGCTTCCCTTCTCAATCTCTAGCTCAAATTAACTGTTTTATAAGAAACAAATGATAGTTTTGAGATGTGTAATCATGATGTAATCTCTCATAAAATGAGAGATTACATATTCAAGAGGCCATAGTTATCCTCTCTAATTCCGGTTTTCAGATTACATCTTTATGTGTCACCTATAAAATCCAGCTGGGTATCAGCATGGATATTAGCAGGGGATATACAAGGATGTTATCTGACCTACATGTTCTTCAGCAGTACTCCGCCCAACTTTCAATACAACCTATCCCAAGATTAATCGCAAAAACACACTTCTGTTCCCCATCTTGCATTCTAAGCAAATGCAATTCCAAAATCCACCAGACAGAGGATAACAAGACACTTTTACACAGTCACCTTTTAAGTACAAGTTACATTTTGGATAAAAAATTTCAAACAGAAAGCAGATGAATTATTTTTTACCATAGCAATAAAATTACTTCTCACAGTAGAAGAAAGAAAAAAGGTTGAGATGATGTAACAACAATGATTTTCAACAGCTCTCAAATACAGAAAAAAAAAAAAAAAAAAGTTTCTCACCCACTGCTTTCATTTGTTTACCAATAGCTTGACATATATCTTTGGCAGCTGCAATCTGTGCTTTCTCCCCCAGTAAGCTGCCCACAGTTGCTCTCAGGATAAAGGACACGCATCTTCGAGAATACACTGCTTCCACGTGGGTCTGGGTTGCACGAGGATGGGAGACCAGATCGAGCACATGGGACAAAAACGTAGCAAAGTTGCGCTCCAACCACTGACCTCCTAATGTTGTAACAAAGACAACATAGGCCTGCAAATTCAGAAGTTACATACAGATCCAATTAAAACAGAAACAAGAGCCTAACAACTGAAGTAATATCCATGCATATTGCAGTACAGTAGTGATAGCAGGGGCAGTTATATGCAACCTTAATAGGGCTAAGCAGGATGAATCAACCCATCAGCCAAGCCTTTGAAGCCAAATTGCTTCCAGTACCAAGAGCAGCTCCAATACTGCTACGTATACTTTGAAGTGCAAAATGCTCTTGATGACAAGGCCTGTACATTGCTCTAAATATGTCTCTTTTTAAAAATGTGTTTAAATAATAATAATGCAAATAGCAACATGAACACGTTTTAATTTATGATCAAGACTGAGCATTTGACAAGTTCACCTAAGAAACGACTTAAAAAAAAAAAAGGCTTCACAAAATACCCTAGGATTAAAAAAAAAAAAAGTGAGTTCTGTTAAGATACTGCAGCATATTGAAATACACGTCAGACTGGGAATGCCTGAATTTGAGGTTATGCTGCTGCTACCTTCCTCTATTAGAAAAGGAAAGCTTCTGTATTCAGATTTCACCTACTCAGAAAAGACATATGGAGAGAAGAAACATAATTTAACAAGCTAGGGCAGCAAACTTGACGCAGCAACCAGGAGAACCAGCACACACAAAAGGAGAGAAGTATTTTCCCTGTCTAAAAGGAAATAGAATGAAAACAGGGAGCCAGTCTTTAAGATGCTAATTTTTCAATTTTTTTTTTTTTTTAAACAAGCTAATCACACCTAAAACACACTGATTAAATCAAATAAACATTCCTAAGCACATGTTTGAATCAACAGGAATAACGTATCTTAGAGGAATGACACTATATATATACATCCACAAACCAGGTGAGCCAAACTAGCCTTGTGAGTTATTATAAACAAAGACCACAAATAAATCCTAAAAGAGTTACAGTTAATGTACAAATGTTACTTAATTTAAAATAAATAAATACTACAGATACTAAAATACTACAGAATACAAAGCTTATCACAAACCTGAGTAACACCAACTCGCACTTCCCTGTTGACAGATCCTCCTACTTTTAACATCTCTCCACCACTCTTTAGGAAACCAGACCCTCCCCGCAAAAATCCAGTGGCCATAAGTTCCAAGACTTCCTCAAGTGTAGCTCTCTTCACATTCTGCCGCATCACTTTTGCGAAGAGAAAAGCAATCATTTAATCTTAAAGCTCCAAACAACACAAGCAATCATCTCAAAATCTCTATTACCAATTCAAAACTGTCTTGCAACATAAATCTAGACAACATTTCAGGTAGCAGCTGCTTTTTATGCTTACAAAATAAGCTACTATTCCCAAATGATTTTGATAGCTTGACTTTTTTTTTCCCCCCAACTACAACAGCAAAACTGAACACTTTACTTTTTTTTTAAGCTAAGAGCTTATAAAACCAAACAAATCAACTACACATGTCTATGTACTAGAATAACAATGTATCATGCAACACTGTCACATAACATGACACTGAAGATGCAGCTTGTCCATTTGGAAATACAATCCAGAAGGAACATACCTGTTGCTTGTTTTGGTATCAATGCTGTAGCCATGACTGTCCCCAACAGCTTTGACACTGCAACTCGCACGCCATAGTTTGAGTTTTCCAGAGCTTTGAAGCACAGGGTCGCAACATTCTCTAGTTCAGCTGTCCACATAAACACCGCTTCATTTTGTAATTCCAGCAGACACTGAAGGAGGAAGAGAAAAAAAAAAAAAAAAACTTGCTGAGCACCAATAGAGACTATTCTTACCCTTTATCTAGGTATTGGTGTAATTGTCAGGTTTATTCAGCAAGTATTTTAATATTAATATCTTGACTTTTTTCCTCACACTCCCAATTAACTGAAAACTTATCTGAACAATCAGAATAATCATGGAATAGGTTGACACAAATTAAAAAGTAAAAGGAAAACACAAAAAAAGCAACTGTGTTACTCAAAATCTCTCCTACTGTGACCCACAGTTAATTTACTCTTTCATTATTTATTTATCAAGAGTGGAAGCCAATACCGCTGTACCTCAGTACATGTGAAGCACTAAGTCAAATGCCTGAGCCTTCGGTATTAACCAGTAAGGACTTATCTCTCCCAAGCAATGGTCAAGTTTCCCATGATAAGCAACAGGTCAAAGTTCAGATGCAGACACTTCACAGTCACAGAACAAAGAATTTCTAGAACTGGGGGAGAAATTCACCCACCTTGGCCACTGCACATCGTACAGCCATAGATCTGTCTGTCAACAGAGAGCGGGCATTCTTATAAATATCACGGTGACAAGAAGCTGCTGCTCCTCCAAGGCCACTTAAGACTTTCTGTAAGCTCATCAGGATTTCACTGCGGCCCTGAGACTGCACACATAAGAAGCATTTATGCAAAAACACAGACATAAACACCTGGCACTTGATTTAAGTGCTATTTCCACATTTTCCTACTTCTGTACATGCATATTTTTGTAAGCATTGCTAACACTTCACTGAAGTCTGGTACAACCATTACTTGGCTGGCATGAGATGGCAGTAAGCATTAGATACGACCTTACTAGAACTGCTTCTAGTGCCACATAAATTAAGAAGAGGCCAAATAGTCCAACAAATTGACCCAAAATAAGTCGCTTCTGTTCTGTCCCAACTGCCGTAGCCTCAGGAAAAACAAACAAATAAACAAAACCCCAAGCAAATGATATAAGAAAATGTGAAGCCCAAACAGTCAACAGATTCTTACCATACCTGCACACAGGCAGGTACCTAAAGTTAGAGGGCACAAAAAAAAATTATCTGTATATATAGATATCACAGCATACAAGGGCACAGCTGAAGAAAACTAATGTCAGGACAAAATGCAGACTTATTTGATATAGTCAACGCTGTTATAAGTCCCCCCTTTATCTCCAGCAGTGGGATTACTCATGTTTATTACTGCATATACATTTTCTGTGACAAGCAGGAATCAAGATCTACACAATCAGCACTCCTTTCCAACCTGTCATATATTTCAAAAGAAACGGAGCTATTTCGGTCGTATCAGCCCCACTGACAACCCACAACACATTCTCTCAGTATGATGATACACGCTCTCTTTTCAGGGCAGAACGTATCCTGCTGACAATCTGCATAATTTTTTTTTGTTGAAAAACTTAAGTATTTCTTTTTAATTTTTAAACAATTGAACATTTACACAAGGTACACAAGTGGAAATACTAATGCAGTCCTTCAAATGGTACATACAGCCATTTCGCAATTTTAATTACTGAGGCCACAATAAAGCAACTACTATACTATGCATATAACAAGACTCTCAACCCTCCCTCTGCAGAACAAATCCACTTACACGCTTACCTTGATACAAGTAATTTGCATTTTTCTACATAGCATAGTCTAAATGGAACCAAGACCACAAATGTAAAATATTTCAAAACTTACCTCTGCACTTTTCAGAGATTTTAAGAGATTATTCACTGTTTCTGGAAAAGAACTACCCAACATTCTGCCCATTTTTTCGTAAAATGCTCCAACACATGCCACAGCAGCCCTATGAAAAAAAAAGACATACACGTATTTGAATGGATATTATTACATGATCTACATTATCTACACAGAAATTCTGGAGAAGACGAGTACATGCTGAAATCTCAGCAAGACCAGGATTTTGTGTTCTATTAACAGGTGCTTGGTAAACAAAGTTGTGAACTAGAAACGCCCCACTCCCTAATGTATTTGGTACATTTTCATAGATACTGAGAGATTTTTTTTTCAAACCTAAGAACTTATGTATCTTAAGTTATAGTGCACTAACACAGTAACACATATGGACACCCTGAAAAAATCACTGTATCCAAAAACACTTATATATATTTTTTTCCTTTCCAGGACATTTTTGATTAGGAAGCAGTGTAGTGCAGTTGGATATGCAGATTGCTCCAGGGCAGTTACAGACATAGATCCTGAAAAAAATGCACATTTTCACTATGAAGAAATAAGTCTTTTTTTTAAAAAAAAAATAAAAAATAAAATTAAAAAAAAAAAAACAAACTGAAATTCTTGGATTTTTTTTTTCCCCTCAAAACTGTGTTACAAACTGATTACAGCCTACTGCTTAACTGGCACGTCTCCTACACAACTCTTCTACACAAACATGAAAAACTAAAGCTTGAAACCTTATAGAAAAAAAAAAAAAAGACCTTTTTGATTATCACTTAAACAGGTAGCATGAATTTCTGTGCATGTGACAGTACTAAGCCTATTCTACTTATAGGTGTTTCTCACAGAGTTGCAACAGTTTCAGATGAAAGAAGGACAGTATCACCACAAACGGTGACTACTTCAAATTTCGTTGTTACACCCCGTTATGGTAATGCCTGAAGGCAGCCCAAATGGAGGTTTGCTAGACACCGTGAATATATGACATGATACCCCACAGGTGGTAGGGCCCTAAAGCAGCTTCAACAGATGTTGCTTGTGGCATTAACCAGATTCCTACCAGTGAGACTCTGCTCCTATACATGAAGACAAGCTGGATCACATCTACATGCACGCCCACATCCAAGCGTACAGACTCTGAGAGACTTAAGCAGTACATTACGACAGGGGAATGGAAGCAAGCAATGCTCGAGGTGGGGGGAAGCTTCTACACTTGGTTACAATTCCCTTGGCAATTGCTCCTGCTTGACGATCTGCAGGCTCTATCATAAATTGGGTACTTGGGCTCAATCACCAATAAAACTGGTGGAATTGCTTCACTGCATTATTTATACGTTGCATAACTACTGCCATCCTCTCCACTGCACAAGCACGTGAAGAAACATAAGATACTCCTCTGCCTAGAGGAAAGTATCGAACTTTCAGACAGAAGTGTATCTGTCACCTTCAAATCCTGCCCTCCACAACCTCCATATTGCTCTTTTTTCCTGCTACACCAATCATATATAAACTCCACCAAAGCATGAACAATATAAGTAAACATGCACATATACAGGCAGATTTTTCTGTAACATCCATGACCACTTTGCTTAAAAAAATCATTCCCCTTTCCCCAGTAATACTGAACGTACAGTTTTGTGGGCAGGTAGGCTGCCGTGTCATCTTTGCTCTTGATGATATCATTACACTTGTCAAGTGTCTGAAAAACAGTAAATGTGTCTCCAATGCTGTAGAGAGCAGCCAGATTTTTTGCTAGCAGTTTTCGCGTAGGTGGCCCTGGGGAACTGCTGATGAGTCCTGTTAGCTGTTCTACTAGTTTCTTCTGCTTTTCCTTGACATCTGTCTGTTAACGGACCAAAAATTAACACAGTAAGTCTTGTTTCAAACAACACCCAGCAAAAATACAAGAGACTGAAGTAAACTTTATACCACTCTCATTTCCCCATAATTCAGAGAGGCTTTAGATACACCCAGTAACAGCAGAGACAGATGCTAAATGATCAGAATTGGATGTTACTTTAAGTAATTTTTTACATTCTTTAAATGACTTACTAAAATTACAGTATTACCTGCACAGAACATCTTTTAATCCCCTTTACCATCAAGAATCCCTACACCAGAAGGGAAGGTTTCACCTTATGACACTTTATGACACTTTAGAAAAGGAACCAAACTAAGTGGTTTATGCAAGAGTCACTCTGACTGCCTACAGTTAAACACTTAAAAGCAACAAACTAAAACGGAGGCTGAATCTGGGATCAGACAGTTATGATCAGACAGTTATCTGAATATTATCTATTCGCTTTCTCTATATTAAAATCAATACATGTTTTAGAAAAAGGAAAAAAAACACCACTTACCTTGTTAGCAGCTACCAGCACTTTATCCAAAAACCTTAACCATTCAAAGATAAAGACGGGCCTCTTTGCTTCTGTGATCTGTGCTAGCGCCTCCTCATTCAGCAACAAACTATGAGCCAGCTCCATTACTGGTCAAATTCTGCTTTTATCATAGATTGTAGTGACTCTGAAATAAAAATTGTAGTATTAGTATGAAGTATAGTAGAACAACATAGAGCTTTGAAAATCACATGAAAATATGAAGATGACATACATCAGATGATATTGGCTTTACAACCAAGTACGTTCATCAGTACTTCATGGATCAGAGCTGCTAATAGCAAAAAGAGCACCTACAGACAACCAAAAGGTGCAAATTCTGAGCCGGGAAAAATATACCAAAGTCACTGCCTAAAGAAGAAAAAAAAAAAGCAACACAAAAGAGCTAAAGGAGTCATCTCACTGCCTCCTCTCACACAAAACAGAGTAAGAACTGTCCCTAATCAAGACTCTTGACCCCATTCCCAAAGCTGAAACATGAACCTGGACACCTCCTCAACATCTTCAACAGACAAGGCGAGAAGGAGATGACCCCCTTACGAGCACTAATGCAGAATCAGCGTCTTTTGCTTTCAGGAACAAGCGAATGATTCTCTTTTCTGAAGAACGTGTGCATGCCCCGAGACACAAAGTGTGGGCTCCACAGAAATAGCACAGCACGAGGCTTGCATGCTACCAAACATAGTTCCAGAGCACAACAGAGCTACAGAAGGGACATATGCGAACAGCAGCACCACATTAAGGAACACAGAAACATGTTTTCTAGAAGTAAGACTCATCTGTGCTGGTTCAGAATGCATCACTAAACATCACAGGATAACCTACCAACATGTTAGTCAGTAAAATCGCACAGCAGATATAACTCTGTAGCCTAATGCAGTTTTGCAGCTGATATTCTAGGGTGGCCCAAAATATTTAACTCCAAGAAGAGCAAGGGGTGGAAAGGATAAATAGGATTTCCCATCCCTCACAAACCTGGGAGAGGCAGGAACTGTGACAGCATTTGGGATCACTGATCTAAGACTTCCCAGAGCCCCCTGGCCTTGCTTTACAGGGTGGACAAATGCACCTCTGAAACAGAGCAGCCTGGAGCACAGGCAGCAGCCAAAGGACTGCGCGCCTCCCCTAGAGGCAAAGCACCATACATCCAACACTGAGACCCTGCTCACTGACTGGGGGGCAGCAGCAAAGCACCACCAAAAGCACACCACTGGCATAAGCAAGCACCCTGCAGGCAACATCACCTTCAGCAAACTACATTTAAAAGCAAGCGGAGCTGTTTAATGCAGACCTGATGGGTGGGAGGGAGGGGGAAATATCTAAAAAAACAAAACAAAACAAAAAGTCAACCGAGTCAACCATCTTCTGCAAAAATACCCTCCCCCCCAAATAAAAAAAAAATATATATATAAAAAAAATCATCACACCAAACCCAAAACCTGAGTTTAGCGATGCTAAGACTTGGATCTCAGGTAGAACAGGAAAGGCAAATCAAACAAGCAGCACCGTGCCTCCCCATGGCTATCCTCCTACAGCTGCACCGGTCTGCCCGTACTCTCAGGGTGTTTACTGTGCTCTCCCCTGCTTCCTCCTTTGAGGTCAAACCCAACAAATTCTTAAAGTGAAATGAATTAAATTAAATAACTTTACTTGTTTATAAATCAGCTCCCCATTAGACAGTAGGGAAGGGTGACACACCGATATCACAACCGTAATGGGGTTCTAAACTCACCTGCGAGCACTGAATTTTTAGGAACTAGCACAGCACAGCGCCTGTAACACCAACCTGGCTCCCTGCCCCTCGGTACCGTATCTTGTGGTGTTTTTTTGTTACTTACATCACCAGGGGCAGATCAGCAAAGGTGGAATAACCACGTACAGAAGTATGTTCTGCCCTCCTGCTGATACCTCACAAACACTTTTGCTGGATCATTATTTTTTTAAAACGTTGCAAAGAATTCAGAGGTCTTCCCTATCGCTAAGGTACACAGGTACACAGGTATTTTGGCTGCCCAAAACTCCTCAAAAGGAGAGCAGAGGGAAGCGCAGTGAGCAGTGGCAGCACTAAGGCTCTCCGGAGAGCAAGTCTGACCCAACAGCTCCTTGCTCCCTTTCCTCCCCAGCCAAAAGTTGTGGTTTCTCCCTGGCCTTTAGAGTCCTGAATCCCTCATCCATGAATCCCTTATCTCTTCGCCTGCTGGATTTAGGGACCACAAGCCCTAGCTCCCCACCCTGCACGCAGGCACACATTCAGCCGTGCCACCGAGGCGCACAGGATCCGATGTAGGATGAATTAATTACAAGGCATTCAGGGGGCTGAAGGGCCTCGAAGCCCTCAGCTGGGCTCTCCCCAGGTCACCTACGACCACCAGAGCCTTGCTTGGGAGCCCCCATAAGCCTGCCCACCACCTTCCAACCTGCGCAGGGGGCACCGCGCCCCCGTTACCGCCCCCGGGGCTCCGCTACACCGGAGCAAAGCAGGCATTAACCCCACAACCGTGCCAGAAAGCCCTCCCGAGAAGCGCTAAGCCCCAAGCCGGGGCTCACCCGGGCCGCCGAGCCAGGGGACCCAGCCCCCGGGGCAACGAGCCCCGAGCGGGGCTGCTGCAACCGCCCCGGTCCCGGTCCCGGCCCCAGCCCGGCCCCCCTCACCCTCAGCGGGCAGCGCAGCTCCGGCAGGAAGCGGCCGCAGCGCAGGCGCCAGCGGCCGGGCCGGGGCGGGGAAGGGAAGGGAAAGGAAGGGAGGGAAGGGGAAGGGAAGGGAAGGGGCGGCCGCACGCAGGCGCCGGGCTGAGGTGGGCGTTTGGGTGCCCGGGGAGGTGTGGAGGGCCGGGGGGCTCCCCTCAGCCTCCTACCGGGCAGCGTGGGGGTTGTGAGGTGTTTGGGGAAAGGGGCTGAGCAGGGAGGGCATGCGTGCTGGCCATGGGGGAGGACGAAGAGGAGGATTATATGTCTGATTTGTTTATTAAGTAAGTATCCGCCTTTTTTTTATTTTATTTTTTTTTCCTTCTTCAATGATTATAAGTGTAAAAAGAATCAACAATGAGCTAAGATTTGCAGGGGGTATTAATTCGTAGGCAGGATGTGAGGCCAGGCTTGCCCATGGTGCGCCGGGTGAAAGAGGCTCTTCAGAAGGAAGAAAAGCAAAAAGAAGCCAACGAGAGGAACCGACAGAAGAGCGTAAAAGAGGAAGAAAAAGAGCGGCGTGACCTGGTGTTGAAGAGTGCGTTGGGCAACGAGAACAAAGGCTTTGCCCTGCTGCAGAAGATGGGCTACAAGAGTGGCCAGGCCCTTGGCAAAAGTGGTAAGTTTGTCACTGTCTAGACCTGCGTGCTGCTTTCAGGTGTACCCTTATATTTTATGGACTGCATCTGCTGCTTCACTTATAGATGGGGTCAATAAATGCCTCTCTAAGAGCCCTACCATTACTGTCATGTTGTGACAGGAAAAAAAAAAAAAAAATTTCTAAAACAAAAATGACTGTTGAGAGATGTGAGGGAAGCAGCAGTACTTGCTGCTTGCTAAATGCGTTTCAGTATGTGCATGTCTACAGGAATTGCACTAAGAAGTTGATCTGATGGTCTTGGAAAGCTCACTGCTCAAAAAAAAGTCAGCCCCTTCTTTGAATTTATCGCTGTATTTTGGAAAAGAAACAGTACTTAGCATGAAGTCTTGACAGATAAAATTAGTGAAGGAAAACATCAGTAATTGTTATGCCAGTTCAGTGCATCTCTAGCAGATGATCAGCAACTGAAGTGGCCCAGACAGATTCTTGTTGTACTTCATCTTTATCAAGCTGTGAAATTCTCAAATAAAAAAATGCCACAGAAGACTGTAGCAAAGCAATCTTCATCACAGGTATGCTGTACCTATCAAATTGACATCATTTTCTTTCCGTTGGGTAGTGTTCTGAAGAAAGCATCCAGCAATTCCGCAGACAAGGAAAAAAAGAAAGGAGGTTGCAGCTCAGCTAGGTTATTTGTAGTGCACTAAATGTATATCAATAAGAGTTTTTTCAATTTCCAGAAAACAGAATTGCAATAAAATTTACATATTTAATGGCAAAATCAGCTTGCCTGTTTGAATATACCGTGCAAACCATAGTTTGAGAAAGACCTGTTTTTTTTTAAATCGGCCTATTTTTCCTTTTCACAGGAGAAGGCATTGTTGAACCTATTCCTCTGAACATAAAAACAGGTTTGTGATGCTTCCTAATTTACTTAGTTAGGTATCAGAGCTTCTCAGATGCTTACATTCATGTTTTGAACTTACATAGGCAGAAGCGGGCTTGGTCATGAGGAATTCAAAAAGCGAAAAGCTGAAGAAAAACTAGAAAACTATAGACAAAAACTCCATATGAAAAAACAAGCAAATGAACAAGCTGCAGATCAATTCAGGTAAAATTACGTAAATGATACCCCAAGCAGTGCCTACAAGGCTGTTCTTTTTTATATGTTAAGTTTGGCTATTCTGTTAGTGTGTTACTAATTCTGCATGTTGTTTGAATGGGAGGTACGAGTTGAAATATAAAACAAGCAAGAGCAGTTGAACACTGTAACACTGTACTGCTAAAAGTATGTATGAACGTTTATAAAAATAAAAGATTCAGCAATGTGAACAGTACATATGCTAATTCTCAAATAACTTGCAACTTTTTAAGTCAAAGAACCACGTCATCTTTTTCAATATAAAGCTCATGGATAATCCAGAGCAGCATTGCTGCAGTGGTTTTGGGTTGCAACAAACTAAAACTCAGGGTAAACTTTGGGGGTTTTAATATATATATTTTTTCTCCTTGTTTGCTTGTTTATATGTGGAGAAAGAAAGACTAGGGAAGATTAAAATCTTCTCTGCAAATGTTTCATGAACCATTTTTTCATGTATTACGGAAACCTGGTGGAAAAACAGTACGCGAAGGGTAATTATCATCAAAAGCTGTGTCCTGAAGAGGTAACTGAAAGGTTTATTTCAAAAAAAAAAAAAATACATGTTGCTCCTCCAAAAATGATGTTAGAAGGGACTTGTTAACTTCAACATTGTTCTGGTTAGCGTGGTCTTCTCTGGTCTGCATTTGGCAGTTGGAGGGATTGGTATAGCTAGAATCTTAGCACATTTTCTATTTTAGAAAAGCTGTTGACTGTAACACATTTTACTGTTTGTCTTCCTGCTTATTTTACCTATCTACTTTTTCTTAACAGAGTAAGGTTCAAAAACAAACAAGAAGAACGTAAGATGGAAGGAGACCTTCGAAAAAGCCAGAGGGCCTGCCAGCAATTAGATATGCAGAAAGTAAGACACATTTCTCTGTGTTGGAAGGAAGTTTAAAGTATAAAGATATAGGCTACAAAGTAATTATTAATAAATTAAAGTTAATTTCCATTTAAATCCTTCATTATTTAAGGATATTGATGTTCCCAAGGAGACTTGGTATTGGCTAGAACCTGAAGAGGAAGACAAGAAGGATGAAGAGGACAAGGATGATGAATGCACAAGCTCAGACTTAAGTGTAAGCTTCACAGCTAAACGCATGGCTCGATTCACAATGAAATTGTGTTCCCTTTAATGTTCCCTTAAAGTATGTATTCGTCATTTTCAAAGCTGTAGTAAATGATCTCTTTGCCATCTTAAAGCCGTCATTTTTAAAACAATTATATGATAAATCAGTTTTAATGTTTTATATTTTATTGCTTATCTTTTTTGAAACTAATCTTTAGAGAAATGTTTTTTAATGTCTTTAATGTTTTCTGAGAACTAGATTACACCACTGTTGTTAGCTTAACATATTTGATTTGCAGAGTTGAAGTGTGAAAAATTCCATCAGAAAGTATCATACAGTTGATATAAGGTAGCTAGGTAATACTTCGGCTGTATCTTCAGTGCGGGTTTTGTAGCTGGAAAGAATAATGAGCAAACAGCAGCCATTAACTTTCCAGAGATCCTGGATTCCTTTGCTGTAGGTACAACAATTTGGGTAACTTCATGCCATACTGAGTTACAACAGCTTTTCTAAAGAAAAAGGTTAAACAATCTGTTTTAGCAAAACCAGCAGCTCAAACCATTTTACATCATGTAAGCCCCTACTTATTGCATCCTTGTACCTACCTATAGGTATCAGAAAAGCTACAACTCCTGACTGCATATTTAAGAGAAGAACACTTTTATTGCATTTGGTGTGGAACCACCTACGAAGGTGAGAGTAAACTTGCCACTTATGTGTTTTACTTCGCTTACGCAGCTAGACTCGAGTAATGCAATATATATTCACTCTTTACCCTGTTGCATGCTTTCGTCAAGGACAGTGCTATACAAACTATGCCTATGCTTCTGTTCTTTATAGTCAATTCTCCTTTTCTGAGGTCCAGAATCAAAGGCTATCAACTTTTTGATATTGGGTCTAACCTTATTTCATCAGACATCTTCCCTTTACTATAATGCAGATGGTTGATACTAGGTAGCTTCAGCATTACCAGAGACACTTTCCTAAGAGAGCTCTCAACAGCCCACACGTGCCATCTGAATGGCTTTGTCTTCTGTTCTGCAACCTGGCTTATGAGAAGCTGTCATGATGTAGTCTGGTAGCTGCGTACTTACCCCTCGTCCAGGGTACAAAGTTTTCTGGGAGAAACATTAATACTTCTGTCAGAATATATACTTTTTGTTTCTCTTACTAAAGTCTTTTAAATATACATAAGGGATTTTCGTTCCAAGATACTGTTTTGCAAAAAGCTTGGTGGGTTTTCATTGTAAGCCAACTGTAAGTTGTTTACATGCACAAAAAGTACATGCTGGCACTTAATTTGAATTGGTATTAATATTCATTTTGTTTTGAGAAAACAAACGTCAGATATTAAAAGTCAAAAAAAAAAAAGCTTGCAGGTGTTTCTGGAACAATTATAACACATCTAACTTCATTGCACAAGAGAGGGTAGAATTTGTGTTGCTTTTTATTTATTTATTATGTTGTTATTTATGTCCAGTGTTTTAAAACACAGTTTAGAATTAATAACTTGCAAACCTTGAATTCTATTTAACCTGTTTTGTACAGTTTCTTCAAATAATTCTAGCAACTTTTTTTCATTTTCTTTCAGTGGAATTAACTGCTCACTTTTTCTCTGCTTATTCCATAGATTCTGAAGATTTGTCTTCAAATTGCCCTGGAGACAGTGCTGCAGATCATGACTAAAGCCTTTCTAAAGAAAGGAGTTCTAGATAAGTATGTATAGTTGCTATACTCTGACAATATATTTTTTTAAAGGTTCATTTTTTTTAAAAAAAGGTTCATTGTTGTGCCCAATTTCATACCACTGTACACAGAAGAATCATAAAGTTGACAGGTTATACTGCAATTTTTGAAGCATTCTATGTTTTTTCTGCTTGTTGCACAACTTATTAGGAATTAAAGATGCATTATTGCGAATTACTGTAACGTGAAGGCAGGTAAGAATTCCACAGTCTTCAATTATGCTCTGATTTTAAAAGATCAAGTTTGAATAAGTCTTGTTACTTGTTATACAAGTAACAAGTTATGTAAGTAACATATATTATACAAGTAACAAGTTGTATATGATTTGTTATTCTGTTATACAGGATGTTAAACAGGTGTGTGTGGGGGTCATCCTTATTGGATGACTACAGGTCAGAGTTTTTTTTCCTTAGTATCTCAGAGCTCACGGAGGAGGGAGCTTTTGAAATGTTACAATGGCATTTAATATTCGGTTATATATAAAAGGTACATATTCACCAGATCATGGGACATGTTCAATTTAAATACATATTTATAAATAATCTTAATAGACTTTTTATCCTTAGGGAATGACAACTGCTTCTGTAAACATCCTCCAGTAGAAAGTTACTACTAAAGTATACAAATACTGCAAAAAAATAAAGATCTATTAAAAACTTCTGTGACAAGCTAAACAATACTTCACAGTAAGAAAGGAATCATCGAAGGGCTCAGGTTGAAAGGCACCTTAAAGGTCTCGTTCCAACCCCCATGCCATAGGCAGGGATGTCACCTACTAGATCAGGTTGCCCAGGGCCCCATTGAACCTGGCCTTGAACACCTCCAGTGATTGGGCAACCTGTGCCAGTGCCTCACCACCCTCTAAGTGAACAACTTCCTCCTAAACCTCTAATCTAAATCTCCCCTCTTTTAGTTTAAAACCATTCCCCTTTTTCCTTCTTTATTTGATTAAGAAAAAAAGTTGCTCTCCATAAGCCCTCTTTAAGTACCGAAAAGTTGCAGTAAGGTCAGAGTAATGGTGAGTAGTGGTGGTACAAGTGCTCTGTGCAAGAACTACAAAGGTTTCAGCTGAAACTTGTCACATGTTAATTTTCACATTGTAAGGGTAGGTTTATGGGTGAAAGGGAAGTGGAACTAGTAGTGGTATTTTTGGCTGTTGGGATATAATTTCTCCTAGACCTTGAGTACTGCAAAAAAAATATGAATTAGTCCAAAATAATTGAATGCTTTATTTATGAACAATAACATTCATTATAAGGGGAAAGAAAAAACAAAAAACAGTTCTTAGAAAAGGACATAAAATCAGACCGTTATTTAGCACCGCTTACAGGGGATCAACAATAGATTTCCATAAGAGTATAAAAATGACTACATAATCTTTTATATTATTCTTTTTAACCAAACACCCACCTTTAACCTGTTTAACATTTTAGAAAAATCCTATTATAATTTATCATTACTACACATCATCACATCATACTTATTTTCCTGCTTAGAATCTCTGCGCATACGCCTTTATGCGGTACCACAGGAGTGAGCTGTGTCTTTTCAAGCAATTCAAAAATGAGACTCAGAAAGGCTAATTTGCCCATCTTTACTCCCCTTCCTATTCTACTAAAGCTGTAGTCTTTGAAGTATGTAACCAAGTAGTAACAGGCAATCTGCTGTTGCCTTTTGCAGAGCTGATGGTAAGTCCACTAGAGGTGTTCAGGATACCTGTTACCAGTTGCACATGCCTCAGTACTACAATAAGTGATTAAAACCCAGCAGTATGGGGGAGAGGATGTTTAAAGTGCTTTCGACAAAGTATTTAAAATGGTTACTTCTGAGAAAATGCTGGAGACTGAGTACCCCAACTTTGTTTCAGAAAACAAAAAAAAATCCCGAGGGTTTCAAAAGTTTAGGATAAAATCTCTTTCAACTGGATTTCCTAGAAGCTAGATGCTTGACATTTAAAACATTTACATTCTCAAGGAACACCTACTTTAAAAGAGTATTTACATTTTAGCGCATTAAAGGTGTTAGGTGTTCTGATGGAGATATTGTGAAAAGAAAATTCATTTTAAAGACCTGAAATTCAGTAAAGAATAAACCCCACCTCTTTCTAGTATTCTTCCTACCAAAATCAATCTTTCCAATTCAGCACATTACCTCCTCTGGTCTAAAGAGGGGAGGGGGAGTCTAGTAAATAATATAAAGTTTGCTATTAAAAAAAAGAAAGGTTTGGTTCACATGCCACAAGACAGAGCTTCATCCACTTCAACTGATAACGGATTGAGCACGTGTTAAGAGCACACACGTGGGGAGTTGCCACAGGCCAGTTATCACATCAACACAGTCTTACGGAAGACAAGGAGTAGGTTCCTGTGCTTATTGTGTAATATAGTTCAGCTCATACCTAACCTGTGTTTCCACGTAAAAATTGTAAGCGATTGTTTGCAGATGTTTGCTGTTCTGATCTGCAGCCAGTGGGAGTGAACGGTGATGCGACCATTTTGGCCAGCAAGCTCCTCAATGGCAGGAAGGCGGAACACCATGGAAAAGACGTATCCCGTGTCTTGCTCTTGCTTCTGATATATTTATGGAATTTCATAAGTTTGAATCAAACTGGATTTAAGCACGATCTAGAAGACTTAAAATGGCGTTTACTGAGTATGAACTTTACGTGAGTTGTCTTTATCAACACTCTTCAAAAGCTCAAGTATTTCAGATGCATGGGGCCTTTTTGAGGCGTCCTTTGAAAGCATCTTTTTGATTATGGGTGCCTGCAAAAAGAAATTAAAATTGAGTTATTTTTTTTAAATGAGTAAAGAGAGAAACTAACTGAAATAATGTATTCTAATACTATACCTGTGTTTTAAACCGCTCAGCGAAGCCCTCTGGAAATTTACTTTCTCTTACTTCAGGCCATATCTGAAATTCATATGAGATAAACAGTTTCAGTATGCTTTTATTCATTATATTTTGCATCTCATTTCACAACTTGTGAAACTCATTTCACAATCTGTAATAATTTACAGAAGTAATCAGAATACAAATCTACAAAAAAGGTAAGGCTGCAAAAAACTATAGAAGTTTGAAAAATTCTCATTTAGTTGAGCTTTGTTTTTTTTTTTATGGTCGTTTTTGTAAACTGTTGTCCCTTTTTAAGATTAAAAGTTTCACAAAATACAATGATGTGTTTGTTTCAGCAAACCTCTCTACTTCATAACCATTATCCTTCTGTTCTCAAATAACAGCGATTAAAAAAAAACAAACAACACACATTGTGAGAAGGCTTAATTTCTTGTTCTGACAACGTGTGGATGTTATTTCTGAGCCAAGCAGGTGTGCTTCCTCCCTTTTACCTTGTTCAGTGCTACAAAATTATTTCTATGTCACTGCAGAAAATGCTAGGTGGAGTTCAAAGCAACTAACAGTGAGCATTTCTAAATACATGCTTTCAGAAATTGCTTCTGGGTGACAACTATTTTTTTCCACGTAATGATTTTCAATTGGTTTTGCCTTTTAAACTTTGAATACCGTAGGACTGTAGGAATTTTTGCACAGTTGGCTGTGAGCAGGGGAAAGTCCCTTAGTCTTTAGAAATACTACAAGGTAGGCAATTGGAGCCAAGTCAAATCTGTGGACCAAACACACTTTGATATGCTTTGGTTTTGTTGGCAAAAAGCCAAGCTAACAGTGTTCAACCATATACATAGATCTTACAAAATAATGACTTCAGAAACAATACACATCATCTACATCCCTGTCCTACGACTGTATAGATTTGAGCGTAGTTTGGGCAAAGATTAAGTAACACTGGTATCTTCTTGAAGTAATATTTTTTCAATTAAAATAAAGCCATATATTCCAAATCACTTTCATTTCCATTTCAAAGAACTACAAAGGTTTCAGCTCTATGGAAACTTTATTCTTGTCCCATGCTGTAGTGAAGAAGAGCATGGCAGACACTAAACTCTCCCAATTCTTATTTTTCTAAAATTAGAAAAATATTCCTTTCCAATACTCTGATCAAATAAAAAGATCAGATATCTTTTCGGTAGATACTTTTTAGATTTTTGATTATTTTCCCTATAGATGCATGTACATATCTAAGCTTAGTAAGGCTTTAATCTGTATATCAGTAGGACATAAGTAAAATAAACCCAGTGATGTTTCTTCAGTTATTACATTTTAACTGAAGCATGAAGGACTTGTGAGCCTTACAGACATGAATCAAAGGGAAAATATGAATAGAGACAGTACTGTAGTTGTACAGATTCCTTCTGGCATGTAATCAGCATAAGATACCTGCAGTAAGGCAAAATAACTATACATGATATGAAAGGGTTTTTTTTATTTTTTATTTAAAGATTACATACCGTAATTTTCTCATGACGACTGGCCAGTGCCGAAAGAATTTCAAACCAAATTAATCCCAGTGCATAAATATCTACTTCCTTTCCATATTTGTCACTGAACTGCAAAGATCACAACAAAAATAATGTAGGTGTCAAATACAACTGGACACGCCTTCTTAATGGAAAATTTGAAATCAATAAAAACTGTCACCTGAAGACTGCAGGACTGGCATTACTGGATCCCTTTATGCTATGATCTTGTTAAATAGTGGCTGTGATGTCACATTAAACACACTGAAGTTATGACTTCTACAAAACTAAGGCATGCCAATGTCTCTTTGTTACAAGTAATGAAACAGAGGGACTCAAATGCCACAGTTAACAGAGGTCCTAAATTCAACTACATGGCTGGCAAACTGTTATGCAAGAGCACTTCTTACACCAGTGTCAGACCTTGTAGGTTAGGACAATTAAATAAAACCACCACACTTGCAAACTGCTTTCTTCAGAATAAGGTTACCCTCATATACAGTCATATCAGGGAACATTAAGCAACTTGGTTTAATACTGCGATAAGGGTCAAACACAACCAATACTGAGTTTATACTGTGAAATGCATGCAGAGACAGTAACACAGCAAGATAATTACCTGCTCTGGTGCCATGTATGATTTTGTTCCTCGGTTCCCAGTCAGAGTTTCATATGTCACAGAAGTCACAAGACCAAAGTCACCTATTTTTATTTGACCATCACGTGATATGAATATATTCTGAGGCTATATACATACATATATATATAAAAAAAAAAAGTAAATCAGTAAATTACTGTATCACCAAGGTTTACCATCAAGTATAATCAGCCACAGAAGTGTTCCCCTTAAAATTTGGTAATCGTTCACAGAAATTACTAAGAAACAGATTGGGGGTGGGAAACAGAAGAAAGTTCAAATAACTTTGCTTTGAAATACACAAACTAAGTTTAAAATAGCATACACCTCAATAACTAACTTTATTTTAACTACTTGTGATGACTATATCATGCTTTAATATTCTTCAAATACATTGTGTATATAATATTTACTATCCAAAAATGCTTTTTAGTCCTGGGATTTGATGCACTTGTGCAAAGCATTTAGGCTTACATGGAATTCCACTCAAAGTATAGTTTCTCCTAGGCACAGTAGGAGTATCTGTACAAAGTTGACTGCAGAGTTGGGGCTTGCTACAGGTATCTCACAGTTTTCATTGAACTTAGCATTTTTAAATTTGACAAAGTCATCAGCAACTAAAATAAAATTGTGTAAGTTTGGATGAAGCTTTCCAAGCCATCTGTTATTCCAAAGAATAAACTATATTTCTGAATGCCGTTAAAACAAAAAACAAACAGCCTCATCCTGTCTCTAACCCAAAGAAGATCCAGCGGACTGTAAGGCCAAGAAAGACTTAAGGTTTCACAGGAAGTGATCTTTGTGTCAAGAATGCCCAGCACAGTTCTTTTGTTCAAGAACAACCAAGTCAACAACACATTTAATAACAGTAGTGCCCTATTTGAAGACTTCACTCATGCCAGGCACAAACAGACATTCATCTCAGGATGAAGAGAGCTTGAAGCTATTCTGCAGCTGTGATTCTGTGACACAGATCTCAGGTGGCCAAGCACCTAAGCTAACAGATCAAAGTGGGGATAAAGAAGTTGCTAAATTAAAATGCAGGCAGACAAGTTAGCAATAGGACTTGGAAGAAGATTACAGCTAGTTTCCATGGATGAGAGACTGGGGCAGCAGACTCATAGGAACACAGGAAAGTATATAAAATCAAAAAGTGTATAAAATTCAGGTTACTGGAGGTCTTGAGAGAAGGGGAATATGCATCAAGGTCAGCATCACTGTATCATCTCTCAGCTCTAATACTCTCTAGGTATTTGGGCATAACCACTATATGAAGAAGACAACATCCTCAATCTACATTTAGTGTGACTCACTGCAGCCATCTTTAGTTTTTAGGAAAGCCACCACAATAATGACTTGCTCACAATGTAAGTTTTAAAACTGTAAGCAATGTTGTAACTCGCATATAAACATTGAAGGCTTGTAACTTTGTTCTTTAAAAATATTTTGTTTTAATATAAAGATTGTATGGTCGTGCACTTCTGGAGACTAAAATTCTATTCAAAAAAGTAGCATGCAAATATTTGTATGCATACATGATACAAGAGCAACTAGAATCATTATCAAATACAATAGATTCTAGGATAAACTGTCCCCTTGCAATATAATAAGAGCAAACTTCCTAGACTCAACCTTTTGCCTTCTTTCTTTTAATTGTTTTATTACCAAGGAAGATCAGTATTCCTTTTCCCAATAGGCTGTCTTGTGACCTAGTAGCACATAACACACGAAAATGCCTGTTAATTGATGACTGCTGATTGCTTTGGCCTTTTTTTGGTGGTGGGTATTTTTGTGTTTTTTTTGGGAGGATTGGTTGTGGTGGTGTAGGTTGTTTGTTGGTTTTTTTGTGTTCATTTTTTTTTTTTTTGGGGGGGGGAGGAAGAGGTTTGTTTCGTTTTTTAACTAATGCACTCTGTGTCCTTTAGTTTAGATTTTAGTTTAGATTTTAGAATGAAATCCAGCCAGTTGGTACTACTTTTATCTAAAATTATTACAATTATTTAAAAAATACCTCTTCTGCTTACCTTGAGATCTCGATGAATTAACCCTTGCGAATGAATATAGTTCACTCCTTCCAGTATTTGTAAAAATTTGTTTTGTGCCATATCTTGGTAACTTTGTTTCTTTGGGTTTTTTCCATTTTTTTCAATCCAATCTTCCAGAGTTCCTTGTTCACAGAATTCTATTTGGATGAAAAGGCAAGGAATTTTTGTTTCTGACCTCTGCCTGCAAAATAAAGTTATACACTATTAAAACTGGCAAGATACAATTCCTCCAAAGCCTCCAAATTCCTTCCAAAGCATTAATGATTCTCAGGTCCCTCTTCTCTAAAAAAAAAAAAACAAACAATAAATAGATATAGATATATTTGTAAAATTGTTATTCTTTTTGGAGTTACTCAAAAGAAAGTCTGAAAGTTTCTTGATTTTAAAGACCTTACACCGCTAGGTACTAGATCTAAATAAAAAACAATCCAACCAAACAATCCCTGTTCAGTTGCTACATACCTCTGCAAGATTCCTAACATTTTGTTTACCTCCTTTTGTTTACCTCTCTTGCTCCCTGTTGAGCAAGAAATAGAACAGTACTTGGGTCCCATCTTGCCCTCTAGGAATTACTGCAAAACTCTGGCAGGTATTCCCTATAGTGCTCAACAGGATTAGCCTTCCTCCCCTACCTAGAATGATCACATTTTTTTAACCTTTGTCCCTTAAAGAAGGAAGTGTGGTGACATCTTTTATGTGCACAGGAAGTGTTCAAAGCCGAGCTGGACAGGGCTCTGAGCAACCTGATCTAGTGAAATATGTCCCTGCCCATGGCAGGGCGGTTGGACTAGATGATCTTTAAGGTTCCCTTCCAACCCAAGCCATTCTATGACTGATTACATGACAAGTCTGTGAATCAGAGAATCATTCTGAAAGACGGAAATCTAAATGAGATGTATTCACTGAGTTCCCTCACCATCAGCCCACAAAATAGACTAAGGCTGGAGATGGGGAGGGAAGGACAATATGCAGAGGAGGAAGCACCACTTCTTTTTCTGATTTGCATTGTGTGATCTCAGTGCCTTAGAATAAAGCATTCTGAGGCACTGAAAGAACAAGCATTAATTAAAGTGGCTCGGGACTCTCTACAGCCTTGAGGTCAGGCCACTAGGTGGCCTTCCACTCTGGGACTTCAGCCCTTTGAGACTTCAGCCTTTGAGACTTAAGGTCTTTTTCTGTGATAACCAGCATCTGTTCAATATTAAATGCATAAGCTATATTGAGACTCCAAGCTACTAATGGTTGGATTTTCAGGAGACTTTTTTTGCCTATTTAATTCAGTTTTTTTCTGAACACTCTTAACAGATATTGTGCTAACCGTAATTTTGAATCCATTAATATTTTATGGCTTTAGGTAAATTAGGTAACATACCTGAAAAGTGAAAATTTATAGCTATGAAAAAGGCTTACCATAAAACCTTTGAAAATTTAATAACCTAACTTATTAGTAAAATTCTTACCACTGTCTTGCCAGCACTCTTAGTGCTGGAAGACTACCTCCAACAAAAGAACATTTCATTCTGCATTTCTACTCTCAATAGCTCTGTGTTCACAATAAAAACTCTATCAGACACCATAGTTTAAATGTTACTTTAGAGAAATAATTACATTTATAAGAGTTATTGGATAATCAATTCCTAAAAAAAAAAAAATTAAAAAAAAAAGGGAGGGGGGCTTCCAATCAGGAAGCTGGCAGACCATTTTTAAGTTATGTTAATCCTTGTCCCATATTTTGATTTTTGCATTCCTACATTATTCTACAGATACAGCAAGTTCTGTATAATAAGAGACAGAAGAAAGATAAAATTATTAAATATTCAATATTCACCAATAAAGTATTTAACTATAAACCACTGGCTGCTCAAGAGTACTGTGTTTTTTCTCCTAACAATGATTATGGAACTACACATATGCATTTATATTTGTGTAATGGTGCATAAACAGTGATCAGCTTTTCTTTTAACAACACAAAATTCAATATGGAAAACACATTCGTGACTGCAAACTACTGTTTTGTAGTTACCTTGAGTCTGGATAAGTCACATAGTCAAGCCCTTCCCAGCTACAATAATACCGCACTATGTATTTATGTTCAAGTCTTGCGAGTCCTTGTACTTCACGCTTCACCTTCCTGTTTGGAGAAGAAAAAAAAAATCTCAAACAAAACAAATATTTCAAAACAAAGATATTTTCCTACAAAAATTAAATATTGAGTTAAATAAAAGACAATTTAAATAGCAGCATACAGACAGTTTTGCATTGATTTTGAAAAATAATGGAATGTTCTTAGAAGGTAAAAAATATAGCTTTTTTTTTTTAGAAATCAAAGCCCTGCTCAACAATGCTGAAAAAGGTTTGTTTACATATACAGAAGTGTGCAAATACTCATGAAGAACTATTGCTGTAATTGGCCTACACTTCTTGTTAAATTACACAGTGAAAACTAGCACTTTTTACTAAAAAAGGTTGTATTGATTCTTCAAATACTGTAATCAAAATGAAAATAATACACAACTGTGAAGAATACAGGAATTTGAAGGGCAATGTAAAGGACAACTATTTTCAAATTTATTATTTCATAGAGAACAACTTTATTTTTCTGAATAGATTACATAAAAGAAATGCAAGTTCTTCAGCTGCTGATTATGTACTCTACTAGTAGTCTTAAATACTCTAGTTGAAAAAAATTACTTTAAAAATTTAAGATCATTATTCTGTGTGGAGATTATTATAAAGGACAAGTAACGTGGCAATATGGTTCACTCTTCACATTACATAGTTATATTATTTAGATATAAATTATATGTATTTTCCAATTACAAACCACAAAATGTATTACTTTCATTTTTCTCCATTTGCCCTAATTATAGTCATTATATATTATGGATAAGTAAATTTTCAGGTAAGGTACCCTGTGTAAAGTAACATTGCTGCTTCCAATGGTTTTATTAATCAGCAAATTTTCTTGAAACACATTCTACAATATTAACAACCAGAAATCATAAAAATTCTGTACAAGTGTACTTAGGGATAGTTGAACATAATAAATCTACTTTCTTACAGCTGTATGCCAAGTTATTTGAGAGATTGCAAAAATGAAGACTGGCATGCAGTTTTCAGCTTTACAATGAACTAAAGAAAAGTTTACCAGAAAGACAGTTAATAATGAAAATTCCTTAAATGCTCCAAGGATTATTAAAAAAGATAGTCATGGAATAATAGAATGTCTGGATTGGAAGGGACCCACAAGGACCACTGTGTCCAACTCCCGGTTCCCCAAAGGGCCATCAAAAAAAACATAACAACAAAAATAAACAACAACAACAAAAAAAGACTATGAAAAACCTGATTAAGGATGTCCTAAAAAAAAAAAGCAATATACAGTACTTACATTTTGAGCTCAACGCGCTTGACTGCATAGGTCATCTCATCAATCTTTGCTGTTGCTTTGAAAACATTCCCAAAACCACCTTCACCAATTGGCTTTATATTTTTATAGTCTTTAAGAAATCTTAAAAAGAAAAGTAATATATATCCAACTGGAGTGTACTTAGCATTACATTTAGAAGATACAGAAATGGTCCCAAAAGGCTTAATAATATCTGCTGAAATACCATTCTATAGGGCTCACTCAATATACACATACACAGGTCTAAATCATAATCTTGAAAAAAAAAAAACAACCAACAACAACAAAACAAACAAACAAACAAACAAACCAACCACAAGGGATAGCAGCCCTATAACACATCATTGCAGCTCTCATCTGAAATGTAAAAAAATGAGTTCCAAACCCTACTTCTGGTAAATATTTCAAAATTTATACAGAATGGGAAATGTAGTACTTCCTCTGAGTGCCTATACCTATGGATATGAAACTCATCCAGATTCTGAATTCAAGTCTTATTCTGTACCAGGCAAGATAAACTAGAAGGAAATCACTCCTACATATTAATTGTGAGCATAGAAAAGTGTCATTTTCGCAAACATTTCACCAACCACAATCTCAAAACATGTTTGCTGTCTGTCTGTTTAAGTATTTGTAAAACAAAGTTCCACTGCAGTTCCTTTTTTTTTTTTTTTTTCCATATAGCAACAGAATAAGAGCAAATTTTCTTTATTTGTACAGGGCCTGACTGTGATGCAGTTATCTTTCTTCATAGTCACTCATATGGTGCTGTGGTTTTGATTTGTGATGAAAACAGTGCTGATAACACTAATTTTAGCTGTTGCTGAACAGTGCTTGCATAGCATACAGGTCTTCTCTGTTTCTCTCCCTGCCCTGCCACAAATCAATTGACTAGGGGTGTGCAAGAGATTAGAGAAAGGACACAACCAGGCAGATGACCCAAACTAACCAAGGAGATCTTCCATGCCATATAACCCCATGCTCAGTAATAAAGCTGAGAAGAGGGGGGTTGAAGTAGGTATTACAGCAATATTCTCTCATATTCTATTATAAATAACCAATTAAATCTAGACCACTGCATAATGTACTTGCTATACAGGTCTTAGTAAAAAAATCCTTCTTACCTTTCATCCGCTGTGTATTCATTTTCCTCACTGTTATTTGGCAAGCTTTTGTTTGAATCCGACATCTTCTTCTCTTCTTTGTTATTTGCATTGTTGAAATTAGCTGCCAATTTTCTTTAGCAGGGATAAAAGCAAAATTTATAAGAAGCTGTTTTTCTAATACATGACAAGAAAAAAGAAATGTACCACACAATGGTGACATTTCTTTGTTAGATATAAAAAACAGTCAAGTGGTATGTAGTATAGTTTTATGGAAGATAGCGATCTAGAACTAAACACATACCTTGTGGCTTTAATGGCAGAATTTTGTCCGTTTCTCTACATGAAAAAGAAAAACAACAGCAGCTAAGATATCCTGATTTTTTTCACTATAATTAGTTTAAAACGCACCTGAAAATGTATCCAGCATCTGTCTATCTATAAATGTGTTCATACCTTATATAAAAGGTAGGACCCGTATATAAACGACACAAGACTCAAATGCATAGTAAGTTTACAGATGATAGTAAATTAGGAAGAGCTGCTGACTCCCTTGAAGGTAGAGAGGTCTTGGAGAGATATCTTGACAAATTACAGGGCAAGGCAATCACCAACCACATGAAATTTAACAAGAGCAAGTGCTGGATTCTGCACCTGGGTAGGAGCAATCTTGGATATATGTGCAGACTGGGGGACAAGGGGCTGGACAGCAGCTCCCCAAAAGAGATCTGGGGGTTTTAGTCAATGGCAAAATGAATATGAGTGAACAGCATGTCCTGGCAACTGAAAGGACCAACTGCTTGCTGGGGCGCATCAGGCATGGCACTGCTAACTGCTTGAGGGAAGGGATTGTCCCACTCTGCTCTGTGCTGGTGCTGCCTCACCTCAAGTAGTGTGTGCAGTTTTGCGCACCACAATGTAAGAAGGACATAAAACTATTACAGAGTGCCCAAAGGAGGGCAACAATGATGGTGAAGGGTCTAGATGGCAAGACATACAGCCTCACAAGGGGGGGTGGAGGAGCAGGTACTGAGCTCTTCTCTCTGGGGACAGTGACAGGACCCAGGGAAACGGCATGGAAATGGCCCACAAAAAAAAAAAAAAAAAAAAAAAAAAAAAAAAAAAAAAAAAAGCGCTTAGTTTGATCACCCTTCTCGCTAGTACAAGCCCATGTAATCCATGATACATAAACTGGGTCCACAGTAAATACATGTAAGTAAGTGATAATGGATAACAGTAAGAAGGTACTTAATATTCCTAGAAAAAATGCTCACATATTTTCTAGTAATTAGCAGTAAAGGAGGAAACTGATGCTACACTCCGGCAAGAGGCTTGCTCTGTTCAGGGTCTAAAATACAAGGAAGACCATCTTTTTACTGTACCTGCAAAGGTGAAGCCTTTTCAGATGGCAACATGTCTTTCATTTTTTCTGCCAGGTATGCATCTGTGTCTTTAAAGCGAACACCCCTATTATGGAAAAACAATACTCTCATTTTAGGTGAAAGTCATCATAAACTAATACAATGCTTCCTAGAGTTTAAAAAAAGCATAGAAGTCATTCAAGTTTTTAAAAGCAAGACCTGAGTAAGCATTAACCATGACTGATTTACACTACAAAACTTCATGCAGGAGAGCTAATAAAAATAGCAACATTTTGTAATACATTTCCCTATTTCTATAGAATCTAAAATATATGATATCCTTTATTTAAAGAGTTTAAATACAGAGGATTATTTCAATACAGTGCAGCCACTTTTTGAATTGTATGTATCAGCTTGCTTTACAATGCCATGAAGAATATAAAAGAAGTGAAAGCAGCACTACCACCACATAAACTGCTAGGCATGAAAGGCTTGACCTAAGGTTCCCAAATTACAAATGAAACATTATGCATGTTAGTTTTCTTTTGTTAAGCAAATTTTCCCTTTGTTGGAAATGAAGATTTATGGAGAATGAAAAAGGGAAAAAAAATAATCAGAATGTACAGCATGGAAAAGTACTAAATTTAGTATTAAAAGTACTAAATTCAGTTACACTGAATTTTACAAGAGTGACACAATAGGAGAATGAATGTTAGAAATGTCATGAAATAATACAACTGACTGGTGTATCTGTGTTCCTTTTATGTTGCAATAAAAATGCCTCCGATAGGAACTATTCAATAAAGAAACTAGGACAAATATTATTTAGAATCAGATCTAAAATTAGTAAATACATTTTTATCACTGTCACATTATCAATGAACCCAACTTACCCAGACGGAGCCAACTCTCCAGGGGAATTAGGCTCACTAGCTGAAGGACTGGTGATAGATTTTTCACTCTCTGTTTGGAAAAAAAGAAAAAAAAGAAAAAAAAAAAAAAAGAGAGAATGGTTAACAAAATCACACAAAAAAATCCTCAGAGAAAAAAAAAAAGCCCATCTAAGATGGGGGAAGGAAGATTACAAGGTCCTCAGTGGAAGCTGATAGCAGCATGGAACATACAAAGCATTGCATAAGAAAGGCATCTGCCTAACTTCCACCTAGCCTAGTGAAAAACATGCCCTCTCACAGTGAGCATTATACAGACACATTTGCAGAAGTAGCATCTAGGATTTATTAAAAATTAAGAAAAGAGTAACAACTATTAAAAGCAAACGTTTCCATTGTTTACCGCAGTTCTCTGTGGGGGGAAAAAAAAAAAAAAAAAAAAAAGCAACTCTAAGAGTTTATGCTTCAATAATATCCCCCCCACACACAATTTTTTATTATTATTTTTTTTTAATTCAGAAATACACTGGGCCTTTCTACTTTTGGCTAATATGTACATTTAGTTATATTTTGTTTATTACACGGATACCACCAGAAATGAAGACACATAGCATGACTACTAGGAAGACAACAAAACAGCCCACTCTCCTTTACAATAATTGCTAGAGAGGTTTTGCTACAGGCCGTAGATGTCAGACTATGATGAAAACGTGAAGATCCATGAGCTGACAGCATATTACAATATTAAAGGAGGATCCTAGAGCTTAAACAGACTACTCTAAATAGGCAGTGAACTTTAAAACAACAACGAGGCATTTAACATCCACACTGAACTGTTAAATAATGAAAAAATTAAGTACATAAAGTCAAAAAGATTTTTCCTCCTCTGTGCTGCCTTCCCTTCACTTAAATTAGTTCATATGTACTGTTCTGCGCACTTCAGAAACTGATTTTGGATTACTATTAGAACTCAGATACTTTTGTGCATCTATGGAAATATGATGGCTGCCATGAAGACAACAGCTCTGCTCTCTAGAGGATTGTGTTAGCAACTGCTTCACTGGAATCATCCTTGGGACATCACAGAAGTCAAGCTCTTTTCATTCTAATTCCTGCTTTTGCCTTTCTCACACTTCCAAGATTATTAATCCAATTGATCCAGTAGGAGATTTATGCTTACAGCCAGTCACTTGGCAATACTTCAGAGAGCAAACAGAAAACTGGCGTATTAGAGCAGGCAGGAATCAAACATGTTTAATATACACACATTCTTGAATAGCAATGTATCAGACCATCTTCTGAAATACACAATTAGAGATAGCAGCTCTGAGATTGAGATTTTTTTTTTTCATTCAGCAATTGAACATACAAGCACAACATAAATTTTACCAACCAACAGAATCCTGTAACCCAATCACAGTAAGAAGGATTTTTTCACTCTAAGTGGAATTTATGTTACATGCTTTGAAACAAAATGAATGAGTCCATTTCAAAGACTAAAGAGAAAATAATTTAATTTCTGTCTTAAGGCTAAATATAGCACACACTGTTAAAGATTCACACTCACGTAGCTTCTCATAAGCTTCTTTTGCAGCAGCCTGTTTTGCAGCACCTAGAGAGTTTCCAGTACCACGTCCCAAAATGTGACCACTAATTGTGCAACTACAAGAAAACCTGTAAAATACAATAGCGAATAAACTCTTCTTATATCCTGTCTGACAAGCCTCAATTTAATGATTTAAAGCACTACAGTCAGTTGATATTACAGAAAGAAAAGCTGAAATATACTTCTTCAAGAGAGTATTTTCAATATGTTTAACATAATTAATAATGGTAGATAATTAATCTGATGTGCCTTCAGAAAATATATATATATATATTTTAAAGTATTTAACACTTTTTTTTAAGGTTGAACTCCCCAAAACATCATATAGGTACAGATGACCTCAAATTAAGTTTTTAAGAATTTTAAGTTTCATAAGGGTTGATTTTGCAGGGGAGCAGAGTTTTCCAGCATATTGTCCAGACAGTTAAAACATGCAGTTCATCAGTCTTCAGCTGTTGCTAACTGGAATATTTGTACAATTCACTGACTGCTATGCATACAGAAGGAGACACAGGCAGGCTCTCCTTCGTGCTTCGTTCCTAGGGGTCTTTGAAATACATGCTGAGAAGCCCACAAAGATGCCAGAGCATCTCTTCTCCCAGCTGAACACTCAGCCCTGTTAGCCTCTCCTCTTACGTCTTATTCTCCAACCCCCTAAACACCTTAACGACCCTCAGCTAGATTCTCTCCAGATTATTTCCAAGTTTTTACTGTATTTCTAAAGTTTCATATCACAGAATCACAGAATTTCTAGGTTGGAAGAGACCTCAAGATCATCGAGTCCAACCTCTGACCTAACGCTAACAGTCCCCACTAAACCATTTCCCTAAGCTCTACATCTAAACGTCTTTTGAAGACTTCCAGGGATGGTGACTCCACCACTTCCCTGGGCAGCCTGTTCCAATGCCTCACAACCCTTTCAGTGAAGAAGTTCTTCCTAACATCTAACCTAAAACTCCCCTGGCGCAACTTAAGCCCATTCCCCCTCGTCCTGTCACCAGGCACGTGGGAGAACAGGCCAACCCCCACCTCGCTACAGCCTCCTTTGAGGTACCTGTAGAGAGCGATAAGGTCGCCCCTGAGCCTCCTCTTCTCCAGGCTGAACAAGCCCAGCTCCCTCAGCCGCTCCTCGTAGGACTTGTTCTCCAGGCCCCTCACCAGCTTCGTCGCCCTTCTCTGCACCCGCTCAAGCACCTCCATGTCCTTCTTGTAGCGAGGGGCCCAAAACTGAACACAGTACTCGAGGTGCGGCCTCACCAGAGCTGAGTACAGGGGGACAATCACCTCCCTAGCCCTGCTGGTCACACTGTTCCTGATACAAGCCAGGATGCTGTTGGCCTTCTTGGCCACCTGAGCACACTGCTGGCTCATATTCAGCCGACTATCCACCATCACTCCCAGGTCCTTCTCTGCCTGGCAGCTCTCCAACCATTCCTCTCCCAGCCTGTAGCTATGCTTGGGGTTATTGTGCCCCAGGTGCAGGACCCGGCACTTGGCCTTGTTGAACTTCATGCAGTTGACCTCAGCCCATCGGTGCAGCCTATCCAGATCCTCCTGCAGAGCTTTCCTACCCTCAAGCAGATCGACACACGCACCTAACTTGGTGTCATCTGCGAACTTACTGAGGGTGCACTCGATGCCCTCGTCCAGATCATCGATGAAGATATTAAAGAGGACCGGCCCCAGCACCGAGCCCTGGGGGACGCCACTAGTGACTGGCCTCCAACTGGACTTGGCTCCATTCACCACGACTCTTTGGGCCCGGCTATCCAGCCAGTTTCTAACCCAACGAAGCGTGCGCCAGTCCAAGCCAAGAGCAGCCAGTTTCTTGAGGAGAATGCTGTGGGAGACGGTGTCAAAAGCCTTGCTGAAGTCAAGGTAGACCACATCCACAGCCTTTCCCCCATCCACCCAGCGCGTCACTTTGTCATAGAAGGAGATCAGGTTCGTCAGGCATGACCTGCCTTTCATAAAGCCATGCTGACTGGGCCTGATCGCCTGCTTCCCCTTCAAGTGCTGCATGATGACTCTCAGGAGGATCTGCTCCATGAGCTTTCCTGGCACTGAGGTCAAACTGACAGGCCTGTAGTTTCCCGGGTCTGCCCTCCGGCCCTTCTTGTAGATGGGCATCACGTTTGCTAGCCGCCAGTCGACTGGGACCTCCCCCGATAGCCAGGACTGCTGATAAATGATGGATAGTGGCTTGGCCAGCTCCTCTGCCAGTTCCCTCAGTACCCTTGGGTGGATCCCATCTGGCCCCATCGACTTGTGCACATCTAAGTGCCGTAGCAGGTCACCAACCAGTTCTTCGTGGATAATGAGGGCCACATCCTGCTCCCCATCCCCTTCCACCAGCTCAGGGTACTGAGTATCCAGAGAACATCCGGTATTGCCGCTAAAGACTGAGGCAAAGAAGGCATTGAGCACCTCCGCCTTTTCCTCATCTCTTGTAACTAAGTTTCCCCCCGCATCCAGTAAAGGATGGAGATTCTCCTTAGTCCTCCTTTTTGTGTTGATGTATTTATAGAAACGTTTTTTGTTATCTTTAACGGCAGTAGCCAGATTGAGCTCCAGATGAGCTTTGGCCTTCCTAATTTTGTCCCTGCACAGCCTCGCTACTTCTTTAAAGTCCTCCTTAGTGGCCTGCCCACTTTTCCAAAGCTTATAAACCCTCTTTTTCCTCCTAAGATCAAGCCACAATTCTCTGTTGAGCCAGGCCGGTCTTCTTCCCCGCCAGCTCGTCTTTGGGCACGTGGGGACAGACCGTTCCTGCGCCATTAAGACTTCCCTCTTGAAGAGCGCCCAGCCTTCCTGGACCCCTCTGCCCTTCAGAACCGCCTCCCAAGGGACTCCACCAACTAGTGTCCTGAGCAGCACAAAGTCAGCCCTCCGAAAGTCCAATACAGCGGTTTTACTGGTCCCCTTCCTGGCCTCGCCAAGAATAGTGAACTCCACCATTGCGTGGTCACTCTGCCCGAGACAGCTCCCGATGATCACGTCCTCCACCAGTCCTTCTCTGTTTGTGAAGAGAAGGTCTAGCGGGGCACCTCCCCTGGTAGGCTCACTAACCAGCTGCGTCAGGAAGCTATCTTCCACGCTCTCCAGAAACCTCCTAGACTGCTTTCTCAGGGCTGTGTTGTGCTTCCAGGATATGTCAGGGAAGTTGAAGTCCCCCACGAGTACAAGAGCTGATGATTTTGCAACCTCTGTCAGCTGCCTGTAGAATTCCTCATCCGTCTCCTCATCCTGGTTCGGCGGTCTATAGCAGACCCCGACCAGGACACTAGCCTTGTTGTCCCTGCCGATCCTAACCCAAAGGGACTCGACCTTGTCATTCCCAACCTCGAGTTCTACATGGACTCAACCTTCGAGTTTCCATGGACTGATATTAGACTAATAGGTCTGCAGCTTCCTGGGTCTTCTCTCATGCCCTTTCTGTAGATGGGTGTAACACTGGCTAGCTTCCAAGCAGCAGGGACCTCCCTGGACTCCTATGAACTTTGGTAAATTGTTGAGAAGGGTCCAGCTATGACATCTGCTAATTCCTCCTGCTGCATGCACTGGTGTACAAGCATTTCAGATGTGCTCCTGAACCCGCAGCACTCCCCAGAGTGGCATAGATGTTCGCATTAGCCTTGCCACCCTCAGCTGGTGACATACAATCCCTTGGGTTAACATCAGTGTTGCAAACAGTATCCCCCACTGATCCTAGTTTTTAACTAATGGTAGTGTTAACAAGAAGTACTGAAAGCAAGTAAGAACACTAAGTATATCTTACGTGGGCTCGTGGGCATCTCCAACACGGCTTATGTTATTGTAATTAACTACTAGCAATTTCTTTTGTGAGTAGTCATTTAGTAGACTGACATAATCAACTGTAAATCGCACATCCACAGCTAGTCCAAATCGTGAGGTCACTGGAGACGTCATTTGTTCTGGAGCTGGCATATTTGAATGACTGTTTTGCTGTAAAACAGAAAAGGTAACCTAAAAACTTAAGCTTAATTAAATTAGTTTAAGATAAACAATGCATGAAAACTAATACAGCTGCAAGGTTTGTCAGCATTTCAAAATATTTATAAGAAATTCAGAGGACAGTCACCCCGAGCCAGACTTATTACATTCTGGATTTCCAAACACACATAAACCCAGTTTTCAAAGTACTGCACCTGTGTGTTTAGCAACCTATCACCACATTTCCCACCTCTTTTAACAAAAGGCAGGGAATGAACAGCGAAATGTCTCATAAAAAAAGAGCTGTTTTCTGAACTTTCTCGCCACTTCAGAGCCAAGTAAACAGGTGGCAGCAGAAAGCTAAGCTGCTGATGTTGCCATTAGCAAGGGCTGTAAATGCTCCTGTGCATGTACAAGAGGGGAAAGCAGGACTTGTTTGAGGTGCCTCCTGATTAGGCAGCATTTGTAATATATTAGCATTTGGGTTAGAATAAAGACAGTGACATGGTAAAATAATGCAAAGAGGTAAGGGAAGATTTCACTCAAAAGGTGCTAAGAAGCATTCAGAATCAAAAACTAAATTAGAGAATGGTTACCAAAAAACACCTGTCAGAAACAAGGAACAAAATTCAAACCTAAAAAAATTGAGGGGGGTTAGAATTAACTATACCATAAAGAATATAATGACCAAGAAGCAAAGACTAAACAGAACAAGTGAAAGTAATATATTTTATGAGCAAAGTGGCAACAGACACACTGAATAATAGCTTGCAAATGTTCTGAAGACATTCTGAAGGCTCAACAGCCATCACGATGAAAAAGGAACACTGTCCACTCTGGACATGCCAATGCAGCTTAACAGAGGCAAATAAATTTCCTCATCCTTCTATAACACAACAGGAGAAAATACTCTTGATAACACCCAGTAGTAGAATAAAAAGGCAAATAGTTCAGTGGTAAGAAGCAGAAAAACATTGAATAAAAATGGACAAAGACAATTTAACTAAGTACTCAGAACCTCTTCCAAATTAAACATTACTATTTTATTTGCTACTTTTAGAGAATCATCTTTAACCTTTACCAGCAAAAGAAATACATACATCATACAATTTACTCACCTCTTGTTCAATCATTTCCCATGTATTTTTTGCTGCTACTGCTTTTGCTTCCTTCTTAGATTTAGCACTGCCGCTGCCATATTCTACGTTGTTTATTTTAACCACAACCTTGAACCTGGAATAAAGGAAACTTTTCTGTAACATTGTTAAATTTTGTCTCATAAAAATTTAAACACCTTTTCAGATTCAAATTTATTTTTATTATGTACAAAGCACTATAAATTACCTGTGGAGGTATTTGTGCATTTGCATGTTTTTACTACATCTTACTCCAGGTTATCATAAATCTGTAGTATAAATACTTCTAGAAATTTTACCTCCCTGATCAAAACTGCATATTCTTTATTTGCTCTAACAGTGCTTCTAAATGTTTAACACCTTTTATAAGCAAAATTACTACAGAATGCACAAGGTCAGCATCATTACAAGGCAAGTTTGTGAAGCCCTACCAACAAAACATACCTCAGAGCTGCAAAACTATATGAAGGGAAAAGATCAACTAATCTTGATTTCATGCATCCAGAAATGATATTACATTCACCTTTGATAAGCTAACCTACATTGCTTAGTACAAAAAAATGCATTTGGTGATTCACAAGACCCAGGTTAAAATGCAGTCCCTTTTGGCCACTTTGGGTCTCCAAAAACGAACAGAGGCACATCAGAGATGCAACATGGGATTATGTAGTCACTTCAACTCCAGCATATCTCTCTGCTGCCATTTCCCTCAAAAGGCCAACCCATTCTGCCCTTCTAACACTCAGCCACTTATCCCCTCTACCTCTGGCACACAATTATTTGTGCACTGCTGCTGAAAAAGCAACAGTGAGTCAGACCAGGAAGTCAGCTCAAGACTGACTGTACTCAATCAGGTTGGGCTGAAATCAATTTTTTTTTTCCCACAGAAGCTTGCATGGTGCTGCATTCTGGATTTGTGATGGAAACAGTGTCGATAGTGTTTTGGCTATTGCTGAGCCATGCTTGCAAAAAAGGCAAAGCCTTTTCTGTTTCTCACACTGCCCTACCAGTGAGGAGGCTGGGGTGCACAAGAAGCTGGGAGGGGACACAGCCAAGACAGCTGACCCTTACTAACCAAAGAAATATCCCATCCCACCTCATCCCATCCCATGTGGCTCAGCAATAAAAGCTGGGGGAAAGTAGGAGGAAGTAGGGCATTTGGGATTGACAACTGTCCTCTCAAGTAACCATTAAGTGTGATGAAGCCCTGCTTTCCTGGAAATGGCTAAACGTCTGCCTCCTGATGGGAACCAGTGACAGAATTTTGCTTTGCTTGCGCACACAGCTTTGTCTCACTAAATTTTCTGTATCTCAAGTTTTTCTCACTTTTGTCCTTCTGGTTCCCTCTGAAAACTCGGAAAAAAGCTTTCTCCTTAAACCCTGTGCATCGCATGGCATCCTCTGTACCCACCCACCCATCTGTGTTTTCAAACAGCTCTCTACCATACACTTTCAACCAATCCACTTCTCAGAAGACAATCTTTGCCCAATTTGCATCAAGAATCCTGATGGCTACTGACATGCATAGTGAACTTACTCAGGATCATGAGATGGGCCTTTCATGTCCACAGTGACATAATCAAGCTGTAATTTATTCCTTTGACAGTAACTGTTGATCTTGCCCATACACTCTCGTTCCATCTTGGCACAGTATCTGAGTACGAAGACCCTGTAAATATTGACAGCCATGTTTAAGCCTCCACGTGCTACTACAGCAACAACCCCAATTTGGTCAGCCCACTACTGTGCTACAGAATATAAAATGTTGCCAATAGGATAAAGCTCATAGAAAACGATTTTTAGGTTCTAATTCAAGTGGTTGATTTGCTACTTTTTTGAAGACTTACTGGAATAGCAGCTTGAGAAAGCAGAGCAGTGAATACAATGATTATGAAAGATTTCTTAACAGATTTCTTGGCAAGAAAAGGTTGAGTCATTCACTGAATCCTGAGAAAAATCTGTAACATTTCTCCGGACAGAACTAAAACTGATACCTCTAAAGCGGAACTGTGTTAAAATGTCTCTACATTGTAACATCCACTTTCAAAACGTGAGTTCTGTCAGGCTCGGTGACACATACAAAAATGAGCAGAGAAAAAAAACAAAACAGAATGACAGTAAAGAGTGAGTCGAGAAGAAGCACATCATTTAGACGAGGATTAAAAACAAAAAAAAATAGATGAAACCACCACACAACCCGGGCCCCGCGGCGCTGAGCACGACCTCCCCCGGGGCCGTAGTCCCCGCGGGCCCGGCCGCCATTACCTGGGCTCCGACCCGCTCGGCTCCGCAGCGCAGCCCGGAGTGCGGCCCGCTTGGCCCGGCCCGCTTCGCACCGCCCAGTTTCTTTTCCTCCAGCGTCGCCGGTCTCCGGCTGGAAGTGAAAGCGAAAGCGACACGCCCTCCGAGCTTTTCCCAAACATAGATGGGGTTGGGTAGCCCTCCTCCCTCTCCGACTAGCCCGGCTACACGGTCATGTCCCCTGCCGATAACAGTCCCAGCCATTCCTGCTGTTCGCAGCAGCACCCTTCTCCTTCAGTGCTGCAGGGGTCCTGAGCAACTTGCCGAAGAAATTAATTACAAACCGTGGTTAGGCCACATAACAAAGTCTATTTCCTTTTGTACATTTCGAAATCTCAGCTCCGTTGCTATCCTTTTGGTTGGATATTGTTTGACTGTGTCATATTATTTTATTGCATCCCATTTTACTGCAAGCTCTCTATGTAAGTTTCTCCTCAGCCCTTAACCGCCTTTATTACCCTCCTCTACCCTTCTGCCCCCGAGGGAGTTGTTTAATGGATTGGTCATTAAGCACGAATCATTCCAAATGAAGCTTCGCCACTAATTACGAAACAAAAAATCAGCATACCTTTTTACATGCTGCTTCATCACATTCCTCCTGTGTTGACAAGTGTTGATTTGACAAAGGTGGTCTTCCACCTTCTAGAGACGATGCCAAACTGCACATACTGAACTTTTAAGATTTAAAAAAAAAAAAAGTCAGTTAAGCGTACCTACTCCCCCAGAGCACAGACATGACCAAAAGTGAACACATTCAGCTAGCAGTGGGGATGCAGAGAAAAACATCAGAGAACTCAAAACATTAGATTTCTAAGTAAAATCATCTTGCACATAAAAAGACAAACAATTGATGATATTAGTCATAAGCAGCAACAGTTCTAAAGTGAAAGAGGGGAGGTTTAGATTAGATATTAGGAAGAAAACTTTCACTATGAGGAGGGTGGTGAGACCCTGGCACAGGCTGCCCAGAGATGCTGTGGATGCCCCATCCCTGGAAGTGTTCAAGGCCAGGCTGGATGGGGCTTTGGGCAGCCTGGTGTGGTGGGAGGTGTCCCTGCCTATGGCAGGGGGGTAGATCCAGGTGGTCTTTAAGGTTCCTTCCAACCCAAACCATCCTATGAGGAACTAATAAGGTGTGTCTGAAAGTATAAGATTACACACAGATAATGCATGCTGAAATAGATATTTCTGATAGAAAAAGCTCTAATGAGTGGTCTTATTGCCTTATTTGTTAATCACAGTGTTCATATAAATACAGCAAGGCAAACAGCTGTCTGAAGTTAAACAACCTGCCAGTGAGTTCTGCAAGTAAGCATGCAAGGACATTGTACAATTCCAGCATTTTCAGGCAGTCCTACTTTGAAGTGATCATGACTTTTCCACACACAGTGAATTGACAGGAAAAAAAAAAAATCATCCGTGGTTTAAGTGCTTCAATTCTATATCTGGACACTTCTAGTAAAGAAATATACCTTATCGAATCTTTTAAGGCATATTTAGTTTCCAGTGAAGACTCAAGCATACATGTACAACCTGTTCGACCAACTGTTAAACCATTTTGAAAGCACAAAGATTACCTTTATCTTTTCTGAAAAGGTACACATTTCCCGGGATCCACAGCTCACTGACTGGAACAGAGGACTCTATGAAACACAGTGCATCTTCTTAAACAGAAAGACTCCCAGCTTTTTCAGCTTTTTTTTTTTTTTCATCACTCTTCTATGTAAACTCTGTAAAACTAATTTAGTAAAAGGTAAGTGAAATCAGCATGCCTAACACTGTTTTGTTTATCAAATGAAAGTAGTACATTTTATTACAAGTCAACTAATGGATAGAATTAAAGAAAAACATTAAATTCAGGCATAGTAAGGTGAATGTTTTAAATGCCCTTTGGAACCTTTTTCCATACCTCAAATGGGAATACAAAAAGTGAATATGTTTCATCTTTAACAGTCTCTTATTCAAATATAACGCTTACTGAGAATCAAAACCCTTTGCTGTTCTTAAATTTTAAGACTCTCACCCTGCCAACACATGCATATTCTACTTCCAAGCATGTAAAATACTGGCTATGCTATGCCAGTAAATGATCAGTGCCTGGAACCACACTTACAGGCCTTGAAAATGGCTGTCCTGGCTACAGGCCATTTAATTGTATTCTCTTTATCCTCAAATTAGGCTGTGTCCGAACTCCCTCTAGTAAATGGCCTCAGCCCAATCTGGAAATTACTTAGGAAACAAAAATCACACCAGGAGCCATTATAGCATTAATGCCAACCATAGAGACAATCACAATCTAGTGCCTGGGAAAGTTGTATGGTGTTGCTTAGTTTGTTAGCGTAAATACAGCTATGGTGGCCAATAGCATAAAGTTAATTTCACAAGATTAGTTTCACAACTGGAACACAATAATGATGAAAAATGGTCCATTTTTTTCAACAAGGGTGGAATTAAAAGGGCTGCTATGTTATGCAAAACCTCTTCCACTTAAAAAAAAAAAAAAAAAAAAAGCCAAATTTCTGGAGACAAAAATGAATTCATATTCAATAAATTCTAAATAATACACTAAAACATATGTTGAGGAGAACATTTCTCTTCCAGAATGGAATTTCTGGAATATACTCTGATGCTATAGCACAGCACAGCACTTCACCATTCTCTTTTCTGTGTTCTTCCAATAATTAAAAACCATTGACAGATAATACCGAATTCCAATAATATTTCCAGAGTCAGGATTTACTAAGTTTAAGAGTCACATCAAAATATATGTCAGCTCCCATAACTAATACAATTCCCTTCATAACTAATATTGTAATATTATATGTAATATAAAGTGAGATGATTTGACACTGATTGGATAAGTATGTTGCCTTTTTTCAAATACTCAAAATCACTTATTGTATACAGAATCATAGAGTAGAATCATAGAATACCCCGAGTTGGAAGGGACCCATAAGGATCATCAAGTCCAACTCCTGGCACCGCACAGGTCTGCCCAAAAGTTTAGACCATGTGACTAAGTGCACAGTCCAACCACTTCTTAAATTCAGACAGGCTTGGTGCAGTGACTACATCCCTGGGGAGCCTGTTCCAGGGTGCGACCACCCTCTTAGTGAAGAACCTCATCCTGATGTCCAGCCTAAACTTCCCCTGCCTCAGCTTAACACCATTCCCACAGGTCCTATCACTGGTGTTTACAGAGAAAAGTCACCAGCCTCTCCACTCCCCCTCGTGAGGAAGTTGTAGGCTGCGATGAGGTCCCCCCTCAGCCTTCTCTTCTCCAGGCTGAACAGGCCCAGTGACCTCAGCTGCTCCTCATATGTCTTCCCCTCTAGGCCCCTCACCATCTTCGTTGCCCTCCTCTCGACACTCTCCAACAGTTTAATGTCCTTCTTGTACGGTGGTGCCCAGAACTGCACGCAATACTTGAGGTGAGGCCGCACCAGCGCAGAGTAGAGCGCAACAATCACCTCCCTCGACTGACTAGCAATGCCGTGCTTGAAGCACCTCAGGATACAGTTGGCCTTCCTGGCTGCCAGGGCACACTGCTGGCTCATATTCAACTTGCTGTCAACCACAGCCCCCAGATCCCTCTCCGCAGGGCTGCTCTCCAGCGTCTCATCGCCCAGTCTGTATGTAAAACCGGGGTTGCCCCGTCACAGGTACAGGACCTGGCACTTGTCCTTGTTAAACTTCATGTGGTTGGTGATCACCCAGCTCTGCAATCTGTCCAGATCTCTCTGCAAGGCCTTTCCACCCTCATCCAAACCCACAACTCCTCCAAGTTTGGTGTTGTCAGCAGATTTGCTCAAAACATCTTTTAGTCCTACATCCAAATCATTTATAAAGACATTGAAGAGCACTGGCACTCAAATGGAGCCTCGAGGGACCCCACTAGTGACCATCCACCAGCCAGATGTGGCCCCATTAACCACAACCTTTGAGCCCTGCCCATCAGCCAATTGCTCACCCATTGTACATGTATGATGTTTTTTTAAAGTTGTATGTACATATCTTGAAATGTGACTATTGCTATGGTCTCTACTTAATTAAAGAATCAAACATATCTCATCTTCACGTTATGCTTGGTTACAAAAGTTTTCTGGTTTGAATCCTGTTTAGCTACCCCTCAACTGATCCATTATTGCATGTACTCACACAATGATATGCCACTTAGCCATTTTTTAATTTACAACTATAATTCAGCTTCTCAATCTGTTTTACAAATCGAAATACTAAAGAATATAAATTAATTGCCTTATATGATTACACATCTCTGGCTGACCTTTCAACCTTTAATTTCAAGACAATGTAAAATATTTATTTTTGCCAAATTCAAGAGCTGAATCCAGTATGTAATTATATTTTCTGTATCTATATTGTGCTTGAATTTACCGTTTCAGCTTAATGCAACAGAGCATCTAGTAAAGACAAACTTTAATATTTGAATCAGCTTTTCATCAGATAGATTTCTTCAAGGTACCTTCTTGTACCTTTAAACCAAAAGCAAATTCAGGAGCAGATTATACTAAGGCAGGTGGAAAATTAAAGCATAGTGTTTAAAACTTGACAGTCATTTCGCTGACGCCCAGCTAAACTCAACCATGTACATATCTACCTGATTTCAGATTCCTGGAAAGCAAAGCCTTCACAAGTAAGAAGTAGTATTTTATTGGGTAAAATGAGGTTACTGAATACCACTTGGTTTCCAAGATATCATTTAATTATAGTAAAAAAAAAATAAAAAAATAAAAAAATGTTGCTAGAGGTTTATGTCATTTTTTTATAGAAGGGGCTTTTTCATGACAACTGTTAAAAATCAGAAACTCTAAAACATCTTGGGGAGGAAAGTAAATCACTGTAGCCTGGGGCTCTGCAGCTGTTCAGGCTGTCTCTGATGAGGAAAAAAAAATGCTTACAGAGAAGATGCCTCGATATTTCAAGTTCCTGAAAGAGATGTTACAGCTAGGTGTCTCTTCATTTAAGACTGCAGTGATGCTGGGTTGTATTTATAATCCTACTTTTGTTTTGTGCATTGCTGCAGTGATGAATAACCTATTAATCTAACTCAGATTAAATATTCCTTTTGATCTGATTTAGAATTCTTAGTCTCACTCCTCTGCATAATAATAATAATAAAAAAAGTCTGTTTGTTTGTTTTGTTCTGTGTTGACAGTAACAACTGTATTTTGAGTTAGTAAAACTATAGACAGGCTTTTGGTATCCCATGAAGTTTGGAACAACTCTTATTTAGCCAGTCCTTGAACTCTGTGACTTGATTCCCATCCTCTTCTACATTGTCTATAAATACAGTGGCTGTCACTGCCAGGTTAACTACACATTAGGTGAAACTTGCAAGAAATAATATGCTATTCCCAGAAGTATCACATACTCCCTCTTGCAGATACTACTTGACTACAAGCATGAATTTAGTTACTGCTTTTTCTGTGTTGAGTACATTTACAGCATTCAGGGTAAATTAAAATGAATTGCACACCATCATTCAACTTATGGACAGCGGGGTACAGCAATGTACCAACCGAGCTTTTCCCAAATACACACAAATATATTTTAGTAGCCCTTCTCCCTCTCTGACTAGCCTGTCAGTATGCTCATATCCCCTACAAAGCATGATGTGCCACCTCTTCTGACTTCCTGAACATCCAAGACTTCAAACATGTCATCTCCAAACACTCACCTTGGGTAAGAAACCTATTATAGGACAGCAATTATTCTTAAGGTTTTGCCTCTTAAATTTAATTAAAACTACTTCTGTTTCTTTAACTACAGGATCCTCAGACATATCTGTTTCTTTTCAGAATCCCTTTCTTTAAATATTGCTTTCTGTAGTTTTAATTGCCAAGCTCTTTGGCATGGTCTTTTGGTTGGTCAGTCTGGGATTTTTGTTTGTTTTGTTTTTTTGGCCCCATGTGTTGTGTGACCCAGCATCTTTCACCTGACGAGCAGGTTGTTGACTAAGGTGCAGTTTTCCAAACTTCAAGTGACTTGGAGTGAACTTCCAGTTTCTCTGGTAAGATACGAAGTGTCCTCCAGCTTTGTGAATTGCTAATGTCTAATTGATATCAGCAGTATTAGCAGAAACCAATCAACAAAACTTGCTGGCTGAAAAGATAAACTCTGTTTATCAAAACTTTTTATCAAAAAACAACAGAGTATTACCTGACTGATCAAGCCTACCCAGTGGTAAAGGACCTGTTCCTAAACAGCAGTCGGTGCATGCAACTGTAAAATTTGTTCTTTCATGCCTTTTGGGATTTGTTTGTTCTAGAAAACATGGACCTTTGGAATTTCAAATACTCTAATGTTATACCCCAAATACCAAAGTATTTATACTGAAGTAACTGGCTTTGGCTTTATCTCGAATAAATTGCGATGCTATGGAAGGGACTGTGGCTGTCCTTGCCAGCAGGTGTCTCTCCAGAAGGACGCTGCCTCTCCAGAGAGATGCTGTGCTGCCAGCCGACCTGAGGGCATCTCTTGCCTGTTGCACCTCTTCCTCCTCCCTGCAGGTCGCTTCTCACAAACGCCAACATTTCTTAAAAGGGAAAAAAAAAAAAAAAAAAAGGTGAGCGGCGCTGGCGGCTGCTGTGAGGGACGGGACGGGACGGCCGCTCCGCGCCCCTCATGCGGCTCCGCCCTGCGGCGGCGAGGGGCGGGGAAGGGAGAGGAAGGGAAGGGAAAAAAAAAAGGAAGGGGAGGATCTGCCGGGAGCCCCGTGTCCGTGCTGGGCGAGTGTGCAGCGGTGCCATGGGGGCGCCCGGCGTGAAGGCGGTGTTCTTCGACCTGGACAACACGCTGGTCGACACGGCGGCGGCCGGGCGCCGCGCCATCGAGGAGGTATTACCCCGGCCCCGAGCCCTAAGGCCGGGCAGGACGGGGCTCCCCGCGTCCCCTTTTCCCCTTCCCTTCCCTCCCGGCTCGTGTCGGGCCGGGTGCCACGGGTGTGCTGTCGGTTGCAGGTGGTGAAGGCGCTGCGGTGCCGGCACCGCTGCGGGGAGGGCCAGGCCCGCGCCATCTGCGAGAAGGTGCAGGCGAAGCTGCTGAAGGAGTGCCACGACCCCGCCAGGACCTGCATCACCGAGCTGCGCATCTCGCACTGGGAGGAGGCGATCCGCGAAACCATCGGCGGGGAGGCGAACCGCAGCCTGGCCGCCGAGTGCTACTTCTTGTGGAAAAGCACCCGGCTCCGGCACCTCACCCTGGCCGAGGAGACGCGAGGCATGCTGACGGAGCTGCGGAAAGCCGTCCGCCTGCTGCTGCTGACCAACGGGGACCGGCAGACGCAGAGGGAGAAGATCGAAGCCTGTGCCTGCCAGCCCTACTTCGATGCCATCGTCGTGGGAGGAGAGCAGAAGGAGGAGAAGCCGGCGCCGTCCATATTTCATTACTGCTGCGACCTCCTGGGGGTGCAGCCCGCCGAGTGCGTCATGGTCGGTGACTCGCTTGACACCGATATTCAGGGGGGCCTCAACGCTGGCCTGAAGGCGACTGTCTGGCTAAACAAAACGATGGCAACCCCCGCAGATAGCTCCCCGGTACCTCACTATGTCATTTCTTCCGTTCTCGACCTTCCGGCAGTTTTACAGAAGATGGAGCGCAACATTAATGCCAAGTTAGGAAATGAGCACGCGGTCAGTAGTAATGGGGCATGCTGACAGACCCAGCAGATGGTCTGACAACACCGAGCTCCTGACACATCCTCATGTTAAAAGTTTGACCCTAGGATTTTAAACTCATGTATGTTACGCTTGCTTATACAGCAGGTGGGCGAGCAGGAGCACAGCTGTCAGTGAAGCAGGATAGAAACAAGAGTATTAGATTAATATAAAGGATGCGAGTGCAGTTAATTTAAGATAACTGCCTGTGTCTGAAAACCATTTCAGCAGATGGGCTAAAACATACTTGTCTCTGACCAAAGTTCCTAGTCCCTTGTTTTATACTGGAAAAGAGAAGTTGGATGTTGTGACCTTTCACATGCTTTGCTGACTTGTAAGTTCAGCAGAAACCTCGGTTCAAGCCCTGTTTGCAGTGTGAACATGAAAGTGAGAGTGTTGTACAAGCTAGTAAAAGGTCTCAATTGATCTGCAGCTTATTTCAGAGACTGAAGTGAACTTTGCTATTTCTAAAACCAGAATTTATTATGTAGCAGATTACTAGGAAACGATTACCTCTGATCCCTTTTCAAGTTTAAGTTTTCAAGTTTTAGCGTTTTTTTTCAGAATTTGCAGTGACTTTTCGTTTACCGAATCAGTACCTCTTGCCAAAAATATTTAAATGTACATAGAACTTGTATTTGTAAAGGGGACCATTTATCAGAGGGACTTCATAGATAAGGTTTTACTTCATATTATCATGGTGTTTATACAAATAGGCAGCATATGTGTAATTCAGATTACAAGACAAGTTTTTGTTGGAATGTAATTGATATAACAGGGATACTTTCAATGATCTTACTGTTCTGTCAAGCTCTTTAACAGCTCATATCATTGTGCTGTCTGATTTTTTTAGTTAATTTTTATCAGACTTCTTGGTCTTGCTCAGGTAGATGACTGCTCAGAGTCAGCTGCAGGATCAGTGATTTTTTTTTGTCAGTTTTAATATCAAGCACTGCTATACAATCCCTCCTTAATCCAGTTTCTACATGTATGTCATGTGATTTACTTGGAGGAAGTATGACTTAGTTTATAAATGATTTTCATAACTCTCTTCCAGGAACTTGGAAAATGATATGTGTTACAGTAAGGTATACGGTTTCATAAAGTGTATGCGCTGTTTGTAACACTGGGTGCATCTAGTGGATAGTGGAACATCTAAAACGAGATGTTTTAGAGATGACCCTGTAAAACACTGATATTTCTCTTTCCCAGATTATTACCTTAATAACTTAATTTTGTTGTACTTCTTATTTATACTACAAAACAGATGAGAAAAATTTCCTCAAATACAAATGTATTAAATGGAAATGTACACACTTGGAAAACCTGCCTTTTTCAGAACCTTTTTGCTATACATAAATAGGGCTGAATATCTGATAACATGTGAGTAATCAAACTTAATATTTTAGAATAAAGCTATGACAAACCTTTCAAGAACAGGAATATTGAGGAGCTGGCAGAAGATAGCCTGGCACGTTGGCTGTAAAGAAAGGTCAGCAACGAGTACCGAACCCTACCAGAAAAAGGGGAAGTGGAAGGAATCGTGTATACAAGAACGGTACTTTTGTTTAACTTTACATGAATTTAAATTGATGTAATTAGGAAAGCTTCACAAAGAGTGACAGATTCAGTTTAGAGGAGGGTGTTATTAATCTGGGTTAAATTACTTGGCAAAGGGCTCCATCATAACATTTCTCCTACATTTAAGTAGATGGAAGTATTCATACAAGTTTGAAACCCTGTCATCAAATTAATCCTTAAAAAGGGTAGAGCCACTCATGTCCTTCGTGTTGTTGAGCCAAGACCTTTGAAACACTAGGATCATTGAGTAGAAGAGAGGCTCCACCCATACCTATGAGGAAACGGGCATGAGCCACAAGTGATCCAATTACAGTGACACGGTGAGTGGCCAGATGTAGTATGAGACAGCAGGACTGGCTGGACACACCTTTGATACTGAAGGAAGAGGCCTAAGTTAAGATCTTATTTTGCCTTTGGGAGAGTATGAAAACAGTCACTGTTGTTTAGCTGATGAGCAGAACACTGCTGATAAGATTCCTTGTAACATAAAATTGAGAGGAGAAAAAAAAAATGAAGATCTTGGATCCTGACCAGAATATTAAATAAAAGTAGAAATGTGTCCAAAAGGTTAGATGGATCCCTGATAAGAACAGAAAAGATAACTTAGATGAAGCCATCCATTATAACCATACTGTCTGATACAAAAGCATTAACTTTGTTTACAACAGCATCTGAAAGTACTGGCAGTATAACTCCATTGTTTGCACAGCATCAGGCTAATAGAACTGGGGTCAGAATAATGTTTCTGACATAGCTATGATTTAAAGTAGCAAATATTAATAATTCACAATTCTGTCTACGGACTTGAAGGATGTACATACCAGGATGTACGTACCATTTTTTAATGTAAGTTGAGGTTTATATTCTCTTACCATTGCATCATTCTAGGATGCTTCTATGAATGAACCCACTCATTGTATAAAAGGTCTCTCGTTTTAGAAGAGTCTGTTCCTTCTTTTGCACTTGGCCAGTTATTTCCTCATATTTACGATCTATGAAAAAAAATGCTGTAGCTGAATGCTCAGGTGATATTGTGGTCTGCAAAGGCCACACCTAAGTACACTTTTTTCCACTGTTGAGAACTGTACCAGACTGGATGTGACTACTGGTTTCCAGTCGGGATGATGTTATTATGATGCTGCTATAAAACAAGAAGAATCAACATGAGAGATTTCTCCACTGGGAGTCTTCTTAGAAGTAATTATCAAAAAAACAGGACTACGTATCTGGAATAACTCTAAATACACAAGATGGTTTTCTTGGATGGAGGTATTAGAGAAAAGCAGGAGAAGATAATTTTACTTATGGAAATGGAAAAATAATAATAGGATCATTTTCAGATCAGAAGCAGAAATAGATCAATAAAACAGTCTGTATTCAGTTCTAGTTAAGTAAGTTCTGGTTTTGCTTAGTGATATGCTCTATTAGATAAGTTATCTAGTTTAAATTATATTGCCAAAACACACTAAATAAAAAAGAGAAAAAGAAATTCCATCTATATTTTTAAACACCTTTCTTTCAGATAAATTTTACCTACTGAAGCTGATCATCAGTAACTTTGACTTTAGTTAAATGAACTGTAACAAAAGTGTAATACCGACTGTATTTTAATTCTTGATTTAAAATAATCCATGTACTAGTCTAATAAAAATATTTTGTTTATAAAATATTTCTTTTAGCACTCTGTATTACAGTGGGTGACTATGTGGCCAGATTTACAATAAAGGACAAGAGTTCTATTTTTATTTTTTTTAATAGCACAGAATTAGCTTTAAAATTTGTGACGCTGACATATAGATATGTTGAATATGTGTAGTTTCAATCAAAGGCTGAGACATAATTCTGCATTTATGAAGCTTCATGGCCTGACTGTATAGACCACATTGAATTCCTAACTGCAGTTCACTGCCAGTTGAACCTGACTTGCCAAAAAGGCATTTGGCTGTACCCAGTGTATGAAGTATCACAGATCTGCATGTCTTAGCATCTCTGTTCTTTGTATGTGTGAGGCATTAAGCTGGACAGCAAGAGCATCAGAAATGGGAATATTTTTCTATGTGCTTGAAAAACTTCAGCACAGAGTTGAAAGTTCTTTGAAGTGACTCAAATGTAGCGAGGTGGGGGTTGGTCTATTCTCCCATGTGCCTGGTGACAGGACGAGGAGGAATGGGCTTAAGTTGTGCCAGGGGAGTTTTAGGTTGGATGTTAGGAAGAACTTCTTTAGCGAAAGGGTTGTTAGACATTGGAACAGGCTGCCCAGGGAAGTGGTGGAGTCACCATCCCTGGAAGTCTTTAAAAGATGTTTAGATGTAGAGCTTAGGGATATGGTTTAGTGGGGACTGTTAGCGTTAGGTCAGAGGTTGGACTCGATGATCTTGAGGTCTCTTCCAATCTAGAAATTCTGTGATTCTGTGTGATTCTGTTTTGTGCAGGAGACATGCACCAGAATACTAGGCTATTGGAAAGATGTTTGGATGGGGTGACCACAAAAGATTATCACATTTCCTGAAATATGGACAATGGATAGCTTCCTGTGCAGCAGATAACCTGAACCCATTCTGTTTGTCTTTTCCTCTGAAGCTCTTGTTAATTGGCAATAGCAATAATATGGTTTTGAACTAGACTGAAGTAGTCAGATGTCAGAGCAAATCTCTTCTTAGAAAATGAACAAAGATAATGTATGTTGTTGTTGTTGTTGTTGTTGTTGTTTTTTTAATATATTCTATGAATAATATTGCATGTTGTTTTTTTTTTTTTTTTTTTCTCCCAGTTTCATTTCCCACCCCCCTTCAGTATATTAGCTTACTCGTCAGAAATAATACTCAGTGGTAGGCCAGACTGACTTTGAAAGCATCATGGCTGCTTTAAAGCAACCACTGCTACAATATAAGGAAGAAATGCTACTTAGGCAGAAAAATTTCTCATAATAATTTGAAATAAATGCTGAAAGATTCCTAGAGTAGAGTTGTAATATGAATTTGGATAGCCAATGGGTAGGAGGGTGAGCTTAAATATAACATGCTTACTCCACTACCTGACACAATGTCTTAAGGTTTACATGCGTGCTTACATTCTATATTCTGTGTGAAGCACAGCGAATTATGGCATGGTTTTCTATCACCTTATATAAATACATACACAGTGTGGGATTACCATCAGAAATGCTTCCAGTTGGTTCATGTAGGGACTTTTAGAGCACAACTCAGTTGAGCTATGTAAAACAGTTACTCTGTGATGACTTATGTCCTCAGGATGTCTTACTTTCCTCCATTGATTATAAACATAGCTGGATGATGGGGTCAAATAGAGATATCTATTCTACTAAGTGACTATGAGCATTAAATGTAACTATCTGAGATTCTGTTCAAAGTCAGAACTAACATGAACTAACATAAGAACTAACATAAGTTTGTCTTTGAAGGAGACCATCTTCAGTATTGTATGTATAGTTCAAAGCCTGTTGAGCACCCATGAAGGACTACAGTTTCAAAGAATTGTTCTGGGCTGCAATGTATGACAATATATCATCCTCCTGTATTTTAAGAGTCAGCCAAGGTACAGAACAGCCACCTCATGAACTGCTCCTTATCTCAGCATTTAAACACAAAATCTGTCCCTGCTCCCATACAACCACTCCTGAAATTAAAGACAGGGTTAGAAGGGGAGGCTTTGGAAAAACAAACATCAAGTTGAGAATGGAGGAGTGTGGTTATTGCTCCCAGGATACTCATTTGATTCATAAAAAACAGCCAGGAATGCCTCTGGCAATAGATTGTGCAAGAAGTCAGGAAAAAAGCTGTTCTAACCTGGATGCAGATGCAGTTTGGATCAGAAATTGCAAACGTTTTAGCTTTATTCTTCAATAGCACGTACAGCCAAAGCAGCTGGCAATGCATGCAAAGCATGTTATAAACTTCCAAACATACAGTAAATAATACTCCTGAACTCAAAGGAGTTTGCAGTCTACACAGGCTTACACACAGGTTTTCATAGAACCTATGGATTTAAGATTATCATAGTCTGAGTGTACTCTTAATTCTTTCAGTCATCAATAATAAAGACATTTGTGTCCTTCATTTTTGTCTTTAACCTTGCAGCAGAGGAGCAGTGGTCACTCATCCCATGGCTGTGTGTGAAGTCAGCAGGATTTGTGTCTATCCATCTGCCCTCTCTCTGTCCCGGTCTGGTCATTCATTCTCAGCATTACAATACAGCAGCAGAACCATGTAGTGTTGGCAGTTCAGATATGTAGTGACTCCTTTTTCAACTTTTGCCCTAAATCAGGAGGGTTTTTACTTCTAAGCTAACTTGAGGGATTTAAATAACATTTAAAATCCTTCCTTAGTTCTATACTAACAAAACTCATCACCTAGAAATCATCTGAGCACGTTGAGAAGTACAACAAATAGAAATGCAAAGTGTCTCTAATGTATGTAGTGTATACTGTTCTTTTGTGCACAGCTTTTACTGTTCTATCAACCTTGCACTGGGATTGTCTCCATTATAACTCACTTTCTAGATCATGCTGTGCACATACAAGAGGCATAACAATGCAGAGATGATGTCAGCTGTGTCTAAAGCAAAAAACTGCAACTTTGCGCCTATGTTGCAAGGGACCTAAACACAGAGAATCACGTTGCCCGCTCCATATAGCATATTTCAGCTATTTATTCCATCTCATTAAAAAAAAAAAAAAAAAAAAAAAAAAAAGGTTGCAATGAGTGCCTTGTGAAAAGTGAAAAGTCCTCAAACACAAAAAAAAAAAAAAAAAAAAAAAAAGGGCATTTGAAAAAATGATAAATGAAATTACGGTGCTAGTATGTGAAGTTTTAGTCCTTCAGAAAAGCAATCCATGTTTCCCAGGTCAGTAAAAACTAATGGAAGAGAGCCAGCTCTTGTAATGAGATCATGTGAGAACATACATTTATTACCACTTCTTGGCAGCTGTGTGCCGCAAGCATGTGTTTGGGCCATGTTTGTTTAAAACAGCCTTTCCTCTCAATAAACTTCCATTCATATCACACAGACTAGGTAAATTTGTCAACTTGTAAAAAATAGTGTAAAAGCATGTTTAAATAAAGCCCCCAAACAAAATCTTCTGTTAGTCATCTATAGATACAAGAGTTTATAATGCAAGTTTAAAATACCAAAATTTAAGTTACTTTCCTGCACGTTTCAAAATAGAAGTTGACGATAAGTTGGTTTAAGAAGTGAATGTTGTGCAGACAACAAAACACTAACATGCATTTCCTCAGTTTCTCTGTGTTCAGTCAGGTCATCACTGGCTCTGTACATTGGAGTTTTCTGTTAACCGTATTCAAGAGCGACTTTGCCACACTGAGAAAACCCAGCTAATTTACATTCTGGAAATAATATGTTGCTAGGCAATATGGAAGAAACTATACAGGTAGTTTTAACTACATTTGAATATGCATTTTAGTTAATGCATGTAAAGCATTAATACATGTTTTTGTTGGGTTCTTTCTTATGATTGCAATCATCTAAGAATTACACTTTAGGTAAAGGATTTAGGGAACTGTTTTGTACTTTTCAATGACTCTAGGAAATCACAAGGTATCGTTATGGCTCAAAGCCCCCCTCTGCTCAATGAACTTTCCAGAAATAAAGATGAAAAACATTTCAATTTATCCTGCTTTCCAGGCTAATGTCTATGCCAGAGAGCGTTACATTAGCAATTTTTTATTTACTTATCTTGTTAGTATGCTCAATCGCATTGCCTTCAGGCTTGTGTGGGAAGACCATTCTGCCTAGCTAGTGACCGGTGTAAAAGAAAGCTCCAACTAGGTGTGAAATCATAGAATTATAGAGCCATTTACCTGGGCAACCTGCTCTAGGGAACCTGCTTTGTCAGAGGGATTGGACCCAATGATCTCTTGAGATCCCTTCCAACCCCTACAATTCTGTGATTCTGTGACAGAATCATCAAGGTTGGAAGAGACCTCCAAGATCATCCGGTCCAACCATCCCCCTACCACCAATGTCACCCAATAACCCATGTCCCCAAGCACCACGTCCAACCTTTCCTTGAACACCCCCAGGGACAGTGACGCCACCACCTCCCTGGGCAACCCATTCCAATGCCTGACTGCTCTTTCTGAGCAGAAATGTCTCCTCATTTCCAAACTGAACCTCCCCTGGTGCAACTTGAGGCCATTCCCTCTAGTCCTATCACTGGTTATCTGCAAGAAGAAGCCGACCCCCAGCTCCCCACACCTTCCTTTCAGGTAGCTGTAGAGAGAACAAAACATGTAGAGAGAACAAAATCACTACATATCAACATGTATCAACTGTTTCAGTATGATTTGTTGTTTCTTTTGCTGTGCAGGTGTTAAGAATGTCACTAAATTTTTCTCTCCTTTCAATGAATTAGATCATCAAGTATCCTCAAAGTCATTGTGCCTTTTTCAGCAGAGTAATAACACGTTAGGCCTGTCTTTTTGAGGCAGCCAGTCTCAACTGTTTTCATTAGCCCTACTGGTTGTTTTTTCTTTGCTGGGAATGATGTGGCCTGGTTTTGTGACACGTAAAATCTCACCGGGGTTCCGATTCGTCAGGAAGTCTGCAGTGGATGGACTGACAGCCTTTGTTTTCCAAACTGTTGATGCCTTCCATTGTTGCAGACATCTAAATGGGAAGGGTCCTGAATGTTCTAAGTGCTTTTTTTCTTTTCAGTAAGAAAATGCATAAACAACACAAACAGCTTGTTTATTTTATTTTCTGTAAATGTAACTGGGTAAAAATTCTCTCTGTTTCCATCTCTCTAAGCTGAAAATATTTTAAAGGGTGTCAAGTATCTTGATAGCTAAAACACTGAGACATTTCTTATCTTTTTTCCTGTTACTCGAAAGTTTTCACCTGTTTTAAAAAGGCTGCTGCTACAGCCAGAGGTTCATCTTAATGCTGCATTATTTTTGGTTTATGTTGTATTTTTATGCTGTACCTTCTAATGAAAACAAGCCTCTACCTTAGAGATGTGTTTACTTTGAGATAAGTCTACAAAATCAACTTTTTTTTTTTTTTTTTTAATATTGTGCCCCTGTTCATATTCAAAAATAGTATTCAAAAACAGGCCTCACTATTTTTCTTCTGTTTCAGTTTTCAATCACTATAGACCAGTGCTGCATTCAGGTTTGTAGGCATAGAGGAATTTGTTTAATAAAAAGGGTTGGTTTTTTTTTTTTTTTTTTCCCTGTATTGCTGCCTGCTAAAGGGATGTCTTGGGATGTCTTTAAAGAGTCACAATGCTGCAAATATGCTATCTTTTCTACAATGAAAGAAGCAAATATATTTTAGGGTGTTTTTTTTGGGGGGGGGGGGTTGGGGGGGGAGGGAGGATGCCTAATTTAGGAGCAAAGAAAGAGAAAATTAAAGCTGAATATCAGGACTGTTTCTTGATTACAAAGTGTCTGGAGTAGTGTTGAAAATAAAGTTTGGGCTTTTAAAAATACACTCAGTTTATTATGCCCACACTTGCCCACCTGAGCTTCTTAAAACCCTTTCAGTATATTTATATAATAGAAATTTTAAAATACATCCGTATCAAAAACAATGCAATAAATAGCTGGAAACTTCATTTTCCAAGTTTCCTCAGCAGATGGCATTAGAGGTTTGCTAGGTGCAGATACAAGCACTTTCTTCTTTTTTTTTTCCCCTCCTGTTTTCCTCATTTTTGTTTTAAATTTAAAACATCCTGTTAGACAAAAATAAGTCAGAGCATTCTTCTTTTCACACCACACTACCCTCCTGGTATCGTCAATGACCACAAGACCCTATTTCACTAGGCAGTGTACAAATACATGGCTTATGTAGGCAAACATCATCTTTGTTTTAAGAATGGCCATCTGAGGCATACTTTGCAAGCTGCACAACAGTCTGTTGGAAAAGAACATGCAACACATTTGTGGTGACATCATGATGCCAAACAAAATGCACCCTTCTAAGGGATGAGCACACTATGCTGGAACTGAATTTGATTTATATTGTGTAGGTATTGGATTTAGATTTAAAAAAAAAAAAAAAAAAAGAAGAACTTATTTCCTGCAGCTGATGCTGCAGGGGCACCTGTATGATTTCTGCTGAGCTCATCTTTCTACATTTAGACAATACATCAGCATTTTGTTTCTACAACGTCATGTAAAGGATTTCTATAAGCTGTTACCTGCTACTACGTAGTATTTTTCTCAGCCTGGTAAGTTCTCAGCCACGCCACAGATTTGGGCAGTGGCTGTGAAGTGAGCACCTCCATTCCTACCTGGGTACCTAAAAACATGGGCAGATCTTCATCTGCAAACCCAGCAGCGAAGTGTTTGGCATCTCCCCCAGTTACTGGCAGTGGCTTTGGTTCCCAGTGGTAGCTGTAGGTTCAGCTACAGCTCTGAGCACAGGCACTGCTCCCTGCTGTAGGTCTCAGTGCTCAGCAGGCGGCAGCTGAGGATCAATGTTCAGCAGGAGCAGCCCGCAGGCTCTGCACAACCACAGCAGCCCATCGCAGAATTGGAAAAATGACAAATATGATGTCCCCAGGTGCCCAAGGGCTGCTGTCTCCAGCTTAACTGAGAGGAAATGAGGCAGAAAACCATCAGGGCTGGCTGGTGGTCACACAGCAAGCTTGGGATGGAGACAGAACTCACAGCCAGCTCTGCCTGTCCCTTGGCAGAAGTTCTGGTCTCTGAACCAAGACAAAGCCTCCTTGGAAGCTCTCCTAGGCCAAGGCAACAGCATGGTGTTAGGCCCTGTCCATTATCACGAGAATAAACACCGCAGCACTATAAAGGTTCAAAATATTCACTCAGCAACTCTTCTCACCTGTGAGCATGGCTGTGTGGGAGCAGCATTGTTTCCTCCGGCAAATAATTGTGGGTGAGGGTACACACTTAAAAAACTTTCACTGTCTGCCTGTCTTCTCCTGAAGGCCCCTGGAACATTCTGAGGCTTTCTCAATAGGGCTGGTGTTAGAGTAGTGGTTTTTTTTTCCATGTTAAGTAACATAATCAGATGTTTGCACAGAGAAAAATGCCCTTAAACAATCCCCAAAGCCTTTCAGCGATGCTTAGGAGGCAAAATGCTGCATTGCCTTAGTGACTGCCTGTTTGATACACACACCGGATGTGGGGAATGCAATGATTTTAAAGTACCTTTGTGCATTACTCAGGCCAGAAAGAAACAAAATGCCAAGACTTTGGTGCTAAAAATCTGGAACAGTCAGTGTAAATGGTCAGTGCAGCTTTGACCACTGAGACTTTAGAAGGCTGTGTCACAGGAGTGACCAGAAATGATGTCCCTCATGCTATGTTTCCTACCCTCCTTTTCCTTTTCCTACCCATTCAAGTCCGCTCATTATTTTTATCCACTTCTAAGGATGTATTTGCTAAGCATTTTTACTACAGGTTTATACCTAGCATAAAATAAACTCAGGAAGCTGGTCAGTGCATCACACCCAATGTAAGCACGACCAGTTACTGCTTTGTTTTAATGAATAATATTTCTTCATTTAGCTGACTTCCTAAAAGCTTCAGTGCTTTTCCATGCACTGCAGACAACAAGTTGGGAAGGTAAAAAGGCTGAAATTTAACATTGCTGCAGATTTCCACAGGTCATACCAGAGAAACAACTGGTATTTGTTCTGCTCGTGCTTGCAGCAATCCAGCCCAGACTGAGGCTGTCCCTGGGGTGACCAGAGAGGAGCCCCGCTAAGAGCAGGGTGTGCATGGCTGAGGGAGGTGGTGGAGAAGTCTGGTGGGCTGCTAGCAAGGAGGCTCCTGTCACACATCATTGAGGAACATTTTACCTCACCCCAGCAAAGCAACTCAGGGGTGATGTCCTCTCTGACAGATCAAAGCCAGTGGGAATTCCCTTTGAGCAAAAGCAGCAGCTGTTATCTCCGAGAGGCTGAGGGATCAGGTTTACCTGGAATTTCCCAAGACAAAACCCATAGCTGCTGGCAGGTGTTTGTCAGCATGCAGCGGGCTGGCGTGCAGAAAACTACCAGGATATGCCATCGAGTAGCAAGCACTTGAACTGGGACACTGGGGGGGGAAACAGGGGCATCCTGGGCAGGGATGTCACAGCACCTCTGCAGATGAGCACAGGGTGAGCAGAGTCGCAGCATCAGGGAACAGGTACACACAAATAACTCACATACTTTCCTGAACACCCTACATGTTAAATGCAAAATTAATTCCCACAGGATATTGTGACAAAGTATAGATGGTTTCAGAAAGATGATACAACATTGTAGGGGATGAATACGAAAGAATATGCTGAATTTAGTGGTTTGGATGCAGCTTATGCCTTGGAAAGTCTTTAAATCACCAATGGCCAGTGGCTAGAAGTGTTTACCAGGGAAAGGATCACCCCTGAAAATGCCTCACTTCTCCTCCTCCTCCTCAGCCATCTACTGCTTGCCAGCCCTACATTGCCACCTCACACACTGCACACCTGACTGACATGTTTCCAAGCTGGCTCCATACGGGTGTTCTCAGACAGTCTTTTCCCACAAAATCACAAGGAAATATATATTCTTTCAAGTGGTGTTTATTCTGCTTAGTATACAAGGCACTGCTTACGATCAGAGCCAGGAATAATAATTTTATATATATATAATATATATATTGCTTTAGAAGAATATATTTCTGTAAGTGGATAATAAAAAATTACCTCTTTAAATGTGGCATTGCTGGACGTAACAGCTTTTTATGTGAAATTTGCCCTGGGAAGAAGTACTGAGTAAAGCTATGGACCACACAAGTTTCAGTCTAAAAATAACTCTCACAAAGGAAGCGGAGTTGTGGAAATTGAGCTCCTCCAAGCCTACAAACCTTTCGATGTGTGCAAGTGCTATCAGTCAGCTCTCAGGTTGAAACTTAGATTTGTACCCTGGTACCTTGCTCAAGCAAAGCCCCAGTGACTCATGCATGTGACGAGCATGTTGTGCACGTGCAACTGCGGATATCCCACTGACCCTGTTCATCGATATGGTTATTACCATCTTAATATATTTTTTAAACATTCACATAGGCAGTTTTGACTCTCCTATTCTCCCCCAGTGCCTCCAAATATTTTTCTATTGAGGCTTTCCAACATCATTTTCCAAGACAAGCTAGTCAACTTTCCGGGACTGTATATTTCTTAGGGGTACATTGTACCAGAAGTTTTCTGCACTGATTCTTTAGAAAACAAATCAGAAACTACCAAAACCAGCACTTGTGAATAAGATCTGCCACTGTAATGCTAGTTCATCATATAGTAAGCAATCCTACGTCTTAAAGAACAGCACGAGATGTATTGCTACATGATATGCTCAGCACAAAACACAAACAGATAATATCACCCTGATGAATAAACAGAAGAGCTATTATCTCTAGCATGAAGTACTGGCAGGTTTGTTTGTCAGCATCCACTCGGCATGAGACTACATGCTGGAAGTTCTCTGGAAATATTTCCGCTCACGTACACTCTCTTTTCTGTTATTTGGTCACTGTAACCTTCTCAAAATTTATTTCCACAGACCTCTGTCAAAGCTCACCCATACACTTGTGTGCTACTTGAGGCACAAGGACTTGGCAGGAATGGCTTGAAAACCTTTTTCTCATATGTGTAAATCAGTTTCTTTCCACTGCAAGGCTAAAGAAACTGTGGCCTCTTTCCAGACTAAAGGAAAAGAACTCCTTATCTAAACTTAAGATGCAGTTGTAACTTTATTTTAACGAGGTTGTTACAGTCTTCAGCACTCATTTTTTAATTATTTGGAGGAATCCTCTAGGACACAGTGAAACAGAACTGTAGGATATTAATCTGGGCTAGAAAAATCCAATTATCAGAAACAAGCAGACAGCTTTTCTAAACAACAGCCATTACATTCTGCAGGGTCCAAGTTTTAATTAAAACTAACAAAGCTCTGGTGTTCTGGATACAAAGAAGAACTCCAAACTTCCCAGTCCAGTTCAGGCTCAGCTGCCAATTCTGTCTTCTCTCAGCTTTATCTATATTCAAAGCCATACCAATTTAACTCCCAAGCAGTTTTTAATCACATTTAATGAAATAGATGCTAACCACTGCAGAAATGCTCTTAATTTGATTTAAACAAGGTTTATATTAGCCTAGTTAATTGAGTTTATTGCCACCTTCCACTGGCAGACATAAATTTCAAAGCTGAATAAAAGAGATTATATGACTAAGTTTAAATTATACAGCAAAACAGCATCATTTTGAAGCTAAAGGTTACCTAAGTTATAGAAACCATTTCAGGAGAGACTTTTGGCAGCTACCATGGAAAGACCCAAACAAGAGCCCCAAAAAGCTAGATCTGGGGATTGGGGCACATATGGCACAGGTCTGCGTGAGCAGCAGCCCCTTGTGCTGGAAGCTGTAGCAGGGCAGAGATTTTATTATTCCAGATGTAAATCTCAGATTTTGAGATCTTAAAATAAATGGCTTTTTCAGCCACAACATGTTGATAATGTATCATCCAACTCAGCTAAACAGATCCAGCCCAAAGCAGAGACTTTTTTGATAAGGATGTTAATTTATAAATAACTTTAATGCTGTGGATCACACAAATCTAATCTGTTTTTGTTTGTTTGTTTGTTTAAGAGAATTATAATCTGATATCATTAATAAGCTTTTTGTTTTTGCCTGTTCAAACCCCAGCCAATCCTAAATGTCATTGTCTGTATTGAGAATGCCCCCTTTATTAACAGCTCAGCACACTCCTTTAAACAACCCATTACCCTTGCAGCTAAGACACTCACTATTTGTTATTTTACGGATCCAGCAGATAGGACACAAATACCACTGCATTATATTGTAACAGCAGATGATTATAGTAAAAGAAGCTGCACAAGTGAGCAGCAGAGGAGTTTCATTTAGTGAATTCAGTGTGTCCAGAGACTGCACCACCGCTCCCAGAGGCTAATCGTACTGCTTCTCTATAACCCAGTTAACATACGAAGAGGCTCCCATTTTATCCTGGGGCTCTACTCACCCTATTACCCACACTGCACACATTTTAATTTGCTTCTGGACTTCAGACTACGATAAAACAGCTAGTTCAATTGGGAACAAAGCCCCAGGTCTTTGGGCTTTGATCCTGAGGCCAGCAACGCTGTGTGATATATTAGTTAGCAGCTGCTCACAGACATTCTTCAGACTGGATCTTGCCAGGCTGACAAATGCACGGTGCTTCCTATGCCCCTCGCCCCACTCCAAGAGGAGGGTGGTCCAAGACCTATATCCTGTGATGGGATTCAGTTACAGGGCTGCTGATTCCTCTACAGAAGGAATTCTGTTATTTTAGGAAAAAATGCTGAAATGATCTCTAAACTATATCTTGTTGTATGTATTAGTAGTATTTCACCTTGTGTATACCTCCTTTTCAAACTCAAAGGAGAGCTGACAACTTTAGTTTCACTTGGTATGAAAAGCTTGTGATTTCCCTTACTATTGTCATGTTTATTTTCCATCTTATGTTCTAAGCTAGGTTCTGATTATTGAGCTCTCTATTCCCAACCTTATTTCTTGATTTTTTCCCTTTCTATTTTTCAAAAGTTCTGGGGAAAAAAAAATTAAAAAAAAAGTCTCTGGAATATCTAATTACATGAAAGCAAGGATAATGTATAGACTATTATACTCTGGTGTGATTTACCTAGCTTGGAGAAGTTAGCATTTTCTGAGAGTACACTTTGAAGCTGCTAAATTTCATGGGAAAATTGAAAGAACTTAATTACATTGGAGCACAATTCTATGTTGCCACCCTAACCATCATATTTAATAGCACAAACTGTATAATAGCTTTTGTCTTTAGAAATTCTTGAAGCGTTGCATCACTTTTAGATCTGACTGATTTTTTAAAATATCTTGTTTATAAAAAACGTGATCTCAAATTTAGAGAAGACAATAGCTAAGATGCTAAGCTAATAGCTAAGAAGAGATAGCTAATTATATCTGGGAAACTTTTTGGAATATTTGTTTTCCAAAGAAAATTCTGAAGCTGAATTAGTCTAAATTATTTCTGGAAAGTAAGAGATGCTACACCACTGCATTTTATTCCCTGTGAGGGCAATTGTGTCTTTGTGGTTTTTTTTGTTTTTTTTTTTTTTTTCCTGTTCAGCTGAAGAATTTAGAAACTAGTCATTAACACATTTCTAATTTCTTTTCTCCAATCTACTAAACACTTAATTTAAGAAAAAAATACTTTAAGACAAGAAGAAACAAATAAGTGAGCAGTTCCCAGGGTATGGACTGCAGATGATTTAGAGAAGCATGGGAAATGGTCCCCACTGTGTATTTTTAGATAGTAGTATGCAAGCAAAGTGGTTCCTTTCTTTCACTCCTGCAACATTTTTGTGGGGTCACAGTGACCGTAAACCCCCCAAAGCCTTGGCAACCTCTGACTCCCCCAAAGTGCCTGTTTTGCCAAAGGGAGAAGATTTCATCCTGGCATTATCACCAGGGTACTCCTTGCTCTTCTCAGGCTCGGGTGGCTTTCCCATCAACAGGAACCTTCTTCATCAGGGTGACGAAAGGTGGTCTCCTACAAAAAGAACAGCCAGTGTTTGGACCTTTTCATCCCAGGAAGGCAATTTTTTATTATTATCATTACAGGCAAAATTTCAGACCCTTAGATCTGCTGCAAGGTGAAGAGCTTACAGGAGGGAGAAAATGCATGGGAAGAGCTGGGACCACTCCTCCATCTCCCTGCCCCTTGCTGTCACCTGCTCCCTGGGGCGGGAAGGTGACAGGAGCTCAGGCAGAGCCTTTTCCCCAGTTTGTACCCGAATTGCAGGGAAGCCCCAAGCCCTCCATCCACAAGGAGTTAGTTCTGGAGGCAAGGCTGAGGGTTCCTCTGCTGCAGACAGCCAGACAATAAGGCTGGCAAATGCATGGGCCATATATTTAATTTCCCATGGGAGTGTTGCTGCTGAGGGAGCATTGTACTGGCAGATATGGCAGAGCTATTGCCAAGGCTTATTTCATTTAATTGCAGTGCCTCGTTACTGACAAACATCCATTTCAGTTCATGAAAGGTGTACGCTATTTTATAGAGTGCCTAATGGCTCCTGTTCCTGCTCTCCTGAGTTTGATCTCACTGGGTATTTGATCTAGATGCCATCAGGCATCAGCAAATGCTTATTATGTGTAATGAAGAAGGAAGGTCTAGCATGAGATGGAAAATTTTGGTAACAGCACAATAGCCGAAACATAAACTCAGCGGGAGCAGAGAGAGCTTCGGGAGCAGAGGCGACGAGGAAGCATCCTGAGCCATGAACAAGCCCCTTCACTCTGTGCAATCCTCATTTGTGTGCCTGAAAAAGCCCCGAGTGACCCCACACAGTGCGGGTATTTACACCTCTGGCTTCAGGAGCTGAGCAAGCCATTAGTTTCTCCCAGAAATATCACTTTTCCTTGGTAACTTTCCAGGGCAGCGCTGCCAAAGCCTCCCTGGATGGTACAGGTAACACCCTTTCTCTTTTATCTTCATTTTAAGTTCCCAGGCTAAGCTAGGCTCTTTCCTCCCGCAAATCCTAGCTCTAAGCCTCATCAAAAAGCTGTAGCCCAATTTATAGCATATTTTCTCATCTCTAAACAGAACTTCACATCCTTTTGCAAATCTTTCCCAATTATAAACCAAGGTTACACAATGAAATAACAGTGCCAGCTAACAGCAAGCACCATTTTTTTTTTCAAGAGTGTCCACTTCAGTGGTTGGAGAAGGCTTTAAGAATCCCAGCCCTTTTTCTCAAAAGCACACATAAAAAGACAGGGAAGAACCTACAAAACACATAGAGCTGTGTTAAGCGGACACATTCCCAGAGGTATTAAAATGCTGATACTATTTTTCTAATAAATGCCCCAAATGAATTCTTCAGCTTATCTCATCCTTTATCAGCTCTAGACGAGACAGGCACAGTGGGAAAATATGATTAGTTTTCTCGTTCTGTGTTTGACCAGGATTTGACAATCTGACTTCCTAAATCCTTTTCCTTCACTCATCACAATCCCACCCCCCCGGCTCCAGTTCTTCCCATTAGCACATTCCTGTACAGCTCCGGGCTGACCTCGGCCTTTCAGACCAAAAGCAGGGCTCTTGGGATCAGGCATTTACCAAGACACGAGAAAATTCTGAGTGTTAGCCATCAAGTGCCCCTTCTAACAAAACATTACTGTTTACCAGCTAAAGGGGACCACAGTCACTTGTGGGATAAATCTGTCTTCCCCTATAGTCTACAGGAATTCTTTTCCCTGAGTATCTTCACTGGTGCTGTTCCTGGGCTAACTGCATTTTACTTCATTTCAGTGGCTATGAGAATTTGCCCCAAGTGACTTCTTCAGGTTCTAACATAAACTCATGTAGTATAAAAAGGTGGGGGAAAATACCTGCAGTCTGAAGTTTCATGCCATGTACCGGCCAAGACCTGCTATTAGGGTTTGTTACACAAATGACATTTAAGAGCGTGAGCATTAAGTGGAAAGCTGCAATCGCGTCAGAGCACAGCCGCTGCAGTCAGCGGTTCCCTTTCTCACCAAAAGCAGCTGAATTGTGTTCTAAACAGACATATCACCATTTCCTCATGTCACATATTTAATTACACTTGAAGTAATTAAATTACTTCCTTTGCCTCTATGACTTAAAAAGCCTGTATAATTACAGAATAGAAGGCCATCCTGCAGGCCATTTGATGGCATTATAGCTGTGCTGATTCACCTGATCTTGAGCCAAGCTCCACTTTAATCTTCCAAGTCTTGCTTCAGTTTGAGGAACAGCCAAACACACCCAGTTGGGCTGTACAGATTAGGTTTCCCACTATCCACTGAAAAAGGAAGATAAAGATTAAGTTACTATTCTGACACAGGATTTGTGTGTGTGTGTGTCTGTAAACTCCTGTGATCCTGGCTTAATGAAAAATGGAGAAGAGGGGAAGGAAAATTGACAGGCAATTTCCTTTATGCATTTTGTATGTTAACAGACAAGTAAAATGTCTCTGGGTGAGGGCATGCTGTTGCTGTAGTTGTCACAGAGTGTCCCTACAGCACAAGGCGATCCGGATCTACAGCAGCACAGAAAGTAGGAACAGGGACAACGATGACGATGGCAATGCTACTAACAACAGCTTTCAGCTGTGACTGCACGTAGCACCCCAAGCAGTGCTGACCAGAGGGCCTGATCCTGGCTGGGGTGCTCAGCACCTGTCCTCAGGCACAGACACCTTGGCATGGGCACCTTCCAGCACAAGCCACCTGAGCACCTCCAAGCTTTCCTTCTACTTGATGGCTCTTATCACTCCATATTTTTATTTTTATTTTTCCTGCAGCATCTCACAGCTGTTATTTCATATTTCTCCCATTTTTTGTGCCATCTGCAATTGTGTCATGAAGCAACTTAAATTTCTTCCATGTCACCGATGAAGTACTACATACCAGTGGGCCTTTTCGTAACTTGTTCCCTGTGAAGCACATTTTATCAAAATCCCCCATGGGCTGGTAATTTCCCACTAACACTTAGAGATACTCTAACTCTTTGGGCCAATTAATTGGGCCAGTTAATTCAGTAGATGGCCTCTTGACTATTGCAATAGAAACAGTGACTGTGAAAGGAGCAGCATCAATCCCTCATGGCCTAATCCTTCCTCTAATTTCTTACAGGCAGGCTTCCTTCACCCCAAAATATTCCTTTTCTTTCAAACAACAATTTAATTTAGCAGGAGACACCTGTGAGTGCTGTGGTGTTGGTGAGTTCTCACTTGTGAATCAGCCTGGTAGATGTCCTTGCTGTCTATCCTAAAAAGATGGCTGGGGTGGCCAGACCCACAAGGCCAGGTGGGCAGGCCCAGGTATTTTGGTGGGCATCCACATTTAGCTGCTCCTCCAGCCTTTGAGTGCATTCTTTTTGTCTCTTTTCTTTATCTCTTACAACCAGAAGCTATTCTAAGCCTTCAAAGGATTGCTCCTATGATTTTACTTGTTATTTTAGCAAAGTTCACAAAAAACAATATTTTGCTTTCCTCACTAGACACAAGTCTCAACCCCAGCAGAAAGGCAGACAGACCTTCTGTCAGATTTGGTAGGAAATTGTGACTGGAGAAAACAATCATAACTATAAAAAAGAGTAATTAACAAGAAAGTGTGTGACATTGCCTTTTCCTGCCTAAAGGAAGGGATAGACTGGAAATTAGTGGAGTTCATTAGATCTCCTCCTTACCCTATGTATTCTGAGTGGTGAACACTGAAGTACTGCTGTCTTCGTTTATGCCAGCACTCTGGTTAGCTTCCAGTCTCACTCACGGACCAAGATGAGCAAGCACTGTTTTTTTCTAGCTGGTGTAGATATTTCTGCCTGCTAGCACCTTAAAGGTCCACTGAGGAAAGATCCTCTCTCTGAGGTTAGCCTCTGACAGCACAATGCATTGTCTGTTAAATCTCGACAGGAGTAACTACAGCTCCCCTGGGGGATGCAGATGAACACCATTCACCATATCCTGCAGTTTCAGAATCTGCAAATGTTGAAGGCTCCTTTTGCTTCTGCCCAGCACCTCTGCAACAACAAAGACTGGATAACCACATAGTTGTTCTATAGCAGGCAGAATGAGCACGGAGAATGCTGTGCACAGAGAATGAATGCATAACAAATGTGAGAGTATCTGGTGATAACACCATAACTGGAAGGCAAAGGTAGGCAACAAGAAGCCATAACCAAGCAAGAAGCCCTGAGCTTTCTGCAGGGCATAGATATGGTCCTCAGTCCTGGGAGCAAGTGGGCAGTGAATGGTAAATGAATGGCTCTTGGTTACTTAACATCTCTGCATGTTTCACACTGAAGACTGGTGGAAGGTATCCTCATTTCCTCTCAAGTCCAATCACCAATGACAAGAACATCTTTCTCCTTTGCTGATAACCCTCTTTTGAGACATAAAGTTGCAACTATTTCTGTGTTCCTAAACCTATAATGAATTAAGATAAAAGATCACAGCCAGGAACACATCCTGTAATGCCTGGTTGTTGAAATGATAAAGAAACAGCTGTCCTTGCCAGTATCCCATGCATGTTGGTACTGAGCAATAATATGTTTTGATCTACCAGCCTGCTATGTTGACACACTGAAACAAAAAGTGCTTCCACTCAGCCAAACCACATATCTTGGCAGTCTACATCCTGAAAGACAACAAAGACATAGTCAAAAAAAACTGGCAACCTTCCTGGCACGCTACACCTTGGGCTTAACAAGTCAGTCACGCTATGCTGGCTCTGTGGTTTAACAATAATGTAATAACATAAAGGGAAATTCTGGAGTGTGGGTCCTCAACATGTTGTCTCTACTGACCTTCAGAATCTGGAAGAGCTAAGGCAATAGCAAGGGAACTCCCTAAGCTAGGAAGTCATGCTGCTTCCCATAATCTACTCCTGGGGAATGAAAGGTGTTAAATGGCAAACACTACTTACTGCTTACTGTAACTCCTTTTCTCTCATTTGCCTTTTCTCTTTGGCAGGGTTTTCCTAAGACCTCAATGATTGCACCATGAGTATAACAATTGCCCACTCCTTTTTAAATGTTAGCCATCAAATTAAGACATCAGCCTCCACAGGCGTTCCTAAAGGCAAAATAATGGAGGTGTCCACCCTGGGTAAAAAGACTCTACACTAGTGTGCCTCTAGTGGGATGCTAGGCTGGAGGAGAGCAGGGGAGAGAAAATGGGGAAAATTTACAGTTTTAGGAGGGGCTTGGCAAATTTCCAAAAAGGAAGCAGTCATCAGATATTATTTCTTATGAATAATTGAGCTAGTCACCTCTGAGGTTAGCTTTATTAATTCTAACACAATGCTGAAAGCAACAAAGATTTGATCTGGCCTTATTTTGCAGAACGATGGCTGTCAAAACATTAAATCATCTTTTGGGGCTTGGAAAAAAATATAAAGAATCTACTGTGAATTCCTGTAACACAATGGATCTGACCTCTTTTGGCTAAAGGCAGAGCGTAAACAGTGTACGGTGCCAAAGAAATGCTGCTGGTTAATACTGGTAGATGCACAAAATAGTTATTTCACTGGAGATAAAAAAAAAAAAAAAAAAAAAAAAAGGAGAGAGAGAGAAAGAGAGAATTGCCAAGCAGATCAGAGAACCTTCAGAAAAATGAACGTGATGTGCAATCAGTTAAAACAACAGAAATGCTCTGAAGAGAACAACCAGCAAACATATGGATAAGTGCAGAGTATTGACAAACAGCTGTAGGGTTTCTGCAAAGAAGAGTCATATGTCACAAATCTACCAGTTATTTCCAGTCTGAAAAAAAAAATAAAAAAATAAAAAATCTCTCTGATATTGTCTAATTGGGTTTCTAAAAGGTATTTGAAGCAGGTCCTTCACAGAAAGCTCTTAAAAAATTAAATTGATATAGAAAAAGAGAGATTTCTCAGATGAGTCTGTTAATAGTTAAGAAACCAACAGTGGGAATAATCTGGTTAGTGTGAAGATGCCTGTCTTCTCTTCTTACAGCCTTTTCTCTAACACCCAAAATGTACTAAAACCTTCCTCTCCTCACTTGAAAATTGGAATCAGAGCCAGACCCAGTTTTTATCATCTACCTTTCCATCTACTTTTTCCTCCTTTTTGAAAAAAAAAAAAAAAAAAGAGATCTTATTCATATGTTTTGAATATAGTACTGTAGATATGTTTCCATTTCAATGATACTTGAAATGAAAATGCTGATGCCACTGAAGATGGAAAGCAGTAAGAGCGTCCATGCTGTCAGGAGAAGTCAAGCATTGGAAAGGATGTTTTTGGAAAGGACTTGTCAAGCAGTAAACCAGTGATCCTAACCCCAATATCAAGAAGACCTGTCAAACAAATGACTATACAATCAGTTTGCAAATACTTAGAAGACATCAACAAGAGTAAAATTGACCAGCATGGGCATCTGAAGAACAGAGTCTCTGGCTTAGTGGATAGGTTGGAAGCATCAGACATAGATGCCTCTTGACTTCAGTAAAGTTTTTTGTAGCATTCCACATGATAGTCACATAAGCAAGGTAATGGACTACAGCATAAACAGCATAAACATTCTGTGCCCCCATGGCTGAAAACAAAACAAAAACAAACAAACAAACAAATAAAAAACAAACAAACAAACAAACAAAAAACACCTCTTTTTATGAAGGTTTTGGTGTCTGTCTGTACATACATGTATACTCCTGCAAGGGTTTTTCCTGAGCACAGCTCCAGTGAACAACATTGAGGACAGTGAAGAGAGGGGAGGGTAAATGGTGACACACTGTGCTCTAAGGTTTTTAAAGCATTTTGGAGAACGGAGCAAGATTTCAAACTGAACATGAGCAATGAGAAAGCAAAATCCGAAAACAAGAATCACACTCAATAAATGACAGTGCATGACACTTAGGAAAGTAAAATCAAATGCACAGTTACCTGCTTAGTGAAAAAGGGAGACTGGAGTTGAAGCTGATTCTAAGCTAAATAGGAAGTAATAATTTAATGCTGTTAGTTCATTTCAGCTGTAGTAATGACAACATCATACTTATCTCACAGGAAATAATGATAACTTTCTAGTCTTTGCTAGAAAAGACCTCAAATGCCACGTTGTGTTTGGTTATAAAAGTTGTGGAGAAATGAGAAAGAGAATCTACTCTGGATGACTTCGTGTTGAAGTACTGACTGTGAGGGAAGATTGGGCTTGCTTATCCTAGTAGCAGGCAGGTTTGAGGAGGGTTATTAAATAATAATCTTTTGGTAGGTTGCTCTGAAGGTTATTTGAGGCAGGATTGTGAAAAATTTCTCTCCACTCAGAGAAAGATAGGAAGAACTTGCCCTAATTTGCAGCAAAGAAGACTTCGGTCAGATATTGGGAGGAAAAAATACCTTTTTGACTGGAGTCCTGAACTCAAGGAATAAGTTAATTAAGGATGTTGGAAGTTTTCATAAACCCACTGGACAAGCACTTTTAAGGAATGCCTGAATACAGTTCATCCTCTCTCAGTATAAGGTCTTGTCACAGGTCCTCTCTAAGGGCTCTTCCAAATACTGTGTTCTGATCCTGCAATTCCATTTGTAAGTAGCAGGTCTTTGCTCCTGGGATATGTATGTTCACCACCTTTTATTCACACTGAAATTGAATCATTTTTATATGCAGTCATGGCTGACCCATCCATTGCGTGTTTCCCTGTTTTGTACACGATCATTACAGCATTTGCTGTATCAGCTCAGCCGACCAGCATACAGACCTTACATGCTTTACCAGGAATTTCTCTGCCCTCCACCAGTGAGTGAGCAAAGGTTTGAAAGGTTATGATTCCCCAGTACCTGCTGTCTGTGCTGTGATACTGCCTACAGGCTATAACTGACAAGTCATCAAATGAGCACAGCCTGTGTGAATCACTGTTACAAGGCGTTCGGTACATTTGCAGTTCCATGTACCCCTATAAAATCACATCTTGGTTGCCAAGATAGTGTCTCTAAGCTTTTAAGATTTTTTTCAGCTAATGGGGGGGAAGAGGAAACAATAGAGTCTGACAAAAGTTAATTCAGATATGTGAAATTTTGCTCGATATTTTTTGACAACTGCAAAGAAACCTCTTGATATACTGTGTGGCATCTGTGCAGAACAGAATATGCTGCATACAAATAGGAAACAGATGTCTTCTAAGTAGTAGGATATATTTTAATCTCAGTCATTACATGCCGTTTTTTTTCTCTTCCCCCACAGAAACATGTTCTTTGGGTTTTCATTCTCTTTTTTAAACTATGCCATTCATATATTGGAAGCTACAGAATATTTTGTGAAAGTCAGATTTTTTTCTAAAGTAAATGTGAAGTTCCTGTTCAGTGAAGATACAACCTCATTGTATAAAAAACCTGAAGATAGCACATTTGCCTGCTCTAATGACCACCCCTACACAGGCTGCATGTCAGCCTGATACCATCAAGTCTACCCGATGGTAGAACATCAATATTTACTCATGTAAAACAAACTTTCTGTTTTTCTTCACAGGCCAGGCTTCAGAGAGCCAGCACAGAGGTAGTATCTGTAGTGCGTCTGCCTGTCCCATGTTAGGTCTTGTGACAAGTGCCACATCAGCTCATTTGCTGAGGGGCCCCCTAAACATGGGCCACTGCTGGGAGATGGCATCCGGAGAATACAGTGATGCCCTTAATGGAGCATTCCCTAATGGAAAGAAGGGAAACAAACAAACAAACAAACAAACAAAAAACCTCAGAAGACTAAAGGAAAAGGTTTTGAAGTGCACATCAGACACAAATTGACCTAAGTGCCGGAACAGCAGGATGCTTAAACAAAAGGAGGGCATAAACTAGGGGAATAATAATTAAACAAACAAACAGACAAACAAAAGCAGTAAAATATGGTTTGGTTTTTCTTTCATTGCTCTCCTGATTCTCCTGTAGAAGGAATCTTTCACCAGAGAGTAGTATTAATAAGATCAGTCAGGCCTGGCCCAGTACCTCTTAGTCTGATTTAATGTGTTACGGGAGACAGGGCCAGCTGGGATCCCTCGTAATTTTCAGCTGAGCACTGAGGAAACCTAGCTGGTCTTCATCCAGACGTGTTCAGATGTGAAATTTATGAGTTTAGGTGGAACAAATCTGAAGCTCAATGGGTTTTCATGGTATAAAGCCTTCTGTCTCGTTTTGGCTACAGTTGCCTTTCTGAGATTTTGTACTAATCCCAGCCTGAAACCCGGAGCAACATTAGTGGGTGTGACCCTGAAGAACCATCCAAGCAGAAAATGATTTTCATGAAAACCCAGACCATCACATTTTGAGCAGCTCTGCTTTATTTCAACAACTTTTGGCTTAAGAGATTAGGAAGGTGGCTAAAAACCTGCTGGTCTCATGCCCCCTTGGCTGCAGCCACTTTCCAGAGGAAAGGAATTAGGTTTGAATTCCAGTTTCCTCACTCACCCCCCAACACACAGGCAATCATCTAATGCAGCAGTTGTGCAAATAGACTCCCGCCCATTAAAAGGCTACAGAGATGTGCCACTCATGCCAAGTCCTGAACTAACCTGCTGATAAAATGGTAAAATATTACGGATTAGTTTGGAGCCTTTTTATAGCTATATAAATGTCTGAAATAATTTTAATATGCTAAGACATTCTGTCTCCGAGTAGAACATATTTCAAGCAATGCACAGTGCAGGAATCTGCTACGCCTCTTACAAACATGAAGGAAGCACACAAAAAGGAGCAAAGATGAGCAGGGATGGCTTTGACCTATCCTTACACCCTCTGGATGCAGTGCTACTCCTGCAGTCCACTGCAAGGTGCCCTAAACCACCCCTCTGGCAAAGAGCAGCATTTCTGGACAGGGGGTCCTGTGCAATTTTACCCCTTCCACAGCCAGCCCCAGCATGGGCTTGGCCAGGTTTGGGAGAGCTCATTAGACAACACCTCCTTCAGTCTTCAGGTAATACCACTATGAAAGTGAACATTATATAGTACATTATATTGTTATATTATATCTAAGCCCTTTACATATAACCATATTGCAAAATGATACTCATATCTTATCAGGAAATTAAAATAAAATGGGTGTTGTCTTTCTGGACAGCCAGCAATAGCAGAAATACATCCACGTGGAAATTTCTTCATGGTTGACAAAGTACTCAGTTATGTGCTTCTTTGTATTAAAACATATATTCTTTATTTAACATCCATACTAATAACTTATGAAAACTGAGAAATAGCAGAATGGGAGAAGAAATAAGAAACAGAAAGAATCAAAATCAGTAGGCTCACTCTTTTACTTCAATTTAAATACATGTACTTACGCTTGTGGGGTTAATGCCTAATTGGCACGACCTGTAAAAACGCTGACTTTTTGTTGGGCGAATTTCAAAATATACATGCTTCATGCAGTGGAGAAATGGGGAAGATGTGATGCTGGAAGAAATGTGGAAAGTGAGAGCTGATGTGCAGGTCCATCCCAAATGTGCAACTGCAGTCAAGCAGCTGGAGTGGTATGACCCTGTAGGGGAGCAGATGATGAATACCTCCGCATTTTGCTGAACTCACAGAGGGGGCTGTAGCCTGGGCAGAAAGGCATTTTCTTTCTGCAAGAGACATTTTCTTTCTGCGGTGGCTGTGACTTTATGGTCCTATTTGGGCTGCTTAAATATGGTGGGATGCTGATTATGCAATGGTATCATGCCTCAGCCAGCCGGCTGTCAAATCTGATCTGACAATGGTGATTTCTCTTAGTCTGGAAGTATCTCACGCAAGATGACCAGCCTCAGCTGCTCCTTTGTACCTAGAAAAGCCTCGCAGAGGCCCGATGCTGCAGCTCTGGACTTGTCCCAAAGACTTGTCATGCCAGTACAGTTTTGCAAACAAAAGGTATTCAGGTACATGCCAGCTGTGATGAGTTTTGTCATCTAAATTTGCTTTCCAGGGGCAAGTCTCAAGGTGATGGTCGGGGCTGGGCATAAGGATGGGGTGGGGCGGGGGAGGAGCACCACAGGGTGGACGATGCAGATCAGGGGTGGAGAGCAACAGCACTGCTCCCCGATCCCTCTGCTGCATCTGCACTCATTCTGTGCAATGTTGGAAAGCTTTTTACAAGGAATGGTACCAGTGATCCAGTTAGTAAGAAATCTGGGCCTTGGGTGGATGTGGGAATAAAAAAATAAGCAAAGAAATGCAAAGGAGAAAAGGTAAAAGGGTCTTCAGTGGCTGTACATGTTTTCCTTGGATCTTCCTTGGACTGTTTATTTTCTCTCACTGAAATTATTTGGGTGAACTGGTGACTCCAGGGTGTTTATTACCTTAATTACCAATGAACCATTCAGATGAAATTTACTGGATAATAAAGCTGTAGACAGATGTACTCTGCAGATCGTCATGCACAACTGTAAATTGAGGAAAAGAGCAAGAGCTTACTTACCATGCTTAATTGGGCACAGACCAGAAGGACTCTGGAATTTATAGCTAATATTTTCATCCATTAAAAGAAAAGAAAAAAAAAATGTTTCTGATTTGTAAATCATTGCCTTAATTCAATTTAAGCCATGTCAGCAGGAGAACCTTTGGGTCACCATTGCTTCCAGATCTTGATTTACTTGAGGTATATCCAAAGGAGGAAAGAGCAGAAGTCAGGAGAAAAACAGGACAAAGCACACTGCAAATGTTTAGAAGACCTAGGGAACTGAGTGCTTTGGATAAAACACATGGATTCGTGTTTTGTTGCAGCCTGTGGCCAGTGTAAGAAGCATACCGAAAGCACAGAAAAACAGGATCCCCCACTTTAATAAGCACCAAATGAGTCCTAAAAGGGAAATGAAACTTCCAGAGGCCCCAGAGACACAGGCAATAGCTGCCCAGCTCCCAGTTACAGGTGGTGGCTGCCTGACATGGCCATGCCTTTGCTGTACTTTTTACAAAGTAAAGAGATGTTTCTGAGGAAATTTGTTTGAACTAGTCACGAGAGGAGTTCATTTGTCTTCTCCCCTTCAATGAAGAGCATCAGCTGGGCTCTTGTAGGAGGGAAACAGAACAACAGCAGCTCATGAGAAAACACTGCAGAGCTGTGAAACCTTCTACGGGGGAATGGAGGGGAGAAGGGAAGAGAGGATGTTGCATGGGAAGGGTCTGTGCCAAGTGACTCCAGGCTCCTCATTTCTTTGTTAAAAAGTAATAATGTATTTTTAACTCCCAGAAAAAAAAAAAACACCACAAACAAAACAAAACAAAACAAAACCTCCAGTGCCTCCACTCAGGTGCTGACATTTGCTATACAGAACTGTTTCTTTGTTTCTTCATGCTGATTACAGGCACATCTGAATGCCCGCAGGAAGTATTTCTATAGGCTTTACTGCCTTTTAGTAGTTCTCTGCATCCTCAGCTCGTTCTCAGCTAGCTTTTTGCTGACAAACATGCAATAGAAATAATTATCGATACTTGTGGTGAGGCGAGATGGGAAAGTAAATACCTAAGAAAGTAGCGCTCCTAACAGCAGGCAGCCCTTTCTGAAGAGATGCATTCTGTAATTTTGAAGCAATACCTTGAAGCACTGCTAGCCAACAAGCAAACATCCTAGCCTCATTAGAGACTGTTCAGCCAGCCGAAGTCATCAGGTTATTAATACAGTTATAAAACATCAGCAACCTTAAACTCAAGGCACCCTGAGCCTACCTTCATGAGGCAACCTACATGGCAGCAGACACAGAATCAGGCTACCTTCCCCTTGGTAGAGGGCTGGCAGAAGTACTGGGTTTCTCACATCCCCCTGCAATCCCAGCAGGCAGGCCATAGGAATCACCACAGAGCGTGGCTTCCCAGCTTTCTTTGGCGCTGGCCTTTCTGCCAGCCACGGTTCATTGCTCTTGCTGGGCGCTCTTGGCCACAGCGCTGCCCGCGGCCTGGGCTGAGGGGGACCAACAAAGGAAAGAAAGGGGAAAAGCCAAGCTGTGGTAACTTTTAATGACAGGTCTTGTTAGGGTTAAAAAAACAACTCAGCCATCGTGCTGTGATTCAATCTGAAGGGGAGCCTGTCAGCCACACTGCCACAGGTCGCAGCACTCTGGAGGTCGTTATCCTCAAAATTAACCATTGGGAGCTGCCGTGACAGGCTTGCGATGCCCTGACAGATGCAAAGCTCGCTGCTGCCTGCCAAACTGGAGACTGATTACTGCCACTTCTGCCACCTTACCCTGCTTGCAGGGTCCTGCTTTTTTATATGTTGTTCTGAGACGGAAAAGCAAAGTCTCCCCTTGCCCCCTTCCCAGGCCCCCCAAGCAGCCCCCGGGGGAGTGCGTTAGCCGGTACAGATGGACGCTTCAGATAGCACCAGGCAGAAAAATCACAAATAAATCATCGTCCTTTATTTGTCCTGTTTCTTAGTATTTCCTTGAGTAACAGAACAGGGGGTTTAACATTTTAGAAAGATCTTATCGTCCTTTTCTGTTTTGACTCAAAAAAAGAAAATACTGAAGCAAAAATCAGCAGTCAGGATTGATAGGAACCACTGGAGAGGACTTCCCAAACCTCTGAAACTCTCCAGAAATGCCAGACACTTGAACTTTTTCCTTATCGGTCCCACGTGAGCCCTTGGATATCTTTCTGGCTTTAAGAGCTTTGTGTCTGCCAACATTTTGGAGGAAATCTGTCCCGGTCTTAGGACGTTGGCCACATCATCTGCGATCCTCTGCTGAGGATGAACTCTCCTCATCACTCACATCGCATTAACTTTTCTGTGTCAAGAACGAGCTAAGCTTTTGTTAGCTGAATGAGGCAAAGTGAAAACCCAGCTGTTGATACTTCTTTCTGTCTGAGCAGTATTTATTCATTGTGATTTGCACCGCAATACTTAGAGCCTCAGTGTAGACCAGGACCCTGGGATGGTATGGGCTATACACAAGACAGAGCTACACACCCTAAAATTGTACAGTCTGAAATAGCAAGACAAAGAACTAAGTTAGTCTTCCACATGAAGAAACTCACACATCATGAAATTGCACAGTCCCAGCGGGAGAAAAATGTTTGGGTCTGTGGATAGGATTGGCAGGAATTCATCCTCTGAGAATATCAGAATAAAATGAGAACTTAGAGCAACATCAATTACTGTGAATTTAGTAATTTAAATGATGTATACTTAATATGTGCCTCATTTAACACCAGAATAGCCTGTCTATTTCATTGTTTGGATAGCTTATCTCCTGAATGGCTATCTGTTTTACTACCAGTCAAGCAATATTCACAATGAGATTTATCCTCAATTCCTTCTGAATTCATGTTTCACAGACACTTCAGTTCTGTGAAACAGCTCTTTGTAGGAGTTATCTTGAACTTACGATGGCTTCACATTGAGAATTCAGGGGTATTACTTGACTGTTATTGTAATGTCATTCGTGTATTCAGTTGCAGAGAATTATGAAATATAATTGCAACAGGGGGTTTGGAGAACTTATGTATAAGACATTTCAGTCATTAGCAACCTCAGCAAAAACCTGTTGGATCAACACAGGAAGGCAGAGAGAAATGCTCCTATTTTTCTAGCGTTCTGGAATGTTTTTCTCATTTGTTTATTCTAGTTTTTTTTTTGAGTGAAATCTGGTTGCAGGAGCATGGGAAATTGCCCTAGATTTACATCCATCCACAGAAGAGAAAAAACCTCATCCAGCACAATAAATCACTTTCCATTTCATTTCAGAATACAATCACATGACAGCGCGCTGGGGAACGTGGAAGTGTGACGGTATTGCAGCTGCACATGGGCACACAGGCAGGAGAACTAATCCAAGGCAATACGGAGTTCAGAAGTTCAGATCCAACATGGAGTTATTAAAACCCTATTACAACCTTTGCTGAACTCAAATAATTTGACAACCCCCTCCCAGCACCAGCACCACACAGCCACTCTCTCTGTACATCGCATCCCAGAGCAGATGAACCTGGGGCTGCTTGGAAATGACACACTTCCAGCGTGAATACTTATGCCCTTTCCTCACTCGCTTCAGTAACTTCCAAGAATAATCATGGACTTGCTCTTTCCCTCCTAATTATAGGGGTCTCAAAAGACACGGCACACTAGATTTCCAAGCATTTTTAGCATAATGGAAATGTCAAGGCAATATCATGATGTATTCCTACAGAATAAAACTTTATAAAACAGATTTGTTTTCAGGAATAAGAAATTTCACAAAATGGATACGCTTCTCTGTGCATGTAGGGTAAAAATCTGTTGGATATTGATGTTCCAGGATGTGAAAAGTCAATGTTTAACCCAAGGTGTTCATTATGCTTGGATGGGAGTGCCACTCCTGACCCAGAACGGCTGCTGGGAGAGCAGGGAGATGGCAGAGCTGCAAGGAGCGTGCGGAATCGAGCACTTTCTGCTAACTCATGGACCTTTGCTGACCAACAAACCGACTGACCCAAGAACATCATCTCAGCCAGAGTAAGGTTTTGTAACAGATTTCCCACTGCTAAGTGTACTTTCTGGAAACAGGGCTCCCTGGGATTCGTTGCCCACCCACTCCACCCACGTTCACACGGTTAGGTCCAAGTGGAGCTGATTTTGGTTTTAATCACCATTTGTGGGTTTCTTTGGAGTTTTAATTCAGGACAGAGCCCGTAGCAGGAAGAAGGGGTGGGGAGAGGATGAGGGCACCCAACACATCACCGGGGAGGGCTCCCACCCACTCCAGCTAAAACAGCAGAGATTTTTGTGGGGCTTCTGCACAGTAACAGGTCTGATGGGAAAGGCAAAGGGAATCAGCAAAGGAATTTCACAACACAGTATTTTTGTTGCTGTGGCTCACTGTTGGGCTCCTTTCTGATGGTGTTGCAAGAAAATTGCCAGGAGGTCAGAGGGCATGTACAGGAGGGGTTTATGGGCTGGTGGGGCCACAGAAAGACCTAACCCATGCCGTAAAGAGCAGCTCTCTAATTTGGTTTCCTTTGTTATTTTCCTAAAGAGAGAGGGTACAATTTTGCATCTGAGAACCTAAAATTAGGCTCTTAAATCTGAACGTAAGCCCTTAAAGAAAGATTGCCAAACATTTTAGTGGGATTTGGCAGTGCTTGGGCTATTACTGAATCCCTCGTCGCAGGCCACATCTCACTGCCCGACCATGTATTTTTTATACAATGGATTTCATAGCAACCACGAACCCCATCACAACCCAGGGGAATGTGCTGGGACTGTGATATGCACCGGACCTCTGTCTGACAGGATATAATGAGCACAATCTGGCTAAAAGCACTACAACAACTGTGTCGCGTGGTGATTTAATAAGAGCAGTCAAATTTGCTGAAACAAAGTCACTGAAAACTGCTTCTTTAGACACACCTTACACAATTTTTCCCTCTCAAGCTTATATTTTTTTTTTCTCATTTTCAGTTATTCCTGGAATTATAGGTCCCCATTTCTTAAGCTACTGCTGTTTCTCACCCTTTCAGTTGACCAGTCATGACTTTGTGCCATACCAGCATTGTTTCATTACATCCAAAACCCACGTATCGGTTTGTATATTCCCAAATCCTCCTTGCCTAGATTTTCCTAAAACACTTTCACACTTTCACAGTCACCTACGACAAGCTAAGAAAAGCACCTGGAAAACCTATTTCCTTCCAGTAGGGAGGGAAATAACTTTTTCTACTCTTTAAGTTATGAGCATATTAGCTGCTAAGCTGATGGCTCCGCATAGGAGCTTGGGTAGACACGTTTTGCTGCTGGGTTATTGCATCACCCAAGATTTCTACTCAGAGGACCTCGGAACAAAAAAAAATCATATTCCTGGCCCTCCATCTTTTTCAAACAATATCTGAGAGTGGAAGGGAACACTCATTTGTTTTTTTTTTTTTAAATGATATTTTAATTACTCATGTCATGTAGCAGCAAAATGGCTAGTCTTTTGTTAAAATGTGGCTTAATTGCGTTACGGAGCCTTCATGGGACCCTCACACATAAAGCGCTTTTCTTCAGACTTTCAAGACCTAAATTTGCAGTTGGCTCCTGACCAGCGCACTCGAGCAGATACGCACGTAGGTAGTGGGCAGCCCCTGCGTTGATGAAGTAATCGTAGTTGACTGCCTCGCCTGTGCTATTCCACAGATATGCCCACAAACAAAAATTGGACATGCATGTTGGTTTTCGTTTTGAGTTCATTCAAAAAAAAAAAAATTCCCTTGGTATGTCAGAAAGCATGGAGACACCTTCACGGACTGTTGGCTACGCCTCGGCAAAGCTTTACAACAGTCTGCTAGACAAAAAAGAGACTGATGCAGATACCTTAATAAGCATCCCATCTGTGAGGTCATCGGGATATTTCAAACAACTTTCAGCTCTCATTAGTTTAGCGGTTTCCACAAGCATGTCCTTATCTTTTGTAACTTTTGCAGCCAAACTTCCTGGGAAAGCCTCTGAGCTGGGTGACATTCTTACCCATGGGTCAGTCTGCAGTAATGAGCCACCAATTTATGTGTCCTTTGCACTCTCAGGCAGTATATGTTTATATTAACCTTTCATGCCGTGAGTTTTTTTCCTTTATCCGTGTAATTCTCTGGCTTCTACCATGCAAATCTCATTATTCCTAATAGGCTGCAATTAGGATCTCCAAGCTGGTGATCACAGTCATTCGGAACAGTGAAGGGCATTTTCCAAGAATAAGCGCTTTTTCTTCCATATTAATGATGGAATGTGTAACAGAGACTATGCCCAAAAAGCAGTAGAGAATAATGGAGCTGCGGGCTAATGGGGATCCTTATCAACCCTCTGTTTTGTACCTTCAGCTCACACAGAAGGTGTAGCACAGTCTATTGCTGCATGTAAAACACACTAAACACAGTGTTTCACGGAAATGAGGTTTATAGTTTTTCAAGTCTGCTAGCCCCGAATGAGTAAATGAGTATTTGTTACAATTTCTTACAGTTTTATGCACTTGAAAGAGATAAAGCAGGTTCATCAGCACTTGCCCACATGCTTGGTCTTTATTGCCCTAATGAGTACCCATTTAAAGAGGATGTTGTAATGCAATTTTCTAAGAACTCCCAATTCTGTATTCAGAAATTGTTGGACTGAAGTATGCTTCCTCATGAGGTGCAAGAGATTAGCACGTACAGACTTTTTTTTTTTTTTCCCCCAGTTTTGCATGAAGGACAAGAGGGGAAAAGGAGACCTGGTGACGTACTGGTAGCAGATGGGTGCTGTATGAAGACACAAAAAGTGGTGACAAGGAATATTTATCTTCAGAGTCTTAAAAGATAAAAACAAAGCTTTTAAATAGGATGCAAAAAGCAAGGATAGGCCCAGGAGCAAGCCAAATGTATACATGCATGTGCATGGCTGGAGGGGGTGTTTGCCCAAATTGGGTCAAAGAGGAAAATATTATTTAGGGAAGAAAGAGAAAAACAGGCTAAGCAGAAGGCATTACAGCAGTTTAGGAGTGATTCAGGTCAACAGCTGGACTAAAATCTTGGCTGGAAGAACTGAGTAGCAGTAATATAGGGACTAGAGTAGAAGAAAAGGCCTGGATGGGAGAAGAGCAAATGGGATATAAATAGTCTTTGATCTGTGATCTGAAAATGTGGCGGCTGGGCATGACAGCAGTGAAGATAGGCAGGACAGAGCAGAACGGAAGAGAGAGTTTTCACACTTTGTGGTACAAAGCTACAGATCACCTTTTTACGTGCCAGTCTTCTTCATTTTAGTCTGCTGCAAATTGCACGAGGTTTATTCCCTCAACAGTTAAACCCTTTTTTTGCAACACTGTGGTTCAGTTAACCTGATGTGTACAGCAGCAGTCTTTTCCAAGCAAATAGAACATGTTTATAAGCCCACTAATGACATGAGTGAGGAGAGAAGTTCTTTAGTCCAGACTTTCTCAGCTACCTACTCCCTCCATGAGCTCTGTCTTCTCATAAATTCCTATAAAAAAAAAATAAAAAAAGAAAATAAAAAAAAGAAAATAAAAAAAAAAAAAAAAAAAAGAAAAAATCTCATAGGCAGCACCATTCAGATCAAGTTTATACCAACAGGAAGAGATTTGAGTTTGGATGTAACTAATTTTGAGTGTTTGATAACCATTTCTCCTGCTTCCTTCTTGTCTATATACCATCCCAGTTCTGTACTGCATTGCCTATTTACAGCCTGTAGCAGTCACCAGCAATGACTATTCTTTCTATACTTTCCATAACCACCCTCTCACATAGAGTATTTCTGGAACTTCATGAATGGTCTGCTCCTCCAGGCAGGGTGGCTTCTAGATTTCTCAGTTTATTATTTTTTCTGCTTCCTTATGGATCTTAGAAAATGTGATCTTTAAACACAACAATTATCACGTTTCATCATATGTATCTGTATTGACTTGCTTGCTTTTCATCTTTAGAACTTCTCTGCTTGGATGGAGTCAGTAGAGTTTCCTTTTCATTTTTCCATAAACCAGGACTAGCTTATGCACATTTGAAAAGGGAGTTTGAACAACAGTAAAATCCCTTTCCTGTCTGAGAGAGAAATATTACTGTCATGCTTACCTGATGCAGACTTGATGCAATTCAGGATAACAAAATGAAATACACTTTTCACTCCCCCTTCCTCCCCACCCCCTTCAAAAAAAAAAAAAATGGAGGTAGAGAACAGAGGTTAAATAGATGGTGCTGGGCAACAAGAACTAAATGCATAATAGCCAATATTTTTCAAAGGGTTTCCCCAAAGATATATCAAAACTATATTTGCAATCAAAAGCACCTGTATTTGCGTTTAAGATTGAAGATTTGTGTATGTTTTATGATCCCAAAGTACTGTACACAAACCATTCATGAAACACAAAGTTGTTGCTGTGGATGTCCTCCAAATATGTCACTTTTCCTATACTTTGTGACGCAGCAAGTACCCTGATTTGTCACCATAGGAAATATGCCAAGGTAAGGGATATTAACATATAGAATTGACAGAAGTGCAGACATCTAGAAAGAGAGTAAATTAAACCCATACTTTCTAATCAGATCTAGAACTCCTCTCTTCAAAAGTCCTCATAGAAAGCCCCTTCATAGGACTCAGAGTAAAAGCAGGGTGTAATATCTTAGGCAGCTGAGACCTTGATATCTCTTTTGTTTATTTAAACTGATAGGTCTCAAATTGATGACTCACAGAATCGTGGTAACTGTTATGCAGAATCATGTTAAACAATACAATTCAGTGTTTTCAACTACAATTTAGTGGCACATTGTCAGTAATCAGTCCACTCATCCCAACTATTTGGGGAACAACTAATCCATAAAACGTCCTTTCTGTCCTTTTCCTGGAAGCTCCCAGAGATGTAATAAAGGCAGCTTTGCTTCCAGAAGCCTGGCATAGCCTCGCACTCTGCCAGCCGCCTCCATCTGCAAGGCCACACAAATGCTGCATGGTTCTTACTCCACAAAGCATTGACTCCAAGATGTACATAGATATATGCTCAGTGATACAAAGACACACACAACTGGGAAAAATAAAAGAAAATGTGAGCAGGGAAGATTATCAGGAAGGACCACCACTGCTGTTAGAAGCCTGAGTTTCTGCTCTGTAGGACAGGAACAGCGGTATTTATGTGTAATTGTTAGCCTTTCTGTTCTCTTCAGAGGTTAATTACTCTATTGTAGGTTTTTGTTTGTTTTTGGCAAACATAGCTTAGAGTTCAATGTAGCAACTAAACTATGGGTGTTTAAAGGCATCTGAGATGTCCTGGGCCTTCTGGCCTCCAGATGCCACCCAGAAGTGTATGCGTCTCCTGTAGATCCTATGCCATGTTTGTCTCACATCCATATGGGTGATTCTGATGGCAACTCTATGCACACATCTTTCTTGACAGCCCTTCTCCTCTAGAAAAGAAATGGGAAAAGTGGGGTGCAAAAAGAGTGCCTGAGGGGGTTCTCTGAAGGCTCTCAGTGCTCTTGGTGTTGTCCCTGTTTACAGCAGGGTGGTGTCATGCATGTCATCTTGACAACCTGATCATTATACCCTGCTTTTGCTGTGCTCATATATTCTGGGTAACCGTTATGCAAAGATCTTATCAAACTACATGTAATACATCTTGGTGGGAGCACTAACATGTAATAGTTCTTGTGATCTGTAATTGGTAACATTAGATGATGCAGTCCTAAAGATGTGAAAAGAGGGAGAAAAGCACTTTCTGAGTGAAGGTAAGGTACCAAGAGGTACCAAGACTGAAGCCCGGCATGAATTAGTAACATACCAACGACTATCACAGTACCTGCCTATGTTTACACGGTTTTACCCTGTGGTACCCATAGGAAATGCAAGGGGCCTTATACTTCTCAGGCAGCTTATACGATACAGCGCAAGGCAATAACGTGACCGTGACCTATGATTTCTTGTTAGCTGGCTTACCATCACAATAACTCGTTTGCCCACATAGACATAAATGCCAGCATGAAAACAAGATAAATTTCCATCAGACCAATTTCAATCTTAATCTTTCAGGGCCAAACAATCCCTTCTGCTGAGGGCTCCAGATGCGATAAAAAGAATGTAAATAGCAGCCTAATCAGCATGACAGAAAGGGAAGATGTGAGAGCATCTCACAAGAGCAGAGCCTTGGTTTCTACTATTTGAAACCCAGCCAATGAGTTATTTAATCTGCAGCAACATGTATAGTACCAGTAGCTTGTAAATGAGATGATTAATATAAATTTTAAAACTTTTTTTAAGATGTAAATTTGCAGATAGTTTCCTGTAGGCAGGTGGAACACCACCTCTGGCAACATCTAAATTGTCTGAAAGAATTAAGCATCAAATTTCTTTCAGTAATCTATGTAAGTACTTGGCCAATTTCACCAGATACAATCTCATTAATAATATCTCTTGCACTTTCTTTCATGATGGTTTTGGTTGGATTTTTTTAAGGTTTTGTTTTGGAAATCAACTGAAATAGAAAGATCTTAAAAATTAGATCTGCTCTTTTTCCAAATATTGACTTTTTTGCTCCATAGCTGACTAAGCTTGCATAGCAGTAGCTCTTTTATTTCTAAACCAGAAAGGTGTTTCATGCTTAATCAGTAGGTGTTGATGGTTTTTTTTCCTTCTCATTCCATATAAAGAAGTTCTCAATAAAAGAAGATGGCAGGAAAAAAAGCTACAGGTAGGCAGTCTCCAGCAAAGGAGAGAATTTATGTTTCTTTCACATATCTCTCGACCTCTGAGCTTGTTCATATATAGTTGAAGTGGTTTTAAGAAAGCATGTGACTTGAAAATGGTTTAGCTGAAAAAGCAGAAAGAAGCTTTGTAAACTTCACTCTTTCAATCTATACAATCTATTCACCCCCAGTAGACCAAAAACATACATTAGAAATAAACCAAAATAACAGACCCAAGAATTGCAGGTGGATTCTCACCCTGCCCTATCTGAAGCAGTTTATACTGATGTGTGCTGGGGGATCGTGGGCTCACTTGTGGGATGGAGAGAGGTGACCCTTTCGTGTGCCCCCAGCCCACGTCAACCATGAGGTAAGCTCGCTCGCCACTCGCTTGCAGAGAGGTGGCTCAGGAAAGTCATCCTCAAAAACTACATGAGCCACAGCTTTCCTTCGACACACATCACTAATACTTCACCTCCAAAGGCTTGTTTGAACAGCTGGCTCTATAGCCTTTGGTAAAACAGTCTAGATTATTTTAACTGAGCACTTGGCATGGGAAAGGAGCCATACTCTAAGAGCACAATATAAATCTGATTGAAATTGCCAGAAAGTCTCCTGCTGGGTTCAGAACACTTTGAGTTAGGTATAACAAAGCATCTCCTGCCAATGTACTGCAAACCATGGTTGAAAAGTGCTGACAGAGACAAGCATCCCTCCGATGAGCAGATGTGTTAGGTCAGCATTTTCCCTGTGCCTGGCCCCCCCAAAAGGGCTGGCATGCCACTGCCTCCAGCTTCCACCTGCCTCCATGTCTGTATTTCTGTCTGGCCCACGGCTTACCAGTGTGTCCTCCTATTTCCCAGAGCAAATTACTGGCTCCTCCTGGCAGGTTGCCTTCACCATGGGCCAGCATGAGAACATAGTTACAGACCCGTACGGAGTAAATACTCTCTCTTTCCAGATAAACTCCAATTTGGTGAAACTGTGAGGGTAGCCAGTAGCTTCTAGCATTATCCCACATTTCTGCAGATTCAAACAATTAATTGTTCTCTGTTACATTAAATAAAACTGAATAAAGTTGCATTCAAAAAAGTAAAAAAATTGTAAAACAAGTTGTACTCTACTTCCCTCACTATCCTGCTTTTTAAACGATCAACCCCCCCAGTCCTCTCAACAAACATGCAGCAGAGATCCAGCTTTTCAAACACTTGCTCCAGCACTAGCTGCACAAATTTTTCCTATGTGATACCAATTTTGCTGTGGCTGAAATTGTTGTTATGATGTTATTGTAAGACTCAGTGATGATGACACAGGCAGAAGAGGATGCCAAGCATGGATTAAACACAGTGTCTGCAAATATCTCTGTTCAGGTGGAAGTAAGAGCATGCAGTGGTCTCACTGAACTCAACAGGACAAAACACCAACATAAAGGAGGCAGATAAGTACCGACAAAAACAATCTTCCTCCACCAACAAGAAAGTGTGATACAATTGTGTTAAGAAGCAGCCAACAATACTTCAAACTTTTCAGAGATTCTTGCTGCAAGCACAGTTAAATGATGCTTATTAATTCTACAGCCAAGTTATTAATTCTACTGTCTTGAGTTTGTCACAGCAATTTTTAATTCATATGCAAAAGGCCACATTCCGTGAGCTTGCTGCCAATTAAGGTTACTTATAAAGAGCACTACATCTAATCTCAAATCTCACTGTTTCAGAGAAGGGAGAGCAAGCCCTGAATGGACACGAGACGTCCCTGCCCTCCCTCCTCCGGGCTGCCACCTCCAGTCCCTTTCAGCCCACATGAGCTTAGTGAGAGTGAGCAAAGCCAAGTCAGAGACTGGACTTGGACTGAAGGAGCACTGGGAGAAGGCAGGGGGACATTTTGCTGCAGGTGAGGAATGCATCCAGCCCTGCACAGCACAGACAGGACATGTGGGCCTGGCCCCCGAAGGCCAAAGAAGCCCTGGCCTTCCTTGGTTCCTGACAGGAACTGTCTGGCCAGTTCCAGTCTGGCCTTCCTGGTTCTTTGTCTGACCCTCTGCTTTTGATGCAGGTATTTAGAATCTTAAAAACTACGCCAAAGTGTATTTGGAAGTGCCACTTTCCTGGCAGGGCTGCATCAAAGCCGGGACAGGTTGCACACACTACAAAGCCACCAAGCAACATGCTGACAGCACCTCAGGCTCAGCAGCTGCCCAGGGGAAGGAGCTGCTGGCAGGTTTTAACAGGCTCCCTCTGACAGAGATTTGTAATGAACACGAAACGCCACAGCAATGAAAATGTACTGTGCTAACCAGGGCTGAGCCCAAGAACAAGCTTCACAGGGACACTGTGCCATCCTTCTTGAGAGAGGTGCAGCCTTCCCCTTGTTTTCAGCTTTCACAAACTTTATGGGAAATGTTCTCTTGGTGTATGAAGACCAAAAAGGTCCTCCCTGTTCTCAGTGCTTGTATTTCACAAATTACTGCACCATGGGAATTTGTTTCTCGGCTCTGCCACGCTATCTTCTGCGTATGTTACCAAAATGCACAGTCTGATAGCTTCTACTAATGTGATTAGCCAAGGTGACTGGTGCAGTAGTGACAAGCAAGAGATGCTAACTTTCCCATGGTTGAGCTGCAAAATAGTGATCAAGTCTGTTACGCCAAAAAGGGGATGCTGGAACTTGTAATATTCATAGAATCAGAGAGTCATTAATATAGCTCCATATTTCTTAACTAATCAGGGATAAGGGCACTGCTTTCTGAAGTGCACATTTAAGATTTTTAGTTGTTAAAAGAATTTAAGGTATGAATTAATCACTATCAGTAGATGTAGATCTAGTAGATGTAGATCACGTTGCAAAATTTGCCCAGGGAAGTGGTGGAGTCACCATCCCTGGAAGTCTTTAAAAGACGTTTAGATGTAGAGCTTAGGGATATGGTTTAGTGGGGACTGTTAGCGTTAGGTCAGAGGTTGGACTCGATGATCTTGAGGTCTCTTCCAACCTAGAAATTCTGTGATTCTGTGAAATTATGGATCAAATCTGGGAGATATGGAAACAAGACAGCTGTGCTGACGGTATCTATCTTGATGGGACTGATAAATAATAGCAAAACTGACAACAGAAGAACAGAAGAATGAAAAAATTGTGAGTTTGACTTGACTCATGATGGTGATTGAATTTTATGATATTTGTATATACAAAATAGAATTCAGAAAATGCATTTTTCTCCTGGTTTGATAGCTTTTTTTTTTTTTCTTTTTTATTTTTTTTTTTTTTTTTTTTATTTTTTTTTTCTTTTTTTTTTTTCTTCCTTTTTTTTTCCCTGAAAACAGAAGAGTGTGAATTTGCTTAAAACAAAAAGAAGTGAAGAAGCTAGCATTTGCATGTCATCAGGGTGTAGGATAAATATTATGGGACTGTGGGACATAACTTACACATCACAACACTGCATTTCCTGAAACAAATAATATGCTCACCTACCAACTCTTTCAAAAGAAATTAAGATAAATGTCTTTCTCAAAACAGCTGTTTTTTCTACTTATTAGATGTTTTGCTCCTTAATAGGGTAAGTTCAGTGAGAGATCTCTTTGATTTATAAAACACTTCGTTTGTTCCAAAATCCCAACTATAAACAAACAAATTTATTGCAATTCAAGCTGCAATCATTCCTGTTATACTGTCAGTGTTGATTAACTTCATCATAATCTGGTATGTCACTTTATTATAACAGGCAGACACGATGTTCTTCTCATGAGAACGCAGTAATGGATATAGGGAATGAAGACCCTTGTAAAGCAGGCTGTAATCTGCTTTAACACAGAAAAGCAAAAACAAAACAAAACAAAAAACCACCACAACAACAAGAACGACAACAATGGTATTGATGCTGGCCTAAAACAAGCAGTGGCATTCTTCACACTGAGAAAATCCCCCGTTATGCAGAGTTGCCGAGTATCAGTTTAATAGCCGCTGCACTGCATGGTGTAGCGGGGACGGTGCCGATTTCCAACCAGCATCACCCAGGCAGACAGGGTGGATTGCTTGGTTTAACTATTTTCTCTCGTAGCTTAAACAGGATAAGTAGATTTTATTTTTGCCAAATACTTTACACAGAATAAATCATTCCAGAACCTGGACAGTTATGCTGAAAGAATTAATTTCTGCATGACAACACCTGTCATCACTTTTCCATTGAATCAAAAACCAGATCTCAAAGACAGCTACAGTTGAATAAGTAAGTTTCTTATTTACAAAGAAAAAAGCAACTGTGCTTCTTAAAAACTTCAAGTATTTTTTGACGGCTCTTGTTAGAAGGAAATAAAACAGTTTAAGAATGAATAAAATAGTCTGAAGTGCCTCACTATGGTTTGTTAAGCATTTTTCCCATGTGACAAAGCAAGCTTTCGTCTTGCTTTCCGGCTTCTGGGTCTAAATTTCATAACGTGGGTGACAAATTATACAGCTGTGGATCTATATCTCTTCTTTTTTCCCTCTATACCCTGGTTTTACCAGAGGGGCATGGGGACCACAGCCAGGTCCTTTCACTGCTCTAACAAAAAATTAATCTTTTCTTAGCCATAGATTCCTTCTGAACTTCTTGACACAACCTCTGCCTTCAAAAGATCTGTGCCTGGAGCAGATAAAGATTTGAGGAAGGGAGCCAAAAGTGACCATGCAATTGCCCGTAGGGTGAGTCAAGAGCACATCCCAAGCAAAGATTCCTCAAAATCAGAAGGGAGAATCTTGCAAGCTGACATCTTTGCAGAAGCAGAATAACATGTCTTCTGCAAAGACCCAGAAAGTTCCCAAACCCTCATTTTTGGAGGGTGAGCACTTAAATCCAGAGATGACCAACTGGCCAAGAAGCCAACAGTCACCAGCCACCAACATCTTACTCTGTTCTAAATTTATTCGATGTTAAAAGTATTTAAATCCTGCCCAAATAAATCCCCTAAACAAACATTTCCAATGTGGAAACAGTCTCTCCCACCTGTCTAAAATGTTGAAAATAAAGGAGAGGTTGAATTCTTTTCCCTGGGCGATTACAGGTCTTTTGAGTGAGTTAAATAAATAAATAAATAAATAAATAAAGGAGAGGGGAAAAAAAAAAAAAAAAAAAAAAAAAAAAGATGAACTAGGCACTGACAGAATATTGTCCATGGAACTACAGCACCCCATAGCAGTAAGGTACAGCCTTGAAACGCCAGCAAATTAATATGTTGCTTAACACCAAAGAGGTTTGACAGGTACGTTTACCTAAAGGCTCAGAAGATCAAAGGATGAAGAACATCGAAGTTATAAGTTTAATGCTGAAAGGGTTGCTTTGTGGAAATTTCACAACTGTCTCAGATTTACATCCCTTCTAAACATGTTTTTGAGCCTTTTCAAAGTACCTGTGAACATTTGTGCTGCTCACAGAAGTCCATTCCGTCTTCCTGGTCTTGCTTAATCCTGAGCCTAGTTGCTATTTTTTTGGCAATGAGTCTCAAGCTCCAGCTGTACATCACATAAATTTCATTTCCTTTAATTTATTTGGAATTTGCTCATATTTCATCTCTGACTGCCCCCTTGCTCCTGTGTTGTGAGAGAGGTAATAAAAGCAACAAATCTAACTGGTCAAATTTTTTTACTATAATGTCTAATTTTACACATTCCCTTTTGTTTATGCCCTCCCATATGAAAAAGCTCCAATCTTATCAATCTCTTTGGAAGCTTGAAATCATCGGAGGGGTCAGAAACAGCTTCTTTCTACTCCTCCTCAGTGTGCTAAGAGGGGAAACCGGGAAGGCTCTGCTGCCTTTGTAATCAGAGATGGACACATCATGCTTGGTGTGGAATATCTGAAGTCATGGAGATCAAACTACTGGACTAAGCATGTTCCAGAGAAAGCAAGGTGTTTTTGCATGCAGCAGCTTGAGGCAGCCTTAGAAAATAATTTTCTTCTAGACTTCTTAGTTCTCAGGTTGAGGAAGACAATGAGTATATCAGACTACCAGGTGCTTTCCTAGGTGACTCCATCTCTGTGCTGTCAGTCACTAATAAAAGCAGCTCCTACTTCACATGTCAGTAGATGAAACATGAGTAATTCATTTAGTCACCTTAAGATGCTTCTAAATCCAGAGTTGCCTTCTTTCCTTTCAAGTTAGAAACTTCACTCCTCTTCTAAAGAGTCGCTGACGGCAAGTGTTGCAATGCACAAATCATTATCTTTTAAACAGATTTCTTTAGTCAGTGTTAGATTTTAATGTTAGCATTTCAAAACCATCTAAGAAATTTACAGGTTTCCTAAAAAGAATAGTGATTACACAGTGATGCTGGGCTAAAGAGAATATGTGCTTTGTTCTGGTGAAAGCAGAGGCCCAGACTTCAAATGTTATTGTTTGCGTTACACTTTTCACAACAAAAACTGATTTCCTCCATTACAGATATGAACTTACTGACAAACTGAAACCCACCCTAAATTAGTTGTACGACATGGTATAAAATCTACTGCAAACAAGAAACCTCCAGGTTTATAAAAGTTTCCTTTTGAAAAGACATCAGACACAGAGCTTTCTGTCTGTAAGAACTTCTCAAAAAGCAATTTCACACACCGAGGCAGAAGGGAAATGATGGGAGATGTCCATGTGTTCTCATTGCCAGATCTCATTCACTTCCATTCACACTGGCCCAAGTAGCACTGCACTAATGGCTTCAGCTAAATCTAGAAGTAATTAATTTACTTCTGAAGTTGTAATAAAAGTATATAAGAACAAATAGAGGGTTTTCTTATAAAGAAATACAGATAAGCTGAATGCATCTAGATCTGGGTCCCTACTGACTTTACCACGGTTAGTTACCACAGGGTTCAGGCAGCAAATATCTAACAGCTGTAGAAGAGTTTGTTGCTGCCCTGGTGAGAAAAAAGTTGCATCAACTGCAAAACAAACAAACAACAAAGAAAACCAATTTAGGATTGACTAGTGCAAGGCTGTGAGGAATGAAAACTAGGCTGCCTGTGGCAGGTTTAGGATAAACCACCTGCCGTGAAAACCCAAGCCAATGGCCCAAACACTGAATGTGCATATTCCTGGTATCCAAAATATGCAGACTTAAATAGCTTAGAAAAGGCTCAAATGTTCCTAGAAAGCAGGAATCCCTGCAGGACAAGGGTGCTGTGAATCCTGCCCCTGCACTGCAGTGAGGTGTGCTCACTGCCCAAGTCGCATGCAAGGCCAGCATCGCGCAGAGATGGGCACAAAGCTGCTGCGTGCCCCGGCTGTCCCCAGGTCACTCCCTTTGGGAACTGGGTGCTCCAGCAGCTCTGATGCAGCCCCCGACACTTGGTGAGGAGGGGATGGGGACAGAGGAGACCTGCTGACCTCAGCCTGTGGGGACCCAGTCAGGCCTGATGTTTAGCTATGTCTAAAGACTGGTGGACAACCAGGGGCTTCTCCCTGGAGATGAGAGGAAGGAAAAGAAACACCAGTAGTATTACAGTTCCACAGATTAAACAGTGATTATAAATAGAAGCTGGGGAAAGGAAAGGAAAGGAAAGGAAAGGAAAGGAAAGGAAAGGAAAGGAAAGGAAAGGAAAGGAAAGGAAAGGAAAGGAAAGGAAAGGAAAGGAAAGGAAAGGAAAGGAAAGGAAAGGAAAGGAAAGGAAAGGAAAGGAAAGGAAAGGAAAGGAAAGGAAAGGAAAGGAAAGGAAAGGAAAGGAAAGGAAAGGAAAGGAAAGGAAAGGAAAGGAAAGGAAAGGAAAGGAAAGGAAAGGAAGAGATGTGGGCAGTAAAACTGGAAAAATATCACTTCAGTTTTTCTCTGTATTGTTTTTTTGATCAAAGACTTGTGTTCTACTACCACTGAGTCTCCAGCACAGCATGAAAGAGAAAAACATGACACACCAGGAAAGAAGAAGTGCTGAAGAATGATTGATGTAGCAATGCCTGCAGTGGAAAGCTGGACTGAGAAAACATACATGCATAAAAATTAGGTGCGGCATTAAGCCCTGCAGGGCTCTGTAATGCATGCACTAAGCAGAAAGAAAACTTATCCAGAGGCGATGTGAAAGACAGGAGCAATATGCTCTGATAAGGACTTTCATAAAATTCAGGACCCTAGCACCAACAAAAACACTGCCTTACTCCTGGCCAAGAGAAGCAAGCACGCTTTGATTAGTCCTACAAGGAGTGGTGTGAGCTGTGGAGCTAACGAACCTGCCCCTGTCTATTTGTGTCTCATGGTTGAATTGTGTCTATTAAAGGATGAGCATGTGCTGACGCAAGCCCTAGATAATACACCTCTCTTCTGTCCAGTTTGATCGAAGTTTATAGGAGGAACATGCAGGAACCCATAGATCTCTGTGGCTCTTGTCCAGAGCAGCCAGTGGATTCAAAAGCGGTTTGTGAGGATTAAGTAATAGACACGTATGTGTGGCCAGCAAGTGCTACCCATGCCTTGCCTCCCCAGGAAACTAGCTAAAACCAGATCCTTCCCTCGTCTGCTTATTAAAGGAAAGCATCCAAGAGAAATGTGCACAAATATTTTGCAGAACTGCTGCCCACTTCTTTTTTAAATAATTGCTGCATTAAGTGAAGTTGGAACAGCCTCAGAGATCAACACATAGTTCAGATTTCATGAATAGCTGAGCATGAAAAGCCAGGAAGGAAAACAGTCCAAAAAGACTGTAGGTGGTCAAGCACATCTGCAAAGACACTTGAGTGGGATCAGACTGTTAAAAATAAAAATACAAAGAAAAACAGAGAGACAGCGCTGCAATGGCAATGAGATACACAGCCTTCCCCTTCTGCCTCTGGGCTCCTGGGGAGGAAATGCCGAGGGGTGATGCACTCCGACAGAGCTGTGTAATGAACACCATCCTGTTGGGCTGGCTTTGATGGCCCTGAGAAGCCTCCCAGAGCCAGCGGTGGCCCAGCAGACATGCTGGAGACCACCACCTGCAGTGGCCCAGGTGGCAGACCTCAATGACCTCACTCCCCAAGCAAATAACCATCGTTCTCAGCAGCCGAGGCCCAGAGTACATCTATGCCAGTGGCCAAGGCTGTGGCTGAAGGAGTTTCAATGGTATCACAATGGTAATGTCCAATGCCTCACGTATGGGCCAGCACAATCTAAGCTAAAAAATGTCTAAGATATTCCATAAGGAGTGAACTTTACAAATATACCATTTTCTTACCAAAAAAAAAATAAATAAATCCAGACCCTAAAGAAATACAGCTGTGAGTCAGTCCTAGAGCCATGTGTTAGAACCAAAGTGACATAATGAATACAGGTTACTGGTTTTTACTCCACAGCTTCTAAAATAACACAAAACTCAAAAGATAACAAATAGCAAATGGACTTAGCAGGCACATACTATTTCCATCATGTTTAATTGCACTAAATTGTTTCAATAAACATAAATACAAAGAATATAAAGGGCAGATAATGGCTGTATAATAGTAACAATCTCTAGTTATCCACTGCTCTGATGACCCACAATGAAAATTAATGCATCAGGCTGGTTGTACAACCGATGCTGATTTTTGTCACTTTTCCTCTAGTAATCTCGTACAATTTATTTTGTTTATGGTTTACAAATTAGATAGAAGCAAACTGGTATCCTGAAATATAGACTTATAAATGTCAAAATATAAGCAAATTTGCTTGCGCACCATCAGACTATTTGTCTTATTAATGACTAGTCTTATTACATAAGATCTGCGTGCTGTGCATTTATAAACCACATAATCAGCTTCATTTGCCTTCAATCACATTCATGCCCTAACAAGCACTTATCGAGATAAGATGAATGGCATCACATATTTTGCCATAAGGTGTTTTACAACTCATACCTGGCTAGACAATGTTTATTCCTCAAACTCTCCCGTAATTACAGATATTGCTTAAGTAACTCATGTGTGTGCTGGTGCTCTGAAGCACACCGTGTAAACACACCTTGGAAGACTGACTTACCACCTGTGGGGGAGATGATATCATACTTCCTTGGTGGTATTACCATAAACCCTCACTTCACGTTTGCTTGTAATACGAGACACGGGAAACACATGCTGCATGTAGCTAGAAGATAAAATGACACATCTCACTTTTTAATCATTTTGACTTTCCACAGCATAGCCAAGTTTTTTTGTTGTGTTTCTTTAGTGCAATGTTCTTTGCCAATGATTCTTGTCTTCATTCTCATCCGCAATCTTTTCAAGATGCAGTTCTCATCGCCGCATATGCCTCTCATGCTAGTAGGCAAGACAATTTTAGTGAAAATAAAGGCATTGCTCACATACACCATGGAAAAAAATGGTCTACTGTCAACACGGAGGTTTAGCCTGGATCCTCTCATCTTCTCTGAAGATGGTCCAAGTCGAAAGAAACACTACTGGGTGTGCTAAGCCAGAGAAGGTTTGTGAGAACTGAACATGCAAAGAACCTTACTGGGGTACAGAAATGCATCGTAACTTCCTCCGAATCCCACAGCAACTATTTCATGTGGCTACTGGGGAAAGTGCCTGGTAATTGTGTGCAGTAATTAAATGAGTCCTCTTCATTAGCTATGAGCAGAGAAATAAATCGTGGTCACAGAAGAACTGCACATCTGTTGACTTCAGAGAGGAAATTAATCCTGGTAAGAACTAGTCTCTGCATGAGGGTTTTGCATGTCTACAAAGTTTCCTTAATTGCCCTCTCTGTTTTCTGTACAAAATAGAGTGGACATCACAGAATCACAGAATCACAGAATCACAGAATTTCTAGGTTGGAAGAGACCTCTGATCATCGAGTCCAACCTCCGACATCTTAAATGACAAAAGATATCCCATTGAAATATTGTAGTTCCACAGTCACTGGAAAAAGTTTCTGAAGAGATGGCTTGGGCAATTACTGAAGCAAAGAAATGAAAGATAATTTTGATAAAAAAGATGGTCCTACATGTGTACTCCACCCAAATATTCACACACTGGTGAATTTTTCTGAGCATCAAAACAGATTAGCGGCCAGATGAGGAGGAGAGTTCAACATTAATGTTTTCCAAGCAGATCATAAAGATAGCTCCTGCTAATGCAGAAATAGCTGTTCCTGGGGACAAGTAACCCCTGTGTCATTCCCATGTGAACAGGAAACACTCTTAATCACCACAAGACTGCTATGATAATAAACTAATAAAAGCAATGAAATTCAAAGTTAACACACATCCACATACTTAACTATTACAACTTCTTCATACTGTGTTTGTTCAATGTTTTCCATTACCTCACAAGGAATTGTTGCAGGACATATAATATTGAACATAAATTTCTTCCTGCTCTGAAAAGAGGGACACAAGATTATGCAGATAGCAGTCCTAGGGTTGTGAGATTTATCTTAAAAAATACAACTTTTTGTTCTACTCACTTGTGCTCATTTGGGTACCCTCTCCAGTTTTAGTGGCTTCAAGAAAAACACCCAGCAACAGCCAGGTGCCTGGAAAAAGAATTGACAAGAATTGCCATATGTTTAAAAACTGTAATCTACAAGGAGACTGGGAGGGTCCATCTGGAGAAGTCTGAGGGGACACACCACATCTGACTTCAAATATATTCACACATATAAAGGCTTGCAGACAGAAGAAGCTACTCGCTGGGTCCCTTGTGGATAAGAGGCAGTGTATCTGAAGCACAAGAAGGCAAGCTGAAGTGTGACACTTGGGAAGGGGTAACAAAGCCCTGGTCATAGTGTCAAAGGACGAAGGGGAATCTCCACCAGGGAGGGTTTTCAGGAGGGCTCAAACAAGCATCTGCTGGGGATGTTACAGGCATATTTGATCTGGGCTTGCAAGCAGCAGGGCGGGATGCGTTATCCCTGGAGATCCGATCCTCTCCAGTCCTCTATGGCTCCAGCTCCATGCTTCCCCTCCGCAACTTCCAGCTGCAGTTTTTGGTCTCCTGGCCTCCCAGGCTGCTGCACCTTGCATGTGGGGACATGAAGCCAAGGAACAAGCGGTCACAGTGAGAAGCTTTGTGACCTCTGATAGCTCCCACACGTGTTGCTGGTACCGTGAGCAGCGCATCTGCAGCTGAGGTCCTGCAAGTGAACCGTGCGCTTTTCTTCTCTCACGAGTCAGGACATGACCACATCCACAGCAGCGTGGGGTCGTTTGTCCCAGATGATACGTAACAGATGTAATAAAAGACACACTCCCTGACTGCCTGTGGAGCTGGCTATGTGTTTATTTCTACTGGTTTAAAACATGTTTGTTCTCTTCTCAGCCTTTCTTAATAAAGCAGAGAGTATCTGTATGAAGTTATCTATCAATGGGAACACTCAGTAAGGGTCTGCTTGAGCATGAGAAGGTATTAGGTAAAACGGACAATGCCAGGCAAAAGTATGAAAAAGGAAAATGAGTCCATGGATAGGAACAGAAGCAATTACATTTAGATTTAACTGTCAAGCAAGTAAAAAATGTCAGGGGTGGCCTCTGGAAAGTCCCTAATCATGTTGTTTCAGTGCTTGCCACTCTAAATTGGAATTTTAATAATTACTTGCTTAGCAAGTGTGCTGTACTGCTATGCTTATGAGAGATTGTGAAAGGGTCTGCAATTACCTCACAAGAAATGTTATTCACATTATTATCACTATGATCTATGTACATCTATGCAAATTGTTCTGCATCCCCAGGTGATCTATTTCAGGTGCTGGCTGGAATTTAGAGGTAAGTAACTACTCACACGGAGATTGTTCCTTCATAAATTTAGCACTACTGACTGACAGAGATGCTTATTCTAGATTACAAACTGCTTTGCTGTGTAATCTGGACAGTTGCCTAAATCTTAAATCAAGAACAAATAACGGAGAGCCCACTCAAAATTCATCCTGCAATATGAAAAAAAAGATGCTGTGGAGCAAAACAGGTCAAGAAAAGGTATGTTAAAACCACAGTAAACACATTTTAGAATGCCTGATGTGGGCTTAGTAAGCAGAATCCACATGCTTATGTGCTGAAATTATTTCAGCTGACCCTCATGGAACAGAGAATTGTACACCAGGCAGAACAAGTACAGCTTGACCACACCATACCACCCCACAAGGCAAGTATACTTGGAATATAGATAAAAAATACCTTGATTCTGTAAAATCAATACAAACTTGCTCTGACAGTTCAAATCAGTCCAGAAAACTCTGAAGAGATCCCCAGATTTTCTCCCAGACTGGATAGGATTTATTCATACTGCTCTTACCAGTAACATATATCCTTACACATCTGGCATGAAGCACAGAAAATCAGTCAGGTCCGTTTGCTGATGATCTGGTAGCACACTGCCATGGCATTAACATGCAGCCGTGGATCCCGCAGCTGAACGTGCTGGGAGACGACCAGCTAGATGTGTGCTTCCAAGAAATAAGTGCTTAAAGGAGATTTAAATAAAGGGCTTGTGGTTGTTGTTACCGTAAAGGGGAAATGCTTGTTAATGTCAACATTAAAAATAATTGTAAAATCATCGAATAAGACTGCCAGCTAACAGGATTGAAAAAGCACTCAGATATGAGTGACTTTACCAGGACTAAGAGTGAAGTGTATGGGCTTGCAGAGAGCCGATGGCTACCTGGCTGCCCTCCACCTGCAGTGCTTGGTGAATGTGCAATAAAGTGCATAAATGTGTGCCAGGGCCACCATCACCTCTGCTCTGCTTAAACACGCAAAGCTGCATCAGGCCAGAGCAATCCTGAAGTGGACCTCATTCCAGCTGGTTCACCCCCATCGCAAGGCAAAACCATGTATGTGCTGACCACAGCAGAGAAGCAGTTTCTTAACTTGTCAAAACCTTCAATGTGCAGCCTTTTCCAGTGCTCGGTTTTCTTGGCAGAAAGTTTTTCCTAGTGGTTAAATCTTCCATAATGGTCAGGTAAGTTTTGACCATAACATCCATTGCAGCTGGAAAAAATCCCCAGTCCTCGTTACTTTTTATAACATCCATCAAAATACTGAAGGCCTTAGCCTAAGCAAGCCAAAGAATTTCCATCTCCTAAGCTTTGCTACAGGTCTCTGTTGCACTCCTACCTCCCTCCAGTCTGCCCATGTCTCCTGAATATGGTGCTTAAAATTGCACAGAGTTCCCCTGCAGAGACTTCATCTGAGCAGGGAGAGACTTAGAGTCACCACCCTCCTCTTGAATATTATCCTGCTTCTTACCCATTGCAGAGCAAAATCTGCCTTTTACAACATCACTACCTCTGTTTAATTTGGGATCTGTCATGACACCAGCATCTGGTGAAAATACTGTTAGGTAGAGAACAGGAACCAAACTCACTTGCATCTAGTCCTCTGCACTTGCATTAACTTCATCTTGTCAGTGTCCAGTCTTCCCAAATCAGTCACAATACTAAGCCTGATTCCTGCACTCGCAGCCTGCTGAAGCTTTCCTCTCTAATTTGAATCCATGTGGAAACACTGGCTTACACGGAGTGGCCTATCATTTCTCCTAATTGGAATAACTTACAGAATAGTGTACTGCTTAAATCAAGGGGATAACTTAACATATGCTGAGTTTATCAACATCTTTCAAAGCTCTTCTTTTCTCAGCATTTCAAGAAATTTCCCATGCAAAAACACTTAACGCAAGCTTGGCGCCATTGCTTTTTCCACAGGCACTGTAAAAGGTGAAGCTCTTGGTGTGCTGAAACCCTTGCTTAATCACACCTCCAGAGACTGCCTGCATCTCTCTGCCCCCTCACACCCAGCCTGTGCCCTCCCTCAGCAGCCGAAGGCATGGTGCAGGCAGCTCTGCCCACTGCAGCAGCAGCAACTGTGAGTAACAGTGAGGCAGGTTGTTACTGCTGCTGGGTTTTATATGTGCACTGCTTCAGGCTCTGCATTCAGCTCTGTAATCCTTATCCAAGGAATAATCCTTGTTTGTTCCCCCGATCTAATGTCAAGTTCCCTATCAAGGAATTTAAAGTCTTCAATAGGCAGAGGACTTTCCCAGTCCTGTTCCAGCAGTCACTGCTGTGTGACACAAGCCCTGGAAATGCTGACATAGATAAATACCATGAACACATCTCAGCCACTGGGCTTTCATCAAAAGCCCCGTTACCTTCAGTGGGACTTTCTTTTGCATCTACAGGTGAAACATGGGTGTGCTGCTTCTTCACAGTTTCTTCATACCTGCCTCCCCATACTTCTTTTTGATAAAGTAAACCAGAATTACTTTAATAAAGGAAAAGAAAAATAATTTACAATGCTTGTCATATGCTCTTTCATAGCCTGTACGCTGGTGGGCTTTCTTGCCCGGGGGAAAGGGAAAGGTCGAGGCAGAAAAATACCCAAGTCTTCTTCAGCTTTCGCTCCAGGATACACTTTATTATCTAAACATCAAATTCATAAAGTAACACAAAGCAAAGCTATTCCCTCATCCAAAGCCAGCTGCAGGGGCTCCCAAGCTTTCCATGCCAAAAAAAGGGCACACATCTCAACCTAAACCCCTGCTGAAGCAAGTGACAAGCAGGCAGCCTGTAACCCTTTCCTGACTGTTTAACCCTGCCACAACAGGGTTTGCTGTTGTGAACGTTTCCTTCCAGGGCTGGAACAGACAGCTTTACAGTCTTTTGGGTTTTCGAGCACACAGCACTGTAAAGGCATGTTTTGTGCATCAGTTCTTACAGCAGCACTATACAATTTTGCTGAACTTATTTAAAAATCCAGCCACGGAATGGTGTCTGTGATTATTTTTTGTATGTTTGTTTTTACAAAATGGAAAACTTTCTTGATCACAACAAACCTGTGCATACATTTTATCTTTGAGAAATAGTCTGAGCACAGGAAGACCAGCCATGTGTTAAGAGTTCACGACCTCTATGAAGCTGCTATTACATGTGAGTTTTCAACACTCAGCCAAGCTATGAAGACAAAGGGGGATGAATAAAAATGAAGATACGCAAAAATGTCATGTATTAGGGATGCTTAGAACAGAAAACAAAAACAAAACAAAAACAAACAAACAAAATAATAGAAGCAGAAAACTAATAAGGAAAATAAGAGTTTTTTAAATAAAGCCAGTTCCTCAAAGGGGCAGACAATCAGAGGGATGCAAACAGGAAGAAAGAAATAGTCGAGTGGAGAGGAGAAATGTAAACACATTTATTTTCAAGGCTGCTTCACATAAAGGTCTTTCACAAGCAGACCACGGGTGCCTGCTGTGGGCTTCTGAAGACGGAAGGCAACTTTGTTTTGTTTGACTTAAAAATAGGATTAAAAACTCAGTCCCTCATTCACTATCCCACAAATTTAGACATCATTTTCCTGAGTGCTGGCTGCCCATGTTCTGTCTTAACGTGCTAAAGAACAGTAGAGCAGATACTAGGCAGATCCAAAATTAATTGTTATCACCCCCATTTTCATAGGAAAGCTGAGGCACAGGAAAGATTAAATGTGCTTATGTCCAGAAATATAAACTTAATATAAACTTACTTTTTTACCAACAGGTGCATCTTGTTCTCTAATATTTTAACAATTATTTAATGACTCCCTCATTTGGAAGAGTAGCATTTGACTCTCTGTACCTTGACCCACTGTCTCTGAGGGATGTGTGAGTACTGAAGTCTGCCCCATAAAACTGCATTTCACTTACATCGCACTCACTTCTTGGGAGATAAGAGGTGGTGCTAAGAATGAAAGGGATCTTTTCCATTTCCTGAACCTTCAAAAGAAATGTCTGATGAATTCCTTTGGTGCAGTCTTTAACACTGAGTTAAGACACATACCTGAAACAAAACCACTCAGGTTAAAGACTTCAAGGTAAGTTTATTTGCCTGGCAGATTAAAACACTTCCCTTCTGCTTGAAGACCTAGCTAATTTGATGTGGAATCAGCAAAATGCAATTAAAAAACAACAGCTGCAACAAACAAAACACGTTACTAGGCTTTCTGTTTGGTTATGTTCAAGATGAGCAAGTGAGTGTGCAGTATCAGAACTGGACACTACATCTCCTTGAAGTTTTCTGCTGTATCTGCTAGACAAACCATGGCACATGGGCGTGGTTGATAGTTCTTTAAACTGTGTTCACTGAGGCTAGCTCAAGTGCAATCTCTTCGAGCACTTTAGGGAGCTGAGACCTATGCCACAACAGTGCTGCATCCCTGCACACTCAGCACCGACCCTCTGCTGCAAAGCGCCTCATCTGCAGCCTCCTCCTCCTCCTGCAAGCTTCTCCCCACCATGCCACAAACAAACAGGGAGGTGTAAATATCCCCTCTGCCATTTTTGCCTAATTTTCATCAAGCTTTCATGAGATGAGCTGCAGGAGCAGCCAGGAGCAGGCTGCAGCCGGGGTAAGATGACCATAGGCACCTTGAGGACATGACCAATGCTCTGTGCAAAACTGAAGTAGGGGCCTGCGCATAACCAGTAGGTTAAGTAGGAACTAAATCAGCTTCTGTCACTTTAAAACTTTCCTCCACCCTCCATCACCTCCATCCATCAGTTGCCTGCAGCATGTATATTGAGGAATCGCGTGCAAACGTTACCATAACCCAAGGCTTAACATAAACTATACTCTTTCAGGTCATTGGCAAATAACAGGTATATCCGGTTGTGCCTTTGTACTTGCCTGCACGCAAATTAAAAGCGCATGTAAAGTTACAATAATCAAAGTCAGTCAGGGGGAAGGGGAGGAGTGCAGGGGGATAATAACCGGGGGATCGGGTTATTTATCTTCACGGAGAAGCCACCGAGAGGAGCCTGCTTGCATGCCATTTACACCTCAAAAGAAAGACAGGGGCAAACCTGGCTTCTGGCCAAAGCCGTCCCCTAGAGCACCCCGAGCTGTGCCTGGTCCTGCCGTCTCCCTGCAGCTGGTAGAGCGCCCTGCTACCTCTGCTGCTACCTCTGCTGCTACCTCTGCTGCTGCTTCCCCGCAGCACCGCGTGGCCTCCTTGCTGCCACCCGGGCCGCACGGTGAGGCTGTCCCGCTGGCACAGGATGGCGGTGGCCAAGGCGAGTCTCAGGCCATGGTCCTGCAGCCACACAGAGCCTGGGTGTGGGCTTCTTGGGAAAGGGAAGAATTTAAGGCAATTTCTGCCTTTCTCCCTTGGCGTGCCATGAGATTAACAGACATTAGCGAATGCCTCTTACCGGAGCGCTGTGACAAGACGAAACCTGCCCTGACTGGCACCTGCAGTCTGCTTCCCTCGTGGTCTTTGATCTGCCATTGCTGAAGGTTAGAAGACCTGAACGGCTCAGAAACAGACACTTCCCTTGGGTTTGCTTCCAAACGCTAGCAGCGATCTACGTGTGTCAGGAGTGTTTTCTCTCCCTGCCGAATTTAGTGAGAGGAAACCTTTATTACTATCCCTTTTCTTACAGCAGGAGGCAACTGTCTTGATGCAGCCACTATGGGGAATAGTGCAAAAATATCCTGTGCTCAGTTTTTCACCATTGACCACAGATACCGCAAAGGGAGTTTCCCTTATCCCCTTGGTTTGCCTCGATTTTCTCTAATCCTTTCTTCAAATTAAAAAGTGCGCAAATAAACAACTCCCATTTCCCATACCCCAGGGAAGAGCATGAATAATTTTATAGGCTAGAGTATTAGCCGCACACATCCCAGTCCTCAGAATTTGAGTCATTTCATTTACCACTAAAATGCAGTTACTGCTGGAGGCAAATACACCACAGCCTTGCACAACAGCGCGAGGGAAGCCAAGAATGCCCTACTGCAGAGGATGTGCAAACGTTTCCTTCGCTAGCTTTAACAGCCAAGTCACTGAAGGCCCATTTGGGATTCCTGCATTTACATCTGACCGGCTACTTCAGCAAAGCCAGCATAGCCAGACCCACTCTTTTTGGAGGAAAATCTGTCTGAGGCTTCTTCACAAATGCTATTGACCTTCAGGAATGGAGGGGGGAAAGGCGGTGAGCATGTTCCCTGGTGCATTTGACGGGGGTGACATTTTTTAAGGGGTGACATTTACAAGCATCTACCTGACTGACATGAAATTTCTTAGTTCATGACACGGATTTACTATGGAAAATCCCAGCAAAGGGCCTGTCTCTTCACGTTTAAAAGCTAGGGAAAGCCCTCATGATGCACACATCATCATGTCCCCGTTTGGTTTGTCTGCCACCTTGGCAATCAGTTTGTGCCCAGCACAACCTCCTCCCTCAGAAAACCTGTGAGAAGCAGGCTTAAGTAAAGGGTAACATTTATTTAAAACACTGTAAACTCTCCATTGCACAAGTTCAATCACTTGGACCAGAAATTACCCCAGACCCCATGGAGTCCCTGCCTAATAGCGCAGGCATGTCTGGCACACCCACTTGAACCTGCCAGAAAGCAGAACGGGCTTTTCCAAAGCTCAAAGTGAAGCCCAGAGGAGGAGGGCACACACTGCCAGCCCCATGAAAACCCTGAAGAACAGGTAGCCAAGACCTGCCTTTTTTATCTGATGCTATGCCTCAGAAATGGTCCTGCTCTGGCTCCAAAAGAGAAAACACACACACACATATATATATACACACACCATGCCAGAGGCTTTTGGTATCGCTTTTTGAAGTACTCTTAGATGCATGCAGCCCAGTTCAAGAACTCCCTTAAGCAGCAAGATTGGAGGCATCATAATAGGGGACAAAGTAATGGTCATACCTCTACGCAGTTTCTGTACCTAGGTCAGACCTGCAGCCCCCACTACATGACAGGATTTATTCTCTGAAGGAAGGAGAATTCTGAAATTCAGCTTTCAGGATTGCTCTAGAGACTGCTAAATTTAAGTTGCGTTGCCTACTGTAACATTTTGGAGAGCTATTTTGCTGTCAAGGGATCAAAGGATGGTGCACAAACAGAGCAAACTGAAGAACCCAAATGACCAATATATGTGTCATGAGAAATTATTGCTTGGGAAGTGGTGAGCTGAACATTCATGCACCAGTTTAGCTAATGTCTGAGACACCTAAGACACATGATAGGAAAACCCATGTTCTCATCAAAGAGCTGTAAGTTTCTTTCTTTCATCTGTGCTTTACCATCTTCTCTCTGCATGCAGCATTGTCACAGCGTCTACTGGCAGGGTTCCCTTAGCTGGAAACTCCAAGTCACCATCGCTTAAACTTTGTCCAACTGCAGCCATCTGGGCTGAAATTTCCTATCCCAGGAAAACCCATTTTTCACATGGTAATTTAAAAAAATGTTCAATCTAAAAACAGTTGAACCCATTTACGAGAACAAAGAAAATAAATGTTCATGTTAAAACATGGTGGTGGCCTTTTCTTTGAAATGCTTTGTAAACTCAAGCTTTAAAGCAGAGACTTGTCATTTGTCCACATAATGTATTTTCTCCCAGATTTGTGCTTTTTACTCTTCCCTTGATAATTCACTTAAATTCGGACAAATTTCCAATCTCTAAAAAGCCATACTTTGCACATCTTTAGTAGAGACTTTGTAGAACCTGACAAGTAAAACTTCAGAAACTTCAGGCATAGAGAATATATTTCTGCCTGTGAGTGAGGCAGACTTTGCTTTCAGCTGTAGCCTGGCGATGGTTTGCACTACCATCCGTCGCTACACTGAGCACACAAATACAGCGGTGTTTGTTGAAATGGCAAATATTAAGGTCCTCGAGTTAATGAAGCAACGGGACTACAACTACAACCTCCACATCACAACTACTAGCAGAGCACCCAGCAAAGCCTGGAAGACAATAGAGAAATGTAATATTACTGCTTGGTAACACATTAACATTATTAGCCCTAAATGTTACTACTGTTTTAAGCTTTGGTGTGAACTACCACACCATCCAGGCTGTAATGTTTCCATAGTTCAAAAGATGGGTGGGTTCTCACAGCACAGCCCCTGGATCTGCCAACCCGAGCGGTGTAGTGATGTGATGCTGCTAGATGCCATCAGGAGTCCCTTTGCTAAAGAGGGACAGCAGGCAGGCACAACGGTTTGCCCACTCAGCACATTTTGAGAACAGATGCAAATCTTGAGCAGGGTCTAAAATTTCCTAAATGTTGCTGTTTTGTCCATCTTTCAGGTGACTCGGGGTACTTTAATAAAGAGCATTTGTGTAGCATAAATACACACACACAATATGCCACGAATGGCTGCCCAACAGCATGTAAATTAGACTTCACTCTTCCGCCTCATAGCAGAAGATAGTTTAAAAGGCTACTCTGAAAGTAGCCCCAAAGCGATCAGCTCCACGTTTTCCTCTCAAGAAAGACTTATCTGCACGGTTACATCTGCTACAGCCAAGAAAAGACCGCACAGTTTGGAGAGAAACGCCTGGATTAATTATAACACCATGCCCTCATTTTCTGCAATCCCATCTGTGTGTTACCTGTGTGGAAGCAATCTCCAATGTTTGCCTTTATTTTGCAAATAACGCGGAAAATGCAAACAGATGGAGAGGTGACAAATCAGACCAGCACTGAGCTGAGCCCCAGCAAGTACTGGGAGGTTTCTTCCCATCCCTCAGCAGCTGTGGGAACTCGGCTCAGGGCTAGGAGCCCAACTGGGGCTTTACAATTACCAGGGAGAGCTGGAAATGTGAGCTGGGAAGTCAGTGGGAATGCAGGGAAGAGCAAAAGTCCAAGGAAAGCTGCAAATTAATGAAGGTTAAGAATGTGATATGTAACCACAAATATATATACTTTAACAAGCATGCCAAAAACGCTTTAATTTAGGCCACGGTAAGTACATAAATATCCCTGAATCATGGAGCTGCAGCTGGCTCCTGTGCATGCCTGGCACTCTGAGCAGCGCTGAGGATGTGGCTCCTCGCATTTTGCTGGCTTCTCGTCCTTGGCACCACGGGACAGCCGCCAAGCTGAGGAAAACCAGGAACATGCAGCAGACATGATCTCATTATCTTCCACACTTGTGGTAGCCCTGCCTCAGGTCAGTCTTAGCACTGAGCAGTTCTTTATGGCACGGACAGCCCTGAGCATGCGGGTACAGCTCTGTGGCGCAGAGCAGCAGGTGCCAGCTCTGGACCCAGCTGCCGCGGGGGGTCCTGATGGAGCAGCTGCTGCAGACCTTCTTCTCCTGGACCTGAACCTTCTTGAAGTGAAACAGTCACTCCACATCGTGCTGGACTCCTGTGCAGGCATAACCTGAACAAAATCTTGTACTCACAGTGGCTTACGGGGGTCAATTTATGATCGTTTAAGTGGTGATTTCCCTGACTTCCATCAGTATAGTTGAGATTCGAATTGAGTTCAAAAGGTAGAGTAACATTTTATGCAATAGGACATTGCATTTAAGGTTCCAAGCGATCTGTGTTTTACAGTGGCGCGACTTGTTTCTTCATCTGATATAGTATTGTGCAACATTCAGACACAGGCAATCGGAAACAATATTTCCAAGGGATTATTTAATGAAGAATGGGCTGGATCACTCTCTAAACGGTAAACAATTTGTACAAGCTCTGCACTGAGGCGATTCCAGGATAAAACATTGCTCAACTGTTGTATAATCTGCCTTAAGAATTTGTAAAACGAAGAGTGAGAACCCAGGTATGGGAAAGAGACAAAGGAACCCAGTGGGGGGGGGGGGGGGGGGGTCTCCATGGCACACCGCAAAAGGAAGAGGTAAGGAAAGAAAATGAGACTATGACAAGTCCTTGAGAAATTCCAGTTGCTGCTCAAGAGGATTTATGTGCAGCAGCTCCTAACCGACCTTGCCAGTACCCAAAAAAGCAGCCAGCGGCTGTCACAGTTTGAAGAAAAAATGAGAACTGAGCCTGCAAACCCTTATTTAGGTAAGTAGCTCTTAACACTTGCATAACAATCTGGTAAGGGTTAAGGGGTTTTCTTGAAAAAGGGAGGATGGTGGTGGAGAACTAAGAAGTCCCTCTCAAAAGACAAATGAAGCCTCTCCAGGTTTTGCAGCTCCTGTCCCTTTACCAGACTCTCACCTCCATAACAAGGGCTCTTGTCCACCTCCAGAAAGCTCCTCCGTTCAGACTGGCAGAGGTACTGATGTCCCCACAGACCCTGCCAGCCCCTCCGTCTGGCATTCCTGTCAAATCAGTCAGGATCTTTAACAGATTAAGCCCGAATTCCTTTCCCTTAATCCCAAACCCACCCACTTCAGCCCCTTCAACTGCTTTCCTCTTCCATATCTTACATTGAGTGCGTTTTTCTAGGCCTCAGAAAAATTCACTCTAGGCAGCGTACATTTTCAGTGATTCAGTCTTTAGTTCTGAACAACACTAGCTTTGCCTCAGAAATTTGGGACTGGCTTCAGCAGTACTCCTGTCTGAATAAAGCCACAAAATTTGGAGAAAAGAAGCATGCATTACCTAAGAGCAATTCTGAACTTTAAGCTGCTAGAAACACAAGAAGAGAAGCAAGAAGAGTGAATAAAGAGGCAGGCAGGAAGGCAGTTTCTGGAACATAATGAAGACCAAGGGCTGGTCTCTCTCTTGTCACGCATTCACTGGGGTGATTCACCCAGACTATACTTGGCAGTAAGAGACTAATCAAGGTCACACAGCATCAGAGCCCAGAAAAATGGGCAAACTTTTATCGTGTATGGCCATCATAATGCTCAGGCTAAAATGTAAGAGCAGCCTGAGACTGTAAATACCTTGTGAGCACAGCGCCTAGTGCAGGGGCACCAGCTGGTACCACCACCCAGGAACAAAACACCTAAAAGAGACTTCTTTCTTCCTTTCCTCTCTAATAGTGACAGAATTTCTGAAGACCAAAAAGAAATGGGGAAAAAATATAGCAAACTATAGCAAAATGCTTTCTTACAGCATTAAAATAAAAGGTAGCAGGACTTTTAAATAAGTCCTAGGCTCAGGACTTATTTACAGCTTTTACTTTATTTACTTATATTTACTTCATTACTTTATATTTACTTATTTACATAAATAATGCCCTAAGCTGTGGCTCTGCGGCTCACAGCATGGGCAATGCACGTCCCCTGCAGCCACCTCCTGTTGAATGTTCTTCCTTCTGCTTGGCCACCTCGCAGGCATCATTTCTTTGTAAATTCGGATTTCCATGGGAGCTGGAACGGAATCTCCTCTGTTTGCTCCAGGCTCTCAGAGTGCAATGCAACTAGTTTACATGCTGCATCCAAGGCAGGATTTAGGGACTTACCGGGAAGAGCTGCAACGTCTGGTTTTAGGCAACTGACTCCCACAGTCACCAGGAGAAAAAAAAAAGAAAACAAGTTTGCCTGCTGGCGATGGCAAATGCCCAGTACTATAACGCAGAGCTCCAGTAACTGCTGCGAGCCACTGTAACCACCCCAATCCAGCACCCAGAAACAGCCTTAGCCACAGCTGGCTAGTTACAGCACGTGAAATTTACTTTCTACCTTGTGGTGGTGGGGGAGAGAGCAAAGCCCAGGTCTCTCTCCAAGCTTGTCCGGCCCTCAGGCCGCAGGGACAGAGCTGTGCATCGCTCCCCTTCGAAGCTGGACTGCGGGATCCTTCCAGCTCGCCCCAGAGACGGGGTGGGAGGAAGGGAGCTTACTGCTGGCGCTGCGGGGAGAAAGCTCTGACACCTCTGTCACTTGGCAGTGGCAGGAAGAAGCAGCACAGCGTGTACTGAGGCACACAGACGGGATTTCGGAGGCACGCGGAGAGACGTGGCTGATGCTGCTCTGAGCAAGAGCCGTGCTGCTGTCTGGGGGAGCCCAGGGCCCTGGCAGCGGACAGGAGCGCGCTGCTCAGCAGGGGAAGCAGCAGCAGAGCCCCGGCCAGGGCTGGGATCGCGCCCCGAGCTGGGCTGCCTCCCAACACCTCATTTAGCCTAATCCCCAAACGCCACCAAACCCCCTTTCCTCCCCTCGCGCTGTGCCCGCGCACCAGCTGACAAAGAAGCTCCAGTTCTTTATTTTGCCTTTATTTTGCTCCACCAAACGCCCCAACGAAGCGAGCCCTTCCCCATCTCCCTCCCCAGGGCTTCCATCACGCCGGGCCGGGGCTGCAGCCCCCGATCCCCTCCGGGGCCGGGCGGAGGGGACTGAAGGGCTAAAAAAAACCCCTCCGGCAGCGGGAGGGAGGCAGGAGGGCGGCGAGGCCGGCGGGGGGCGAGCTGCCCGGCGCTCCCCCGCCGCCTTCCCCCCGAGCCGCTGTCAGGTACGGCGAGGAGGGGTAGGGGCCCGGGGAGGAGATGGCTGGAGGCTTTCCAGCCCCGGCTCACGCAATGCAAACTCCGCACGCAACGGGGAGGCGACAGGCGGAGGAGGGGAAGCTCGGCAGCTCCCTCAAGCCCCCCCCTCCCCATCCCCGAGATGCAGGGAGACGGTGCCTCCTGACACAAGAGGGGCTGCTGCGAGCCTCCCGGCCGCTCTCCTCCGCCGTGAAAAAAAAATAAAATAAAGAAAGGGAAAAAAAAAAAGGGGAAAAAAAAAAAGCATCCGGCGGCTCAGCCGCTCGCCTTGGCGACGGCCCAAGGGCGGCTGGCAAATAGCGGCGACCCCTCCGGCCAGGGGAAGGGCGATTTGTCAGCGGGGCCAAGTGCGGCACGCCCGCAGCGCAGCGCACCGCGGATGCCGGGGGATTTAAAGCCGCGGCTCCCCATGCCAGGAGCCCAGGCGAGGCTGCTCCGGCTCCGGCTCGGGCTCGGCAAGGCGGGCGGCCCCCCTCTCGCCCCCTGAATCCTCCGCACCCTTCTCCCGTGGAGGCTGCGGCAGGTGGCTGCCGGCGGGGCGAGCTCCGACGGGTGAAAGCGGCCCCATGGGGGGCAGGAGCCGGGGCTCCCGATGAGATTCCCAGAGCCCGGGATCTGAACGCCGATCTCAGCAGCCGCCCGGCTCCTCTCCATCCTCCCCGAGGGCTCCGATGGAGGCTGCGTGCAACAGGTCAGTCCTGCCGTCTCCCTCCTTCTTCCCCGCGCCGCTTCGGGCAGGCTGCGGCACACGGGGGGGAGCGCAGCCCGCGGTCAGCCCCTGCCACCGAGGAGCGGGGCCGGGGGCAGGCTCGGCAGGAGGGGGCTCCGCGGCTCCGTAGCCCTGCGGAGCGCTGCTGGGCGCCGGGATCAACCTGTCTGCGTGCGGCACCCGGGGAGCTCGTCCGGCCAGAGCATCCTCCCCTGCCTCAGCCGTTTGCAAAGCTCCCCTGGCAGGAGGGAGAGAGCAGCGGCCCCGCCGCTTCTGAGCCCTTATTGTCGATTATTCCTTGGTTTTCTTTTTTAATTTTTCTTCTCTTTGCACAGGACCCAGGCGGGCGCCTAGCGGGGACGCGCCGCCACCCCCGCGCCCTGCCGGCCGGCGGCGCGCCCCCGTGCCCTCGGACTCCCTCTGACCTGTCCCCTTCCCTTACAGCATGGCCCTGAAGAGGCTGGGGGAAGCCCTGCGCGGTCCTCCGGCCCCGCAGAGCTGCCTGCTGCTCCTCGTCTGCCTGCTGGCCGCCGTGCACCTGGGCAAGCTCCTCCTGCAGCGGAGACGCCGGCGGCGGCAGGGCGAGCGCCGGGGGCCGCCGGGCCCTTTTCCCTGGCCCCTGATCGGCAACGCGGCGCAGCTGGGCAGCGCCCCGCACCTCTCCTTCGCCCGCCTGGCCGGCACCTACGGCGCCGTCTTCCAGCTGCGCCTGGGCCGCTGGCCCGTGGTGGTGCTGAACGGCGAGCGGGCCATCCGGCAGGCGCTCGTCCGCCAGGGGGCCGCCTTCGCCGGCCGGCCGGCCTTCCCCTCCTTCCAGCTGGTGTCGGGCGGGCTCAGCCTGGCCTTCGGCGGCTACTCGGAGCTGTGGAAGCTGCACCGGCGGGCGGCGCACGCCACGGTGCGGGCTTTCTCCACCGGCAGCCCCGCCACCCGCCGCCTGCTGGAGCGGCACCTGCTGGGCGAGGCGCGGGCGCTGGTGGCGCTGCTGGTGCGGGGCAGCGCCGGCGGCGCTTTCCTCGACCCGTCGCGGGTGCTGCTGGTGGCCGTGGCCAACGTGATGAGCGCCCTGTGCTTCGGCCGCCGCTACAGCCACGGCGACGGCGAGTTCCTGCGCCTGGTGGGGCGCAACGAGCAGTTCGGGCGCGCCGTGGGCGCCGGCAGCCTGGTGGATGCGCTGCCCTGGCTGCGCCGCTTCCCCAGCCCCGTGCGCGCCGCCTACCGCGCCTTTCGCGACCTCAACCGCGATTTCTACGCCTTCGTCCGCCGAAAATTCCTCCAGCACCAGCGCAGCCTGCGGCCCGGGGCCGCCCCCCGCGATATGATGGACGCCTTCATCCGCCTGCAGCGGGAGCAGCCGCGCCTGCAGCTCGAGCACGTCCCCGCCACCGTCACCGACATCTTCGGCGCCAGCCAGGACACGCTGTCCACCGCCCTGCAGTGGCTCCTCATCTTCCTCATCAGGTGCGCGGCGAGGGGCGAGGGGAAAAGGGGAGGCTGGGGGGGGAACGCGCTGCCCATCCCCGGCGAGACGGGGGGCTTGAGAGGCGTCGGGAAGAAAAGCACAGCTGGGCAGGGGTAGGAAGAGGTTTGAAAGAGTACGCAAGAAGCACAGGGTGAGGAAATCGCACCTAAACAGTAACAGAAAAGGGACGGAGAGAGTAGTTTCTAAGAACAGGATAGTCATAAAACTCCTCTGAGCACCGTTAGCAGGGATTTCTCAAAGCATGCAGACCTCCACGGGGGTGTAACGCCCAGCGATAACAAACCCCGTGCCGGCTTCTAGGAGGCACACACACAGCTGGAAAACCAAGTCCTCGTTCTGCCAGAAAGCCCCGTATTTTAAAAAGTAAGGTTCACTATAAAACAAAACTTCAAAATTGGATCAGTACATTCAGCTTAAAACATTTTAAGTTATTTTCACCCTTTACATTAATGTCACATGTAATCATTTTTTAATGTGAAAATTGAACCTAAAATGACACCATTGCATGGAAAACTGGGAGTTCACAAAGTTTTCCATCAAGATCTACACAACCGAAGTTTAAAAATATCGCAGGAACAAGCTGCCTGATTTAGAGCAGGGATGAGGATCTGGGAAAAATGTTTACAGCACGGGTTGTTTAAAAAGCATTATTGAGAAAGACGACTAAATCCTTTGAAGGTGTTATGTATGTACACACGCTTACTTTAAATGGCAGGTATCCCAAAGTGCAGGCCAAAATGCAAGAAGAAGTGGATCGGATTGTTGGCAGAGACCGCCTGCCGTGTGCTGAAGATCAGCCCCGTTTGCCCTACATCATGGCTTTCTTGTACGAGTCCATGCGGTTCAGCAGCTTTGTGCCCGTTACCATCCCGCACGCCACCACCACCAATACCTTCATAATGGGCTACCTCATTCCCAAGGACACCGTGGTATTTATTAATCAGTGGTCAGTGAATCACGACCCAGCAAAGTGGTCCAACCCAGAGGACTTTGACCCAACGAGATTTCTGGATGAGAACGGCTTCATCAACAAAGATCTCACTAGCAGCGTGATGATTTTCTCGATGGGAAAGCGGCGGTGCATCGGGGAGGAGTTGTCCAAGATGCAGCTGTTTCTCTTTACCTCCATACTGGTGCATCAGTGCCATTTTACCGCTAATCCAAATGAGGATCCTAAAATGGACTTCATTTATGGGTTGACCATTAAACCGAAGCCGTTTACCTTGAATGTTACGCTTAGAGATACTATGGATTTGCTTGATAAGGCTGTCCAGAGACTGCAAGCAGAGAAAACAGCCAACGAAAGTCAGCTGTCTGCAAACACCTAAGCACCGAGCCTTGCATCTAAAGATACTTCCTCTGTCTTCTTAGAATTAAATAAGTTATAGTTTGTTTTGCTGATTCTCTCTTTTTTTTTTTTTTTTTTTTTTTTTGGAAAACAGCCAACATTGCAAGGAACAAGAGCAGAAAGGAAAACTTCACAAGACATAATTCAGTACTCTCTAACTCTAGGAGAGCCAGGGTAATGATTTAATATATTAAATGTTAAACATACGCAGTTTGAAAGCAGGACTTCCATTTCCTTGCATGTTCACAGAAGTTGCCATTGTAAAGCACATTATATCTACTGACTGGTTGGATGGAGCACCTCTGGAAACTGGTGGTACAATCCTTTCTGTGTCTCCACACGCTGTGCCTTAACTCTAACTTTGCCTTCAGTGACTCCACATCCCAAAGTAAGATCTCATACTGACAAAACAAAACACACAGAAACCAACCAGCCAAACACGCTAGGATTATTGTAGCCTCCCTCTGAATTCACCATCCTGGAAAGAGCCATAAGCATGTGGCAAGCCCTGTGTTGTGACTGCTGGGGATGTACATTAATGCCTCAATAATAAATGTTTGAATGAGTTTTGGGAAAATGCCAATGTAAAGTCTTGCCTTTAACGTTCCAAAGTGTTTACATAAATGACTTTAAAAAAAAAAAAACACAGACTTGCTTATGAACACAACATTTTAAAATACAATTCATATTTTATATGCGAATGAACAGAATGTCCTGATACAATAACTTTTCATTAACTTTTGAAAGGAAAAGTCAAGTTTGATATGTCACCAAATAGCAAACGGGATATAATCCATATGCTGATATGTTCATTAGCGTGAAGCAAAGAGATATTTGAATTAGAAAGTTCTTGTAAAGGAAAAGCTGAACTTTTTTTTTTTCTCTTGCAAAGTATTAATGCCCTGTCCTTGGGCACATAGGTAAGTCATTTAAGATTCACATGTTCCAAAGTACACAGAAGTGAGAATTTGGGAGTTCTACATTGAAACACTCATGCCACAAGTAATGCCTACTGCAAATACAGGCCAGCTCACCACTCATTCTGTTAGGCTGAGTGCATCCAAAAACTAACTACATAGTTATTCTTCTGAGACTTTGTTCCAAGCAAATCATGCTAAAACTAACATTACACATCCTGATTGCTGTACATGTTAACTGAAGAAAAAGGTACTTCTAATTTCTTTTGATGAGGCAAATGGTTAAAACAAAAATCTAAACTATTATTTTCAAGTAAAACATACATGTGAAACTTTATGGCCTTGAACCTCTGGTTAATGTTTGTGCACACAAAGTAGCCTGTAATTCTCTGAAAAACAAGCTGTCATACATAAATGCCTGATTTTGAAATGTGTTGGGCATTTCCGAGGAGATACAGATCACCACAGGACATCCATCAGAAATGAGCATACCTCACGAACCAAGGTGTTCGTAGATACAGAAACACAAGGGCTCAGTGCTGCAGAGTGAGGTAGCTCTGTGAGACCCAAGCAAGTCAAGGGTTGCAGGGCCAGGTCTTCTCCTAGTCTTCATCACATTGGCAGCGGTGACAGTGCTCATACTGAGATAGGTGAAAGCTGGGTTGGTGGCACCACCCTCACTTTCTCAAGTAGAAACTTCACTGCTGCTGTTGTAATAGCCTGAACTAAGTCTAGCAGTACTGCCCCACGCAGTAGTGCTGTAACCATTTCAGGTCTCCGATTTCATACGGCATCAATTCCCTTTTTTCAAAGCTTAAGCACACACATGAACAACAAAACCCTTTCTTTGCCATGCAAAAAGAGTAACCTCAGGTGTTTTTCTGAATTATGTACAAGTCTGTGATATCCCAGAACTTAGCCTATACCTGTGAAAAGCTTTATATGATACTCAACATTTCCATATAGAGATCTACATTAGATCAAATACTAGCAAGACAGTTCTCTTTATGCCTTTCTACGTATCATTATTAAAAAAATAAAGGATATAACCTGTAACTGAATAGTTAGTATAACCGAAGGATCACTCATTCACGTTTTAGTAAAACAGGCTTTTGCAATTTTATACTCTTCCAAAAGCTTTACCTACGCATGGGCTACTAATGCAGCTTCCATTCACACTGTTCGTGCCTGTCAGGGGGTCACGCTCCGTAGCTGCTGGTCAATTAGTGCCTCATGTAATCTGTAAAGTTACTCTAATTTAGTAGCACCCATTTAGAATGTATGTAGTTGTTCAGTGGTTCAGTGAGCTAACTTTTATCGTCATTTTGAGATCGGTTGTGTTACCAAAATATTAAATAAAATTATTCTTATACTGCTTTGGCTTAGTTTGCGTGTGACTTCCTAATGTTAAGATAAAATTATTATCACTGATCTGGAAAGTATTCTTATTTTAGACCTTCGCTGTTCGTATACCTTTCACCCTCTTCCCATTTCTGGATGTTGATGTTTTTCTGCCCGATCACACCTTGCCACCTGCATTCACACACCATGCTATCAGCAGTCTCTGCTGCTCACCTTGGCAGTGCTCTGAATCCTCTCGTGTCTTTGGCTTTCTTCTCATGCCTGCCAATCTCTCCTCAGCCTGCGCGATCTCCTGTGTTTTCTACTTCCCTTTGGCATTTCAGCTGACATCCACCTACCCTGATTTCAAGCCTACAAACTGGTTTTCTTTTTTTTTTTTTCCCCCCTCCCCCTTCTATATCCAGTGCTGGCATCTACAGATTCCTGACAGCAGGTCCCACCACCACCCGTGGGACCAATTTGGGCCATTTTGGCCTCAGTGCATAGTCAGGAGCACCAGAAAGGAAACCTCAGGGCCAAACATGCCTTACTGTGCCCCCACGGCACAACCTCCTACGAAGTCAAGGAACAACAAAAAAACTGCACAGGCTGATGAGGGGCAGCTCCCTGCTGATGTTGGATTATTTTTTTTCCCCAGAGTTCCTCCCTGAGGGGGTGGGATTCTGAGTACTGGATGAGTTTGTGAAATGAGAAGGAGCACAAGCTGAAGATGACATTCAAACACCCCCTAGAGGTAGCTAAGGACCTGTGGAGTAGATTCAGTGTCCAAAGGCACCCATATGGCTCATAGGCGGCTAGGGCTGACCAGTGGGAGACACAGCATAGAGAAAAGGCGTCCTCCCTGGGGCAAGGCCCAGGAGCAGCACTGCATGCTCGAGGTGCTGCCACACTGTCCCTCTTCCCATTGTGTTGGGTCTGTCTGAGCTGGAGTCACCTTTTCCCTGCAGCAGCCCGCACAGTGCTGTACTCTGCACTCGTAGCTGGAACAGCACTGATATCACTCCAGTGTTGTGTCTATTGCTGCGTAGTGCTGGCACAGCATCAGGACTCCTTCCAAGCCCCCAAGAGCCAGCAGGCTGGGGGTGGGCAAGTGATGGGGAGGGGACATTGCTGGGGCAGCTGACCTAAACCAACCAAAGGGATATTCCATAACACCTGATGTCACACTCAGCAATAAAAGGGGGGGCTCTCGTGGGGGAGGGGGCTGTTCCTCCTGAACAACCACTACGCGTTTGAGGCCCTGCTTCCCAGGACGTGGCCGAACACCGCTCGCTGATGGGAAGTAGAGAATAATTTTTTCTCTCTCTGTGCTTCCGCACGGACTGATTGCTTCTTTTGTCTCTGTTTTTTCCTCCCCATTCCCTTTCCCTTTAATTAAACCTTTCTTATCTCAAACCTCGAGTTCTCTGTGTTGTATTTTCTCCCCCTTCCTCTTTGAGGAGAGGGGGAGTGAGAGAGCAGTTCTGGTGGAGCTCGGCTGCCCACCTGTAAAACCACCACACCCATTAATTTCTAGGTATTTCTCTGCTTATCAGTCATCCACAGCTAAAGCCTGGACTCCCTCTTCAGTGCTGGCAGGCACATCTGTAAAGCAAAACCTGCTCCCTTAGTGCCAAAAGATGCAGTGTTAATGACAGCCAGAAGTTGGCATGAAGAAGCTGTGCTTAGAGAGATCCGTGAATGTCACTGCACAGCTGTGTAATAGGGAACCGAACATTTCTGACTGCACACTGTAAGCCAGCACCAAGTGTTAGGGAAATAAAGAAAATTAGCTTAAACTTTTTTTTTCCTTTTTTTTTTTTTTTTTTTTAAATAATTCTCTATTTCCATTTTCCCTCTGTTTCATTAGAACAATTGGTAGAAACCCCCAAATTTTCAGTCTGGCCAAGGTGACGTCTAATAGCAGGTCATGCACATCTCAGGAGGTTTCCTGTTTGCACTGTCACTGCCTCACTCACCAGCCTGTGACTGGATGTCATCACAGCAACACTAGACAACAACACATAGTTCTTTCTTCATGAAATACAGCACGAAACGAATAGAGGTTAAGCAGCTGTACTCAAGACAAGTGTTTGCCCATTTCAACCTTCATGCTCAGGTTGCAGTGGTTTCTGTGGGCCAGGAAAGGCAAATATCAACTCACATCTGCTTTGTGTGCGCGCACACTAAGTCCGTCTTCCAGAATTTTATGAAAACCCTAAATTCAGATCTAGTTACTTAAAATAAATAAAAGACCAGGAATCTCAGGGAGAATTCAGGAAATCACGTTTCTTGGAAAACCAGCAGCTGTCAGGTCACCCCACTACGTAACACGGAGGGGAAGCAAGCAGGCTGCCCTAGCAGGGTGCAGTGGAATACATTCGCGCATCATTACATTCCTCATGAAGCCAAGAGTTAAACTCACTGGCTTCAGCAGGAGACAGTTCAGGGCAGCTGAAATAAAAATAATATAAGAGTAAAGAACAAAACTCACCAGAAACAGCCACTGCTAGAAAGAGGAGAAGGGGATCAATCCAGGATCTGGGGATCAGCTCTCGGTTCCAGCATAGCCATGGCACAATGCTACTAAAAGCAAATTTGCACCACAAACTCCAACTAGTTTCACATCTGATCCAGGACGTTTTTGTAAGTGGCACATACTGGGTGGGTGTAGGTCTGACGGTAGGAAATGAGTTCAGATCACCCAGGCAGAGCAACTGGGTAATTGAAAGCTTACATTTTACCTGAGAAAGTCGAGGACTTGGCCATGGAAAGAGAATAGTTAACATTTGCCTTCACTGCATCTTTAGCTCGGCCAAATTTCACATAGACCTCCCATTCACCCACACAAAGAATTCGAGTTGGGATAACAGGGAAGATGGACTTGGCTGTTTCATGGGTGAAGAAAAGGGCTGGATTCTCAGCGGTGCCATTATTTGGGTACGCAGCACAACACAGATGCAGTGACTCAAATTTCAACAACTCTGCTGTTTACTGCTCCACATTTTTGCAACTGAGTTTTTTCTTGTGTTCCAGTTGCTTGTGCTCAGACCAGGCCAACTCACCGAACTGCCAGGTGAAAACAAGCTTAGTGCTGAGCCCCAGAGCATTCAGGAAGACTGCAGTCAATGCTTTGATAGCCCTCCCTCAGGGCTTTTTGCTAGCTTTTCAGACAGCTCCACTAACCAAAACATTCCTTGTTAGCGTTGCCCTGTCCTTCAATATGTAGAACAAATCTGGCTCCCACTTGAAAGGGCTACGCTAGAGATAACTAAATCAAATGAATCTATCAATACTCTCCACTCTTTATCCATGCTGAAAGGCTGAGGATACTTATTGGTCTGTGCAGTAAGCTTGGAAAACTCAGGACTGAGGCATTTCAGCTGCAACCATGCAGAGGGAGGGAAAAGTACACACAGGGGACTTTTTAGAGGTGCATAAATCAACTGCAGAGATATGTCAGAGGGACTGAGAGCTAGCAGAGGAAAATACACTTCTAACATGTAGAAAGACCCTCCAGCTAGGGAAGAAGAGAGCACAGGGCCTCTGACAGGGAAAGAAGCAGTGGGTTTTGCTCTGTTTATACCCACAGTGTGCCAGGGTTTGGATGGTAAGAGCTCCTTGTGGTGTTAGAGAGGCTCACTCACATCGGTGGCAGGGTTCATCAGAGGGCTCTGGACACACCACAGATGTTCAAACACTAACTCCCTCTTGTTCCCAGTAATAAAGCAACATTTAAGACAATTTTGACTTTACAAAGCAAGTATGATTTGCAATAATCTGCAAAACCAGATAAAACTCCATGTTTCTTTTATGCTTTATATTCTGTGAAAAACTTCCAACCTGCAGCTTGAAAATTTAATTCTACTGTACATCTTATCTTCAATTATACTTTCTCCTTTCTATAGAGAAAAATCATGAATTGTGAAGCTATTCATCCTTTGTGGTTCAGGAAATTTGAGTAGCTCAGTTCAGCTAGAAAGAAGTGCCACCTGAGATTAAACAGACTTCACAAAAATTACTCTTTCCAATGAAAAATGAGATTCACTTTTGCATCTCATTGCAGCAACCCCCCTTTTCCTTCCTTTCACTCACATGCATGGCTGCCAGGACACAGCATCGTGCTGCAGCTTGCTCTGAGACAGAGCTACGTTCATCTTTCTGGCCAAAGCAAAGAGGAACTGTACCTACACTCCAGAGCAATATGTCTTGAGGGGAAGCTTTCTGGGCAGCCCTTTCAAGCGGTACAGGAGCAGAAGGGAAGGGTTTTCCATCACTTTTCTCCGAACGTGTGTTGTTTCTCTCCAGTACCTAACATCCTGCATGTGTGCCGTGGTGAGCACTGAGCTTTGGTCAGAAACATTGCAGGAAGTGTTTAATACTATTAAACAGAGATGAATTCCCAGAAAGGAGAGAAAAATCAGTTTTAGACAAATAATATAAATTAAGAAGGTTCCCCAGAGAATTACAAAGCAAATTCTCCGGTGATGTTGATGAACTAAGACTGAAATCTTGTAGTGAGAAGTCTGAATGCTGCTGGCATTATGACTAAGATGCTTAACATCTGTGCACACAGAACTGCAGCACGCTGACAGTACCACCTTCTGCGTTTTAAGTAAAAGGCACTAATTTTCTTGAAGCCATCAGCAGAGCCAGAATTCAAATCATTTGGCTGGTAATGTAAAGTATATGAACACTTCTTCAAATACCTTTGTCTCCTGAGAGCCAGAAAGATTCCTGCTGTATCTTCAGAAGTTAGAGAGGGAAGAAGAGACGGATATTTAGACCTGTTGTGTTTAGATGCAGACACGTAAAGCTCCAGGACCTCCTCAGTGGTGCCGAGAGATTATAAAGAACAGTCCCTAGGGGTTGAGGAAACAAGCCACACTGATTTAACAAGACCGTGCTGTAGAGTCTCTCCAAATTTAGCTACCTGATGCCACAGCATCACAGAAGGGTTGATGCTGGAAGGGACCTCCAGAGGTCACCTGGTCCAACCCCTGCGAGAGCAGGGCCACCTAAAGCTGGTTGAGCCATTCTGCTTTCACCACAAGATGCATTAAAGAAGTGAAGCCATCTCCCCAGTATTTTAAAAAAGAAACCCCTTGCAAAGCACTGCCATCTGTTTTCCTATGTTCCCAAATATCCCCATGGTAATGGTAGATGAATGGCATTTCTTTCGGCAAACTTTGTAGGCAGTATTAAAGAGAGGAAAAGATGAGTGTCTGCAAATATGATGTTCTATAAATCCCTAATCTTACCATTACATTTTACCACGTATTTATTTACCACAAACTGAAAATTAAATTTTATATGTAAAACACATATTACAATTTATGTCTATCCAAATCTTGACAGGAGAAATTCAGAGCACAGAAAAACAATTGAAAAATAACTAGAGAGCAGAACTCTGCCTTTTGGTTGCCAGTATTCAATTTTTTTTCTTTGTTTTCCCCTTCTTGAAACCTGAACTCTCAAGTCATTTTGAATTCATTCTTACAAAAGCACTCAAGCACAACTAAATAGCAAACTAAAGAGAATCGCCACATCCCCAAGATAGTGTAAAAACCACACCACCCTCTTTCAATTCTGCACTTGCTGATGTCAAGTTTAGCCATCCAGCCCCAGGAGCCACTATCAGAGTTTCTCTGCCAGTAGCTTGCAAGTCATGATGAGGTCACTGATTTTATCCAGGGACAAACTAAAGCATGGGGTTGAAGTTCACGGTTAACTAAAGCTCTACTCAAAGCCCTTGATGAACATCAGCATGGTTCCAGGACTGTCAGGTTACTTTCCTCTCCCAGACAAGTAAAAGGCTGTCCAGGAGACACACAAGGAGCTTGATTTCTGCCTCCACGACCCCTAGATTTATTACTACTCCTCTTGTTTTTAACGAAACACACTGAAGGTCCACATTGCTGTCAGCTGTTTGCAGCTTTTTTTTTTTTCCTTGTTTAGCTGCTAATACAGTTAATACAAAACAGGTACAGCCCCCATCCTGCTTCAGAAGCACATCTTGGAAATTAGACAGCTCTGCTAAAGTCATCCCAGATCAAGATTATGAGATGCATATAAAGAGTCACAAGACAAACCATTCTTAATATGCCACGAAAGCATTGTTTATCCGTGTGCACGCACTGAGGCATCTGATGTTGCACTTCCCCATTTACAGAGAAAGCCAGCTCCACGCAGGGAGACCACACACTGTGTCACATTTAGCACCTGTTAGGAAACTTCAGCATGACTTTAATTATCTCCAAGCCTGGTAAATCCCTTTCTGCCTCCTTGCTGCAGGGGTTTACACCAATTACTGTGATACATCATATAAACCATACAAACCCCTAGAAAGCTGCAGTTTGCATCCCAGTTCGCAAATTCCTCTCTTTTTCACTTTCTGGTTGCAGCACTGGCCGTGACAGAACAAAAGACACAATTGCATCCCCGTACTGCAGTGCATACTTGTTATCAGTTGCTTGCACTGTCTATAGAGCTATCCTACGTTGACAGAGGAACCACGTGAGAGCAGTGATGCCAGGGTTCACACCCTTTCAGCATTTTTATCTAAAGAGTAAATTTCTAGAAAAATTTTGTAATGTTAACTTGTTGTCTATGTCTACGACCACATTACCTACATCTAAATCTGCTGAGAAACATCAGGTTTCACACCCAAAACCAAACGACTTCACTCATCTCAGGGTACCATCTGCTTAAGCTAGAAACAGGAGCCAAGTGTAGCACCAGCACAATAACATGGCCAAGCCCCTGGCCAAAGCTCTGGCTGGGGATGGCTGTAACCACGAAACCTACGTGCATATTTTGAGCTGTGGACCTCACAGCCAGCTTGCCCTTTCCCTAGGGAAACAGCTGTGTGTTAAGGAGATGCTCCTAGGAAAGTTTTTTGGCAACCCAACTTTCAGCCCCAGGGAAACACTCATGTCCCTGGACAAGCTTTTCATCTCTGGGCCTGAGTGCCAAAAATGAAGGAGCTAAGAAATAAGTAAATGGAAAATTAAAATCCCACGGCATTTCATTGTGGGAGCAACAAAATGTGGGACTCCTGGAACAACAGCTGTGCCCCAGGCACCTCCACCACTGCTGCTCGACACCGCTGAGACCCACCGGCTCCCGGCCATCCGGGTGGGAGGGCAGCTGGGGACCGCCGGGGGACAAGGAAGAAATCCTGGCATGCATCCGGGTTTCTCCTTTCTTTCCTTCTTTGATGTCTGTGCTGCTGTCTGTAAGGCAGCTAACAAAAGCTCCAACAACTGAAACAACACACGGGGCTTCCTCAAAGCAGCCCCTTGTCTGAGGGAGCCGTACGGCTGGCAGCTCCGCAGCTGCTCGGCCCCGGTTTCTGCCCCACATCCCCGTGTGGTTATCGGTGTATCGAGACTGACCTGCAGGCTGACAGCTGGCCTCTGGCTACAGGAAGAGCTGCCAAAATTTCTGTTTTTATTTAATTGACAGACATGCCTCTTTGCATATCAACACCAGGAAGGTGTTAAAGCCACTTTCACGAGGAAAAATTTGGATTAATACAAAAAATATGTTTCAAAGGTAACAATATTTAATCCTTTAGTATGATTTTTCCTAAGTTCTTTGCTGAATTGTCACTGATAACATTGCAGTGGAAACATACCCTTTTCTTTCCTATGCCACATAATCTATTGAATTCCCCCAACCCTAAAGTTTGCAGGCAGTTTAGAAGCTAGGGCTTTTGTAACGTGCAAAACCCACACTTTCACTGGCCAGCTTTATTGCAGGGCATTAATATGCTGTCACTTGGCATCCTTTCTGGACAGCGACAGAAACCCAGAAGACGATTCCAGTTCAGTTTATGACACACTACTCACTACCACATCTGAGAACAGTCCACTTAAAAATCAGCTGGCAAGTGCCTGCTGAACCTCAGGGCACCTGAATGCCTCTCCCCCTTCCATCAGGATCAGATTTAGAGACTGGTTTGATGGCTTTGCTGTTTTAATTTTTATACCTAGAGGGAGAAGGGAAAAACACGAAGGATAAGGAATAGAGAGCAGTTTGCACAGGGTGAGTGTCAACTAGGGAAGAAACATCTTAAAAGGCTTATGCAATATTTCTCAAAGTAAAAGAGCAAAGGTAAACAACGTGTCCAAAAATATTGTTTCAAAGGCTCATGGCACATAAAAGTTGTCACAAAGCACTTTGGATAAAGCAATATTCAGAAGGCTAGCATTTCACATCGGAAGTTTTCCAAAACATTCTGCAAAGTTTAGCAAAGATTTCTGTCCGTGTGTGTCTCTCTAAGGCTCTGTGATGCCAGCAATACCAAGAACTGCTCACCCTGTCTCCAAATATAAAAGACACATCTTTCTGAAATCTGACTGTAACAACTGGAAAAAAAAAGAAACTTGGTCAATTGGGCTGCTTTGTACCCAAGCTTCCACACCAGCTGTATTTTACCATAATTGTATTGATTGAAATACCACCTGACTGGAAAGTTTCACAGGTCTCCAGTGAAATAATTATTTATTGGTTTATTTTTAGCATTTAGGAAATAAGAGATGTTCAGTGGAGCCTTCAACAAAACCTAAGTCAAAGGAAGGCAACGTCAGCAGGCTTTGGATGAGATCTCTAATGAAGCACACAACCTCCCACTACACAGGAGGTGTTCAGGCAGACTGGAGACAGAAGAAAAAAGACTGTAGGATACAGGGGTGGCTTTTGCTTCTCCCTAGTACTTTCTGCCTGCAGACAGTGATGCTCTGACTGGAAGACCCTGTCCTTCCAACTAGGAATCAAGCTACAAGACCCGGAGGTAAAAGCTTGTGTAAGATATTAAGTCTTGCTATTTAGAAACACCTTCATATATTGCCTCTAACTTCTATATCCCAAAGGATGAAAACTTTCTGAAGAGCAACAATTAAAATCTTTTCCTGTCCTACAATTTTTCCTTTATTTTCCTGCTAAGACTGCCAGCTAAAGCACTCTAGCTTAAAAAGTGACAAATCCTAATTAATCAGCACTGCTACACAAGCCAGCTAAATTACACTAATCAAGAAGTTGGATTAAGCAGAAACACAATGAAATTGTGTTCTAACAAACACTATTAAAGGCGAGCCCAGAAAGAAAGTCATCCATGTTCAGCATTGAAAATTAGTTGCCAAAAACCTTGTGAACTGAAGTCAGTCTTTGAGAGGTACATGTCTCTTCCAAGGACTTCATTTTTATGGTCACCTTCCCTTCTGGCCACAGGTTCCCAACTCATAGGTCAAACTGTGGACAGACCTGCAGCTACTGCTGAATGCCCCCACCTGGTTGCTGGGCCAAAACAGCGCCGGCTCTAAAGCTCACTGATTTAAGATTTGGTTTTGACTTCTCCTTACCTGGAGTACCACTGAAAACACCACCTGTTTTGGCAAGAAAACTAGAAGAGATTCAGCGTCATAGTGGTGAGCAGACCAACAATTTGAGTCTCAGCAGGAGCCATTCCTGTCTATTCAACTCCTGCTGGGCAGGAGGTGCAGACTGCCTTCTGATCAAGGAAACGGTGGCAGTAAATCCCAAAAGAGAACAGCGTCAAGCTCAGAGGAAACCTATGTTAGCTCCTGCCTCATGTCTCCCCTCAGCCTCTTGCTACTCATCTGCATGCCTGGGGAGGGAGATGAGGAGGGAGACAGAAAGGCGATGGCTTCACACGCTAGCTGCACGCGGTGCTGAGAGAGGCAGGGGGAGGAGGCAGTCCCTGCCACTAGGAAGCATCTGGCCCCAGGTTCTGCACTCCAGGGATTATTTAACTTTTTATTATTTTCTCTTCCCCTCCCACAGGTGATACTTTACTTTTCAGAGACTCTTATTCTAGCAGCTGACTACCAAAGAAGAAAATTCTAGAAGATAGCTTCAAGTCCATAGGTTAGTCCTTTTTGTTCTGTGTCTGTCACACTCACTCTTAGTTTATTGATCAGTGAGTACTGACTTGAAGAAACCAAAGAAAATCAAACCAAAGGTGGGTGGCAAGCCTCCTTCAGCATCTCCCTGCACCCCATAATGCTTGCTTCCAAAACGCACCCTCAAAGTACAGACAAAACCCCACCTCTGGCTGCATAAGGCCCCCTCTCCCTCCCTCCCCTTCAGGCACAGTTTCGCTAGAAGCAGGTGTGATGTTTTGGAGATGCTGATTACGTGCATCCCTCTAAGAGGCAATATTCATTTCTAGAAGTAGTTTGGTTTCTACTGACTCAGTAAGCCCTTCAGAGTTCACAAGATCCTTGTTTCAAAGCAGGGACAACTAGTACATCAGTTTACAGCTTCTTTCACCTTTTTTCTTTTTAATCTGCTGGCCCCAAGTCAGGGGATTCCAACAGCAACGGTTGGCTCTGGTCATGATGAGCTTGCAGTCTCAAGCAGGGCTATCACCCAGCATTTCCTCTGCAGTTTACAAGCAACACACTACTGAGCTGTGGCAACTCCCTTTCACAAGGTAGTTTTAACTCAGGTCTTGGAAGTAGGTTTCTGCCTGCACAACCTTTCTCCAAACTTTCTTAAATTTTCAGTTCACATCTTATAAATTTCAAAATGTTCATGAAGTAATCATGTTGCTTACCTTAGCTACAAAATGAAACAATTCATATCTATTATAATTCCCCTATTAAACTTACAGGTACATACATCTACACAAAGATTTTATATGCGTATTTACACAAAAACAGAAACTGTGGTTTCCATTTAATTTCTACATGTGTAATTATGACTCGACATTCAAAATAAGAGAGGATGAAGTCCCAAAGCCACAGCATTTGTGCCAAAGTAAATCCAGTGCATCCCCCAGAAACCAGCGTATTGCAGTGCAGATGAATGCAATCATCTGGTTTGCCTTTATCTGGTATCATTGTAGATACATGAAACATTCACTTCTGCTTCATATAAACAACAAAACCTCCTTCATTCAAATTCTTTCTCTAGTATAAATTTAAAATTCACTTTTAAGGAAACCCTGAACAGTTTAAGAAAAACACAACAAAGCTTAGCTTGCGTGTAAGGCTGCAAATTACTGAAGGAGATGCCAGCTGCTGGCTGTCAGCATTAACTCCTCCTGCAGACACTCAGGCTATGGAGCTGGGCTTGCTCTGGCCACAGTACTTCATGCAGGCCAGTCAGCAAGGGTCTTAACTAGGCATTGTGAAGAGTTAGAGAGGAAACCGAACAAAACATTGCACATGCACAAGCCCTGAGGGTACAGAAGAGGCTGGGGCGGGCCCTCAGAGGAAGGCTCTGGGGCATCCTCACAGGCCTGGCCACAAGCCCCAGGGGTAGCAAAGCCCTGCATGGAGAGTCTTGTATTTAGCTAATTACAGGCTCAAAACTGAATATGCCTCCTTGTTAGGACTTGCCAAATCCTTTCTACGCTTGGTTAACTTTCCTACAGGCAGCTTCCAGATTTTCTCCTTTAACTGAACCCTGGCAGGTGCCAGGAGCAAACACGCAACCTTGTGAAAGACCAACCATTACAAAACCCATTAGGTGCACCAGAGGCTCTCAAACAAAAGCAGAATAAAATTGGATACTCAGCAAGGCGTTTACTCACCCACTTCTTCACCTCCAGCAGCCAGAGGCTCAGCCTGTCTTCCAGCAGACTCCTGCAGTGGCACAGCTCCAGAGCAACCAACATGCACCCCCCAAAGATAAGAAGCAGCCAGGCCCACCACATGCCTAACACATTTCTAGAGCTCCCAGAGAAGCTTCAGCTCAACCACATGCACCCAGCTGCTGATTCTCCCCCAGAAGGGCCCACCTGAGCCCCAGCTGCAGGCACTCAGGGCCTGTCCCCCCCAGCCCTCAGCCAGGTGGGCACATCCCTGCCCCAGGTGTGGGGCTGATGGCCCAGAGCTGTGGGGAGACCTGGCTCAACCCCACCTGATCCATGGATTTTGCTGATTTGCCACTTTCTCCTGAACAACAGACAAGAACATTTCTATCATCTGGGGGCTAAAATTTCATCCGTCATATTGATTTCCTTTATCCAGGAACTAGAAACCTTAACATAGTTTGTTAGGTTAAAAAGTACCTCCATATTCACGCCCATATCCCTACAACATGTTCAGTTTACAATATTCCCAGCCAATATTGTGTAACTGTTTGTTGTTGTTTTTATTTTTAATTTTGTCATGTAGGCAATTCAAATCAGCTCAAAATTAATCACAATAAACAAGACAAATGAAAAGTGGATAGATGGTGTTTGCATGCATGTAACTTGAGCAAGTAACTTGCCCTCATCATGGGTCAGCAGCGCAACCAAGCACAGGACTCAGATTGTTCATATCCAAGTTCACATCGGACATTGCCTCTACAGATGCTTCTAGAATGACCAGCTGTTTACTTTAATGAAGTGAAGTAAAACATTTCCTAAAAAAATACTGATGTTTCACATTTGTAGTTCTAGTGCTTCATTTACCAGTGTCACACATGCACGGGTTACACAAACACAGACCAGGACAAAAAAGCTTATTTCCTTTTGTACTGTCAAGACAGTTCAATTTATTTCTTCTCCAAGGAACATGGGAGAATCTGTAAAAAAGGAAAAGTGCTGGAAAATGAGAATATAACCTTACATACACTGTTAGTCCTGAGTTTGCACTGGATGAATGCTGCAATACAATTTAAACTATCACATTACTGCAGGATTCTCTCTTTTGGCATAGTTGTAATACATCCATCATGACTACTGTGCCCACTGAAAGAAAACACCACAGAACCATGTTCCAAAGCCTCCAGTAAAAATCTAGAAAATCCATGGACCTTGCTGGACTCCCTAGAGCCCGGCACTTCACAGGGAAGGTGTTCAGGTAGTGATGACTGAAGAAGGATATGCAGGCTCCACATAAACAGGTATGTTCAGGTTGACATGGCTGGATCTCTGGGTAGCCACTTCTTCACTGTTTTATTATTATTATTTTTTTTTTTAATTCAGGCTATCACTACTATAACAACAGGGTTCTGTTTTGTTTATTTAACTGGACAAAGGAATTGACACTTTCCTTTCTAAATTGTCAGCTACTCACCATTGGACAGTTGGACGGTTTCCTGATTCATTCCAGAATGAATTATATGTCAGTGTATTGATATTACTACATAAAACTATGTAAATCACCCTGAGACTCCAAAAAAGGAAAGAGCAATTTAAACAAATTTGTGAGAGTGTACCCTTGTAACTGTTTCCTCAATGAACCAGCGGCCAATTGCTAAAAATAATATTTATAATAAATTAACTTAGTCTGTGTTTACCTATTGTTGCACAGGGGCAATCCCAAAGGGATCAGAATCCACTGACAGAGTTCTTAGCTTCACCACAAGAAAAGAAACACCTCAGTTATTCAGGAAGGCAGAACGAGTAAGTTTAACTGTAGGAAGCACATGAATGCTACTACTGGATCAAAGCTCCCTGAACTCACCTTCTGCAAACACGCACAAAGACCAACTTCCCCAGGGAATGTACACTATACATACAGGAGCAGAGACCAAATGAGAGATGCCATAGCAGAAGAACTAAAGGAGGTAGTGGGCATAGCTGCAAGGACACGGAGGCTTCAGACAGCTGGTGGCACCATCCATAGGGCGTAAAGGCCTGCAGGGGTTCATATGGTTAACTTGTAGCTCCTCCAAGGAGACAAAACTACGGAAGTGAACGTCTGCTTGTGGATATTTTAAACAAAAAATAAAACATATGGCCCTCTGGAGCTATGGTTGCTGTTTCTCTAACTGATATGTCACAGAGAACAGATAGCCTAGGCCTAGAATGACGTGGAAAAGTTTTATTCCAAGGAGCAATTGGAGAACAATTCAGGGAACTTTAAAACCTTTTTTTTTTTTTTTTTTTTTTAAAAGCTTCGACTTTAAAAGATCTCAGTTTAGCATAGCAGAAAACACAGAAGATGAGAATACTTGGAATACTTGTGTACAGTACCCAGAAACTATAAAAAAGCACAAAATGCCTTATCTGTATAAAGCAGCAGTTTCTTACCTCTGTGAGGAACATATCTGCAAATGATGGAAGACACCTTAGGACAAATAATTAAAACCAGCCTTTTGATTCGCAGATGATATTTTGTGATTCTACACATAGACCAGTAATGAGTGGAAAATTAAAACAGCAGAATGCGCTTCATTCAGGAAGCTGCCTAGAAAGATCAGTGATCTATTTTATAAAATCAGAACTTTCATTAAAAAATGTAAGCGCGTGGAATAAAACCACAGGTGCCATAAAGAAATCATTGAGGGCAGTTACCACATGATCTTCAAATTCATGTCTTGAAACTCGATGGTGAATGTTTTGCAGTACAAGTTCATTAGGTAGTATGGGGCCAAATTCAGAGCCAGTGTGTGCAGCCACGATCCCCTTGATTGCAAAACTGGTGTAGGAGCGCCCATGGCTCACAGAGGGCAAGGCCAGGAGAGATCATAAACAGTCATCCAGACTATGCCCTGCCAGAGGATAAGCTGTGCCTTAAACATCGCCAACGTTTAAAGACTTTTTCAACTTTTTCTTAAAAACTTGTGTAAGTGATTTTATAATGTTCTCAGGAAATGTACTGCGGGGCTTTGCAAAAGTTGCCAATTACTTCTTGTCTTGTGAACAGGGGATTTGGAGGACAACTTTTTTTGCTTTTTTCTTCTTTCCTGTCTTCAATAGCTTTTTTACAAATGTGAGTATTCCTTTGCTCGTTGCTTCTACAGACTAAACAAACCAAATACTTTCATTTTTTAACACACAAAATGATGTTGTCTAGCCCTCTCATCTTACTTGTCTCTCTCCACTGGATTCTTTCCATTTAGCCCCCAGCCTGCTTGTAGTGTGATGCCTGAAATTGGATATAGTATTCCAGCTCAGAGCTTATTAGGCCTAATTAGAGGAAAAGGTTATTTCATGTGCATTTAATGGGGAACTCTTATTTATTCACTCTATTATGAAATCTGCTTTCTCACCAAAACATGACATTATTGACCCATGACTAGCCTGCCACTCACTGGAATCTACACATCTTCTTCCTCAGAGTGACCTCCACTTCCAGATCTCCCCCATCCTGTTACTTAAGATGGATAATCCAAACTATTTTATTCATCAAGTAACAAATTATTTAAATAGAAGCCCTATTTACTGCATCCTCCTAGGTGACAGTGAATTGCTAACAACCCTAAGCACCAATCACTCTCATAGTTCCATTTAGGATATGCTTCCTGCATTGGGTATAAAAATATGAAAAACAGCCTTTCCCAGAAGTCCCTTACCAAAATCAAGACATGTCACCTTTGCAGCTTCTCTGTCCACACACCAGTTGTTCTGTCACGGAAGGAGCTATCTAATAGGATTTCACTCACGTATTTCCCTTTTTTTCTGAAATTGTGTGAGAAAAAAGGAGAACTCTGGGACTGAAAAACAGGTATAGGAACTATTTTCCCTCAGAATGAGCAGTAAAAAATAAATAAAATTATTATTTTGATTTGTGAAGATCTTCAGGATAATAAAAACTATGAAAACGACAGCAACAACTTCAAACCAGTTCTGAACTTTCAGAGTTTGTTCAGTTATGTCACAGTAAGGCTTGCATTTCTGAAAATACATTTTAAACGAATTTGTTTTAAGAAGGACAGTCTTTTTTTTATGAAAAGCTTGAGAAATCTCTGTACTTTATAAGGCGTCATAGATTCAGGTTAAATTTAATACAACTCCACATGTCTTCCTCTGGTCTACTGCAGCTATTGCCTTCTGTCGTTAATAGTTAAAAGCTCACTCTTACTAAGAGATGCTTCAGTCATACATCCGTATGACTTCTTCACATAGTCCTTCACACCAGCCCTATTTTTAGATCTTTGCTGAGACCACAATAGCTCCTAGATGCCTATAAGCTAATATAACTATCCTAAATTAAAGGCCCAATTATTAGTTCAATATATTGGTGCCATATGAGTCCTCCTCACCTTAGCCATAAACTGGTCCATGTTACCTTACACATCAAACAAGCCAAGGGATTGTGCAGTTGTCCTTATCCAATTATACTTCCTCTGTCTCCTTTAACAGAAATACTTTCTTCTTCCAGATAAACTCCCCACATCTAAGATTAAGACCCTGAATTCAAAAACAATGAAAACAGACCTTTGTTCTTCATTACACTTAGGTGAATTCTGGATCAGTTCAATGGTGAACAAAATTATCTCCCTGCCCACCACATTTTATTGAACACTCCCGTCCCGCATGCTCAGATAGAGCATGTATTTTTATGTGTAGGTTACATTATACAAAAGATTAGGGATAGTTACCTGCTGAACTAAGTTCTCATAAAACATATTAACACCATCCCATTAGACAACTGCTTAAACAGAAAGATCCAGGATTCACAAACTTGATGGAGATCTCGTAACAAAACCACTAAACATCACAGCTGTAATATACTCATCCAGATCACTGAATTTCATCAGTCAGATTTTTAATATTGTACTTGTTGATGTTACAAATAAAATACAACTTAAATATTTTATTTATAAATTTTTCATGTTTCCATGTAAAACCAGCAGTAGGTTTAAGGTAAAAAGAGCTTTGTGGAAGCAACAGCTTTTACTTTAATAAGATTCTAATTTTATAAGAATAATGTGTAAACATACACATACATGATTTCCTTTTGTACACAACTGTGTAGATTAGTTGATACAAATATAATTTATTATAGAAACATTTTTGTTTTTGCTACATGCAGTTCTATGCTGGCATCATGTATTTATTGATTAATCTTTCAAAGAGTAAGATGTGTGCATTTTGCATTCTATCCCCAGTATGTCCATTGCCAGCAGTGGACCTCCTGTTTAGAGAATCGAATTCACAGTGTCAGCAATCTCAAATTAAACTTCAATACCAGATTATAAATAATCAAAAATGAACGTGTCGTTTTCATGTCATAATTGCCAGATGCTCAAAGGCCAAGATCCAAGCCAACAAAAATCAGAGACAGTTTTCCCATTGACTTAGCTGGAATTCACCTGCAGTCCCCAATCACTACAGACTCTCGTTTTAATTCTTCAGTTTTATCACAACGTGAAGAGTTAAAAAGTGCATCGTATCAGAGCTTCAGTGTGAGAAGTAAAGCCTCTAAGTCTTTCTGGGCCTCTTTGTCCTGAAAGAAACAGACAATCATGCATCAACTCAAATAGGATAAATCCCTTGGTTTGCTAATACGTGCCTATCCACATTTCTTTACTAACAACAGACATAACACACAACTGGAATAGCCACAGAATGTACAAGACGTAAAGTAAGTTAATTTGTCAGTGATTGCAAAAATAAAGCATGAAGTAAAAACAAGAGCCAGATGGCAGCCCTCCTTTTACAGCTCTGTTAAAGCACTTAAAATGTTAGCCCCACATATCCTTCTCAGCAGACAAGTAAGCCTTTCAGCCCGGGCTACAACTTTTATTGGTGTAACTTGTATAAAGTACATCCTTGCCTTATACTTTATGCAAGCTGGTAACCTGACTGTGCAGTTTTTCTACGGGTACTTCTGTGATGTTTGCTAACGATTTAATATCCAACTAACAAGGAAACACTGGAAAAGGCAATTAACAACAAAGGTTAGATAGTGGCTTCAGTGTATAAAGCCATTGCTATCTGTACTCACCACCACGGAGTGACTGCAGCTTCAGTACCATCCAGACTGGTGTTGGTGGGCTCTACCTAATCTACTGGGCTCACAGAAGAGTGGAGCCAGTCAGTGAGCAAGGGGCAAATAACCTGCTGTGGTCAGAGCCAATACCATAATATATCTCCTATGACAGAAGGGAAAGGCTCCTTTTAGCCTGACAAGTAAATGCACAGTGTGCATGGGGCTGTAAACCAAGCCCAGCCCACAGAACTCTTTCAGAGGTAACCAGTAACATACATTTTGCCTATTCCATATATAACCAGTTACGAAAGGAGCACGTGCATAAAACTCCATTATTCTGCTCATTTTTGAAGTGTCCCCTGGGTATAATCCACTTGCTCTACTTGCTGCTGCAAAACTTGCAAAATGCACCTTGGTTTAAGTCCACGTTTCTAAAAATTCAGCACCTCATACCTCCAGGCTGGTAAGGGTCCAACCACCCAGTATATGCGCTCGTGTGCATTCAGAAGCGCAAAGCCAAGAGCACATGGACATCACAAATTTTGTGCAAGTATTTCTAATGACAGAGACCAGTATTCCTTTCCCAGATAATGCCACAAGCAATTCTGAAAGAAAATACTTCTGACAGACAGTGAAGTAATAACTGAATTTCAGGATCACTTCATTATCCAATCAACCAAAGAGCTGGAACAAAATACTGGATATTTTAAAATACATTTTACGGGTGAAGAAATCCCTGCTTCTCTTTATTTTGGTTAGTTGTCCATAATGTCATGGAGGAACAGAGAAGAATATTGAGATGATAAAAACCATATGCCAGACACGTCAAAATACATTATATTATTGGTCTGGATTAAGGCATTAATACATTAGCTGGATGCTTCTCTTGGAGTCATTGCCTTGCTCCCACTGGCAACAATAGGCTAAACTATCTGCCTAATCATTTATCAGAGGCCTTGGAAGGCACACACTGCAAAGCCAGTAAGCTCTTGCCAAAATACTCTAACAGAAGGAAACATCACACTGAATTCAGCACCCCTTAAATTCCACATCACTACAGGCTGCCTGGAGCACCAGCCCATGGCTTGCAATAAAAACCAGGAAACTCAAGATCTGTACCAATACATTCATTAATTTAAGGAAAATACACTCTCTTCTGTACTTACCACAGTCGACTTGTGCAAATTATGCCAAACTCCATTAAACAAAAAAGTAAAATGCCAGATACTGTCCCACGTTATTAAGAAAATGGTTTCATTGTATCTGGTCCTATTTTTTTTTTTTTTTTTACACTTTTCTAAGCCAAAAATAACGATGATGCAGGTTTTTCATATCTGAACAGTGTCCAGCATTTCATGGGTTGACAGATTTTACTCATTTTTCATGACACAGCTTTTTAAAATACAGCTCCAAGCAATCACGTGTAATTGCCCAATATAGTCCTTTGCTTCTAAGGAAAGAAACAAGGAGCTCTAGTGAGTTGCAAGGTCCCAAAACCATTGAGCAATCCTTCCTGAATCTCCCTCTGAGCTTAGGACAAAGAATGAAGCAAAACTGTGACTGTTCTAAGAACTAATTGGAGAAGAAACTGCAAACGTGCAAAACTCTCTGCTCTGGGTTGCCAGTTCTAAACAAGACTGGATCAGGAACAAGAAGTATAATCGTTACAAACTATTTAATGGACTGCGTTAATCGAGCCAGTGGCTTCCAGTCAATAATAATAACCCAGATGGTAAAAGCATTTTAAAAGTCTGTAATGGTGTTAAAAGCAAAGCTGAGAACGGCCAGGGAAGGGAACAATATTGTCACACTTGGAGAAGGTCCTTGCAGACCCAGAGTTATGTCACACCAGAAGGAGAGAGAAGCCCAGACCGCTGTTCATTGAGCCTGTCTCCAGTCTTAAGGATGAAAACTTCATTAATGTCAAAGCTTTATTTCAATTAACTGTAAAGGCTTGAAGTCCTATATTTGAACAACGTGCTTTCTCTTTGATTTCTGGGTCTGTGGCTTTCTAAAAATGAACAATTTTTGTTTTAAATTTGTTTATTTTAAATTTTTTGTTGTTTTTTTTTTTTTGTTTTGTTTTTCCAAGGACAGGCAGGCTTTGATCTCCCTCTAGAGTGCAGCAGGAAGAGGAAGAGGTGCAAGGCACAAGGAATGCAATGTATTTTGCGTCAGTCCCATTTGTTCCCCCTGAGGCTTAGTTCAGCGTTCACTAAATACCCAGCCATTTTCAACCTTGACTTTTTACTGTCAAGGCTTACATTTATTAAACACTTCTCATATAATTTTCAGAGTTGAACACAAGTTCAAATGTTCTGCTAACTGCTACACGAAGGGTATTCGGAGTTACAGGGTCAGTGACTGCATTTTCCCCTTCTCCTCTTTAGTTGCCATTCTCTTCTGTTTCATCATTCACAGGGGATATGCACAGGAAAAAAAAAAAAAAAAAAAAAGACCTGGGAGGCCAGGGGCTGAAGAAGGGAAGAGAGGGAGTTGAAAACAAGAGCAAGAGAGAAGAGATAGCTGGCAGGAAGAAGGGAATGTTGGCTTAACTGCATGTAGCCCACATTTTTACAGCTAATTTCTGCTAAAAAAATAAAAAAATATATCAATAAGCATACACACCGACATAAATGTGCATATACAACTTAAAAATATAGTGTATAAATGTGCATATAAAACTTAAAAAGCAATTAGAACTGACAGAAAGATAACGATTTTACCTTCCATCTCAGCTAATTATTTCCGTATGCACTAAGCACACTCAGCCCAGGCACTACACATGTGTGCACTTGTCGACAAAGTCCCAACTGTCAGCGGAGAACAGATAGACCCCCATGACCACCGACAGAATGGTAACTCCAGCCAACTACAACATAACTGCGCAGCCAGAGCCAAATCCCGAGCTGACATGCATCCTGTAGGGTTTCACTGAAGTCAGTGTGGCTGCTTGGTATATTAAATGTGAGGGCTGCGAGGGTGGTCCAAAGCTGTGCTCTGATATGTGGTAACAGAAAGGAGGTGCTGAGAGCCACCCCTGCTTTCGGGTACAGCTGTATCATTCCTTCACAGCTCCAGGAAAAACCCTGGGCTGTAACAAAAAAGGCTCCCTAACAGGCACAAGGATTGTTAATTAGAGAGCAATAGCTCTTGTGGAGCATATAAATCATATAAAGCTATATGCTATCCATTCCCAATGTCATAGTAGATTCTCACACACGGCGTGACTGTAGTAGGTGTTTGTTTGCACACCAAGGCATATGTATTTTTTTTCCTTCCCTTAGATACTTCAATAAACCAATACAATCTTTCACTTGCAACTTTCTGTATGACTGCCGTACATCCCAAGTCAGGGCGCTTTGTGTTCTTTCATATTTTTAGTATCTTCCTCTGGGGATGAACTGTAACTTCTCAAGGCTCCTAGGATCAAGGTAAGCACAGCTTTAAAATATGTAGTTGACAATAATTCAACATGTTCTGATTACACTTTGAGCAGACAGGAAAACACCCTTTCACACCCAGATGTCGAGGACTAAATAGTTCAGCTAGTTCTAGGACTGCTGTTGAACAATTACAAAATGTCAGATTTCCGTTCAGAATAATTGCTAACGGAGCAAAATTTTAATCCACCAGCAGATTCTTTTCTAATTTACAAGACCTGGTTGCACCCATACTCTGGTTTCCTTTAATTATTGTATGGAGCTGTTGGTGTCCAAAAGCAGATGTTCAGAGAGATGCCTGTTGAGGCTCTCCCTCCACCCTGTCTATTGGCCCCAGGACAACATGCTTTAAACTCCTGGAAGCTTGACGTCCCTCGGCCACTCTTCAAAACCAGGAAAGTAACTGCACACCTCTTCATCCTGCAATGCCTCCGAGAATCCTGCTCTGGAAGTACTCCTCCTGCACCGCCAGCAGGAGACCCGCTCCGTGCTCCGAGGAGCTGCCTGCCGAGCACTCCTGCTGCACGAACAGCTGTGCTAAAACTGTGCTGCCTTCCTCAGGATTTTGCCTCCAGTACTGCGTGATAAACTAGTCATTTAAACCACAAACTGTAATTCACTCGGCATTTATCAATGCAGGCTTTCTCCCTATGTATGAAAATACTACACCACAAAAAATAGCTTCAGCATTTTGGGAAATGGCTTTTGGAGGGAGATAAAGTATTAGCAGACAATGCAAACAAACCTTTCAGCAAGAACTTCAAAATGATGCAGATTGCAAATCAGCCCAATCACTAAGAGAAAAATACACTGATAAAATAATTTACAATAATGGAGGTCTCAACTTCTTTAAGCTGATCTTTTACAAATGTCTCATTTTTAGCAGCATTTTACAGTTTGAAATGTGATCTCTTTGCAATGAGTTTTTAAAAGGACTATTCCCTGAGCTCGAAGCACTCTTATTCAGTGTAAACTGAACCACAATTTAAGGAATAGCTTTTAATAGTGTTTTTTTTGTCATTGTTTTTGTGTTTTTTTTGTTTTTTTTTTTTTTTTTTAGCAGTTACTGTAATTTTTGACAAACAGTGCATCCACAAGAACTTTTAATTTGGGGTTGGTGGTAGCTGCTAGGAAGTTCTTGTTCAACTTCACAAACAGCATTAGCAGGAAAAGCAATAGTCCAAAATTCAACATGAACACAAATACGAATGCTTCCTTTATTGTGTAAATAAAGCATTATGGACTTCTGCTTTTGGATAGCAACGCACATAAAATCTAAAGGAATTAACATCCTCTGAAGACAGTAACATTTTGCACTGAGCAACATGTATAGTTTGATATATCTTAACAGGGGAAAATCAGGAAGATGAAAAGAAAATTCATAATTTTTACCCTTCTTTTAAAAGCAAATTAAATTTTTCCTCCTTAAATTCTCACTCAGAAGAACTGCAGCAACTTCAAATGAGATCTATTGGAAATATCACAGCAAGGTCTGCTACACAGAACCAGTCAGTGGCGGCTGGAGGAGGCATTTCTTGGTGAACTTGTATTGGAAAATTCAGGATATTCAAAAAGTCTGTTGTGATGAGAACAACTGATAGAAGCTGAAGTTTATAATAATCCGCTCTCACTTCAATCCCTTTTAAACTCCCATTCTTTTATTTACAAACAAAATTCAAAATGTGAATTAATAACCTGTGAAATTAATTATGAATTGTAAAAAAAAAAAAAAAAAAAAAAAAAAGTAAGAAAATCTTACAGGCATTATTTCTTCTCAACAGCTACACTCTTATTTAAACATTCAGCCACCATTCTTTCCCGTTATTACTTTTACTTCCTTCTCTTCCACACTGATTTCCCCAGATTTCAAATGTCACTGCGGCTGCAGGCAGATTCCTTACCAACCCTTACACTCCTGCCATGCTCCAGCTGTAAGAAGTGAATGTCAGAATGATAAAGTTCTCTAATATCTAAATCTCTCTTTCTTGTTACTTTTAACTCTGAATTGCCTTTATTTTTGTTGGGAAGGAAGGAGTGCTTTTTAAATTAATATTTTTAAAGTCACCAATAACTTTAAAATACATTCTTAGCTCCAGGAAACTTTTTATCTGCATTTTAAGTAAGACTTTTCAGTACCTCTCAGTGCAAACATTTATTTTGTAGTTTTAGAAGAGCTGAAAAGAGAAAACCAGGAAGAAGAAATTTATTGTAACGTAACTACTGCTTTTTGGATTTGTTTTTAAAACATGTCGGAGAGACCTGAACTTTGAGCTTTTAATGAATTAATCCACTACATCTTTTTCTCTGTTAGGCTGCTAATACCTCACTGTGAGCTCACTGGCCCTAACAGCACATATGGTTCATTCCCAATCCCCAAGCTCACCTCCAGACAAGAAAAAAATAGTAATTTCTTCACATTTATACTTCATAATTCTACATTTATATGTACATTTTCTACAAGTTCCTCCCCTGAAAATGCCAAACGATCTTTTATAAACAAGAAATTGGTGTCATCTACCTAGCTCTGTCAAATCACCTTATTCCACTCATGTGAAAAGCACTGTGTGTTTAATCAAGCTCAGACACCCACACACTGATTTTGTCTTTCTGAATATAAGAACATTCATGTTTTCAAATATATATATTTTTTCCAAATTCAAAGAAAGGTATTTTCCCATCACAGTAGTCCACCACATCTGGTTTTGACAGCCCTTTATGTAGCCACACTCAACGAGGCTCTGAGCACATAACAAAATAATGAGTCTCAGTAAGGGTAGTGCAAGTTCGATGAGATAAACAGAGCAGCTGTTACACACTTTGCAATAACTCACAGCAATGCTAAGCGTTAGGATGTCTATTTTTGAAGGGGTAAATGTTTCCCAGGACCCAGGGGTTATCCACCTGGACAGCAACCAGAGAAAAGCAGGACAATTTCATGTCCCATGCACCTCCAGCTATGTAATACCACCCCACAGTGTGACGGTATTTATGGCCAAGGAAGGACCATATGATTCATCGGAGGTTTCTGTTTAGAGTAGAGATGATGGAGAAAGATCTCTAATGTAGTGCTGTAACAGGAGTTTTGTTTCACAGATCTAATTTCTACCAAAAACACCATTTCTCTTGTATTCCCTTTCAAAAGAAAAAAAAAAATATATCACAGAATGGTTGGCTGAAAATGTGCCAAACTATGAAAAAAAATCACACTAATATTAGGATTTACAGGAGTCAGCCATTCAATCAGAAGTTGTCTCTACCTTGATTACTTCTTTAGTACCCTTTTACAAGTTTTTTGTTTGGTTGGTTGTTGTTTTTTCTTTTTGTTTGTTTTGCCTTTTTTTTTTTTTTTTTTGGAAGAATTAATTCTGTTTGGAAGCCACTGGAATGAAAAAGATATTCTGTAAGTGGTAGAAAATACACACGGAAAGGCTATTTGGATGCGATACAACATTCAAGACCAAAACCATCTCACTTAGCCTGCAATGTTACATGAAATGAATCCTAGACAAATGTCAAAGAAGTACCCTGAGTTAGACCAGCTGAGAATTTGACCTGGGGATTAAAATGAGCTATGGGCTATTTTACTGATGCCGAGTAACTCTAGTTCCCACTGAAGTCAACGGAAACTGTGGATGCTCAGAAGCAAAAAAAAAATAAATAAATTAAACCATTATCTACTATTATTTTTCATAGCTATGCTGCAGGGTGATTTGTATCATGAAATAGTACGTATTTCCTCACTGTGGCACCATTCCAGCAAGCATGTCTCAGTCTACAACTGATTTTATGCCTTTATACATATATATATACGTTTCTCAGAAAAAAATAACATTTAGAAACAAAGGAATTCCCCTGCCTGAAGAAAAAGATGTTTTAAAACAACTCACATGAGAAACTATGATTATACTTAGGAATGATGGGTTTCACATGACTGTGACTGCATCCTATGCTGCTGACAACCTTAAGATCCTGTGCTGTGGCAAACGGAAAGGAATCATCAAACTGCTGCTGAACTCTGTTTTCTATTCCAGACCACAAACCCTGCATTTCACATGGCTGTAGGCAATTCAGTCTCCAGCCATTACAGTCTCTTCCCTCCCTTAAACTAGCCTGACTAAATGTTATTCCTACATACAGCTCCAAGCTCTGAATCATTTCAGTTCCAACACATTTCCCCCAGAATTAACAGTTTTTCTCTAAACAAGTGAGACACGGTATTCTAATTCAACTGGGATTCATGGTAACAGTTAGCATTCAAAGAGTTTGTGTTCCAGATCTTTATTTTATAGTAATTCCCATATGTGAGCTTGGTGTTACCTTGTGCTGCCTGCTTTAATAAAAAACAAAACAAAACAAAACACAACACATGGTTGCTCCAGTACTGTGTTTTCTTAGACCCTTTTTTCTAAACTTAAAACAAAACAAGCGAATGAACCAAAGCAGACAAATCTGTGATATCTATAGAATTAGTCAAAACAGAAGAGGACTTTGTCTTGCTGTCATCTTCAGGTGGACAGAAGATTTTGGGTGCTGCTTGCTGCTGCTTCTTCGGTTCACAGACCAATATGATTCTTATTTCATCACCACTCTGCTTGCCAGAATACACACGCACCTCAAATTGCTCCCAAATTCCTGCTCTCACCTCTGGCCTGCTGGCACTTCAGAAATGTGACAGGGTGTTCCTTTTGGCAGGGACTAACCCCTGTCCCCAGGGTGGCCCAGGAAACACTGAACTCTGAGGACTGAACTGAGCTCACGTTTAGACTGATGCCGTTGGCCTTCAGAGGTAGGATTCACCTCCCATTAACTATGCAGTCTGGAAGTCAGGTGTCTCAGGTATGCATCTTACACGTGTCTTCACACCTAATCTCTCTCACCCACCAGGGAAACGAGTCAGGATGAGACACCTGGAAGCCTCTGTCTTTCCTCCACTGAGCGTACGGGGAGCCTCAGCAACTACCTGTGACTAGACACCAAAATTTTGTCCAGCTGCTGTTACCAAAGATGAATACAACTCTGTGTTATCTCTGTGCTTTTCCAAGGAGTCTGATGAACATGCTGCATGACTTCCAGTTCACTAAACACACACAGCCTTCTGCCCACCAGAAGTTTCTGCAATGCATATGTTTGAAATTGTGCTGGATAGCTACAGAGTTCATTGCGATAAGACCTGGCATGTAGTAGGTTAAATACAGAAAAAATAAAATAAGATGCATGAACACAGTCAAAGCAGATATATACAAAACAGGCTGAGTTCAAGCAATTGCAGTTGCATGCGCTCTCTCTCAAACCATTTCTCCTATGTTTTATGCAACAAAGGTAGAAAATAACTGATAATTCTGTAAAAACATTCTGTAAAAATGCACAAGTTGAAGGTACGTTTCAACAAAAGGTAAAGAATAAAGAGTTAAGATGTTATTATATCGTGTCTACATCAGTACGTATTTAAAGAAACAATGAACTTAAGCAATGATTGCTTAATTTATGATTGGTACATGCTCTCATTTGGACCAAAAACAAATGCCACCCAGGAGCAGCTGCTGGTGAGGCACGCAGTGGTCTTTCTTCTGAGTGGGAACATTTGACATAAACATGTTAGTGCTCCACACACAGCGCTTATTGTCAATCAAAACACAGAGCTATTTAATGGTCTTTTTCCTTAACTTCAAAGAACTCAATGGGATAGGGCCAATTCATCTCCGGAATCACCTCTCTCTCTCCCTACCACATCTGCTGTGCTCAAAGGGGGTCCCTTAGGCTGACAAAGCTCAGGTTTGAACTTGTCACGCTCTAGGATGGTAACACTTTTTCAGTCATAGGTCGATAATTATGGAACTTGCTTCTACATGAGATGAGACAGCAAGAGGGAACCTTCTTGCCATGACTTGGTTTACATTTGAGAAATTCAATCACTTAAAAACTCACAAATATCTCTAGAAACTTTGCTCGCATATACTAAAATACTCTAAAGGGTCTAAAAGAGAATCTAATAATCTCTTAGAATGAATTATGTTGCAGCAGATATAACAAAGAACTATGCCACTTTAATCACATTGTGGTTGAAGACAAAACCAAGTTTGAACAATTCATCCACTTCTGCTGCAGCTACAATCACACAGTGCCCACAGGCCTCGACACAGATCACAAAACAGAGGCTTTCAGGAACAGAAGTAGATCTTGTGGGACAAAAATCCCAAGTAATTTCAACTGAGAAAAAGTAGGTCTGAGGCAAAATTTCAGAACAGTAACATGCTCAGCGGCTATGGGTTGAATTACAAAGACTGCAATTCAATTTCTGACAGCCTCTGACACTGACACAGTCCCTCTCTCAAACAAAGATGATTTTTTTCTTTACAGCTGTAGATACAAACAACTGCAATAATCCAACCTAGAATGGAGGAAAAAGGAAGGTTCTGTGTTCAGAGGAAAAAGTGAAACATTATTACTGACAGTGTAATAATGGGTACCAAAGCAGGACAGTGGTCACAAGAGAACAACTTATCACTCTCAATACCCACCTCATTAGTAACTGAGAGAACTGACAGTGCAGAATCACAGTACTTCAGTGCATTGTTTTTCTGCCCAAGGTCTTTATAGCACTGAGAAGAAAAAACATTTTGTTTCCAATCAGACCACTGTAAGAATACCAGAGTCTACAAGCCATTAGTTTTAAAAGAACTTGGTTACCTTTGCCAAATACACATAATTGTATTTGGAATATCCTGGATGCATTTCTTCTGCCTAAAGAATAAAAAACAGGAAACAAAACAGACATAAAAACTGCATGAGGAGATTTACATGGTCCATGTAACGTTTTCTGTAATGCAGTAAATTTCCTCAAACATCAGAGTGAATCATCCTTACTGTGCACCACAATGTTTAGCACTTCCAAAAAAAAAAAAATCCCAAGAAAATTAAAAAACCAAACACTAATCCAGGCACACAAGTTGTTGATATTGCACACAAAAGCATTCTGTATTCTTTGGTCTCCTCTCTCTAAATGCTTACATGTAGTAAAGATACTGGAACATTCTATAGAACATTATTGGATTCATCCATTTACACAATAGGCTAAAAGACACTGCTGTCACTAGATTATTAATAATTATTTCCTCATCACAGAAATTAACACGCAACCAATCATTCACATGTTGAATAACTGATGCTGAACTGCATTCATCAATGTTTTAATTATTTTTCTGCACAGATCCGTATCTTCTAGCTCTAGCTCTTCACCCTTCTTTTTACATTAATATCTTCTGAAAAATTCAGGTAGTTTGAAAAGCTCAGGATCATCTTCCTTTTAAAACAAATCAAGGATGTAAAACCTTGATTGATGAGTACAAATATTATCAATTATCTAACTAACCAAGAAGCAGCTTTAAATCAGCAAATAGCTTTGGGGAGAGAAAAATTACATCAGTGAAACTTACTGTAGCTGCAATTCTTGAACCAAAAAAAATGCTGCTTTCACTCACTGTGTAATACCACACAATTGTCTTTTCGAAGGTAATTCAATTTCTGTTGCAGAAGTTGACTTAAAACCACAGCCATTCTGCAGTCCTCCATGAAATACCCTGAAGCTAAAGTATATATTTCAAATTATTTCTACCATCTTTGGATTTTGACCTTACAGATAAAATCTCTACACTGGGAAGATGGCAATGTATTGTATTCTCCAAAATTCAGAAAATCGTGCCATCTTTAAATAGACACAGAAAGAACATAGAAAATAAACAGTTTTCATAGTGAGGAAAAACATGTTTGTCCTTGGAGAAACTGACTGAAGGTAATTGTAATGATGGAAGTTTATGCTTTCAGTTCAGTAAAGTAAAAAAATTCTATGTAGCAGGCCCAGAGTTTGAAATGACTCATATGAAAGACACTGAAAGGCAGCTTCATTTTAGGCACATAGTGTTGTCTTACAACTGTGCAATCAAATAGAACAAGGACTTTTGTGACATTCTTTTCTACTTCACTGTAAAGGTCTTTCCTCTGTGTCATTTCAACCCCACAAAGAAGAAAGGCTTCTACTGAAATTCAAAGAAGAGCTCTAGATCAGAAAAGCCTAAGTGTCACAATGCCAAAGTTTTCTTTGCCTATGTTAACACTGTTGCAAAAGTGGACAAATGAGTAGTTATCACTAACTCGTTTCAATGGCTTATGTAACTAAACCATATCTATTTTGCATTAAATTCAGTAACTATTAACATAGCAAGTCATTGAAGATTTCTGTAAAACTAAAGGAAGAGAAGTGCTAGCCACTCATCTCCAAACTATTTTTAAAATAGAGAAGAAGAAAATATTTTATTATAGAGCTCTGTGGTGTTTAGGAGAACCCTTGATTTATAGCCACAGAACATAATCTGTTGAGCAGACATCTTGACAACAGTCACACACAGCAGCTGGTAAACAGTCACACAGGAAAACCCTTGGCTAGAACCTACCTTCAGAAAATTCTGCAGTGCTTCTTCTACTGTTGAAGTTGGTGGAGTCCCAAAGAGAGCAGCAGCTACTTTCTTTTCAAGCCAAGACAACTGAGCTACCTATAATAAAAATACAAAAGCATAAATCAAAAGCCCTTAGGATTGCTTCCCAGCTTTGGAGTGAATACTGTCCTGTGCTGCTGTACTACTTATACAACTTATTTTGCAAACAAGCTTGTAAAGGAATGCTTTATGCTGTTGATTTGCCAACTCAAAGCATAGCCTTTTGGATATTAGATTCCATTAACTCAGAAATGTACACTTTAAGAAATACAAAACATCAACATCGCTGATATGAGAGTATTCCAATGTATGAATTTTAAAGTACAGTTTAAATATCACGAGACCATGCTATTTTTCTAAGGCTAGAAACCTGTTAAGGTTTTCATGGCAGACACCTTAGCGTGGTAGTCCACGTAGACTGCTCTTCAACATTATGAAAAGTTGCTGCTGCAGTCAAAACGTCAGTGCTTTTGGCCCTCATAAAACAAATTCACTTACTATGCAGAAGCTGGGCATAATCACAGTAAAGAAAGAGGTTTCATTTTTTCCTAACAAATAACATTTGCCAAAGGCTTCGTCTCTTTTCAGGAAGACCGGCTGCTATGAAAGGGACTTGAAGGCACTGTCACATTGCCACATAACGTACACGACTTCTTCCCTTACATATATTGACAGCTGACAGAAATTGCTCTGTTATTGCCACAGAATGCTTGGCTCCATCCCCTAACACAGCAGAACACACCTCACGTCTCTAATGAAGGACAGAGCCAGGAAGGAATGCAGTGCAAGACTGGAGCCTGTTGAAAAGGACAAGCCACACTCATTTGGCCACATCTACTACATCTGTAAAGAAAACTCAGAACTTGATTCCTTCATGTCAGGATTTATTTGAACCACGGCACTGATGGCTCCCGTCACCAAGTATGTCTGAGTTAAAAAATAGTAAAAACATGAAGGTGTTGTGTTTTACCAGCAACTTCCAGCATGATCTGTGCAACACAGAGAAGGGAGACATGCAGTCCAAGAGAGAGAGCCTCTCACTGGAGAGACAAGAAGTGAAATAAGAGTCATGACATCTACAGACATCTCTGTTTCAGAGGCAGAAGTGATTCAAATAACACGGTTGAGCGTTGAGCTCATGTCTGTCCTACCGCTGTTAAAACCAAAATGGTTTTGGACAGCTTTGGACTATTCCCGCCTCATTCTCTGGCTTCCCAGTCTCTCTTTAGGGCTGTTGCTGCTTCCCCCTACCCTCTTGTGCTGAACTCAGCAATAATCTATTAGGTTACAGTTAATTATGGTAAACTATCAGAATCCATTGGCACCGTAACACAAAGCTATCCACAGCCATCAGCCAGAACACTTCTCTTTTGAACAGGCATCAATCTCTACACATTTTCTTGTTGCAAACTGCCCTAAAATACCATTGCAAAGAGTACAAATACAGGCCAGCAAGCAACAGAAAAATGCACAGGACCAGGTTTTCTTGCTGGCCTCAATGACTCAAGCTACATAAGAGCAACTCTGCTTGGAGACAGAGGGCATCCCGGCCAAGTTTTGCTGGTTGTTTGCTAGGGTTCAACACCTTACCCGTTAAATGTTATCAATAAGTCTTTCACGCAAAACCATTAAAAATGATCTTCCAGAGAGAGTAATAAAAAGCGTTCTTCATTCTCTCTCTCATCTCCCACTCTTGAAGCATCTTCTAAGAGAATGAAGTTTATTTATTTATTTTTGAAAAGCTCTCTGGTAATATTCAAGTTCTCGTTCATAGAAAGAACGAGATGTTTCCCCTGTCCTGCATTGCTTTAACACTGTTATAAACTGCAGCATCCTGGTTAAAACTTCAAATTGGAGGTATGCATACAGCTCCCTCCCACACTTCACTTTCCTAGCTGCTCCCTAGTTTCTAAGACATACGCTGTGAAAGATGTCAAAAGGATTCATGCAAACGTATTGTTCTCTTCTGCTGCAGCGTTCTTTATTCTCTTCGAAGAGGAAGGGGGTTTCTTTATTTCTAGGTCCATCTCATCATAGAGTAAGCTTACAGGAGAATGATAAGAAGGAAATAATATGGGTAATCCATAGGTTTATGCTGTTCTCTGCAAGACCACCCAGCACCCCAAGGGTACACATACAGCGCACAGATACAATTACCACACACGTGTCTGCTGGTCTGCAATGAGGGAACAAAACTGCAGTTTTTCCATGTAGAGTTATAATTACCTATTGAAAACACAAGTCCTTCCTGGCAGTTGTTTTATTTTCTTGCAAGATTTAATCAGAACTGATTTACTGAGGTTTTAGGCCTTATTTTGTCTGGCTTGGGTGCTGCTTTGCACTATTCAAACTTTTTAAAAGAAAATACACTTGGCCACTTTTATATTACAAACCCAACCAATCTAAAGCAATGCTTAAAAACAGAACACCAGAACACGTATGGACAATAGCAATTTATCTTCAACGCACAGTGGATTCAATCCCATACTTTATGACTATGACACGGATAGCCTGATGGTGCTGTAATGCTTCCAGTTTGTATTCCATACTTAAAGTATTCCAAGTTGTAATCCACTGGCTTGATGAACTCATTGCAGCTAATTATCGCCATCTGTAAATGGAGTGCCCACTTTGTACTGCTTGTCCAGGTTCCTTGCACAGTCCACAGGGACAGCAGCATTTCTAGTGGGCCACTGCTCTTATTTCACCTATGACAGTCCTGGATGAACACTCTTCTCTTTCCCTTCTTTCTTCCCCTTAACTACAAAAGGAGCACAGACAGTTGTACCTCTGGCTAAAGACAAGTGAGATGAATCCCATCACAACAGCCTCCCCACACCCCTCCTGCATTAGCCTGCACAACTGAGGTGGGAATAGAGCTGTTTTATGCAAGACACAAAATCGTGTCCTGGAGCAATAATGATGAACAGGAAATGATACCCTGCCCCTAAACACACAAAAGCACTGTTTTTAATTTGAAATAACTTTATTACAGTAAATCTTTTATGCCATGTTCAGTGAAATGGAAACGTTATTCCTAGCACACCAACTAACCGTATTAAGTGTTCTCTGCGTGTGAACAAGCCCAGGCAGCAGAAACCCTGGTGTCGCATGCTCCAGTGTAGTGAAAATTTAACTTTTACATTCAAGGTTACCTCAAACAGTGCAAAGCATATCGGAAGGTCCATAGAAAATAAAGTACGAAGAGACTGTTTGGGGTGAGACTGTAACTGTCATCAGCTTGAGCTTCACTTAATGTGTGTCCAGGAGCAGTACAGCACAGCAGAAAGTAATAAGAAAACAGCTAATGCAGCAAGTAATTACTACTATAACTCAAGAAAAACAATATAGAAGGAAGACTGTCCTTGCCCCACAGATGATTTCCAAACCTTAAGTGAGCTCTGTTTTTTTTTTCAGGTTCCCCAAGCATTTTTTCAGGTTTCCTGATGCAAGTCCCTCCCAGCAGCCTGAAAACCCACAAAAGCACTGCAAGAACACTGTTTCCAAAGATCTCCTTTGAATGTACTGGGTCACTCTGAACAGGAACACTGCTCCCCAGCTGCCATACTGAGGACAGCTAATCTCACTAGCTATAGAAGAGGTAAAAAACAAGGACCTGAGAGACCATCAGCCAACTCCTGAACTTCCCTAGAGTTGCAGCAGTGTGGGTCACCACAACAGCCTGGCTGCTGGCAAGGAGGGGAGGCCACTCTTCAGTGTCCCAAAGCTAATGGCATATCTGGCTCGAAAGACCTCTTCTCATGATCTGTCAAAAGAGCAAGTTCTCATCATCTTATCCTACCCAAATCTCTATTAAGACCAGAAAGAAGAAAGTCACCCACAGAGTTAAACTGCAGCTGACTGCAATACTCTCCCAACCAGACCACTCTTCCCAGCAAAGATTAAGGCAGAAAATGTGGTTCTCTCCTAAATACTGGGAAAAGAGATACCCTAACATGCATTTCTCCTCCATAGGCATCAACAAAATTCACGTCGACTAGATCATGTAGTGACTGGAGACCGTTTTCAGTTTTGTCTCCCATTTGGTTTTGATGAAATGCAAACCCTGCCCATTCACAGCTTATTGAACTCCAGGATGTTAGCACCAAGGAAACTAAGCCATCTGGACTGAAAATTCAGCCAGGAGGGACCTGCACCCCTAAAAGATATCCTCCTCCAACATTTCCTTGCTAATAGCTCTCTGGTGACACATAACACAATTGTCTTCCATAAAGGAGAATGATTTCATTGATCCAGCTTCAATAAAATATTAATGGTACCTACTTCATTATCCCCAGAGTATTATTGTTATGATTTTTTAATTACAATATATTAAATGTGAAATTACTTAATACAATTTTACAACGTTGTGACTTCTGGAAGAGATTAAATAACTAGAGAGCAGTTTTTAAACACTGGCTTCCAACATAAATATTCTCTTTCTTGCCAGCTGACGAACCTACACTCTGCATGGGCATTTAGCCATTTATCCAACTTGAATTCCCTGGGCTTTTCACTTTCCAGTAAGAGAAGCAAACTTAGAGAGCACACAGACAAAGGAACTGGGTCAATTTGTTCCCCGATGTAACCCAAATAGATTAAATTGGGATACACCAGAGATGAACTCAACACATGGCATGTAACCTACAAAACTAAAATTCCAAGAAATCTAATTTTTAACACCCCACTAATATTTGCCAGAGGCTCTGCTCCAGTTTCACAATTATACGCTAGCCATCTCATGTCACTCCTATAATGGCAAGTAGCCATTAGTCTTAACTAGATATGGACTCAGTTTTTTAAAAGCTACTCTAAACACTAAAGCAATAAACAAAAACAAACACTAAATTTTTAAGGATTATCAGACAATTGCTTGCAAAATTCTAAAGAAAGAAATAATTACTCTACACTATGCACCATAGATCTTTTCACTTCTAATAAATATTTCTTGCTGATCTCTTAACAACAAAAAGCTGCAACTTAAAAGGGTTAAAACACTACTTATTTTAAGTCACATGCATCTATGCAAGCATATACTTAGACCATGCAATGTTCCCTAAAAGATAGTGGTCAGCAAAGCTTGGTTATGTCATGGAAGGCTGAGGAGAAGGAGTTTAGTTTACCATCATTAAAGACATTTTAGATAAAAAATATTTTGAGGCAGTTGTTTTTCCTTGCAATACTAGTATCTCTTATGCACACTAAATACTGGTTCAGTTTTCTTAACAGATATTTCAAAGTATTTTAATAACAATTATATGGTATTTAACTTTTCCTACACGTTATCACTGAAGATAAACTGGAAAAAAAAAACAACAACACACCATCATTTAGAAGTGTGCATTAGCTCTAGAAAAAGGAATACTTCAGTAACACTTGGTAGGGCTCCATAGTTGCCTACTACTGTGGTGTTCTATTATATTTGCTCAATGCATAAATAGTTGCTATTTTTTCCCTTTGTCATAACAAAATAAAAACCATGCTCTATATGGGAGCTACACATGCCTTCTTGAATACACAGCAGCTCTTCCAGACAATACTTTGCCCATTATGACATCTATAAAGTGATCTTTCATAAATCTTGCCTACCTGATCTCGATAGCAGAATTAATTCTCTAACAAAGCAGTGATGATATTCCTATCAAACCAGCATCTACCTCTTTCATACAGCTCTGCTGGTTTTATAATGGTAAAAGAAATCAGAACCAGAAAAAAAAGATTTTTAGACAATGTGGCACATGAAAGTCACTAGCTCTGCATCAGCCCACTCAGTGCTGCAAGGCAGTGGCAATCCAGCTCCTTGTTCTGCTGGAAGGTGCTGTGTCACTTTGCACCAGCTTCAGCTCTGGCCCAGCAAGAGCAGCCACTGTGTAAGAAATGTGACATTGCCACGCCACTGCTCTTCACAAAGGGCTGTGTTGCAATGAGAAAGTTAGGCAAGGCCAAATTCTAGCAAAACTAACACAAATCAAATAAGCAACGCTTATGGAAGAGCAAATGTTAAGGCAAATCTTAGCTTGGCCCAAAAGTGAGCTAAAGCTTCAAGTACAAACTAACCTTTTTTCCTCGGTCAGCCCTTTTTTCCCTTTGTTTTACTTGCAGTGGGCAACACCGCCTTCCCAGCCTCAACCTCAGCTAGACTAAACAGAAAAAAACACCGGGTCTAAGAGGAGCATAATCACTCCATCTACAGGTAGCATTACAAAGGAAGTGTAATACACATTCTTTAAACACCCTATCATACTTCCCACCCCGAGGAAGTATTTAGAACCAATGCCACAGCTAACAGCCTAATTGAGGGATAATTACCATGGTATGAAACAACACAGTCTGCAGAAAAAGATCACAAGATCTGCTGCATCTTCCACAAGGTCCTAGACTACCTATACTACGTGCATGACCAAAACCTCTATTGGTGGATCAGCACAGAAACTCACTCAGTCTGCTAAAACTAATGGGAATATCATGAACTTCAAAAGGCTAGGATTAAGACCTAACTTCCGTACTCAAGCAAGGTTTCTAAAAGCCCGAACAAATGTCCTGAATAATCACCTCATCCTGCTACTGAAAGTGTACAAGTGACAAAACAGCTGACCATCCTAGAAGTTAAAATAAAATGTTAGTCCAGTAGTTGCGTTTATCTGTACTACGCAAGTCTGCGCTTAGCTCTTCAGGCTACTATTTTGTCAAGGCCAGCAAGAGAGTCACAGAATGCAAGAACTGAAAATAAGAAAATACAAAAAAAAAATAAAAAATAAATCTCAAGTATCTCAGTGGCTACATCTGTTTTTCAGTGGCTACATCATACGAAGTTTCACTTAATACAATGCAAGTCAGGTCACCCCCTAAGGCAAATCCTAATCTGTTGCTATATTATTCACCAAGGAAGTTCTGCATAGATGCTGTAAGTGTGGAACATGAATTCATAATGGTACTGTGCAACAAACCACATGTAGTCAGTCAGTAAGTGGTGACTGTCACTAACATGAAATACGATTAAAAGATAGCACAGCATTAACAAAATGAGGTATGCTGAGATTACATGTAAAGCTTCCAAATGCAATAGCTCCAGTGTTAAATAAGCCATGAGAAACATCTGGGAGTGTTTGACAGAAATGGAAGCTGCAGTCAGTTGTTGGACATCATATGAAAGTGCTTAAGGAATCACTGGTGAGAGAGATGCTCTTCAAAAGGCAGGACAGCATGCATGATATAGGACAATCTTTGGCAACTCACTTTTGCATTGCTTATGCTGACATTGAAGAACACACTGCGATGAAAAGCAAAATAAGCTCTTTGAAAAAGTTGGTGTCATTCTTCATTTGGACCAACTGAGAAAAAATGTAGTTGCTGAAAGCTTTTTGAAAGTTATATATATGATCTGAAAGAACTGCTGAAAGATTACCTGGCATCAAGGCTTGTTGCAGATAAAGACAAACAAAGTCAGAGGCTGCAACGTTCTAAATAACACGGCAACTCCTTCTTTCCAGTTTGCAGGCACTTCGTAATGACTAGCACTGGAAGTAGCTGGAGGAAAAAGGCAGGGCTGGAATTCACTGTATATCAGCCTTTACTACTCTGAGAAGCCTCCCAATGATCTTTTACAGCCTAGACTACGCAAGAACATTTTCTTTGGACAAGAGATTCTTCGTAGCATAAAAGATGAAGTGATAAGGATAGTCATATGAGCCATCAAAGATGTGGGCTTCAGAATAGAGCAACTCTCATATGCACAAAGCATCTTTTTTGCTAAAAAACAAACAAACAACTGCTAAACTGGCAAACCAATCTATTTTTTTTTATATGAGTACTTATCACTACGTCAATAATAAAATATTTAAAAGCTCTTGCTGAGTTGGCATAACAAAACTTGTATTTCTTGCAAAACTTCGTTGAACGACAGATTTTCTCTCTTTATCTTTGTTGAGACATTCTCTTGAAATTTACCAAGCCTGTATGGTAGTCTACTAACATCACACACATGGAAGTTGATTCAGGAAATGTATATGCACTGCTTCATTTAGCTCCAAACATCTACTTCAATAAACACCTACTTTGTGTTAAGTCCCATTACTTCATTTCAAATGTATTATATTTTTTCTGTATATTCAATATGTAAGATACAAAAAAATTAAGAAAACTTACTGAATAGCACCATCTTCCATTTAGGTAATATAAAAAAGGATCTTGAGGTTTAAGTTCAATTGCTTTGTCTAGGTGCTCCTATTAAAAAGAAAATCAGTGTCACTTTAGATGTTTGCTTGGCAAGTGTGTTTACATTCTAAGAGATTTGCTGCAAATCATATACAAATTCGGAACTTTTCTTTTGCTGCAATTATTTTCTAACATCCTAAATACATTTTAACTAGCAAACCATTTCCTTATTGAGGAAAACCACAAACAAAATTATTTAACAACTTTGCACGCAATGCAACAAGACCACAAATAAACTGCTCAAAACTTCAGTCAAAGAGCTCGAAAACTTTTGTCTGAAAAAGGCAACAACTTCAATTATATTCTTTTTATTTACAGTTAGCATTAGGGAACTGTCACACACCAGACCAGTGAGAAAGCAACCACTGTCTTTGATAGTTCCTACATGCCAGCACCCATCATTGAAGTCTTTTCCACCCTATAATATTGCTGCTCCAATGAAATGGTACAGGAGACAACAAATTGTTATTATAACATAAAATTCAGGAAATAAAAGGGTTCTGCTGCAGTGAAACAATAACAGTTAGAAAACATCTAATATGGTGATTCTTCCAAAACCACTGTCATTATAGGTCATAAATATCTTTATTTCTCTCTTTAATTTACTAAGAAAGCTCTGACTGCTCAACCTGAGTTTAAAGAAAAAGAGATACATTATTTCACCCCTAAGTACTATTTGTCTCAAAATAAATCTCTCTTCTAAGGCTTCATTTCTTTCAGATCTCTCTTCTTTTCTGACTAAGCCAGTCACTAAAATATCCGAGTTATACAGATGTAAGAGCCTATTATTCTATCATTTTGTCCACAAACTGATCACATAGAAGCTATGTTTTCATGCTCTTATTTTCCTCAAAGCTTTAGCATTGCCAAATGATTCACTTGGATTTTAGAAATTACTTCTGAAGAGGTAAACCTCACTGAAAAGGCAACTAACACCGTGGTTTCTTTTTAAACCCCATCCTTAAACAACTGCAGCACTCCTCTGGTTGCATTTTTGTCATTTTCTCTTTCTTACCTAGCTAGTTGCAGCAGTTGAGGCTTAGCTAACTCAGCACAGCCTGGATGTAGTTAATGTAACACTCCAAGCCCTACCACGGGCTGGATGTGATGGGGACCTGTCGCACATCTGCTGCCTCTCACTGATACCCAGAACGGGGGGACGCTGGCTTGGAGGGCAGTGGGTGCAAACAGCCAGAGCAATACTGAGGACAAGAGGTAGGGAGCACATGCAACAAAAGCTGCTAACTAGAATACACAGTTACCTCTGAAAGGACAGTGTTAAAACAAACATAACTTATTAAAGGAGGCATGAAGCATGATTGCAGGACTATGTTAGTTCATCACTTAACAATTTGTATGTTCTGATTTTCTGAACAGAATTGTTTCTCCGTTTTCCTCATCCCTTTCACTACAAACTATAACAGAAATCTTGATGTTCCTCCCAGAATCCTACATATTTTTTTTTATTTTTTGAAAGCATATAATCTGTTTGCATACGTAAAAATAACTTCACTTTAACATCGACACCAAAATAAACCTGTGAGGCTGAATTACCATGTTGGAAAAATTTCTTTGACACTATATAAGGAAATAAGTTAAAGGAATAGCTTAAACAAAGCACCAAAAGCCTACAAAAACATACCTTAAAGAGATAACCATTCCTGATTTTGTTTTGTACACTTTCAAACTGAGACATATAGCCACACATAATTGCAAACCTGAGAGGGGAAAAGAAAAACACACACACATACTTTTTGTGATTTAAATAAACCTTTGAATCAAATTACAAAATATTTCAATACCTAGTTCACAGATTAACGACTGTTTTTCTTCTACCTTGACAGCTGGATAGAAGTTTGGCATGAACTGTACATATTCAGGAGCAGACAACAAAACAATACAAAACAAATAATGGAAACAAGAAGCTTAAATGACACTGTCAATGAAGTGAAAAAACAGGGATTTTTCCTCCAATATTTCCACACAGCACCAGCATTGACAAAAGCTTAACTGGACACATCGTGCTCCAGACTGTGACACTCTGGGAACGAGAACACCATCAGCCACGGTACCTCACCCAGGAGGGCAAATCCTTGAGGCGGGCTCAGCAGCAAGCCACACAAGCCTCAAAAATCATACAGTCATCTTCTACCCTTCTCAAGCATCTCTGTGCCTTTCTGAGCCTCTAGCATTCTTTTAATATTGTTAAAATTATTTAAAAAGCATACAAAACGTTTTGCTCTTAGAAAGTCCCGTCTGCCATTACTAGCTGTATATTGCTAAGGTTGTTTTTTTGTTTGTTTGTTTTGTTTTAATTTCCAAAGTTGTGTACTGTGACCAGAGATAAAAGAAATGTAAGGTTATTTCTGTTAAAAAATGGTCTAATTGTTAAGCAGATAAAACTGAAAATATTTTCAGAGATGCCTCTGTGTAGAAAGTTATTTAATAAGCAACACTGTTGACTTGTTGATGCTTCATTTCAACTTTTATTGCTTTGTCCTTATTACTTCAATAACTACAGAAGCTCCTGATCATAAGGCAGCTCTCCCATGTATGTCAGTCCCACATTTCTTGGGCCTATTTTCATTGCTGTTAAGATAATTTTAGATTTCTGTACAACACTAAAAGAACCACCTAAGATATATTTAAGTAGTATAAACCAATACAGATGTTTTCTTTTTTCAGAATTTTACTTTTGTATTAAAAATTTCGCAATGTAATATTGAATTAAAACAAAGAATAATCTTAAAAAAGGGAAAAAGAGTTGAAGTACAAAGAAAAACAGGAGAGTTGTGCAAGAAGCTTGTTAAGTTAATGATGCTAACAGAGCCGCAATCCATACGGTGCACACAGTTTTTAAGCATTACTAAACCTCAGCTTTCTTGAATTTCTTTATATAATGTAATTATTCAAGCTCCAATGAATTTTAATTAAAATATCACCGTTATCACAACTAAATAAATAATTGCTTTGCTTACAGTCATACCTAATGGTTTTAATTTAGGAATACCCACACTATAGGTTATTGCATTTTTAGTCTGCAAGCGTTTCCAGGTAAGGCATGAAAGTCAGAATAATGAGTAGTTGAATTTGTAAGAGCTCTGAACAGCCTGCCAAACACTGCTGAGCAGGATGTAAGTTGTGACCAGCAAGCACAGAACAAAATCCAGCACATGGCAGCACTACTTCTGACAGTTAAATCTGCATGGGGAGCGTATTTCCTATGGGAAAGAGCTGGGAGGGAGAGAAAAAGCAAGGGGGGGGTCAGGAAAGTTCAGGTATTTAGAAAGAGGGGGAAGGCACGGAAACCTTTATTAGGCTTCAGTAACTCAGGCAACGTTTCCCCTATTCCCTTTACTCATTAAGTGCTAATCTGATAAACTCAGCATACCATAGCTAAACGGATTGCTGCTACAAAAGAAAACAATGAAAAGCGAACAAGCTAATCCAGCACCTTGCAGTATTTCCCTGTCTGTGCGTGACAAGAAAGAGGGCCTTAGTCTAAACCAGTTCAAAGAAAAACTTCTACTTACAGCTAAAATCGCCGGGGAGGGAAATCACAGTGAAATTTTCAATGAATGAAAAAATAAGCTGACCTACTAACTTGAAAGCTTTTTTTTTTCCCCTCCAAGGAAAAAATGAGAACGTCTTTCTGTATTAACTTTCTTTTTGTCTCTATTTTACACTTTTGAACGGGGCTATACAAAAAAAGAAATTGGCATAAATCTGTTAATTTGATTTAAGATTTGACGGCATTTCAGACGCTCATTTCTGGGAGAGAAAGAAAAGATCTGTGTTTTTTTTTTTTTTTAATTATTATTATTATTTAATTTAGGTTTTAACTGGAAAGAATTCTTAGATGTTTGAAATGATTTTAAAGTTTTACAAAAGAAGCATAAGAAAGCAAACTTTATTCTCACTGATCCAGACAGGAGTATTAAGAAAACGATCAGCACAAACTCGGGAGGACCTAGCTAAATACGCTTCCATCCGTTTTTTTAATTCAATCCAGAAATCGTCTTGCCAGGTCCATGGCACAGCTCCTCGCAAGGCAGAGCAGCAGTGCTGCTGCTGCCCAGATCCTCACCCCGCAGCTGAGCGAGCTGCTGAGCTCCTCGGTCTTCTTCAGCGCCCTGCTCCATCTGGTGGCCACACGTGGAAACATCCAGCAACTGAAAGCCCTAGGGATTTTAGCTTTTTTTTTTTTTTTTTTTAAAAAAAATCATTTTGTCCGCTATTATAAGAACTACAGGGAGAAAAATAAATAAAAATCACATAATAACGATTAAATAGCTTAAGAAATGAGTGAAATGTATCTTTTACAAGCAAGTTTTCCTGTTTTTTCCTCGCAACCGCTGCTTAGTTATGCTCTGTGAAAATCAGGATTAAAATACTACTATGCTGTCTTCTCAGAGAGAAATAAAAAGCTATGCAATGCTAGCACTGAAAAGAAGTGATCTAACTGCTAATGTTACCCCTGGATAATGTCAACAAATGGCCACAGAAATTCATCAAAATAAATGTAACGTAGATGGCCATGTAAGTTCATTAATACAGATAAAATATTTATATGCAGTTTAATCATTCACAATTAAAGCTCAATTATTATTATTTTTTCCCCAGATCAAGGGGAATTCATGTTATCCCTTCTGGTGTTCCAGAATTTCTATACATATTCCAACAAGATAAGACTGTGAGGGGCATACCTGCTGCAAAAAGAAGAGCAGCAGGTAGATCCAGCAAGTTTTTACATCAAGAATGCTCGCAAGCAACATGATTTTTAAAACCACAAATTCAGAGAGATGATACCAACAGCTAGGTTCTGGCAATCCATCCCATATGAGACGGATATACAGAAAAGATTTAAAGCCTCCAGTCAGAATTAAGCCACGTTAGGACACTCCAAATCCCATTTTACTACTTGGCCTTCAATCCCCTCGCACACATATTTCACAGACTGCAATGCAGCCAGACCCCAAAGCTTTCTTTTTAATCTGATGTCAACGAGATATCAATTCCTATTGAATTGTACGGAGATTTTTGCAACTTATTTCGCTGCTTACGACTCCTGTTGCATTACTCTTGGAGATCAGAGTTATTAATTCTTCAAGTTGTATCACTTTGCTACAATGATGCATCATTATAAAAGTATAGCTATTAAGATTCAAAGGAAAAATAAAACATCAGTTTGCTATCACCCCCCTCATGGGGGTGAGGGTACAGAAGTAGCGGCTAAGAATGTGAAAGACTGCCAATGGACAAAGTAAAATGTGCCAAGGTGCAAAGTGAAGTGTTCAGGATTTGGGTTGTTGGGTGTTGACTTTTTTATTTTTTATTTTTAGTTGGTTTTGTTTTTACAACTTGGAATGCATTCTACGTTGTAGAAATTGGCAGAAAAATAGTTTTCATATTAAAAAATTACCAGAGCACTGAAGCTGAGCTCCAGGAAAACATCACATGTAGCATACACTTGCATAGATGACACTTCCATGAAAACCATAGCCATATTTTGGTAGAAAACAAGAACAAAACAAAACATTAAAGTAAGGTCATTGAAGAATTCTGGCTTAATAAATTCTAACATAATAAATCAAAAGAAGAAAACATGCTGCTGCTAAGGGACATTCATAGAAGTTCATCAGTAGAAAACATATGCCATAGTTGCATTTCTGAGGCGGTAGAACCCACAACCAAATTGCGTTCCAAAAAGTTAAGATTTTATTTTTGTAACAGACATTAGTAGTCCTTAAAGCTGCAAATATGACCTTAAAAAAATTAGCCAGGTATAGTCCTGACAAATCTGGAAACATAGTGAAATGATAGCTTTCACAGATAGCAACACAACGACTGCCCTTGACAGAAAGGTAGTAAGGGACCACTTGGTTGCCAGTATTATTTTCCCTGTGACCATTCTGGCAAAAAAGCTTCTAGTAAATAGATGTTTTCACAATTCAAACCTACCTCCTTTGAACTTGCTGCATTGCTGTTTCAAGAACCTTGTCCCAGGGGACGCATCACAGCAGTACTATCTGAAGCCCTCTGTGAAGCGCTCCTGTCATGCAAGTGTCAACATCTGCTATCTCCCCTCCACAAAGAGGAAAATCCACACCACAAAAAATAAAAACATGAGTAGACAAAGAACTTGGGAGGAAGGACCAAAAACATCCTGAGGCACTGCAACATTTCTGAACAGAAACATTGCAGTGACTTGTTCTATGGAAAGGAAAAAGAATCCTCACTAGATTGTGGGTTCTTTTATTTTGCTCAAAAAATGACTTACCTAATCACTATCCCCTGCAACCACATAGTCCTTACAGGTGACCTTCCACCATTATCTAACTTAAGTGCTCTTTAACCAGAGATACACATCTCTCTGATCCACTTACTATAGAACAAGTTACACATTTGCAGAAATGGCTTCTAAATTTGTCCTTCTATATTTGATTATTTTTTTCTGAAATAATAAGTAATTTAAGGATAATTTATTAAGATTAAGCATAATTAAGAACAAAGATTGCTGTAAAACTAGTTTTTGGTCTTCTCATAAAGCTAATACAAGACAAATAACTACTAACCTGAAACTTTGTTACAGGAAGTTTGACTGAGAGCAGTATTTCTGGTCCAGGTATCAACTCCTGAAAAGTAAGACTGTATAATAGAAACAGATGCTTATAGCTTGTAATTTATCTGTCTCTGCTACAGTTCAAAAGTCACTTTAAATAAGAGATAACTCAGGAGAGAAGGTTACAAGTAAACACAGTTAGATACCTGGTATAGATTTCATTTTAAGTCAGTAGTATGACAATAACCTACAAAATGTTCTTTTACGAGTTTTATTTCACTAGAAAACTACTTTTCTGTCATTGAGCCCTACAAATTATCTGTTATAATTCTATTACATAATTCTATTATAGTACATGGCATGAAAGGTCTTGGGGGCAACTGTGGTTCAGGAGGAGTCTTCACTTAAAATTACTCGGTTTTCGCTTGAGAATTTCATTCTGGTCTAAATGAAACACATGTGCTATACAGCTCCTATCAGCAGGTAAGATCTACAGAGTAACCTGAACTTAACTGTAGTACTAAGTTCGTTTGTGGCAAACAAACCAAAACGTAGTGCACCAAATGGTTTTTCTAAGTAAATGGCATGAAAACTGTCTGCATCTAGGAACCTCTCTGTTCTTTGCAAAAACTGTAACAACGCCTCTTGGGCAAAAAAAAAAAGAAAAAAAAAAGAGGTGCAGGGCCCTGGGTAACAGCAGAGAAGCTTTCTGGACCAAAATCTTGAACAAAACAAAACAAAAAACTCATGTTTTGCAGAAGAACTTAAGTTTGTATACTACTAACATGTGTTTATATTTTGTGCTTTGTGTAATTGTAAAACCGTAGAGCACTGCCATCTGAAGTAACTACAGTACTGAATCATCCTTGTTGTACTTCCAGTTAAAAACGTGAGTATAATGATGGTCCATGGTCCAAGATGAAGTGCGAGGGTTCACAGTTACCATTTGGGAATCGCTGACCCACTTTTTTTGAGACGTGGGGAAAACACCATGACCTGCAACTGGCCTATGGCAACTTTTGCAGGCAGGTTCTTTCACAACTCATAATGATCAATGCAGGCTGCACAAATCAGCAAGCCATGCACAGTAGTTATTCCCCATCTCTTCAGGGGTGATCAAACAAATAATAAAAGGTTACGGCTATGGTTTTATTTTCTAGTGTTTCTATTTATTAAAGTTTTTTAGAATTGACCATTCAAAACAGGTTTAGTGATCTGACTGGCAACCGCAGCATGAAGTGTGATTGCGTTGCGTGTAAGACACGACAACTGAACTCGAGGCCTACATGAGCAAGAGTCTGCCGACAAAATCATTCCCCAGAGTTCTAGTGCTGCAGATAAAAATTACATTTTACTTCCCAGACAGCTCCTAGCAGTTGCACAGCACAAGAAAAACCCTGCTCTGGAAAAGAGATGTTTTTGCCAGTATAACTCTCATCTGTACTAGGGCTTTACTGAACAGTTATGTCAGTCAGGGTGTGACCAAAACATATTTTATTTATGCTGTAAACAGAGCTTTCAAGAAACAGGGATAAGCTTCCAAAAGAAACTTTGAGAGGCCTATTGCCCTGCTCTTTGCTAAACTGTAAAAAGAGTGCCAGATTATATAAAGTTCTATCAAAGTGTTATTGTGAAAAAATATTCAACGGTGCAGCTGCAAATGACCCTTTCTGATGCAGAGGAAAGGCAAGAAGCAGTTGTAAAGACTAATTCAGTTCCCGTGAAATGTTCTCCATTGAAAATCAAAAAGGAATTGGCCCTAAAATTAGAAATACACACACATCTAAGCTAGTATTACCCTTATTGGTTGGGTATTAAAGAATAACAAACAAACAACTGAAGATCTACATCAGAAATCCTCAGTACAAACTGAATTGCAACTTGCAAGAGAAATATGAAGTAATAAGAAGAGGTTCTATAAATATAGCAGAAGGAAAAAGACCACAAAGGAAAGTATTTAACAATTCATAACCAGAAAACAAAACGAGAGATGAAACCAACATGGTTGAAATCAATTTCCTCTTGGCTTATATCGCTCTTCCCCAGGTTAACCGTAAGTAGAGAGCTGGGAATATGACCAGGAAAAGAACAGGCCTATCCTTTAATCCTTACTCATTTATTAAACAGTTTAAGACAACATTAGAAGTAATGCATGAGTGAACAATGTAGATAGCAGCTATACCAAACATGCGTTAAAACCTCAGCTGTGTTGATAGGAAATATCAAAACCCCTCAGGAAAGATAAAGTGCAGATTAGTAAAAATCAACCAGATCTTTCCGTGGGCAAGCTCAGAAAGCCAGCTTCATCACCAGCAGCTAATACCAAAACAGGTAATCTTACATAAAAAGTGAAAAAAATCCGTCTGACAAATTGATGGACTTACCTTACACAAGCTAAAATTATTTAGTAGGTTCTTCCATTACCTTATATAACTTTACAAACTTTTACAACAGCAGTGAGATGAAAAGGAAGAATTTTGGTCTGAGACAGTGCTGTTTTTCCTCATGCTCATCTGCAGCCAGACCAAGTTCTCGCCGTGTATCTGATCTCCAATTATAGTTGATAGAGCCCCTGTTCAATTCACAGAATCCCTGCCTGGACTGCTCTGCCTACTGCTGCTGGAGATGCCATAGGGTGTCCCATCACTCCCAGCTGCCGGCCCAGAAGGGTACAGGGCCCAAAAAATCACATGTGATGTATGTCGTGTCACACAAATACCCTGGCATTGTCAAATACCAAGTGGTCTATCATATAACTCTCCATCCTCCCAAAGGGTAGGAGAAGTCCTTTACTCAAATGTAGGCATGCATAAGGAATACAGTTACACGCCAACCTGGAACTGGGTAGTGCACTTCAACTGTGAACTTGGGTAAAACTGGTACACACTTCTTCCCTAAGTGACTGCCTGTTAGCAATCCTAATATTTTATATATTTTTCATTATGCTTTTCTCTTATCATTTTTAATTACAGATTTCGTATTACTCTCACATCTTATTTCTTCATGTCTTAATTGTATTTTGCTTTTCTGTTCACACACTATCTTGGCTATTTATGATTTTAAGCAGAATTCTGTTTGCACACAACTTTGAGAGCCCAGTTGATACAGAAAGGACTCCCTGAACTCTTCTTTCCTGTTCATGGCAATTAACATGTAAAACACTGTTAAGATAAACTGCATAAATTTGCATCTGCCAGACCCAACCAAAGCAGATCTGACATACAGCTGACAACCAAGTTCTTCCGGGTAATGGGGAAGGTCCCAGGAGAAAGGAAAAGGGAAGAACAGTTGCTATTTTGAAAGTGAAAGAGAAAGACAGGACAGAGGTTACAGACAAGCCAGCCTAATCTGAAAACATTCTGGGATGTTTTTTTTGCTTAAGTGTAGAGGTACACATAGCAGTTAACACAAGTTTGTCCTGAACACACATTATCAAAGAAAACCACCTTGTTTTTTTTTCCTGAAAAGGTAAACCAGTTTAGTATATTAAAGGAAAGCAACGCAGGGAATATAGACCTCACTATACCCACTGAGTTTGTCCTGTATGACATCTCTCAACCTAATTATGGAAATACTGTTTAGATTAAATCACCTGTAGACAGCTACAGAACAAGGTTCATGTGAACCTGAGCATTGTTAAAGGTGTTCCATAGAGTCTCATCCTGGGTGAATTATCTTCCAGTAATTTCATTAATGAAATCAATGCTTTATAAAAAATAGGAAAAAAAAATCCTTCAAAAATAAGACTGCAAATTGGACACAAGTATTTGCATCCCAAATGGGAGATCATCCTCAGTAAACCAGAGAAATGATCTATAATCAACATGAAATCTATGCAACTTGTGGAAAGTACTACACCAAGGAAGAAAAAAATAAGTGCACAGTTACAAAACAAGCCCACTGCTGGTTAGGTAGCAGCACAGCAGAAGAGGACCCCAGCCTAAGAGTTGCCAGGCTAGAAAGCAACATTCAACTGTCTTTCTGGATCATATCAACAGGGAAGTTCACTACATTCAGTGCTTCAGCTGGAGCAGCATGGTGCACTATACTTACTATGCATCAAGTCAGAAAGACTTCAGAAAAGAAAAATAAACAGATAAAATAATGTGGAAAAATATAATTATACCAAGCTATTCAAATCTGTTGTGTCCATCTATATCTCTAGAAAGCCACCAGTTCAGTAAGTGATAAAACCCTCACATTTATTTGCAACCCACATACAAGAAGTATGGCAACTGCAAACCCTACAAAAATCCGTTGCTTGTAACAAGAAGCAGTAGCTTACAAAACATGAAATTCTCTACTTAAAACTCTCAAATTGGCTTTCTCAGCTAACTCTTTGACCACATCTCCTTACACTCATAACTCTTCCCTTGCTAGATGTGCCTGCCAGTACAGGATCTCGCATCTGAAGTCCAGCAGACCACCTACATCTGCCCAAATAGCGTGCAAGCTTTTGTCAACATAGTTTCTGCCACTAGAATTTACACTACAAGATTCTGTTGGTTTCACAGGCTAGTGGGGGGGAATGGGCAGTCGTGCATGTGTGTGATTTATGATAGTTTATAGGCCCAGCTTTAGCTGAGAGGGGTACACCAGCATTATCCGAAGAAGTGACTATGACTGTGATCAGGCAAACACCAGACATGGCTGCAAATTGCTTTCAGCAGGTGCTCTAGCTACAGGGGCTTCAAATCACCTTGAATTGAGGAGTGATGCTCAGATGATCCTATTTTCTGTTAATTTTGCCACCAGAGTTGCAACCTCCAGCTGATTGGCATTAAGAGGCAGGTGGGTAAGTCCAAAAGCAACAGTTTTTTACCGTAAACTGCCACATTACAAACACCTGGGGCCTAGGTTTCACCTCCAGACAGGCGTCACCATTACTTCCAAGAGACTGGAAAAAGTAAATGCAAATTTCTGTGACAGTGAAGCTTAGCCAAGATTCCCACAGCACACCACGTCCAGCACCCCATTATTACAAAGTGGGTGTTTTGATCGCTAATTGCTATAAACTAAAAGGGAAACAAAAATCATAGAAATATGGCAATGCTCACAGGAACACAGGCGGGAAGAATAACATAGCCATCTTTGAAGATCCAGAGGAGCGAGAGACCAAACCGGAGAGTCACCTAATTAAATGAAATCATCTGTATCTAATCACATATCTAAACTTGAGCTAGCCGACATGTGCTCCCTTTATTGGCAATGGAGAAGTAGTCAACTGAGCCTGAGGAAAAATTAATCTCACCCTAACTCAGATGGGTAAAATGAACTCAGATGGACTGCACTTCAGAAGTGGCTACTTCTTTTTAGACAGCAAAGGAAGCCTGGGATAGGGTTTAGATATCTGAAAGATAAGCAAGTTCCCAACCTATAAGCGCAATGATAAAATTGATTTCTATGTTCTTAATTAATTTTATCATAGCTTGATAAAATAGAAATCCATAGAAATCCAGCTTGATTTCTATGTTCTTAATTAAGCTGGAAAGGAAAAGCTAAGAGCATTAGAAAAGAAATCAGAAATTCAATAAAATTGACTAGCAAAAGAGCAACGTGAGGAATTACTGGTTAGAACTCAGCAGAATTACCTTCTACCTGATAACATTGATTGGATAAAAAAAAAAAATATTCAATTTGCAAAAAGATTGTTAATTTCTGGCAAGGTCTATGAAATTAATCCAAGTGCAAGGCTTAGAGGAAGATGACATGATAGAACAAAAACTGACAAGTTATTTCAAACTTCCACAATGCTGTCACTTTTTTAATTATTGGAGTTTAGATTATCAAAATTTTGGGAGGGTGCTTGCTTTTTGTAAATGTAAAGACAATATGAGACTGAAGGACGCTATTTTGAAAACTGTTGAGAAAGGAAAATTAATAGAAAGCTATGGTTTCTCTGAGCAGTCATACGCTGATTTAAGCAAAATATTTACACCTCGATTTCATAGTACTTACTAAAGTATGGTTGGTAAGCTGTTTAACATGCTATAACAACTGCTTCACAAAATACTTCAATGTAATTTTTTAGCTAAAACTGACAGTAATTGACTTCCATAAAACTATTAATGAATATTTTATCAAATTGCTGTCCAACTCCAGCACGATAAATACAACTTGCTGTGGGCACTATTTATAGCCAAAAGACAGCCGTCTTTTTGCTGAATTTGAAAATATATATAACTACAAAAAAAAGTAAAAATCACTTTCTCAAACTTACCACTGGTGACTCTCAGCACTGCTGGCATCCAGCTGGACAGCCTTTTCAGCTTTATCCTTTCCTATAAAAGGAACACAATATGTTAAAAGATTCATTGTACTCTTCCACATCTTAGGCAACGCTCAAGAACCAAGAAATCAGATATACTCTAGCTGCAAATAAATTGCTTCTCCTTCTTACAAACATATAGATTGACAATCATGGCTTTACATCATTTACATACATATATAGTGTTCTCCCCCCATTTTATTTATATATATAAATATATATATAAAATCGTTGCTGTTTTGTATTTTCTCTTAGTTCATTTCATTAATTCAGATGCAACTAAATGAGGGAAGGATTAGACGAGACTGTTGAAGGTGGCTGTGTTTGTAAGATAGAATTCCCTTAAAAGCAGGCTAGAGAAGCACCTGTCAGGGAAAAAAAAAAAAGAAAAAAGAAAAAACAAACAAACAAACAAACAAAACAAAACAAAACAAAACAAAACAAAAAAAAAACACAGCAGAGCTGTTTTCTGCCTTGGGTACAGAATGAACTAGTTAAATTTCATTTCCAGTAAAGACCTTCATTAGGTTCCACTTTTAACTGAATAAAGATGACAGTAGGTGGCTTGATCAAACCCACACACCCAGTACGATGTTCAGAAGAGATGCTTACAGTTTGCAAGATCTCAGCTGCAACCAATTAAACCACACTGACATTTCTGTATTACTAGTTAACTGCATAAAAACAAAGAGCAGCATACACAATCCTCCAACCTAGTGGAATGAAGAAAAACACAAAACTACTGCCAGCTCCCCCGCAGCCTCAATCCCTCTGCACTACTTCCAAAAACAGAGAAAAAAGGCTGCCGCCACCCAGCACTTTGTGAGAATGAGACAGCCAAGGCTGATTACTCAACACCTAAGTCCAAACATCATTCCTTCTCTCCCTGTCTTTTGCTATGCCATTATCTTCCTGAAACAGGTGACATCTAGTTACTGGTAAAGGCAAAGGATACAATAACAGAGTTCACTGTTGTAACATAGTTTGTGTCATAATCTTCACAGCAATATGCAACTTACGTACAAAGAAGCTAAGCTGCTACTAAAGCAAAGAGAGTATCAATTAAGTAGTTAAGATAGCACAAGTCTTCATGAGCATTTAGATGATAAAAGGATAGGGATGGGGAACTTGGACAAGCTAAGGTTAGTTATAGAATACGTAATGACAGCCCACAAGCATGACACTGCCTTCAAGGATGACAAAGGGCAGTCAAAATTGCTTTTTCAGTGATGGTGTCACTGTTGACAGGAAAATAAATAAATAATTAAATACGTGAAAATAGTCACAAAAGATAAAACAACCTGAATGTTGTGAATATACTTACATAACCTTAATTTGCTGCAGCAAAAAAAAGGAGAGGAAATGCATAAATAAAGGAGAGAGAGAGACATTCTCAGATACAGGCAAAAAGGATTACCATAAGAACAATGTGTCAAACAGACTTGAGTAGGGTGACACAGGTAGAAAAGAAGTAGGCTTTATTGCAATCAAGGGAAGGTCCAAAATAAAAAAGGAAATGTAAACTGTAAACTTTTTACTGTAAATGTAAAATACAACTAGACAGGAAAAAAAAAGGGGGGGGGAGGAGGGGGAAGACGCTTTTAAAAGCAACAACAGGAAAAAAAAAAAAGACCTATGAAGAAGAAAATCAGAAGCCTGTTAAGGCTAAGTTGTCAAAAAGGATAGATGGGGAGAGAAGACTGGAAGCAACATCTTCAGTTGTCACACCTAACTTATGTTTCTTGTGGACGGTGTTTCCAGATTCACTGTTTTACCCCTACCACCACCACAAAAGAGGCTGCTCGTTTGTAGGAGTGCTCCTTTGCCTCAGAAAAGCAGAAAAACAAACCTTCCTTTAAAGAAGACAGATGTTGTCAGCACATCCTCTTTCCATCTGATTCTTATCAAAATAAAGGATTTTAAGGCACCATCCAGAGCCAACAGCCTTCAGTCATGTCCAGCAATACTTCCACACCAATTTCAGATCTTTGCGATGAGGAAAGACTGGACTGAAGCTAAGGTAAGGTTGCATTTTTTTGTGCAAAACGTTTTTATTACAGTAAAAACGCTCACATTTACTGGATTGGAAAAATGTACTGAAGCTCAAATAATGTTTCACCACATTCACATGACATTATACACAAACATTTTTTATGTATTTACCATCAGAAACATATTTCTTCTTCTCCTCAGTATCAGCAGTCATCTCAAACATATCTCCATAAGCACGTGCAACTCTCCAAAGAAAGTCCACACAGTTTTCATACTGAAAGTAGAGGACAGCTGAGTAATTAAACTGATCAGAATGGGATTTACACAGCTTTCTTTAATAATACTTAGAGTAGGTTAGAGGAACATGGCATAAACCATTGGACAGTTCGTATCCTTCTATAGAACTTCTAATTTCCATATATGAAACAGATACCAATTTTCAATTGCCAAAGGAGAAGACAGCTTTTGGAAATACCCTAGACAGTCTAAATAATTTTATTTCAAAAAAACGGTTTTACAGTTGTTTTTTAATTAAAAATATAAAGGTAACCCAGTAAAGCACAACAGCTCCCTGAATGGTGTGATGCATATTTTATTTAGGAATGAAATGTGCACAACATTCACTTTCAAGTAGTACCTCATCTACTTGCTTGGGTATTTCAATATGTAAATAAAAATAAAATCAGAACTACTGATGTCTGTCAAATCAGAAGAAAATGATACATTGAAAAAAGCACTAACCATAAAACATTTTGAAATTTTATCAAGAGTTACACAAGTACATAGTAAAATCATCAAAGGAAAAATTCACACAAAGATTACCATAAAGGTATAAGCAGATTACAGGCTCATAATGTCATTTCTTCAGGACACTTGGTCAGGATACTATCTTATTCCACAGGACTTTCTCCTATGGGCAATTCTAAAACCAGCAAAGAAAGTTTAATTTATCTAGAAGAAAAGCCCATTATATATTTCTTTGTTGCATGTAAGAATACACATACCAAACAAAGCCTGGGTGGTATATAAATTATATATATCAATTACTGAGCCTGGGTGGTATATAAAATAACGCAACTTCCATGCCCACCCAACATGAATATTGGTACCACCTTGAAATATTTATTTTTCACCATATTTTTAAAGTGAGCATGAAATTGCATCTTCTGTTCCTGAGTGTATTTTTATGCTTACGTTAAGGAAGTTCTCAGAGGTAGAGCTAACCATAAGCTAATAGCAACATAATATTAAGTTTACCCTTTAATACCTTGTCATCTTTCTCAAGCAGCAGCCTGAAGCTCTCCTTTTTATCATCTTCTGAACCCTTGTGCAAACTGTCCACCTGCTGTAGAAGAGTAAGTAGCTCTTCTTCTTCTGACTGCACAGTGACATCAGGTGGTTTCTTACACCCCTTTTCTTCCTCAGAGTCTCCTTCAGTATCAGTATGAGCTGTGAGGTAACTAAAAAACACAGAAAATAAATAACCATCTTTTCTACAAATATGGGCAAATTACTGTGAAATTAAAGTGAAAACAAAACAAAACAAAACAAAAAACAGAGTGTAATTTATTCAATTTGTCCTGAAAATAATTTTTTAATACATGGAATCAAGCTTATTGTTGTTACAGAACCTTTATCTTCAAAAGGATAACCATAATTCCAAACACAACAGGCAAGTAATTATATTGTCCTGCCTAATACTACATTGAAAAAATTTAGATACATATTAGAAACACATGTGTCCTTGTGTTTCTAACACAGAACACTTTAAATCATTAATGTGTATTATGACATGCTTTGCAACCCTGAATAGGCCTCTTGAACTCTTGGCCTCAATTTCTGTATTTTTTGAAATGGGCACGGGCTTACTAACCAAACCACAAGTGCTATAAGAATCACTTACACAACGTTCTGTTAAACACTTCAAAGATCTAAATATAAGTGATAATATCATTGTTATCAATTTCTTTCCTTAGCTTTTGTACATTCTGAAGGTCAGAATATCTGAAATTGGGAAAGAGCTTATATTAATTCATTACGCTCAGCGCAGAAGTACTCAGCACAAGGCAGGCAAGGTCAAAGAAATGTTGACAAAAGCCATAAATACCTCACAGAGATAAGTAGGTGGCCTTACTGTCCAAAGGACTGAGCATATATTAGTGCCCTCCAATTTCACATAAAGCAGCTGAACAGCATTTACTTTTAAAAAGTAACCATTTGCTTATGGCAGAAAAGCCTGATCTTTTGCATTTAACTTTTGATAATCTTGTTCTAATGAAAAATAATAATTTAGAAGTATTAGCTGCTAAGCTGAGAGATTTTTAAACGGTAACGACTAGCAGAAAAAGCTTGCAACACACTAGATACATTAAGCAACTCAATAATCAGGACAGTCAAAATATATAAAAACTGATTTTTGCATCTATATAACCAGTACAGAATGTTAGCAATATGAATGGAGGTTAATAATTATGGTTTTCAAATATTCTATTTAAGAAGTTGCTTTAGGAAGTGACCAGACCTAAAACATTGGCAGATCCACTTGCAGCTTGTAAATGACCATTTACAGCTACTTACGAAGGCACAGAACTGCAAGATGTGGCATGACGATTTCTCTGCCAAATTAACAAAGTAATATAGGAAAGACGAGTCTAAAAAGTTTTGTATTTACTAAAAAATATATTTAAAATGTGCATACATGTTCAAACAAATAACCCTCACCCCCCCAAAAAAAAAAAAAAAAAGCCACACAACATAAAGCAGAGCAGAGATGAGAAATCTCATAGATTCCTATAGATTTGCTTTCTATAACAGCAAATCTTGATAATGCTGAAGTTGATAATAAAACCTATATTACATCCTCAGAGTCTGTATTCATAAGTCATTGAATGTTTACTTTGCTTTTCTGAAACATCTTTAAAACCAGAGCATATTGTTCTTCCATAGTTGTACTGAAGTGGCCACAGAATCCCACCATATTCAAGCTGAATTTGTAGGAGTACTAACTAAGGAGCTAACCATGGAAGAATGAGGTCCTCGGATCAGACCGTACCACATCAGCCCTTCTCATTCCACCTCTCCTAGGGAAACATGACCTCTGGGCCATGGCTGTGCTGAGAAACAGCAGAGGGAACAATTTGAATTCGCTTGTTCATTTGCATGTTTCAATGGTGGCAAACCAATACCTATCAAACAACCTCTGGGAAATGAAAAACACAAATGTTTTTTTTTTTTTTTTTTTTTCAGTATAAGACAATGCCAGTAGTTTCTAGGGACTGCAACAGGCTGTACTACCCTGTGCCTGCTCACATCAGTCAGACACTGAGATAAGCTAAGGCACTGGAGTTTCTATGTTGCTGTTCTGAGCAAAGTTTATTTCCATTTGCAAACGAAAGAATCAAAATGTTTAAAATCCTCTTCAGCTTGGTTTGAAGTGAACAGAGTTTTTCAAGAGAAGGACAGAAATTAATTGTCCTGATACCAAATTTTTCAAGGGAGTGTAAATAACACCAAGTGGTTAAGCTTGGGCATGCTAGTTACCACCTGAGATGCATCAGCATTCCTCTAAGTTTCTCCCCAGTTCCTAAGAAAAATAAAAATAGTGCTTTCAGAGGGCCCTTCCTCCTTCGTCTCTACTCCTACAGCTCCAGAGCTGACACTGCTGCCTCCTGGCATTTCTTCCAGGGAGAGCACAAAGGTGACAGCCCTGGCCTCCGTAACTTACTCGTGCTGAGTTCCCACCTCACGAGCCAGGCAACCCAGGCAAACTCCCACATTGCTCAGGAGTCACAGGGGTAAAATAACAGCAAGGTAATTTAATCAAGTATCAAACATTAAACACCACTTCAACCATTTTGGCAAATGAGGCACAAAGAACTTTTTTTTTCTGGTTTGTTTCTGATGGCATAAATTTTCTTACTAGCTCTCCATTCAGTCCGTATCGTGGTTGAAACTTTTTAAGCATGAAAACATAACATGCTACGAAGGCAACACAGCCTTTTAAGAAATACAGAGCTAGGATTTTTCCTAACAATGAGGTAAGCTGTGCTTTACCAGTTTGAACTGAAGCAAGTTTTATTTCAAGACAGGAAGTGTGTCCAGACACTTATGGACAAAATAAGAGCATAACAGATATTAACGATATAAAACTACAATTCAAAGAGCTTGATAATTCATTTCAACAAACCTGCTAGCAGGCTTATTCATCTGCTCATTGTAGAATTGCAAACTACATGTTACAAAGAGCTATAAAATTATATATATATAATTTTATATATAATATAAAATATTATAATATATAATATATATTATATATTATAATAATAATATATATTATAAAAAAATATATAATATATATATAATTGTATAGCTCTTTGTGTATATATATATTTTATATATATATAGTACTCTTTTATATATATATAGTACTGATATATATATCAGTGTATATATATATATATATATATATATATATACTGATATATATATATATCAGTATATATATATATATATATATATCAGTACTAAACCAAAGCAAATTAATGCATGTGTTTTGTGTTTCAACAGTTCAAAAACTGCTAGTCTAATGGATGACCAAAGTAATCCAAACTGGAAATTAACAAAAAAGGATTGAGTGTCATTACATAAAACATTTGTAAAGCAAGGCATAATAACACTGATATCTGCTATTTCACTTGTTTTTTTTTTTTCCTGCAAGAAGTTTAATCAGATGATAAATAGAAAATGTTTGAATGTGATTGGATCAAGCACAGCCCTGAGGAGAAGGACCTGGGCGTGATGGTTGGGAGAAACTCAACATGATCTGGCAAGGTGTGATTGCAGCCCAGACAGCCAACCTTACCCTGGGCTGCATCAACAGCAGAGTAGCCAGCAGGGCAAGGGAGGGGATTTGTAAGACCCCACCTGGGGTACTGCATTCAGCTCTGGGGCCCCAGCACAAGAAGGGCATGGACCTATTAGAACGAGTCCAGAGGGGCACGTCTCCTGTTAGGACAGGCTGAGGGAGTTGGGGTTGTTCAGCCTGAAGAAGAGAAGGCTCCAGGGAGACCCTACAGCAGCCTTCCAGTACCTAAAGGGGGCCTACAGGGAGTGTAGTGATAGGACAAGGGGGAATGGCTTTAAACTAAAAGAAGATAGGTTTAAATTGGATATAAGAAAAAAATCCTCCACGATGAGGGTGGTGAGGCACAGGTTGCCCAGAGAAACTGTGGATGCCTCATCCCTGGAGGCACTCAAGGCCAGGCTGGATGGGGCTTTGGGCAGCCTGGTCTGGTGGGAGGTGTCCCTGCCCGTGTCAGGGGGTTGGAATCAGGTGGTCTTTCAGGGCCATTCCAACCCAACCCATTCTACGATTCTATGGTTGCACAATCTTGAAGGTCTTTTCCAACCTAGATTCTATGAAAAGTGAATATTTATATGTGACAAACTAATACCTGAGAAATTCAAAGAACTTGAAAACTATCTACAATCAGTGTGAACTGTTTTCACCTTTATTACCAATAGATTTTATTTAAAAGAGAAAACAGTGATAAGAACGTGAGGAGCAATGATCAACCAACAGGACTGTGTTGGATCACTCAGGACTGTTTAAAGTCCAAAGAGCAAATGGAAACCATGCTAGTGACTCACCACACTGCGCCTAAGCTGTTCCAAAATCCAGACAGGTAATACTGCATTAAAAACAAAAACAAACAAACAAACAAACAAAACAAACCACACAACATACAAACACACAAAAAACAACTGAGCTACCTGGTATAAAACACTGCTGGGGTGTAAACTTGCTCTGCTGGTTCAGAAATTGTTGGCCTGCCTTTTAACTGGCAGGCACAGGGCCTAACCAGGTATTGGCCGTTCACAACACCCCAACTTTGAGACGGATCAAACATCATCTGTTGTTTTCCCGGTGACTTAAAAAGTCATAAGCTGACACAAACCCTGTCTCATCCGCTCCAGCTAATTCAGTAGAAAGGTGATTATATGTCACAGACTGATCTGGATCAGATTGGCATGGATGACCCAGTAGAGCATACACACCCAACAGGACTGATAAACAGCCTTTGAGGAAAAGTTTACCAAACCAGAGTCAGGTCAGCCAAAGATTGCACTGAAAACAAATGGGCAGCAAAAATAAACGAAGAAATGGTTAAGCGAATAAATTCTTAGAAGCAGGGAAGGGAAATGTTAAGAGAAAAATTATAAATAAAACATCAGAAGGAAAACTATTTACTGCTGTGAACCTTTCCGGTGACTGATGCCAAAAGCATTTTGAAAAGCCTGGGTGAAGCAAAGCCTTGCTGAAGACTGAGGCCAAACATGACACTGGTGTCAACAGTTCATCAGTGCTGCACCAGGGAGGAAGCGGCTTTAAAGTGAAAAGTAGGGCAGAATTAGGTGAAACTCTGCAAGCCAGGTGATCATCCAGACACAATCTATTCTATTTGTAAATGAATGTGTGATTGTTACAAATCCTCAAATCTTAGACTGAGTGAATGAATGATGGAAACCAGAACTCTTCAGCATTCAGTCAGTGTCTCATGCATCCAGCACACATTCCTACAGGATAGCTTTTATTATGTGAAGATATATCTAAATCTATTTTTAAAAGGGGGAGGAGGGATATTTTTCCACTTAGAATTCCCACATAACTTTTGAAAGGCAAAATATAAAGCTTCTCTCTCCAAGGTGTTAAATACCAACAGTGACATTGGGAATATGGCCAAAACAGATCAAAGCAGTGAGGGTCATAACAAGGACTGCCAGAATCAAATAGTTTATAAAATAATAATAATAAAAAAAAAAAAAAAATAGGTAGTATTAAAAGCTGGGAGAATTCTTCAAATCTGAAATTGATGTAGTTATTCAGCACAAGTGCATAAGACTCTTATGATTACTTCATCTGCCAATTCCCAGCATCTACCCGTGTGTCACTTAAAACCAGAATTGCTTAACACAAATAAAATCCTGTCTTCTGGATCATGAAAATATTGCTGGGGCAGTGAAACACCTTGCAGGTACTTTATCTCAGATAGTGTACAAAAAATGAAAAAAAAAAAAAAAATTCACAAAAAAAATTAAGTGGATTCACCACTGAACAAAAAGCAAGGCACATGGTGTTTATACTTAGAACACATGAATTTCTGATGCGTGTTAACCAGAAAAAAACCTGTGTTGTTATAACCTCTCACAGAATAAGCACAACTGCCACTGACGTTACATATGACCTCAAAATAACCTATATAAAATTGAACTGTATGCACGCTAGGCAGTAGGCTTAATACCCTACGTCCGTTTATAAGGGGAAGAAAAAATACAAAAAGAAAATTACATAAATGAAATCAAACTATCTTAAAAAGAGAAGATATGCAAAACAAACACATCAAGTACAAGGTGTTATGAAAAAAACGCACACAAAAAAACTCTTTTCAAAGGAGATTAAAAAATAGCACTGATAAAGCACATAGTATTAGTCACTTGGGTATCTATAACCTTGGATTCTCTTCCTTCCTTCCAATTCTACGCAAATATTCGTCAGAGAAGGCCTCTCTTAAGGACACATTCAAAGCTCTTGCACACTCTAATCACTTGTGTCGGATCATCTCATCAGTTTCTTCATCACAGAGAAAAACCTGAACAAACAAGTTTCTTTGGTTAGTTCTCAAACAGCAATGCATCTGCCCTGATGAGAAAATGTGGCGATCCCAATTGCTAGGTGTGGGATAACAACTATCCTGTGTTTGGGAACCTGATTATTTGTAAACCCATGCTTTAGCTTTACCTACATCTCCAACTATTTTATGCTCAGTGCAAAGGCCTCTGCAAACCTACCCCCAAAAAAATAAATAATTTGAGGAACTATAGAACTGAAACAACTGAATGCCACATGAAGGGAAAATGTTTCTGATGACCCTTGTCAATACTGAATATTTAAAGTAAAGAAAAAATGAAGAACTAATTTGTAATATAATTGTGGAATCTCAAAATATGGTCTCAAAATAAAAGACTTACAAAGCATACGAGCTGGGATATAACACAAGAAGAAATTCTGCCCACAGGAACTTAAAATGAATATGAAGAAACTCTTCAAAAGTAGAATTTCATTAATTATTATGTGCATTATTCTTTTCTCTTCAGAATATTATAGTTGATTAAAGACTCCTTAAAGAAAAGAAAAAAAGTGACTTACAATGGACAATTTACATACTAGTGTAGGCAGCATTATGTCTGTATACCACACCAAGGAGGTGGTACCAAAAAAAAACCACATTTGCTATAAACATGCCCTGATTAAATTGCATGCAAGTATCTAACCTGATTATATCAAAACGAAGATGTAATTACTGGAAAGTAACATCATCACCATTTTCACATTACTACTGTAGGGTCTATTAGGCAACATATGACAATAGGAAAATATAGTCCCTCTCCTGAACTCCTGGTACGTTCTCCTGAACTCCTTCAGCATGTTCCTCAACTGAAGCCCCCATTAACCACAATGGGACCAAACGCCATGATCAAAACCAGGAACTTTGTACCTTAGTCAGTACCTGAAATCCCTCACGCTTAATTTTAAGCCAGCAGGAAACATACACAATAGCAAATGCATATAAACAAACTGCCACTTGTACATGCTTTGCATTCAGACATAACTTCCATGGTGTGTAATACCTTTTGGCGGAACACTGTAAGAACTCATCTTTAAGGCCCAAGGGAGACAATTACCATGAAAAGCACAAGAGCACTCCTACAGTTTGAACAAGTTCTATCAGAGACCTGAGACAAGACTACTGTCTTAATGGAAGCACTCTTAAAATCACAGCATTATCATGAACTTTGCCTCTTATTACATAGCTATGTAGCAATACTGCATCAGATGGTTGCCAAACAGGCTGGTGGAAATCTGTAATGTGCTTCATATTAAACCAGCTTCACATGTCGTGCAGACTTACAGATGGTCATCCACAGTTCTCTCTGATTTAAAAGCATCTGATTTTTTTCCTGATTGGAGAGAACTTTAAAACATATGTAGAACTTTTGAAGGGCTACTGTTTCCAATACAAAGTTTCACACGCATATTGATGCAAATTGCAATGCATATGTAGCATAAACAAAATATTATCGACTCACCCTCCTTCACTTTCTGCCTCCTCAGAGCTGGTAGCTTCTTTTGCAGGAGTTGTATCAGCTTTTCTCCGCCTTGCTGCTCTGTGTGATGGGCTAACTCTCTGAGCATCTCCCTTCCCTTGGAGCTCATCTCGAACAAGCTCTTCAAGCTTTGGAAAAGCTTCTTTCAGAAACTTCACCTCCCTCTTCAGTTCATCCACGCTTATTAGCAAGTCATTCAATTTTTCCAGTATCTGCAGTTGCCTCCTGTGTAAAACCATTACTGCCCCTTGCTCGTTATGAGTTTCATGTTGCATGCCTACAGAATTAAGCTTGTTACCTACATCTGCAAAGTCAGGTATACGCACAGCTGCACCAGGTTTTCGGACCTTGCGGTACCAGATCAGGACCAGGCTTATTCCGGCAGTCCCTGCCATGATGCCCAGTATCAGTCCTTTATTTTCAAAGCGAGACATTTCTGCGCTCTCCTACAACTGGGAGACAACAGTCACAGAATTAAAGACGCTCTCCCCCTCTACCCAAACGACTGACTTCGCTTTTAAATCGCAAAAGCTTGAGGCTGGGATAACCGGTGCAGATAGGAAGCCACAGTGCAACTCCAGCAGCTTCTGCAATAGCAGCCTGTGTGCAATGACAGCAAAACCGAGCCGGCAGCGACTTGTTTTGCCGGAGGGGGGGCAGCGGGGCAGCACGCTGCCCTACCCGCACAGCACCGCAGCCTTCACTTCTGACCTCCCGGCTGCTTTAAGCTGACGTTTTTCCTTTTTTTTAACGCCCAAACCCGCTGTCCTCGGCTTGCCGCAGCGCTCAGCTGCCGGGCCGCAGCCCAGCAGGGGGGTCCCCGCGGCCGCCTCCCCACAGGGCGCCCACCCCGCGCCCGCCGCCGCCTCGCCCCCCGCTACCTACCGGGCCCGGCCCGGGGCCCGCCGCGCCTCACGGCCCCGCTGCGGCGCTGGGGGCGGCGAGACCCGGATCCAGGGGGCCGGGCCTGCGAGGGAGGCAGCGGCCGGGCCTCGGGGCACGGCTGCCGGGGCCCGCCCTGTGGCAGCCCCGGGCCGGGTGCGGGTCCCCGGGTCCCCGAGAGCCGCGCCTGCCGCAGGGGGTGAGCGGCGTGGCCGTTCAGGGGCGGCTTGTGCTGTTATGGCTCTGCCTTCGGGCTGCCGGTGCTGGTTTCTGCGAGCTTCACCTTTGCTGCTACTCCCAGGAGGCAGAGGGGGAGTGTGCGCTGCAGCGGGGGAGGCCTGGTGCTGCACAAGCACCAAAAAGCCCTGACCGGCTGCATGAAGGCTTAATAGTACCTCAGCCATCTGCCAGCCCCAAACTGAGCGTGTTTCTCCAGTCTCTTGCACTCTGCCCAAAGTCAAGGAGGAACTTGAGTCTGACAGGGTGTGGGATGCATTGCACCTACAGCCCCAAACTCGTACCTGTGGCACAAGACCATTCTTTCGCCTTATGGCAGTATTTCCTCCTGTTGCTGGCTTGGCAGAAAGGACCATTGGAGACAATTCGCTGTGCCCAGCCGTTGTCCTGAAGGCTCCAGGAGGGTCCCCGTGCACAACGTGCCCTGCCAGAACTGCGAAACAAACTCGGGTTCTTCTGCAAGAGCCCACACAAAAGGCATTTACTGAAATTATTACGACTGCAGGACAAGAGATTGATCTTCAACAGTTGGAGCTTTCCCCAGCCATATCACTCAGGAACAAAGAAAAGTTATTAAAAACAAACAAACAAACAACAACAAAAAACACCTTAAACAGGTACCAGGAACATAAATTGTGTTCCCAAACAGAATTTCAGTCTTAATGCAAATTAGCAAATGTAAATCTATCTTTTAGTCTTATAGTCTAATATCTCTTTATCTTTGAACACAGATTTCCTTTATAATAACAGTAACTGCTAACTAGTTCCCCATTGAGAACCTGAAGATGAAATGAGCCTTATGGGAGGCCAAATTACAACCTGAGAGGAAGGTTCGTCTATTAAGATGGAAAAATGAATCCTGTTTCAATATTCTACAATTTTCCCAGTTAAAAAAATAAATAAATAATAATAATAATAATAAAGTATGGCCTGTTCATATGTTCATAATTTGAAATTTGTAAGCTCTTCAATTTTATAGAAACTTCACTAATTTCCAGAGAACAATTTTCACTATGATAGAAATAATTATTTTAAATTACATAATCCATTAGTGTTTAAAAACAAAACTGTATTACATGAATCCTCATTCTGATCGTATTTCAAATGTTTAGGAGTGGTAATAAATTTTTGTTGGATAACCTTTACTTGTATTTTCTCTTTTCAACACCATTTGCCAAAAATCTTTCTATAAGCCAAATAAAACAGGAAAGGTTATTAAAAAGATAATTAATCTGAGGACAAACATAGCTGAAACAGGCCTGCAGCCTTAGACTAGGCAACTTGCTTTCAGATATAATAGTCTGTGAGAACTGCTTTCTAAATCTGCCATTAGTTTCTCTGGATGCATTGCAACTCTGAAAATCAGGTCACAGGTCTGGATCCAAAGTCCTAAATTGCTTTGCACCTGCAGCCACCTTACCCAGGCATTGCAATGCTGAAGTGTAGGAGTCACTGCATGCGTGTCACCTGCCAGAGGACAACAGCTCCCCACGCTGGGACCTAAACACTGATTTACCTAGACTTGGCACATTAAAATAGCCTAAATCTGATAACTATTCTAAGCAAACTGAAAAGAACTGTTTTTAGGAAAGTGCTGTTATTCTGCATGTGTATTTTTTTTCTAGTTCAAACCAGACTTTGTACCTGAAGTCCTAATAAACATCCAAGTCCAGACAGCTGTCTGTTAGACAACGTCAGGCTCATTGCTAAACAGTGTACTTTTAGCTCTACTTCCTAAGGAGACAGAGCTTACGCTCCCACCTTGTCAGTGCACTGTCCTGCTGTCCCCTAATACCATGACACTTTCTTCACCCAGTAGCTCCTGCATCTTCAGAAAATTTTGACAGAAAAAGAAAGAAGTCAATATACTGAGATTCCTGCAAGTTTCATGATGGTCAGCAGCTCTGATGTGATGAGACCCTGTTAGCATCCTGCCTTCCTCCCCACCTGCCCCAGGCAGATGTTGCCAGATGAGCTCAGCACTCCCGAGCTGCACCGCAGACACACCTGCCTGCTCACAGCACTGTTCGTGTAACACCAGGCTGTGTCGTTTAACTGGTCTATTGGGATATTTTGAGCTTGGACAGTAGCTTTGTGTCAGACTAGAAAAGTTAGCTTATTATTGAGCAATTGAGTTCAAAGGGTGAAAGTACCATTACATTATAAGTAACCAATGTATGCTGTTTCCAGCCAAGATGCATATTAATAACTTATTGGTGTTCTAATTTCTGCGTGAAAGCCATTCATATTTTACAATCAATATAAAATTCTTTAGCTGTAATTTTTAATTTTTTTTCTTTCTTTTTTCTTTCTGGAAATGGCCCCTACCTAGATATTAACCTGCTGCTTGTAACAAATACAGAAACTTTTTCATCTGTTAGTAACACTTCATACTTATTATTTCAGCAGTTGTAAGCATATAATCAAACCCTGTTAATAAATCACCAAATATTGTGAAAGTTTAAATACCTTTGACCAGGCTTGCTACCAGCCTGTCAGAAATCCTACTGTTTTGTCAAGTTTTATTGAATTCTCCCAAGTCATATGCTCTAAAAGAAAATAAAATAAAATTCTAACTTACCTCAAAAGGAAGGAAAGCATTCACTGTCCAACTTGCATAAATATATCTTGATAAATCTTGTCAATATTCTCTGTTGCTCTTGCCCTGGGCAATTGCCCTTAATGAAAAATTAATAAATTGGAGTCATAGGGGATCAATAATAACACACTGATATTTATTTTTTCAAATAAAGATATACTGTTTAGCATAATTCTCAGAGGAGATGAATTGCTATAACTGCACTGATTTTATGCCTCTGTGTGTGCACAAGTAACTGTACCTCTGCATCCCCTCCAGTACTTTTGAATCTCTCCCTGATCACAGTTAAATTTAACAGAGAAGTAAGTAATGAAAAGTTTCTTTGAATTACTTGGTGTTTTAAAGGGGAAAATTCTGAACTTGCTCCCCAACTATGAGGGATATTGCTCACTCCTTGTTACACAACTAAGAATTCACACAGAAGAAATGCATTTTGCAGGGGGAACTGAATTACCAAATATAACCTGATAGGAAACTTGGCTTCATTAGTTCAATGAATTAGTTCAACAGAACCATCCGTTCATTTATTTATTGTGTTGATATGATCTAGTGCTGCGATTTCAGCTAAGCAAAAATGGTTACTAATGCCATGGTGTTAAAAAAGAAAAAAAAAAAAAAAAAAAAAAAGGAAAAAAGTGCTGTTCTTGCTTCTTTGTGTTTGTCTTCATCTCACCAGAAATCTCAAGGACATTATCAAGATGTATTTATGCAAGCTATGTTAATTTTTTAGGCCAAGGTACATTATTCAGCTTCCTTGGTACAATAAATGAGAGTTGGCAGCCCAAAATAATTTGTGTATGTTGTGGAGACAACAATAAGAATACATATGCAAGGTTACATTAGCCCTAACTCCATAGGGCTGCCTGATGCCTTCACAAAGAGAAGTTTAAATGGGAATGCTAGAGTATACATCAAAGAGAAAAAAGATATGAATAGTCATGAAAACATAAGAAGAGCGTGTGTACAAACATATATTTTACATCTACAAGTATATTAACCTCAGAAGTCCATCAAAATTTTACAAATACACATGCGTATGTGTAGGTGTATGCCACATCACCCAATCTGTTTTCTTCTATTTAGTAAGAAATGCCCTTTTTTTCTGCTTCCCTATACTATTTCAGAGCATTAAAAGGTATTTTAAAGAGCTTTACAGTTTCTACCTGCAAATGGCAGTGCCCCTTTCTGAACTCCACAGATCTGTCCCTCCAATATGGCTAATATACATGTAGGTCCCTACAGTGTCTGCAATTTCACATAAAAACACTGACTTTGTTCAGGGGATATGCCATGTTCCTCCATCGTTTCTGCCTCATTTTTGTACCAGCCTTTCTGAGTTTGTCAAAAATTTCCCTTCTGATTTCAAGTTTTTGTCTAGGCCAGTACAGCTATGTGTACATCATCAAGTGGTGGGGACCAACAGGGGTGCATCTGGAGGCAAAGTAGCTGTGCTGAGGCCGTGACATCCCTGCCATGCCCCAGGTTAATTTTTGATGAGCTGTGGCCTGTTCTCAGGAACTCTGTGCATACCTAATGCTTCTGCAATGGATCTTCCCGAAGTATGGTTCCAGTGTTCCAGGCCTGTTCCATGGGGTGAAGCAAAGCTTGCCAAGCTGGGACAACTGGGAGATTTGCCTCAGCAGTGCACACCTAACCCAACCCAAATCATTGCTCTGTAAATACACATTTACACTGCCAAGCATAACTGCATCTCCCATAAGCCCTAGAATTAGCTGTGGCTTGTAGCATAAAAGGAAGACATCATGAAACTCAGACAAGACAAAACAAACCCATGAAGTCAAGTCCCTGCCTAACTAAAGCCGCTCAGTGGACATTTTTCTTTATCTCTAAAAAATAAGTCATTTACATATCAAAGTTTTCAGCTGATACCATTGCAAAGACTAGAATAGAATCATAGAATCATTAAGGTTGGAAAAGACCTTCAAGATCATCTGGTCCAACCATCACCCTGCTACCAATGTCACCCACTAAACCATGTCCCTAAGCACCACGTCCAACCTTTGACTACTTTCAAATATTTTTAGAATAAATGAGAGACTTCTCTTCCTAAACATCCCTTCAATGAAATGAAGTTTAAAATAGTGAATATTTTACAACTAATCATTTGAGTGAACATGAAGCTTGTCAACATTCACCACTCTTTGACAGCCTTCTGTGTTGCTGATGAGAGACTGGTAACACAGAGCCTACTACCTGTACCTAGCTCTGTTGCAGACATGTACGTGTCCCTCAGTAAATCATTTCACCGTTTAGCATTTGCATTTCCCTTTCAGCAATACCATAAAATGTTAAAGTTACAGCTATACAAGTACTTGTATATATAAAAATTATGCTATACACAACATGAAGATGGGATTTCTGCTACAGTCAATGCACACACATATTTACACTTGCAAGTACATACACACACAGAGAGAGCGTTCGACTTTGCAGATTGTTTCAAGTCCCTTGTTTTGCTTTTCCAGCAGGTCTGTTAAAATACAACATAAGTGCAGAATGTGTTTTAATTGCTGTTTGCACCTGGTCGTGGCGTTTGAGGAGCTTTTTGTCCCTGGATCTCAGCTAGAGCCCCCTGGAGGCCGAACAGCAGGTAACTGGGGCAGCCTCCTCATTCGCCGTTCTCCTGCTGCCACCTTGTGGGGAAAAAAATGTGCAAAGAGAGCATCAAAACCAGCCGTCAAGAACGGGAGCGTTGTGTCCGTGTGTTTCTATCGCTATAGCTGCTCCGAATTCAAAAATATTGCAGCCAAGACGTACGACTGGGAGTAAAACAGCGGGTCACGGAGGGAATCGGTCTCCAGCGTGGCGCAGAGAGCTGCTCTCTCTGACCACGGAGGATTTTGTGGCATCTTTTTTACCAGAAGCAACGCACACCACCCCCCCGGCCCGCCCTGCCCTGCCATGGCCCCGGCCCGCCCTGCCATGGCGCCGTGACGGGGCCGCGCGGGGGAGCCCGAGGGCCGCCGCCCGATGGCTCCGTCGGGGCCCTGAGGCCTGGGCGCTGCCTGGAGGCTTGCGCCGGCTCCCGGTTCGTGGTATAAGGCTGCTGTGGGGTTTCCAGCCCGGCAATAAACAGGAAACCTCGTGCCTGAGTCCCTTTATGGGAAATCCTCGGGGAAACGGAGCTGGGCTGGGACAGCGGGCTGCGAAGTCTCTCCACACAGAAGCATCCCGCTAAGGGTGGGTGCTGCTAGCTGGGCGCCTCACCAAGGTCGGTCTCAAGAGGTTCAGGTGGTGTGGGGAGGCACTGAACAAACAGAGGTGTTAGTCTTTGGTTTTCACTAGTTTTATCTTTGGTGAAGAGATAAAACTCTAGATAAGAGATAAGAGGTAAGGCAACAGGAGATAGGGGATCTCCGGTGTGGAAAAGAGGAAAAAAAGGATGAGGGTGGGAAGAAGAATGGTGGTAAACAAAGCTGCTTGGACAACAGCTTGCTTCTACGCCAAGCAGGAGTCCAGTTTTTCCACTGATTTCCCACTTTTCCCTGCCCTGAAATCAGTGTTCAATGGGGCTCTCAACTCACCAGCTTATCTGAAAACCATTTTTTTTGCTGAGTTACTTTTCTGACAGGTTGGTGGTGAAAGCAGGAGCTGACCAAGGGCTGAAAGAAAAAGTGAGCAGTTGGATTGGCTTGACCCATCTCATGGAATTGCACCTTGAGGATACACCACTGATTGGGACTGTTGTAGTTGGAAAAGGGTACCATACACATGGACAAAGGAACAACAGCACTAAACTGCTCGTATCCAGAAAAAACCTGCACCAGGAGGAGAGTACCTGGTATCTCATACACTAGTTAAAAGAGCAGCAGAGCTCTCTGTGGTGTTTGCGCTTGTTTCAAGCACAGATCTGCAACGAGTTAATTCTCATGGTGTGGCTCTGTGTAGGCTGACCCTGGACAAAGATTCAGCTTTGAGTATTTTGTCCCCTGAGTCTTAGAAAAAAATATCAAAGAGAAAGGGAAACAGTAGAACAGAAGCACCAAATAAAAGCAGAATGATCAAAAGTAAAAACCTAAGGTAAAACCAAAGAAGCAAGAAATAAAGGAAGGTAGAAAAAAGTCTGTAAAATTTTTAAAGGCTTAGAGAGCTTGTCTCTGCATCAAAGGTGACCGTGACCTGGATTCCTTCCTCCTGAATTTAAGTGTGTTACCAGAGTGCATAGGTATGGGCTTTCTCTAACTTCTGTGTAGAGAAAGGCACCTTCAAAGGGCAACAGCTCCTTAAGTAGGACAGCAGCATCCATCTGCCTCTGGCTGTAGGTGACTCTGACGCTTGCTCTTATATGCCTAGGGTATACTGACCTCTGCCTGTTGCAAGATAATCCTTGTCATGGAAATTAATGGAGAAAAATATTTGGATTGTAATATATTTGAGGTCAGCCCATGTGACCATCATTTTCTCTTTGGTCTTAAAAAAACGTGACTTTAGTTTCAACCTTTGGCAAGATGTCCTGCAATCTATTTTGAACTGAAACAGGAGGATGAGCAGAAAATCACAACGCTGTGACAGCTTCCCTGCTTATCTTGGCTGCCTTCTCCCAAAAAATTGTGCTTAACAGCAGTCTGGTGCAACAACGAAACTTGACCATTATTTCTAAACAAACATGGATTTCTCTGTGCATTTTTTCTTATCTGTATCTCTTTTTATGCTTTAATCCCTTTGAGGCAATGGCAGTCTATATCTGTGATGGCACTAAGACCATAATCAGTGTTCAACAGTAAAGCATAGAAGTTAGCTCAATCCAAGCTGCAAAACAGCATGGTTTTAGACACTTACCTTTGAAAAGTCAAGTTGCTACTTAGGTCCTGGTTGGTATTCTTTGTAATATCTACTTCTATGTACCACGAGGAGATGAAAAACGTGCACTAAGCACAAGCTTCCTACTTCCATTGTGTTTTACTTTCTAATACATGGAAAAGAGTAGTACATGGAGGGTTGCCATGTAAAGAAATAGTATGATAATTGATCTGTTGAGAAAGCAAAGTCGCAGTTACAGTTTAACAATACTACTTATCAGGAATAACATCCTGATTCATTTCAAAAGCTCAGCTTCAGTGCTAGTACTCTTGGGCACAGTAATTTTGGTAGCTTTGCATACTTCAGATAGATGCCATTGTTCATGTAAGCTATAAATGCGTCTCAGCCAGATGAGGTGACAAGCGTGAGTTATTAAACAACTGGATGTTTAATAAAAGAAGCATATACTTCTTCCTGGGAAAAAAATATCAGGAGAATTTACTTTCCTTTTCAGCTCAAAGAACATTGACCAATTCTAGGATTCTAATAAAAAGCAGAACTTTCTATCAGATGATTACAGTGTTGCATAAAAGCCATTATTTAAAGTTCTGGGCAAGGCACCTGCATTGTTTTGGCGGTCACACATGAGTGAATAGACATACTTAATTCTGGAGGGAATATCTGACATTTCAGAACTGTATTCGTGGCTGGGTTGCGGAAACCAGCATTACAGACCAGTTGTAATGCTAGGTCTCCCAGGGCCCTGTGCCTTCACCCTGCAAGGCTCTCTGGCCTTTTTGCCATTTTCATCTGGAAAGGCAATGGCAAAACAGGGCAGAACTCGCTGGAAATTTCTGACAGTACATTTCTCCACTGGGGAAAAAAACAAAAACAAATTGTAATTGACAGATTTCTGAGTAGTGCATTGGCTCTGACAGAAGCCAGGCAGGATCCCAAGCTGCCTGCTTCCCCTGCAGGCATACTTGGCTTCCTGTGTCAGCAGCTTGCATGCTTTCCGGGCTCCTTGACAGTGCTATAAGGAAGCTACCATTGGTCAAGGAGCCTGCAAACCTGCGGGGTGGAACCAGGATCAAGCCCACATTTTCAGTATGATCCAACTTTGGACAGATAGTCTTTTCCAGAAATGTGGAGGATAAAATCTGGTTCTCCAGCACTCTGATGACCAAGCAGATGGTCTCCTTTCCCAGAGCACCAGAGGCAATGCCAACAGCAGAAGGAGCAACCATCCTCCTCTAGCCCAGAAGCAGCAGCAAGGGTGATAAGGTGATCCAAGGAAAAAGAGGCATCCCCTCTTCCCTTTTCGAGGTACAGAGGTGGAAGGGACCCATCAGCACCATGGGTCTGTGGTTGCTGGGCTTTTCTGTTCCTGGCACATACCATCTTCCGTGGAGATACAGTTAATGGATATTTAGCACAGATCAGTGAGCGAGGGCAGTAAACACAGGGCAATTAGTAGTTCTCAACTCCTGTTTTCAGACTGATAAAGGCACTAGCACACCCTGCTACATCAGTGATGCTCGGATCTTGTTTGAAACTCTCCTTCACTGGGCATCTACAGTTTTTAAGCAAGTAGTGAAAAGCTAAGCAACTGTTCAACCTGAATATTTTTAGGCTTTCTACCTGTAAACAGCTGTTCTTCAATACAGCTCTGAGTTCGTGTATTTCATTTCCAGTAAACACAACATAATAGATTACCCAGGCAACACATGGCAATTCTGCTTCTCTTCCCTGTAGAGGAGAAACTGCTGTACAGTGAATTTAACTAAAGCCCAGAACACTCTGTGTCACTTAGACTTCAGAACAGCGCAGATCCTGAAGTCTTTATTCAGGCCCTGTTTAAACAAGCTGCGCAAGCATAAGTCTAACTAACATCATGGCTCACTGAATTTAGGTCCCAAGGCCAACTCAAGCAAAGTGTTCAATGAAGTTAAAACCGGGCTGCAGCTTTTGATCTGTCATTCATATCAGAAGCCTTACACCTGCGAATAAGGCCTATTATCACTTCCTCTTTTCATACCTTTTAGTTCTCATTAGACTTTCACAGTCACCTGTAATGTATTTTCCCAGCTAGAGGTATTTGTAGAAGCAAATAGAGCAGGACAGCCTTGTAAGACATCTGGTCAAGAGGCAGCATTGAACTTGTCACAACTAAATGATTTGCCATAAAACAGTGAAAAAAACACATTAATCTTTCACTGGTTCCATTCAAGGTTGTGAGAAGAGAGGTGAATTTTATTTTTTTTTTTAAAGTGTCTTCTATACACAATACCAGAAAGTTAAACATGCGTTTTCTTTGTAAGCAAGTCCAAGCTTCTGGCTACAGTCCAACAGACGTTTTTCTTTGTCCATTAAGGCAATCTCCTACACAGTTTACCAGGGGAGGATGAAATTCCTCATGCTGTGTTATAAACATTCATCATTGAAATCACGCTCCTAATAGCAAGAACAGCAGGCAAAATTTAAGACAGCTCTGTGCTGCGTGTGCTTTCCATACAGAGACTCCAGAATCAGGACTGAACCTGTAAAGCTAAATACCAAACAAGCCACTGGGAAAAGCTTAAACATGACAGATTTCTATCACTAAGAATTTGGAGTTTCAGTGAAAATAGGAAAAACCTCATTCTGTCACTCCAAACATACGCCGAAGTAATACTTAGATGTCAAAGGAAAGAGTTGTGGCCAGGGAGATCTCACTATCAGCTCACCTTCCTGTCTTCCCTTTCAGCTGCAATTTACTCCCTTCTCTGCCAGTCTCCCTAATTAGTTCAGGGGATATGTTTTTGTATAGCCCTAATAAAGAGGAATCACCTTAGATATAGCGCTTCCCCAGGCGCTGACCTTTTGCTCTGCATCCGTGTCCTGTGCCAGCTCCTGGGAGGGAGGGCTGGGCAAGGATTTCCTATGTGCTGCCATTGCCAGCAACGGGGAAGTTGGACTTCCCTCCCTCCTTTAGGCCTGTGCTACCACCATTAATGAATTATTTCCTTTATGAAAGCATTTTTGCAAAACTGAGTAGGGAAAAAGCCAAGAGAGCTATCAAAAACTGAACAAGTTACTACAGAATTTCTCAAGCATTTTCAAAGAAGATTAAAACTTTCTGCAGTCCATGTCTCTAGAACAAAATTCATGAACCTCCATGAAGGGCATATTTTTATTGAACAGATAAATTTGTAAGGGACTTCAAAATGGTCTGATAACATGTGATTGGCAAGAGGCTGCTGGGGTGGGATTTTCTGGGCATACTGTGAGCACGTGAACACCAGCCTTCTGCCACTGCACCTGGTTTTCAGAGTTAGGTTTTAGCAGTGTTGCTGGCAGGTATTTAGTGTGTGGACCTAGCGAGTCCGGGAGCCCCATTGGTCTGTAACTTACATAGAAGCCTGTGCTGAGTCCTGGCAAGCCTAGTCATCCAGAATTTAATGGTGCATTAGAAGGAAACATGCCAAAATATCTACCTGAACTGTTCCCTCAACACATTCCTTTGTGGTGTTTCTTGGCTGGCTGCTCGATCCCTTAGATATGAAAACTGAAAAAAAACAAAACAAAACAAAACAAAAAAAAAAAAAAAACACTTAGATCTAGGACTGAAAATAAATAAATAAATAAATGGAATACTTGGAATTATATTCTTCACAATTTTTCACATAGCTTATGTGGCAAAAATACCCCAGAATATTATAAAACTTCAATTTTCTGAAAAGAAAGGCAAAACCTGAGAAATAATTGTATGTTCCTAATACATACTATTAAGGTAGCATACTTTTAGTTAATACTCTAAAGTAGCAAAAGTGTGCTTGTGAATTTACATGCAGATATATGAAAGTCAGAAGTGCTCTGTAGACATTTAGTTTTTCAAATTTTGAGTGAGATATTGCAAAACTGAGACTTTGAATAGATTGCCTTTTAAAGCAATCTTAGTTAGAAAAGGTTCTTTAGACTAACACTACACTCTATAAACACAAACATATCCTGTTACATCATAACCTCTCTCAGTTTGTCCTCTGTGGATGGCTTGGTCAAAATCCCATCAATTGCAGTGCTTCCCTCTTCCTTTCCCCAGTGGATCTCTATTTAGGTAGCACTTTAAAGCTGGCACACAAAAAGCGTGAAATTGTGGTCCTAGGGAAAGAGAAGAGCTTAGCACAGGAAAAGATCCAATGTACAACTAGCAAAGGATTATGGAGGTTATTTAATTTGTGTTTTCCCAGTTCACATACGTGGATGATTACAATGTCTGCTACAGAAAGTGGAGAGGTTTCTGTGCTTGCCTGTGTTGCTGTGCCACGAGAAAACAGTCTGGGTTAGCTGGGTCGTGACAGTCAGTTGTGTCAGTCAACAGGAAAATGCAGGGCAGATTTCCTGGAAATGATGGAACTGGTATTTTTGTAAATTGTGGAGTATTTCGTATTCGGGCTGTATGAAATTGTGGTGTATTTATAATTCTTTTTGTAACCATCGTAAACACTGAAGGTTGTTTCTAGCAGAAGTAATGCTTAGTGCGAATGGTCCTTGGCTGTCTGCTAGCTACAAACCGAGCAGTGAGTTCCACCAGAGCAGCAGTCACAGCACAATGGTTTGTATGCACAACATGCTACTGTACCTACTGCACATGCTGTATAAACATCAGCTCAGCAAGCAACGACAGGAATTTGGAAGTAATTTTGCATTGTATATTTGTGGTTTCTTTCCATTTCCTTGACCAGACAAAATAAAGCAAGGAATCCTCTTAGTGCTCAGCTAATGATTGCCACGGGTAACTTCTACTGCAAAAACAGTCTCACATATATAAAATTCCAGCTCTCTTCTCCATAAAGAAGAAATTCCTTCCAAATGTCCTGTCCCCAGATGACCGTGATATGTCATAACATTTCAGCCACAATTCCCTGTACTTCATGGTATTATTGGGGGTAAGAGAGTCCTTAGTTTCCCGTTGGAGCGAGGGAGTCCTTTCACTGTCTTCAACAAGCTTTAGACCACTCTCCGTCTTGCTTAGCCCATTTCGGGGAGAAGCCAGTGACTCTCCTAGACTTCACCCTCTCTTCCTTTTGGGACACCTATTCATTTATAGGCTTTTTGAATCTCAACTATTGTCTTAGGAGAGATTTTTGATTTTTTTTTGTTTGTTTGTTTGTTTTAAACCCTGGCATTGGACTGTGAGTTGCTTGTAGACTAAGAAGAGCCTCATATTTATAAGCATCTTGAGAAAACTGAATCACGAGTATTCAATAAAATATAACCAGCAGTTAAATTACTCACAGATACAAGAGTTTAACTAAACACAGAAAATACCCTGGTGTTCCACCCCACAGGGTCTTATCACGGTCAGCTTGGCTTCTATACTACAAAAACATCCTCAGCTCTTCAAATATGCCAATGAACTTCCCCTGCGAGGCAGACTTCAGCAAATAAAGCCATCCACTCACGCTACATTGCCAGTGTTTGCTTGTTAGACTGAGAATAAAAGAGTCAAAAATGTCTCCACTGAACCAACAAGCTGCTGGAGAGGTTCGGATAAGCATGGGAAAGCAGAAGAGTTGAAGCCATAGAGATAGGATTCGGGACAAGGTGATGTCAGTGCCTAGCATGCAGCATTTTTATCCCGCAGACAGCAAAACATACAGACTCCAGAATCCTTCTAGCAGCCAAGCAGTTCTGCTGAAACACGGATGTCGCAGGGGAGGTGTTTAACAGACTTGCTGTACGGAGCCAGACTGAGGTCTTCAGAGAGAGAAATGAAACGCGCACATCTGGGAACTAAACCAAACCAATACTGGTACTTTAATTGCACGAGGCTTTTACTTGCTATCACATATAAAGGAGGTTGTACATTTGAACAATTCTTTTTTAAAGTTCACTTTGATTCTCCACTCTATTGTCTTATAAATGGAGATATGCAGACTAAAAAGCTTCGTTGATGGATATCAGACTATACTATCAATAACCAGAATACAAGAGAGTTGGTCCCCAAAGTAATATATTATTTTTCTATGAATAAGAACGTTAGAGAAAGCAGAATGTTCCTAGCTGCTCCTTCTGCAGCGATAAAAAGGGAATAACGCAACTCTCCGAAGACTGAATACATCTACAGCGTAATGATGTTCAGGCAGCATGCTGGGAAACAGAATTGGTCAGGAATGAGCAATTAGTTCAAGGAAAGGAAACGTAAAAATGAGGTTAAAAACATGGGGAACTTCTAAAAAATTTTTTTTATTTTTTTTTTTATAAAACAGAATTACCTTGAGAAAAAAGGTTTTCATTTTTAAAGCAATTTATTTGGCACGGATTAACAAAGCAATAGTTCAGTCTAAGGACAGCAACTATTCGCTTTCCAAGAAGAAGCAAATGGATATCCTCTATTAGATGCTAGGAAAAATAAGTGTATGACAACAACAACAAAGCAATGTTTGTGGGGAAGGAGAACTTAAGTGCCCCAGAAGACTCAGAGAACTCCCGAGGCAGAGATACCCTGTGCCCAGTGCTGTCTCTTTGCTACTTGCACCCTGGCCTGGGCATAGCACCAGAAAAAAGACATTGGTTTCGCCTTTGGTATAGAGATGATGGTCTGGGGGTTAGTGAGCATATGGTCTACAGCATTTGGGCTTCAAATGGGAATCCTTTTATTCAAAGTCGGAATAGATGGTCTTTGAAGGACCCTTCCAATCTAATCTATAATTCCATGAAAATTTCTAGTTACAAATAACATTTGTGGAATATCTGTATCAGCAGTCATTACATTTACAAGGCTGCTGAATTAAGGGAAGCCTCAATGTTTGCGCTATTCTGTGTTTGTTAGCCAGGCATGTGTCGTGTGTCCCTGGGCTTGCTGAGTCTGTTTGGACCCAAGACCAGGCACTGCACCTTCGTGCAGTCTCCTGACTGCCTCAGCCTCAGGCTGACCTGATCCTCTGGAACATGCTGTGCCCCAGGCCACCAGCAAGGCCACCAGCAATCTCCTGTAGTCCCAGATTGTTCCAGCCACTAGGCAAACCTGTGTCCCTTGTGTGCCATGCAAAAATGTTTGCTCCACAGAATTTATTGGTAACTTACTTAGAAGCAGGTTTAGGTGGTCATTCAGGGGAGTTCTTTCTGGCTGGGTGCTTGTGTTGGCAGAAGGAGAAAAACAAACATAAGCAGAAGGAAGGACCTAATGCATGGTTTCTTCTGATGCGAGGTTTCACAAACCAGAGCCGCAGACTGCCCCAGTGATGGGAAAACTGGAGCAGGAAAACACATCTACAGCTGTGCATTTTGGGGCTGGTTGAGGTCTGAATGTGCTGCACGCTGCTCTCTGAGCACTGGGGAGCTCAGGCACAGGTGAGTGCAGCAGCAGAAGTGCGTACAGCTGCCTCTGAGGGCTGAACCAGGAGATGCTACCTGGGCTTGTGTCTGTGTCTGCTTTGTGGAACTCACAAAGACTTATAAGTATTTTTATTTTTTTTTTTCCACTAAAAGCACAATTTCACAGAATCACAGAATCACAGAATTTCTAGGTTGGAAGAGACCTCAAGATCATCGAGTCCAACCTCTGACCTAACACTAACAGTCCCCACTAAACCAGGGCTGCCTTCCACTTTACACTTCCCTGTTGTTTTAACAACAGAAGTCTCTTCTCTCATCTAGAAAACCTTCACTGAGCCCCTGGAGGGACTTAGGCCCCTACCTGCCCCATTCTCTACCCAAATTCAGACCTCCAAACCCCAGGCTGCTGCTGGCATGCATCTGCCTGAGGAGGCACAGGAGCAGCGTGCTGCCTGCTCTTCTGCCTCTCAGCACACTGTAACTGCTGTGGTGCTGCTGTGCCCCTGCTGTTACATCTCTGAGTCCTTAAACAAGCTCTTAGCTGACCTACGGTGCCTGCAGGCTTGCTGCTCCAGGCATTTTCCGTATTGCTGTCACAGGGTCAGGCACACAGTGCTCCCAGCAAAGGTGTTTCCTCCTGATACCCGACAGCCACATGACTACTGCAGCCTCTGGGAGACAGGAGAGCCTGCACCCCCAAAAAAGGGACATTGAATGTTTGTGGAATAACCAACACCCTTCTCATGACGGGAAAAGCAAGACGGCACCCTCTTCATGTGAAAAGGGACTGAGTGACTTGCTTTTGGTGCTGCAGCAAAGGCACGTGGTGGCGAATAATGGGATGCGAATGCTTCCATCCAGCATGGGGTGGAGGTAGGTCCTCACCTGCCCCTGAGCTTTGCTCTTCCCCTCAGCACCATCCACTGGCCTTGCAATCAACATTTCAGCTTCAGGAGACTCAAAGCTCTCCTCACACCGTGCCTGATGAGGTACCCAGGTACTAATTGGGAGGGGTGGATCCCCTTTGTGCTGTTATTGCAGGACACAGGAGGGAACACGGACAGGGAGAGCCGAGGGAGCACAGCACACCCACCCAGCCCATTTGGCAGCCTGAGCTGGAAATCTGAAATGCCTGCTTTGCAAGAGACATTTCCTTCCTGAAGACACTGGAATGAAGACCTAGCGCAGGGCTGCATTGAATGCACGTTCTGTGCTAAGGCTGTAGTGCATACCCCAGCACCACTAAAGGCAGCTTGTCTGCGTGTGTGACCCTTCCCTAAGCACCAGGGGCGAATCCACAGAGAAGGTCATTTGCTGCAATTCCCCTAGCCCAGGTGAAGCTGCAACAGCCAGCGATAACACAGGCTTTAACAGACTTGTTTTTCCGGGCAGCAACAGGCAGAGGCAGCATATCACAGCTCTTCTGTCATGAAAGAAAATGACCCTCTTTACTCTATTTCAAGGCAAAAATAGGATTTTCTTTCATCCTCACATATCTTCTTTAGGAACAGTCTCAAGTGACGAAAGTTTTTGAGGTGTTTGGATTCTGGAGGCTGCTTCAGAGCTATCTTGGGACCTCCTGAGAGGATTTCCAGAGATTCTCATCAGCTCCTCATAAAAGATCTTGCCAAGCCGAGAGGGTATGTGGGCCAGTTTCCAATCTCACCTGAATTCCCCTCTGTCCTCTTCTGCATTCTGGGTTTAGCATATTTCCTAAAGAGATGCAGTTTGCTTTCCTTTCTCATGTGTGACATGAGCGTGCACAGTGTCCCAGGTATTTGGAGTCTCCAGGCATTTGCTTGTGCTCACACTGAACCCATTCTCACCCGGAGAATATTTTTCACGCTCAGGACAGACACACGGGTGTTTCTGGAAAACCTCGCCTTTCATCTTCTCCAAACTAGCCATAATAAGCATCAAAAGATTTTAACCTGCATTTACTGAGCCACTATCCCACAAACAATTTGCAGGTCAGTTTACATACCCTCCACACAGTCTTTGGGCTTTAGAGATGGAAGCAACCCTGGCCATGCCAATGGGTGTTACATTACGTGACAGCTTGGTGATGTTGGGTTAACCTTCAAAGAAACTGGACTGAAAGCATGTAACTATTTTCATTACAGCCTTCCACCTGGACTGACATCACAGTCTCACATAATAAACAAGAGCCCTGTCCCCTAAAGCCTTTCAAGCTGTATGTTTTAATCAAGTTTTCAGCTGATGCAAAGATTTTGGTGAAAATCCCACTTTGAAAAAAATCACACTGTGAGTGCCTTTATGTTTGTGGATTTCCCCTTCCCTTGATCACATTTTATTTTGTTCCACTTTCTTTACTAATTTTGCCAAAACTAACTTCTGCTGACTTTGGTTTGCTTTACTCCCAGGTTTTTACTTCAAACATTTGATTTTGAAAGGTTTTAAAATCTGGACTTGGGAATAAATGTCGCAGGTTTTCAAAGCCAGAGCAATTTGCTTTAGCAAGCTGGTGTATTGCACCTGTATCAGCTTAGTGGCACAAAACATCTTTTGGGAATTTTTCGTTAAAGATTTTTCATTTTATTTTCACTTAGACATCAGAACAAGAGCCTAGCCAAGACTGATTGAACTTTAAATAGTTTTACTCACAGCAGTGAGGAGAAACTCTGTGCTGCATAAAGGGTTCGCTTGCTGTGTGCTTGGCCTGTGTAAACGCCATGCCATTAGTACCAAAATTATTCACACTTGTGTTCCTCACTTAATAGGTGAAAAAGAATAAAGTATCAGAAGTTTGAGCAGATAAGGCAAGGGTTCGACCCATGTTGTGAGGGAAAATTTACTTTACTAAAGCTGAAGAACTGGCTGATGTGCCTGACAATCATAGACAATTATCAGCATTTTAAAACACAGCCAAATTTGGCATTTTTATACATGCTAATACTGTTTTGTGCTATTTAAATTATTCACGTCTTATTTTGTATGCCCAGGGTGAGAGATCTGCCCTTCTTAGCACACTTCATGTTGCTGCTCATGACCTCAGCGTTATTTCATATAGGCAAAAGCTGATGTTTGCTTCATTGCTGTCATTTTACTAGGGATGGGTCATTATGCAATTATGGGTCCTTTAATACACAAATTAATTAGCTTAATTACTTTGTATTTGCCTGCTTTGACTGGGCTCTTTGCCTAATGAAAAGATCTGTAACATAGGAGCCGGCTGCCTGCCCTGAACCTGTCATTTCTCCACACACGCTGCTCTGCCACAGCTTTTGCTGGGCACACAAAACAGGATGACAATCAGAATGCGCAGAGGGGAGAGAAACTAATGAACAAAGCCTGTGTTTGACAGCTTCTATGTGCTGAAGCCAGCCAACACCTGAAGTCACCTGATGCCGGTTACAGGCACGTCTGCTGACAGAAGCTGGGGCATCTGCAGGGAAGATGCAGGTCTAGAGGATGTGCTCACAGCCTGTCAGAGCTGGAGGAATACAGCTCAGGCACAGCCCACTGCTGGCTAGGCTGGAAGCTGCAGATACCTACATCTTGGCTGAAATGGTATCTGACCCCTTTCCTTAAGCGGCCGCATGGGAAGGTCGTGTGGGAGGCAGGTGTTAACCCTGTTTAGATCCTTTTCTGCAGGTCTATTTACTGGCAAGGAGACCCAAAACAGGCAAGGGAGGTGGATTTGTTTCAGCCCATCCTTCTGTCATCCTTATGTTGGGTAGGAGCTTTCCAAAGCTATCCTTGCTGGACTCCTTGAGGAGTATCAAAGTGAATTTGTCATGATTGGTAGGAACTGGATCACCATCTAAGGCCATTGGGGAGGAGAAGTCAGAGAAGCAAGCGATGAGTAGAGTTCAAAGAGAAAGTACTCCTGCTGGACCCGTGCCGGTTCTCAGGTCCAAGCTTGGCATCCATGCGGGCTGGACACAACCTGTACTCGGTCAGAGCACTAAGAGGACTGAGACACACAGTGGGAGCCAGCCACATCCCTACATGCAACTGTGCCAGCATGTAATCCCTCTCCAAACATCCTGCTGAGACTCCACCTGCACTTCTTTTCTCTCATTCCAGAACCTACGAGTTTCCTCACCAACTGCCTCCTGGTTCTGCGGGCACAACCATCTGCAGTGTCTGGAGGTGGAAACCTCAGAGCGCTCCTTCAGCTGCTTGGTGCCTGTTCACGTCAGCTCTTCAGTCACCTCCACTCAGCAGCATCTACTGGCTTTTTGGGAACCTTCAGAAACAAGGAAGTCAGAGGTGCTCTGAAAAATATTTCCCTTTTTGTCCTTCACTGTGAGTTGCCAATCATTTAATCTTCAGCCTCTTTGTTGTTTGTTTTTTATTATTATTACTTGTTTGGATTTTTTTTACACGGTCGTAGAAAGGCTGGGGTTGGATGGGACCTCTCAAGATCACCTAGTCCAACTCCCCATGCTCAAACAATGCCAGCTAAAGCAGGTTGCTCAGGACATTGTCCACTTGGGTTTTGGAATATCTCCAAAGGTGGAGACTCCACAACCTCTCCGGGCAACCTGTGCCGGTGTTTGATCACCTTTACACTAAAAAAAATAAATAAATTCCTACGTTTAAATGTAATTTTTTGTGTTTCAGTGTGTGCCCATTGCCTCTTGGCCTTTCAGTGGGCACCACCACATTGCTGGCTCACTTGTAGTCCGCTGGGGTATCCAGGGCCTGCTTTCTAGCTAGCCAGCCTTCAGCATTTACTGGTGCATGGGGTTATTCTTCCTCCAGGGCAGGACGTTGCATTGCACTTCTTGAATTTTGTAAGGTTCCTCTTGGCTCATTGCTTCAGCCTGTCAAAGTCCCCCTGAGTGGCACCAAACCCATCTGGTGTATGAACCATTCCTCCTTGTATTGTACCATCTACAAACTTGCTGAGGGTTCAATCTGCCTCAGCATCTAGGTCATTAATGTCGAGGTTACCTAACTGCCGAACAATCAGATATTTCAAATGCTGATAGCTTTTACCCACTGGTAGCGCATTTGCTCATTTTGTTTATGAATATCCTGTTTGTGGAAAGTAAAGACAAACAATTCTCCATTATTCACCTTTGTGTTTTAGGTGCAACATAAAGCCAGGGGATTATTAAGTGAGTCTTAATCTGATGAAAACTGTAACAGACTATTTCCAAGAAAGCAGTTTTGTTTTTCAGGATGAACGTCATGTAACAACAATTAGAGGAACGCTAAGACTTATTTTTTTACTAAAGATTATGTACTGAAAACAGTCTGTTTTCTAAAGTGGGTTTTGTGGCTACAACACAGAACACACATACTGAAAAAGAACAAAGGAGACATTAAAAGATACTCCCTAGCCCTGGAGTAAAACTAAAACACTGGAAATAGGATGTTCCCAGAAAAAAAAAAAAAATAATAATAATTTAAAAATGCATAAAGCATATCTAAATATATGTATATGTATATAAATATAAATATATATATATATGAGAGAAGTTTTATTTTTGTTTTCCAGCCAGCACAAGCATACCCTAGCTTTGACAACAGCACAGTGTAGTATATATTTTCATGCCAATATGGGTTCATTCTCTTGATGCAAACGTGTGCAAAAGATGTGAGACAGATCTGAGGTGGGGAAGTAACAGATGTATACACAGACAAGCTTGTAAAGCTCTCCTGTGTAAGAAACAGAGCAGCAGCTAGAATTTGTACAAGGCCAAGAGCCTCCATCCTCTTTCCTAGCAATAAACAAGGCCCTATAATGTCTCTGATACATTGATCTTTGCATCTGTCTTACCAGAACTGTGTCTCTTTTTTGTTTTGTTACAGTAACCCATAGGGTACTTTGCTATCACTCTCAATCCTGAGAGATAATGGGGTAAAACATAACTGTTGTTTGTTCCTTTGCGTTCACAGGCTGTGTTCCTGTTTGATTAGTGATGTTTCCTCTTTCCTGTCCTTTGTTTATTGCTCTAACACATTTCCTGTTTATCAGTTTAGAGTAACCAGACAAAAATAAAATTGTTTAGAGCTCTGAGAGACCTCTGTCTGGAAGTGCTGGAGGTTCAATCAGACAAAGTGTTTGACTTCTGCACTCCTTCCTGATCTCTCTGCTTCCTCTTCCTCTCCATTTTCTCTCCCCTTTCCCAACTCTCCTCTCTTTGCCATCTCACATGGTGCTTTTCACTCACCCCCAAACCTTTCACTCACCCACTCAGGCACTGGAAACTTAAGTATTTGGCCAGAAGGAGGGAAGGAACCACAAAAAGAGGCCACAATGCAGCCAGTGTAAACATGAGCTTCACAGAGGCAAACCATCTTGGTCCAGCAGTACTGGTAAGAGAAACAAAATTGGACTTGGCTCTCCTGTGATAGGACGTGCGCAGGGCAAGCCAAACAACTGAGTGAAACTGAACCCATTGCTGGGCGTCCACCAAAACCTGGATTTAGAATTGTAAACCTCAATAAATAAATAAATAAATAAGTGCTGCTTTTGCTTCTTCATGATTTGGGGACATTTAGGGTTTACAATTCTAAGCTTCCTTTTACCATATGGAAGATTGTTGTTTTTAAATTACTGTTTTATTTTTTTGACAGAAGCTGACATTCACAGGTAACATCCTGACAACAGCATCTAGATCTTTAAAAAGACAGGACAATACAGACACCACTCCAAAATACCACAGAACCTTACCAGCAGAGAGATCTCTTTGCCTGTTGAATGCACCTGCGATTGCCCTGAATTTGCTAGCAGTTTGGAAGCAAGCTATCCTGGTTTCTTCATCAGGCTCCACGTGTGCCACCTGCACCAGCATTCCCCAAATGTACATGTGCAGAGAAACTCAAGGCCTTCATTAGGCCTGACAGAGACCTTGCCTAGAAATATTCAGGGCACAGTTGTCATAACAATTATTGTAATTGCACAGATTATGCCTTCACACCCAGCCCCAACAGGACAGTGAATTATAGGAAAACAAGTGTGGTTTTTTTGGCCCAACGTGAAGGTCATTCCTTCCTTCCACAGACAGTTGCACCCTGTGGTGCAGAGCCACAGAGCAGCAAGCTGTGGTCTCACAGCTGCAGTCTCCTCAGGGGCTCTTTGGTGACCACTGGCAAGTAGCTGCTTGCTACTGCTCTTCTGGCCCTGACCACCACAGGCTTCTTTCTGCAGCTGCAGAGCCTGGAAAGCTGTCTCCGATCTGCTTCTCCTGCTCCTACTTCCCTCCTGGCTCCTTCTTGGGAGTAGAGTCCTGTATGGTCTAGAGGATTTACTGGAGGATATTGCAACCTGGAGGCTGGAACTGTAGGGTAATATCACATCTAGCAATGAACCTGACAGTCCACTGCAACAAATGAGACCTCACAGAATCACAGAATCCTTTAACAGCTTGGGTTGGAAGGGGCCTTGAAGATCATTTTGTTCCAACCCCCCTGCCATGGGCTGGGATGCCACCCACTAGACCAGGTTGCCCATAGCTTTGTCCAGCCTGGCCTTGAACACCTCCAGGGATGGGGCATCCACAATTTTTCTGGGCAAACTGGAAGGCTTTTGTCACAAAGGGGTGTCAAGAGCCATAATTTTCTTTTTTTTTTTTTTTGGCTATAGATATAGCTCTCCTTCTTGCTAGCCACTTACAGTCTGTATAAACAATCTTATTAGCTGCTTAATGAAGAGGAATTATGTCTGTCTAAAAGGTGAAGGGGATGCCCTAAAGAGAGAACTTAGATCAGATGAGGCAAGGAATGAACATACCAAGGAAACCAGATTTGCCCTTACATGATGGTTTTTGTTCAAGGAAATACTTAAAAGAGAGCTTGGAGAAACTAACTGCTTGGAACAAAGTTTGCTGCAAGCCCAGTATGGATGTAAGTCACAGCAGAGGGCAGAAAAACTATTTCTTAATTAATAACCTGACTGCAGCATCCAGAGTTTCCCAGTGACAAAAACCATAGCTGTGGCATGTGATGTCATATAACAAGTCAAGTTTCACAATCCCTCCCACTAAAGTAACTGAAGGCATGAGAAGGTTATAGACAGGAGGTCAAGCTTTGATGCTTGGAAATCATGTGTATAAACAACTTCAGCTAGCATTTCTAAAGAAGTTTTCCATTCATTTTTTCAGTTCTTACTAGGTAAGATAATGATGCTAACTATTTAGATACTTACTGATAAAATTAAGTGTCTGACTTGAGGTGTAAGTTTCAAAATGCTGGCCCAAGTTCCTTGTCAATGCTTACAGTCAGTCACTGGAAGAAGGGCGACTGCTTTCCAAAGCACTGCATTCCTACCACTTGACTGGATGTTGGAGAACGGAATAAAAAAAATAATTGTAGGGTAATAAATTCTTGCCTTGAATGTTTTCATTTTCATAGGCATTCTTGTCCTGAGTGTTTTCACAGGCATTGATTTCCCTCAGGTAAAAATATATGCACCAGAGTCACATTTACATTTTTGTCTTAGTGTTGCCACCCCCTGTTTTTCAATAAGTTTTTATGCCTTTATTTAATGACATGTAATTTGTAGTAAGTTTTATGCTTCAAAAGAAACACATAAAATTCAGTTTATTATCCCATTCTTTATTTGTCAGCCGAGTTCAGCTTGTCCCCCCATGGCATTGAACAGTCATTTGCTAACAACTTAGACAGTAGATAATCACCACTTTTGTCTCCAAGAGTTAAAATAGTTCAGGGTGGTGCCTGTGAGTTTTTGTGTGTACATGCACACCCGTCCCCTGCCCCCAACAAGCCACAGTGACCACAGGCATATCGCCACATATCTAAATACCATTTTTCCTTGCACAACAGTGGGAATATGTCCTGAGTCACCCCAGCTCGCTCTTTCTCTTTTTCTTTGGAAGCATGCAATTAGCATCTGTTTTTAGTATGTAGTGTTCAGGCAGGAGGGGAAGGAGAGAAGTCCCTGTTGTTAGCTGTTGCTATGGCCTAGTTGGTAGCAGTGTGCAAAATCATAGCCAGCAGAGCTAGAGGGATCGCTCTCCCAAGTACATCCCCACATATTTTAGTTATTAGCTTCCCTTTCCCTGTGTATTAATAAAATATTTTGGAGATGGAGAGTTAAGGGTCGTAGCGGAGGGCCAAGCAATGCTCCATCAGGGTGCACAATAAGCTGTGGTAGGAGGGGAGAACAGAAGGGGCCCACAGAGTGCTGCTCCACCTCAGCACAGAGGAAACACACCTCACTGAAAGACTTAGGTTTCTTAGAAGTCTCTTCTCCGTTCCCACTTGTAATGCACCTGAGCATCACTGCAGGCACGGCAACACAAGAACTCTGATCTGGCAATGTTTTGCTACTTGGTTTCTGAACTTTTAACAAGAGTATCTTATGGGGCTGCACAAAAGACATGGAGAAGGATAGGAGAAAATTAGCAACATTTTAAGAAAGAGAAGCCTCTCAGACCTTTTTAAGGTCAATAATTTGATGTTAGCCCCAAAGGACTCAAAAATAAAATGTAGCTCTAACATTACATCTAATTATCACTTAAAACTCAAGTCTGCTCAAGGTGGTTGCGAATTGCAAACATCAGATTAAACAACTCCTACCACCATACTTGCTGGTTTCCAGTTAGGTCCTTTGAACAAGTACCGCTCACCTCATTTCTTTACCAAATCAAGCACGTTAAGCAAGTTGGAGACACAGTTACAAACACTGCAGTCCAGAGTACCCAGATCAGTAGGCAGCTCTTATGGAGAGAGGTGAAGAGTTGAGTCATGGCCAGAAGGAATGTGTGTGAGTGAGGCTGTAAAAGGGAAGAGATAGCAGCAGAGTGGGGAGTGAGGAGCTGGATGCTGCCCTTTGCAATGGTTCCCTGGTGCTGCGAGCAGCCACAGGGACATTATTAGCATTTTGGACATGATGCACCAGGCCCTGGGGAGCAAGCTGGATTCATGGATTGACAAAAATCCTGGCTGAAATCTGTTTTGCACACTTAAAATATGATACAATTTTATGATTCTGAAATGTGTGCTAAAGAACACAGTGAATCACTCTTAAAAGTGCCACATCTTTCCCTTCACAACATCCAGTGCAACAGTTTCAACTATGCAACCACCATGACTTTAACAACACACTGGTGACTACTGGATTTACACTTTCCTACTCTTCCAGTCACAATTAGCCATAGTTTTACTGCAGCATTTTGCATAATGGTTTGATGTATGATGATCTCACTTTACGTACAAGATACTACCGTTGTGCCAGTAGTGACATAGTAACATGGCGACCTGGCTCTTTACGATTGTTGCAAGGTAGGCCTAAACCATGGATGCCCATATTTTCAAAATGTTTTCAGCTATTGTGTATATTGCTTCATTCTCTGAACATACATATACACAATTTGTATATTATATACATACTTATATATATACGTGTATGTGTACAATTCATGTATTCTGTATATTGCCTCCCTCACTGCTTAGGCAGCCATTTTGTTATTGGCTGCAAACTTTCTACATGCAGCAAAGTTTTCCCCACTCTCGATAATTTCTATCAAAGCAGCCAGAGGCAATGATAAACAGCCTAGTTACACGTTTTCATGAACACAGAGCCAATTTTTTTTTCTTGTTGTATCAAGCATATGTTGGATTGAGCTAGAAGGAAGTGTTTGTGTATTTAACTACACATCCTTTTAAAAAGGATGAGCTATTCTGTTGTCAAACCACATTAGCAGTTAGACAAGATGTCTTGTCTGTGATTTGCTGAATATTCAGCCCCGAAAATAATGAAACGGAAATTCTAATCCTAATTACTGTGGGCTGAATGCATGTGCAAATTAACATAGACTAGTACTCTACATGTCTGGTAGCAAGGAGAGCCATAATTGCAGACCTTGAACTTCTAATGCCTATTGCTGTGGGAGAAGTAGGAGAAATCAAGGTCATTTCCCATTCTTTCACTAGTCTCCCTCTGGAAAGGTCACTTTGACTTTCATTTGAAAAACAGTGCAAAATTATATCACATCAACAAAAGATGTTGCCTGTAAATGTTATGACCTGCATTTAAATTACAGGTGAAACTTGTTCCAGTTGGCTGCCGAATTCCAAAGTGGAATCAGAAGCAGCAGACTGGAAACTCGTGAGACGTAGCTCTAGCACATACTGTGGGTCCAGTGTTTTACCCCTGCCATCTGATTTGACACTAGGCTTTGGGATTTAGCCTGTTCTGGATTTGAGACCAGCCTCAGGGTCTGATACTATACAGCATCGCAGGGTACAGCCACATGGACGTCAGTAGAACTCTGTGGTTTATCCAGTGAGTTCAGTGAAAACTATTTCATCCAATCAGTAGTGCAAGACTGAAATGCAGTTTATCAGCAATCTCAGAGCCTGCAAATGCATGGCTTTTATGCTGCTGATGGGACTTGGCACAGCAGCTAGATACCAATGTTGCAATCAGCAACTGAGATCTCAGTTGCAATTATCAGCAATCTCAGTATGATTTGAACACGTTTCCTCCAGGATTTCAAAGTATTCAGTCCTCATAGTTGTCTATAAAATGGCTCCTCTATCTACTACAAGCATGTCCTAACTGCAAAACTGTTTACATTAAGGTAATTTTGTTATCCCGTTTATCTGAAGAATCCTTCTGAGAGAAGCTTTGCATAGCAAAACTCCAACCAACTATCTATTATTTGGGTGGTTCAGAAGAGCATTGTTTCCAAGAAAAGGCTTAGCTTTGACCCTGCTAATTAATAACCATCTTTCCAAAGATCAAAGAACAGAACCTGATCAGGAACAGATGCTGTTTTGTATCATTATTTACGTTTTCCCGCCTGATATCCTAACATGTTTTTAATGATTTATCTCCCCTTTGCAATGGATAATTCCACAGTTTTATGAAAGAAAATTGATGTGTCTGTTCTTGGCAGATGACTGCATACCTAAGATTGTGCTGCCCTTGATCTGTACATGGAATTTTTCCCAGCAGGAATGGGAGTTTCATACAACATGTGTGACCACAGTCCAGGAAGGGAAAAATCCTGCTGCCTTCAGGGAGCTTTTCCTGGAGAGCAATGGGAAAGCAGTGATACATCATGGGGCAAAAGGGCCACAGGACTCAGGCATGAAGACTGGAGAGTGTTCGTAACACGGCGGCATCTGTCTTTCCCCTCCCGCAAAGGTGTCATTGTGCACATTAGCATGGCACATCCCTACTCTGTCCATTTGGGTGTCTGCAAAGAAATCTTTATTCCAGGTGTTTCAAGGCAGTAGGTGCTGTTGCTAACTCAGGCTGGATAGGTGACATGTCTAAGCAGTAAGAATCTCTTACCACCGTGTTTATGCCAGTAATCCAAGTTCAGGCACACAGCTCTGTTAAGGAAAAGTAAACTCTACTTTAGCTAAAACTGAACAAAAACTGTATGTTGGTGAAACCTAATGGTACCGAGCTCAATTTCCACCTAGAGAAACTGAAAATAATGACCACAAACTTATTAAATATATATATATAGGTATACTGATGTGCAAATAGCTCAGAGAGAAGGCAGAAAGATGACAGAAATGACAGGGCAGTAGGTGGCAGAGAACAGATGGGGAGAGAGGAAAAAACTCTTACTCTAAGCGAGATTTTGCGTGCATGCATATCCTGTATATAGGCCACCCATCCATGACACATGGATTTTGGAAGGCTGTTATTCTACCCCTTATACATAGCACTGGCTTTCCCTGTAACTAGGAAAACATTTATTTTAAAAATTGAATCAACCCTGACTAAAACATGGGTTTCAGTTACAGGAAGAATAGGTTCATGAACTCCAGCTAGATTTCTGAACCCTGCCATCTTAAAAGCAAAATCAAAAAATTGCATGTCTGCAAAACTCAAACTCCAGGAGGCTCACCTCTCTCTGGATCATCATGCAAACTACCCAGTAAGGGGTTGCAAACTGCACATGAGGCAAAATAGCTGCTAATACTAACTGTTAACCCACTGAGAAAGAAGTAAAAATGAGAATGGGTACTGTGACTTTCCTACAAAGTGGAGCCACTTCATTCTTCTGCTCTGAGGCAGTACTCATAGGCATGTTATCCCAAAACTCATGGTAATCTAGACAGCTATTAATGCTAAACTGGGACAGATTCAAGTCTCCTAAAGAGCGATTGAGAAAGCTCTCCAATTTCTTCTGTTCCTTTGCAGTCCTTAAAAGCTGAGAGGATTTGTAGTCTTGGTGCAGTTACCTATCCCTTCTTCCCCATAAATAAGAGGTTTTACCAGCCAACCCAGCCTCACTGGCCAGTGATGAGTATCTGCAGCCACTGGTGTATGATGTGAACTCACAAACCACTCAGGGAGGACTTCAGCCCCTTCAAGAGAGCCCTTGGTGGTCCTACCCTGGCAGTGCAAACAATGTTAGCAGAATAGTCTTTGGACAAGCAAATGGGCATATCCTCATGGGTATCCAGAAGCTTGACAGCACTATTTTCCATACCATTGTTTGCAGAGTGCAGCTTATGTTTTCCCCACTGAGCATAGCTGTGTTAGTGATGTGGTGTTGTTTCTATAGGTATGCATGGCAGTTCCCAGAAGCAGTAGTCACTGACTCATGAGGGAGGAAGGTTTAGTTCATAGAAGCATTTTACCTCTGCTGATGTTTTGCAGCTTTCTGAAGGCCCATGTCTACATAGCCAAATGCTATTAAACATCGTGTGGCTTAAATTTCTATATAAGCCAAAACCAAACCTTATTGTGGTCTCATACCACTTTTGCATCACTACAGCCTCACTAATTCAAGGCTCTGGGTGACTTGAGCTGTAAATGGAATCCAACCTGTTGCTCTAACTTTCTATAAATTAAAAAGTAGGGTTAATAACTGATCTCCATACAATTAGCTTGGATTGCACCTGAGGATAAGAAAGATCAGAGTCTTGCACACTACATCGGGAAGTTTCATTTGTCATAGAGGTATTTCTGGCTTTTCCGCAAACCTCAAGTTATGACTTTTGACAAGTTCATCTCTTCCATCTTCTACCTGCCCAGGGTCAATCAGTGCACATGTTGGTTTGACTAGGATATGAGCAAGCAAGCGCTCAGCTGGTTGCATCCGAGAAGATCTGGCACTTGGGCTACAGCTCTCAGTGTTGTTTGTGCCTATGAATTCAAACATACTGCTGCAAATTCAGCAGCTGTGTCTTCCCCACATAGTGAGACTCTTCTTCTGCATATAGAGAAGGTCCTCGGGAGGCTTGCCATGTTCAGGAACAAGGCTGTTCTGTTTGTTGTGGATGTTTACGTGACCAGATATACTCTGCTGAACAGTATTCGAAAAATATCTGTGGCATGTGCTTCATCCCAACCACTCATTCCCTTTCCTTGACCTGCCCTTTGTGGAGAGTGTGGAATGTTAAACATTTCTTGTTGGTCTGCCCAGCCTCCTGCTTTATTTACACTTACTCTCCCATTCCCTTATCCTGGGGCACCTTTCAGGATATTTTCTTTCCTGCTGCAAGTAACAGAGTGTTGGTAGGGCCAGATTCTTCAGCAGTAACCAAGTGGCGTTGGCTATGAAGGCTGGAGTCTGTACCCGCTGAAGCTGCATGTAGGCTCAGAAGTAAGAAGTAACAAAGAAAGTTAGGGTTTAAAAATGCTTTAGACTTCCTAAGCATTTCCTTTAAAATATCTTTTTTTTTTTTTTTTTTCTGCTGCTCTGAGAAGTATTTTTAAAACTGTAGGTAAAACAGTCAGTTCTGCTGAAACATTTCTTCCCAGCATAAACAAGTCTTGGGCTCTTGAAACCCAATGGTTCAGTAATAACAGGACCATCTCCGCTGCATTTAACAGAGATTGTGTAGCAAAGAATGAGCCTCACAGCAGGAGAGCCAAGATCCTGCACTTTCATTCAAACTTATTTACAGATTTTATTTTAAACTATTATAGCAAAACTAAGCTATCGGAACAGTTGCTTAAAAGTTAGTCAGGATTATTCCACTTTCTGTAAGACCACCTAGAAGCTGCTTTAAAATAAATAAACCAAAATAAAACTCTGTTGCCACTTTTTGCATTGAACTTACATGTAGATATACTTGTATATATGTGAGATAGGTAAAGTAAGATAAGGATGCTGATAGACAGGAAACAGCGCAGTGTCAGTCACCCAAAAATTCCAGGTAAATAAGGATTCGGTTATTTCCCCAGACTTCACCTGTTGCCTCAGAATTCATCTACTTTCAAAGCTTTACATCACCTCTTGGTGAGGTGTTGTGATGCTAAATCTTCCCTGTATGCTGCTTAATCTCATCTTTACTTTCATATTTCAGTTTAATGTGCTATGCATTTTAAAAACATGATGTCACCTTCCCTTCTTCAGCGTTATCCTTTGCATTAAGAGGAAAGAGGAAATATGTTTTCAGCAATAAGGTTGCAATAGAAAAGTAATTTTAAAGGGAAATCCATAGAAAAGCATAGAGAAGCCTCCAAACATTTTTAAAGCACCCTTCTCACATATCATGTTAGATGTAAGATCCAGTGAGCCCATTGTGATGGTGTCAAATACATAATATTCAAGGTGAAAACCACTGTTTTTGTATGTATTGTCACACCTGGATTACTTCTGAAAGTTCATACTTGTAAGTATTGATATATTGCAATCAGTGGATTATGTCCTGTTATCCCTGTTCCTTTCAAGTACAGCTTGCAGGCCAAAGCAATCCTATCAGAAGTAAATAGCTGTCTGAGAGGAGCAGAGGTAGAAATGGGGCCCCACTTCATCTCAGTTGGGTACAGATTAAGTCCTTGAAGTACTAAGAAGATTTCTGTCTGGCCCCTTGTCCGCAGTAAACATTATGAGTGCCTCTAACCTTACAGCAGTTCAAGCCTTGCTTTCTCAGAATAAACACTGGCCAAGATTTTGAAATATGTCTAGTAAGTTCAGATGCCCCCCACATTTCAGGTACTTTGCATGACCCGGTTTACAGGACCTGCTGAAAATACTCCCGGCCACGTAAGGGGACAAGTTCACTAACCAAAGATGCAGATTTTCTACATGCAGTGTTTAGCTGTAGCATTCAGAATCCAGATGAAGACCTAAGACTCGCAATTTTATTTGCTAGCCTGGTAACAGTGACACCAAAAATAGGCACGCACGCCAGTGTCACAGTAGCTTAGTATGTTCGGGGCTAAAACACTGCCTGTCTGCCTCAAGTGGTCATGAGGTTTAGATCCAGCTGCCAGCTGCCTGCCGAGCTTTGACCCAAGCTTACGAACAGCAAATCTGTCCATGCCTTACATGTTGGTGTGCTTTTTGGTGATAAAGAGGACATTTGCCTACAGTAACAGATGCAAAGCAGATCCACGTCTTCCTCATCCTTTCATCTAACAAGCAGGATAAGAAGGATCTTGGCAGTGGCAAAAGGCTGCTCAGTTCATTCATTCAAGTGTGCCAGAGGGAAGCCAGATTTCATGGTGAAGAAAAAAAAAAAGTCCAAAAAATCTGACCAAAAAATAGTGCCATCGTATTCTTCCTTGCTGCTGAATGGGTGATTGACCACACGTCTCATCAATAAAGCCATTATTCGTGATCTCAGCTATCTGGTGGAAAGATTCTTTGGGGACATCTGAAAATAACTTTGGTTCTAAGGATTTACAGGGGGAGAGGGGAGGAATTCCATGCGCAGGCCACGTTCAAAGCGTGTGGATTCCTTGTGGTTTCTCATATTCCTGGAGGTAAGCTAAGAAGAGAGAAAATGTGCACCAACTTTTCATTGCACAAGAGCCCTGTAAGATGATCAGAGAGACTTACTCACTAGATGCCAAGAAGTGTATTTAAGGTGAGCCTCTGCCCTGCATGGGGGTATGTGATGGTGGGGTTGTATGGAAAGAGCATCCATGATGTGAGTAAGGCAGAAGAGAAGCCCCAGCACTGCTTTCTTCCCTTCTTCAGTGTGAACAAAAAAGCAGAGGAATCACCAGGTCAGATATGGAAGCAGCCTAGGATTTGGGGATTTAAGCCCCCACTGTGCCATCAGCTTCTTCAGTGGCATGGGGTGAATCATTTAGCTATTTTGTGCATTTGTTCTCACTCTAGGAAGAAGGTTAATAACATTTCATATGGGTTTTTATGAAAGAAAAAAAAAAAAGTGTTAAAGGCTGGGAAATGCTAAATCCCCACAGAATATAGGAGAATATAAATACTTAACGTCAGGGCAGACACAACTGCCATCCACATTGAGGACATACAGTAAGGATTTCCATGGGTGCAAGCTTGGATAAAAACGTGGGCACCTAGTCCCATAGCCCATGCGTGAGGTGAACAGAACAAGGATGCCCAGAACTTACTAAAAATGTATCAGAAAGTTATCCAGTGCCCATTGCATTGCGTATGGACAGTAAATCCAGCTCTTCCAAAACATTTAGTATTTAGTAAATGTCCAAACAGTGTCCAAAGAGTGGGGGAATTGCTGGTGCCTGGATGAGTGCTCTGCACTGATCAAAGCTAGTGGTGAAAGTCAAGGCAATGTCACCTCCATACCCAAAAGAGTAAGGGCAAAGGCAGCCCTCACCGGGAACAGAGGAGAGCAGAGTTGGGTGGCAACAGCAAACAAAATGCTTGGTGCAGAAAAAACAAGTCGCTCCCGGCCCTCCTCAGGCCTGAGGGGATTTTATCACCCTTGAGGTGGCTCCAGGCACCATCCCCAGAGCGGCTCTGCAGTCCCATGTTTTTTAAACCCACAGCCAAGAGGGAAAGAGCAACTTGAAGGTGGATGAGGTAATGACAGCGCATAGAGATTTAATTGGCATTATCATGGCTTAGGATTCTCATACCTTCCAGTGTCTGCGCTGAGAGTCTGGGAGAAGCCTTTTCAATTGCACAGCTGATGAAAGAGAAACTAAAATAAGAACTGGAGGGCTATGGGGAGAGAAGTCAAGACAATTCTCCCCACTCCTGTCTATATCAGGAAAGAGACAAAGGCTTGTATGGAAGGGGAACCCTTGTTGTTTATATCATGGTCTCTTTCTTTGTGTTATCTGTAGCCTGAAGTTTTTGGCAGTCAGTGATTAGAGAGCCTCAGTGACAGGAATTGGGCAGTCACCTTCACTGGAAGCTTTAATAATAAGCTTTGGAAAAGGACCCTGAATAAACCAAATATGAAATACAGAGTATCCAGGTAGTCAACATGAAATTTCAACATGAAGTTGGTGTTGTAAATAAAATGTTAAATAAGCAAATAAACAAAATAACCCCATAGCTTTGGCACTTCATATTTGTCTGATAAAACTTCTTCAAGCACAACTTGTTTCTTCCATACCAACAGGGTTTGCACTTTAGTTCAAAGGCCACAACCAAAGCGTGAAATCTGAGATACGCAACTTCATTTACAGAATAAGAAAACTCTGAAAAAAACACTTTGTATATCACCACATGCCTGCCCTTTAGGAAATAGTACTTCAGTACTGGTCTTAAGAACAACCTTCAAGGAGTGGATTTGATTGGTACTGTGTACTATTATTATTCTTTTTCTCCTGATAACAACGAAATGTATGAATACACCAATGCCTAGTTCAACCTCCCTCCACCCCCAAAAGCCTGTAAATTGTTCTCCAGAACTTTTGCGGGTAACTTTATCTGCTGCAGGCCCCAGTGTAAGCTTCTGAGATATTTTCTTCCACTTTTCTTACTTGTACCACTGCATTTGCACAAGCAGCCTGTCATTCTCCCTTATATGAGCTTAGGTCTCATTGCAAAAATGGCAATACCCGTTCTTTGTCTTTGCAGACCTGACACTTCTCTAGAACGTTTGCAAAGACTTTAATCCAAATACAAACATACAAAGGAGGAGGTAGGGAGAGAACAGACAAATCTAGTCCTTCCTTTAAGACTTGATTTGGTATTGGCCTGAAGTCAAAAACCTGTCTGAGCTGCAGCTACCCACACCAGGAAAGTATCAACCTGCTTTACTTTTAGCCATCATTTTCTAAATCCTTCTAATTCACAGTTAAATCAGAGCAAAGTTTACATTAAGTGCAATCAATAGCATTGGATATTGCCATATTTATCCTGCTTGTCTAATTAAACCAACTGAAAAATGAACCAGATTTCTGTAATTTTTAGTAAGGATTTTTCACTGAACCCATGTACTTGCTATAGACTGTTACCTGTTCACTTGAGGTTTTGATTCCTAACAAAAACAAAGAAGAGACCAAAGCCACTCAATCCACATCTGGCATCAGCTGTCCCAAAGCCCAGGGTTCATATGCCAACACACGGTCCAGCCTGAAAAGGCTTCCTCTGACATTTAGATCCGCACCTGGGTCTTCAGCAGAATGCCCTTGCTGTCGCAAGGACTTGAACTGGCCATGGATTTTACATGAAAACGATTCACAAGCACACTCTACTCCTCCTCAAAACTGAGAACAACACCAAAACTGCTATCATGAAATGATCGAACCACCATGGACTGCTTAATATAAAGATCTTTGACACTATCACCTTGAGGTGAACTAGAACAAGGGATATAAAGTTCTGATCACTTTGAGATATTTGAAATTTGAAGACTAGTGACAGTCTGATAACTGTTTCACAGGAGTGTATCTCACCTTGTGGCTACCCATGTCAGAATTTCTTGTATATATTTTTGAATCATCAGATACCAGATGGATGGGAACAGTTTAGCATGGCATTTCCTGTCCATTCCTATCTGTGAAATGAATACAGTTGTGTGGCTTTCCAGTGCTTTGATACCTACTGGAATTACAATACAAAATAGAACAAAAATACCTTTACTAATACAGAAGATTTAGGAAGGGAAGGTGAAGTGGTTTGATTTCTAGTTTTAGAGGTTCTATAATCCTGTATAACAGTCAGATTAGTAAGCACACACTCAATAAAAGTGTATTCTAAAAGTCTGAAAATACACTAATTTATCCATAGAAAAATCAAATTACTTAAATAATCTGATTGAGGGTGCACAGTTCAATGTGCTTTTTTCTAAAAGCTGCTAGGTTCTTACTTGTTCCCAGCAATTTAAAACCACATCAGCAAGATAGGATATCTTCTCTTTTTCCTCCCAGACCTTTACTTTTCCCATATGTAAAGTATATAAGTTTGTAAAATTTTAAAATATGTAAAATTATGATAGCAGCCTAATCAAAGATGGAATTTTTGTTCAGGGAATAAAAGACACATATGACTTTTTTGCTCAGGGAGTGGTATCCCATCAAAAGGAGAAACAGGATTTGCCTCTGAAGAAGGGACCTTGTTATTGAACACATTTGAACTTAATTTCCAATGTTAACATCCTTTTCTCTCCATAAACAGAATCAGGAGTTAATCAAAGAACTTCCAAGTTAAATTCTCCATTTTCCATATCAATAAGAGAAATTCTTCCAAACCCACAAACTCCGTTTTTTCACTTTGTGTTGAAAGAGTGAAACTGGTAGCCAAACCTCAGTATGCTACACATTCAGCAGTGTAGCATCCGTTACATGGGTAATAAATTGCCTCCGGAGGAAGAATTTTCCAGCTCAGATGAGCTTCCAACAGCAAAGTGCAGGTGTTCCAAAGAAGCCCTTGGTTTAGATGTGGTGAAAGGATTTTGCAGATGATAAATCAGAACTATTACTTTAGAACAACTACCTGGTTTTTATTTCTAAATTACCCATTTGCATCACACCTCCTCATCTCTGTATACCCAATTTGAAATGCTCCTTTCATTTACCAGTGTCACGACCACCCAGCGATTTCAGAAAGTGTGTTCTGAGAGAGAGAGAGAGACAGGGAAAGAGCATGAGTGTTCACAGCTGCCCACTGCCAGAATGAACACCCATAAGTAATTTTCCAGGGTATGGAAGTGATTTTGGATAACCCTCAAAATGAAATGCAAATCCATTTCCCTCTTTTAGATATCTATATTTACATGCCTAAATATTCTCCCCGCAGTACTAGCATCACATCAAAACGAGGGAGCGCAGTTGCAGGCTGTGCTGGCATCAGCAAGCAAGGACAGAAGATAGCCAAGAGAAATTGATGGTTTGGCCTTTTAGGATGTGCTAGAAAACAAAATACATGGGCAGGATTCTTGGGAGAGTTCTTCGTGTGGTGGCTGGCTACGCTTATACATTGGACTTTTGGGTCTAAATTATTTTTATCATTCATGCTACTGGATTTTGCTATCAAGGTAAGCCTACCCATATAACAATCATAATTTTCTTTTCCTGCACAGACATACCAGAAACTGCCACCACCAGAGCTTGAAGTGGAATTTAGGATTTTACTTTGAACATCTCAATCACATTCTTTAACTTCTGTGAGGTTTCCTGGCATTAACACATGCCACAATGTTTGGAAAGAAATTTTTGTGGCACCTTGTTGCTGAGTTGGCATTTCAAGGAGGGTTATACTTGGAATCTTTTTTTTTTCCCTCTTTTTCTACAAGAAAATGAAGCTCTATCTACATTTTTGCCACCTTAGATTCCACATGTCTTGTTAAATTACCTTCAAATTCTCACACTGGAACTGTTCAGGTCTCTAAGGTGTAATAACAGTTCAGTAAGAACAAAAATTTGTTCAGATGACTGCCCTTTGAGTTCCCAGATCAGAAACAAAAACAGTTAAAATCAGCACTTTTTAAAATGTACACAAATATATGTTTAGTTTAAAGAGAAAATAAGTTAACACTGCATGAAGTTTTTCAACATTCATGTTTGAAATGAACTTTTCCTCCTCTCCACTACATCTGCAGTTCACCCCATGCAGACAGGCATCGTACATTTTTGTTGAAACGGAAAAATGCAGTAAAATAATACGAGAGAAATTATAGCCACTAACGGCTTCTGCGGAGTCACTGAGGTGTTTGAAAATAGCACTTCATCATATTTTCTTCTAGGCAATTTTTGTTGTCTCCCACAAAGACGACTGCCAAAGACCCCACGCTCAACAAGCAGTGCTCCTCACAAAGCCAAACTGCTGTTTGAGTCCCAGTCCTTCCCAGGATAACCACTGTCTCGTTCAATGTGTTTGTTGATGAGTATTTCACAGATACATTTTGGTTCTATTATGCCCTGGTTTTTACCTCTTCCAAGACCATGTGTGACACCAAGCTACCATCTGCTCAAACTCTCCTAGATGCTCGTGCATCAGCCCAGGGTCAGCTAAGCACATCGCTCATCCCCAGACTGCCAAGCAAGTGAGAGGAGAAGAGCACAGAATGTGTTAAGCCAGCTGGAGACCTGCTCAGCAGGAGGAGCTGCATTCATTTTAAAGCAGATGATATTACACTTAAATCTCCTATCTTACTTGCATACTTGAAACCATGGGTCGCTACATTCTACTGGATAACCTTTACTTCTAAGCTGCCCCGATATTTCCTTTCACACTACTTCTGTACTGCCTCTTCAATGAAATAAACATTCCCAGCCTCGGAGTAGAGGCAATATCTTGCCATAAAAAGTAATTTCCCATTGCATCTCATTCTCCCAGTTTACCACCACCACTGGTGTGAACTTTGGTATTAACTAAAGCTTCAGAGACTGGGGATTTTGACCCTTCCATCATTTTGAGGTCTCCTCTCTGTGAAGAACATTATTTTTGTCATTAGCCCAACTTCCACATTTTCCTTCTCTTTAGTGGAAATCCATTTCCCCTAGTTACTGCTGCATGCAGCACCACATAACCCCTGCCCTTATTGGGTTGTGCCATGCCCCTCTTCCCAGCTGCCTTCAGCCTGTCCCTGCTGCCCTCAAGTACTCCATAGGATGCTGACTTCACTGCGTGGCTCAGGAAGCAACAGAAACCTACTGCTTGGAAAAGCCATCATGATGGTGCCTCTAAGCGCCTCCATCCAAAAGCACCTTTCAAAAGCAAGAATTTTGGAAGGAATCAGAAAGTCAGAGCACCTGCTTAAAATGTCACAGTGGACGTCTGCTCTAGCTAGGAGAGTGTCTGCAGGTAAAATAGAGAGGACACTTTGACTCTACCAGCAGACTAGTCTCTCTCCTTCCCCTCATTACCAGGCACAACAGTCGCAGCTGGAAAACCTGCCTGTACCCTTCTGGTTTGCAGTCTAGGTCCAGCCCTCCCAGTCTCTACCAGAGTATCTCAGTGGTTATGCTCCTAGTAAAACTGCAATTGCTTACGTTTCTTTCTGTTTCCTGTTTTGGGGAAGGCAGCCTTCTAACTGGCTTCTAGCTCTCCAGTCTGCATTTGAGATATGTTGATCCTATCAGAAGTTATTTTCATAAAACTATGACATTCACAGAAGAAGTAGCCATTGTCTGATGATCCTTTACCAATGGAAAGTATGACTGAATTTTCAACCATTAGCATTTTTGTTACCTGTCTGTTTCAAGAACACTCTTCTCATTGTTTTACAGACTGTGAATCTACATGTTCCCTTTGCTAATAACCAGTCAGGAACATATTCTTGCTATGTATTCTGTAAGTTTTTAATTAAATGACCTCAGTATGACCACTCTTTGAAGTTGAATCCATAAAACATTATTAAAAATTACTCATATGCTCTTACTTTGGTATTAAATTCTATTGAATACGTGTGAAAGTTTTTCATTCTTCACCCTTAACAAGAATTGTAATTACCTTACGATAGTAATAAGAAGAATAAACAACTTAGTCTGCCAAAAATTGTTTACTTACCCGTCCTAGCAGGGTAGCTCCAATCATTATACACATTTTTCCAGTTCTCTAGAAATACAACAAAATGAAAAAAACTATACTTTTGAAAATGTTCAGTAGCATGATCTCATTAACAAGAAAGATTTTTGCTACCAATAACTTAGTACTTTTCTAAGTAAGTGCTTTTGGACTTTGCAGTAATATTATCAGATGATACAATGCTAGTTGTTTGTTTTTTTTTTTCCCACTTTGTTTTGTTTTTCTAGGATACTATTTCAATTTTATTCTACTGCTTAGTAAATGCTGGGTTGTCATCCCTTTGAGACTTAAAGCTCCGATTCATAGTTAATGAAGCATAGGCAATAAAGCTCTTATTCATAACTAGTGAAGCACAGTCAAAAGCAAGGCAAGAATCCCAGTCTTTATAGAGGTAGTTAAGAAATAAAGGAAAGCATATCATTTGTCTAAATTCAGTATTCTTAAAACTTACCCTGACTAGTTGCTATGATATAATAAATCATTAGTATGCCCTAGCAGTACATTGGATGGAGTGCTCGGATGGATAAGCCAAATGACATGAGCAAAATTTCAGCTGAGAATGTGGCTTTTGAACACAGACTTAAATGTTGCAGCTAGGGTTACAGGCTCATTTTATATGTCTCCTATGGCTCTCAGGCATCTTCAGCTTCAGTAACAGGTTCAAGTACCTGTTCAAGGAGTTAGCACTATTGTACTGAGCACTGTTGTCCTATACCCCATTGGTATTACTGCAGGTAATTTTTATGTAAGAACAGTAATATGTACTGTTTGTTTCCACCAATGGATTATTCTTTTTGAACGGATTCTGCTCTGGTCCCTCAAATATTGTCTTAAATAGATTAAACAATGGCAGGTGAGACAAAAAAATAATAATAATAGCATTTTAAAGTTCTATTCTATATGCCATCTGCAGAAGAAATCAAGATAGTTGCCACCATTGTATAGTGTGACTAAATTATGTATTACAGCATAGCTGCAAGAACTGTAAGAAACTCCATTCTCTTTGGGCTGTGTGAAAAGTCCTCTGGGGTAAAATGTTCTGTTCATTAAAATATGAATAGGCAATGCCATTGAATATTCTTCAGCTTCATAAAATCACGCTTGGTAGCACTGTTGACTTAAGTAAGCATTACAAACACTTTCTACCTACTCCCTTCTCCATTGCAGAGCCCTAAATGGAACTCCTGTGGGCTCCTTTGCCTTGAGGTGGGAAAGCATGAGGGTCTGTTGAAAACTGAGGGGCAGATCTGAAGACTAAGGTGCATCTATCACTGTGTTAAACAACTAAATTACTGGTTAAAACTCAGTGAATACTAGTTTATTGAATGCCAGCTAGTAGAAATTGTAAAACCAGTCTACAAATACTTTAGGCTTACCCATCACTTAAAATACAAATTTCCAACTTCACTTTCTTCCCAAAGGTAGTGCTTTTTACAGTCTCTCAAGAGGATCTCCTCAATTACTCTCTTATTTTTTTTTTTTTTACTAGAAAACTGTTCCAGTTTCTCCTTTATCCTGTCTATCTAGAACAAAATACTTCTGTCACTAGGACACGGCTCTAATTACCCTGCATCATTAAGCAGTGTTCAGGCAGCTGGCAGCAAGACAGCTTAGTTCAATTACCTATGATTTTGGACTTTACTGGGCCTCTGCAAACATGCAATTGGATGTTTGGTTCTTCACGTTTCCTCTGGAGATCAATCCACTTTTTCCCATTTAAAACAGAGCTGAAATGATACTAGGATATAGCTATTAGCACAGTTACCTCACTGCTGTAATAATGCAATTTGCTTACTGAACCATAGCAGCCCACCAAGCAGCAGCCAGCCTTCTCTCAGGTTGCTTTTCTGCCATTTCAGTGACCACTTCAGCTGTGGAAGTAGCTTTCACTACAGCTGGGGCACGTCCACCACTAACGGTACCCAAGTTCCTCTGAAAGGGTGTGCAAAGAAGGTTCTAGATCAGGGTCTGAGACCTGAGACCTGCACCTGGTGATTGATTGGTAAGCAATCAGCCACCTGGACTGTGGCTGATTGCTTACAGGCATGGGCTGGGCCAAGATGGCAACCACCTCCACACAGGCCTTGCTGCTGGTCAGGTGGGAGACCCTATGCTGGCTGGGCCCCTAGCCTGGGGTGAGGACAGGCCAGGAATCCTCTTCCTTCTGCATAGAATCATAGAAAAATTAAGGTTGGAAAAGACCTTCAATATCATCTGGTCCAACCATCACCCCACTGCCAATGTCACCCACTAAACCATGTTCCTAAGCACCAGGTCCAACCTTTCCTTGAATGCCCCCAGGGACGGTGACTCCACCACTTCCCTGGGCAACCCGTCCCAGTGCCTGATCACTCTTTCTGAGAAGAAATGTCTCCTCATTGTTATGCACCCTCTTGGTACACAGATGTACCCACACAAACTGAAGGTAGGAGTCTCTGCACTGGATTATTTATAAAGGCTCCCTGTCAAAAGTTTTTGGCCTTATTAACAGGAAGTTACATTCCTTTCATTGTAGTTCTTGGATGAACTTGTTGATACACATGGAAAAATCCTGTCCCTCACGTGTGCATGTGGGAGGCACATTTTACTCTTCCTTAATTTTATTCTGGGCTTTGCTACTCTTCACTTGCATTACAAAACATATTACGTTAGCACCAACAAAAGATATATATATATATATATATATATATATATATATATATATATATATATATATATATATGCCATGTTTAATGTCCTGAATGCTCTGAGGGAATAAGCTAAAAGCTGTTACTACCACTCGAGGGAATAAGAGCTAAAAGCTATTACTACCACTCAGCATCTGACACTCAGCATCCTCCAAAGCTATCTGTGATTACCCTCAGACCAAAGAATTACACCTTCCTTTAATATCAAGTTTTGACTTACCCCTGAAGGATAAAAGACGTGGTAGTTTTGAATCAGTTAGCACATGGAATTAGGTTTAAAGACCACACTGTAACAGTGACTGACACACAGAGTTGCAGCCCTTAGAAGGAGATATAATTATGATTGCATTTTCAATCCTTGGCCAAGTTCCAACTCCAGCACTCCAGCTGTGGGGTTTCATTGTTTTAAGTTGCTGTCCCTAAATTGTAAGATAATCTCTACCTCAGATGTAGATGCTACTAGGAGATGCTTTGGTGTGTTCTGCTCTCTGTCATCCATGACATGCACTTGTCTAGGCTTTAATTTCTTATAAATGGGAACAAGTAGTTTGTGTTTTGCCAGAAGTGTGATGCTATCAACATCTTGCAAATCTACAAGCAGCTCACTCACCCATATGTTCACCAAACGCCCTTCAGCTCTATCTGGGCATCCCATATCTGTCTAAAAGCCATCTGGAATAATGCATTGCCAACTTCTGATCTTAAGTACAGTAGCAACTTTCTGAGATCATGCTTGCTAAAATGAGTAAATTTGGAAAGATTATAAAATTACACTGTAACAGAGGAGCCTGTTGGATGCTTTGTATCCCCCAAAGCACACTACACTGTTCTTTTTAGTCTTTTTAATGAAGTGTAAAAATAGTAAATGGCTTGATCTGCATCAATTCCACAATAACTTCTGGGAGCAATTTCTCTATCATTTTGGCTTTCTCTTAATCTGCCTTTGTCCCTTCTTTATCAGTTGCATTTTCAAATAACATTAATGGCATTTGTCACTGCAAGCCTCTGTCTCCTTAACCTCACTTGTCATCCAGTCTTTCTTTGCCTTGTTATGTTTATCCACTGACTTGTCCTACATGTAACTGTTGCCTCCATACTTTGCCATTTCTGTCTGAGCTGGAGTAAGTGACTTTGGAAGATACCTTAGGCTTTTGTGAGGACAGAAACAACATCTTCCAAAGAGATTTACAAAACTTGTAAGCCTGTAGACATTATGGGAATTACAGCTTGCTAGAATTCCTAGGTAGAGCTAGCTACGGAGATGTTTTGTCTTTAGCAATGAAGAGGGATGTTTGCATCAATAGCAGAGGCAAGCATGAGATTTTGCCTCAGTTGTGTTCTCACGTGTCCAAGCTGACAACTTTAAAACGTCATTCACCAGGTGCTTCTGTTAAACTATATATTGAAAAAAATATATAAAAATGTTCCTTTGTCAACATTTTGCTGATGTTGCAATTAAGTATAATGTTTATTAGAAAAAATTTAAAAAGAGAAGGTTGTGAGTTATAGAAACTTTTTGTCAATAGATTTTTATTGGACTAGATGACTTAGAGGTCAACATCTATGCTGAGAAGAGTGTATTTTTCCTCTGTACTGATTCACTGAACTGTTTTAGATCTTTGGAGAGAGAGCTCTAGATATACAAACAGAAAAGCCTAGGCTGAATGAATATTTATCCCAACATGTCATTAGCACATTCTCATATGCCATTTTTTTCTGTTCTTATTTCATGTTCAGAAACAACAGGAACAGTTCATTCATGATTATCTGGAACGCTGTTGGCACACTATCTTTCATCAGTGAAACGAATGCTAGAAAACTGAAAATTGGTGATGAGTGCTATTCAATTTACTGAACATATTTTAGAGTTAACTCAGTGGCTGTGCTTAATTTGGGGTTTACTGGCATCAAACGGAGGGAAAGGTTCATCCACTGTGGCAAATCAGTAAGTGCTTTTGATGTCAGTGAGTTGCGCTGACAGTGGCTACAGATGTGCTCCGAATTTTGTTTTCCTTTTTGCTTTAATGCCACTATTTCTGAAGACAGCAGAGACTATCAGTAATTCCAGCACAAGATCTGTCCCACTGGATTATGCAGAGCTGCTCCTGTCAGAGGAGTCAGAGTTCATTTATGTAAAGTCTTCTTGAAAAAAAAAAAAAACCCACAAAACAAAACAAACAAAAACAGTCATCCATCCCTCTTAATCAGTTTTATATTTAAACAGGAGTATTGCAAAATCTGATAATAGCAGTCAAGTTCAAAAATCCCATTCTTAAGACATGGATCTTGGAAAATAAATACTGGTCCAGTTTCTGCTTCCAAAGGCTCTTTTCCAGGTTAATATCTTCTTACATTTCCTGTAAAATTTTCCTTTCCTGGACATGTTCTCATCACCTCATGAGTTCTGGTTTTCTCTGAGTTGCCTTTTTGTCCCTTGCCTCCATTATACTTTTGTGAAGGGACGTGCATTCCCATTAGCCCAATTGTATTTGCTTGTAAGTTGGCTGATTTTTACTATGTTTCACATAAGCACCAAAGTTTATTTAAGCACCAATTCATCCAAGGTAGTCTTTAGGTTTATTATGTATGGACAGTCCCTTAGAGGATTTTACTCGGTTTCTTTGTTCCTGAAAGTGACTCAAGGGCTGTAGGTGATGCAACGCCCAAGTGGTGACAAGGGAAAGTGCCAGTAGATGGTGCTGAAGAACATGCAGCAAGGAACCTTCTTGTTCCTGAATTCCGGCTCTTACAGCAAGTGGCTGCTGGTGTTCAGAACACACTCAGGAAAAGGGAAAAAGCGATCTGGATCTTTATCTTATTAGAGCAGATTAAAGTCATGTTATTTTCTTGCAATATTGAGCAAGGAACTCTCAGTTAAGGGGGAGAACAGCTTTGTCATCAAAGACATGCTATTCCCTCCACTGCAGACCTTTTGTCAGAACCTTCTCCAAGCTCTTCCTGCTTTAAAAAGCCCACATTTTCATATCCTATCACGTTCTCTACTCAAATACTGCTACTTCCTTTTTTATTTCTTTATGTCTCAGTCCAGGCTAACTCCTAACCATGGGATGGCCATTGTGCACAGAACCATCTTGAGGCACTCACTTCTGCATAGCAATCAGGAAATACAAGTCCATGTTGGTCACATCCTCTCCCCTCTCTAATATTAAAAATGAACTACAGAAGGGCATTTTCCTTAAAAACAAACAAACTAAATTATCTCTTATCTTCCCTCCTCTCACCCCCCCCCCCCCCCCCAAAAAAAAAAAAAAAAAAAGACCTTCCCATGAAACTAACACCTAGGCTGTGATCTCCCATTTTGTACGACTTTCACTTTGTGACCTGGCTAAGGCTAGGAAAAGTTTGTTTTTATCTTTCAAAGAAGAAAGAATGCCACTCTTCTTCATTCAAAACCTAGAAGCCTTGAGGTAGGAGGATAGATTGTGGATGGAGGTGGGGAAGGAGAACACTTGAAATAACATAGATTGCGGGTGGATACAAATATAAAGTCGGTGAATTCGTGGTTGAGGCAGTTTAAATTAGTGACTCCTTCCTTGTCTTTTATTGTACTGAACTTCATAAGCAAGATTCAGGAGACCAATTTGGCTGCCTGTGTCTGCTTTTATCCTCACTTCTTGTAGCTTACAACCTTTCTGAAATGACGGAAGCTAGAAGTGCTGCCAATAAAACGTGCAGTTCCATGAGACCTTCTTGTTGTCATTTAAGGAATGGTCTCATTTAGCAAATTTAGATCAGTTAATTTCAGAAAATTCCTCTACGCCTGTTTGCCAGGGAGATGGCACAGGGGAAAGAATCATTACCTCAGTAACAGCTCCCACACTGAATCACAGAATCACAGAATCACAGAATTTCTAGGTTGGAAGAGACCTCAAGGTCATCGAGTCCAACCTCCAACCTAACGCTAACAGCCCTCCACTAAACCATATCCCTAAGCTCTACATCTAAACGTCTTTTGAAGACTTCCAGGGATGGTGACTCCACCACTTCCCTGGGCAGCCTGTTCCAATGCCTCACAACCCTTTCAGTGAAGAAGTTCTTCCTAACATCTAACCTAAAACTCCCCTGGCTCAACTTAAGCCCATTCTCCCTCGTCCTGTCACCAGGCACGTGGGAGAACAGGCCAACCCCCACCTCGCTACAGCCTCCCTTGAGGTACCTAAAAAGAGCGATAAGGTCACCCCTGAGCCTCCTCTTCTCCAGGCTGAACAAGCCCAGCTCCCTCAGCCGCTCCTCGTAGGACTTGTTCTCCAGGCCCCTCACCAGCTTCGTCGCCCTTCTCTGCACCTTCTCTGCACTGGTTCAATAGCACGACTCCTTCCTCACCAGGGTAATACACATTACCCTCAGTTTATGACATACTGCAGCTGAGACCAAGGCACATGTGTATTTCTGCTCCAGGGGTGACAATATCTGGCAGATTCCCTTAAAAACATCTTTTAATACAAAGATTTCAAAAGGTTGACAGTTCCTGAAGTTTTCTATATTGCCTTCATTTTAGAAGACATGTTAAGCAGTATGAGTGAGGATTAAGACAACAGATGCATAACCAAGAAAGCCTCTTGTTTAACTCCTCCATATGAGAAGACCCAGCTCCACCTGTGTGCAGAACCGTGCGCAGCTGCTCTCCTGCTCCTCCACCTGCTCTGAGCATGCCATGAAATACAGAGAGGTCTTACTCAAGCCTCAGAGACACATTTGCACTGCTCTGTTAGAGGACTGCTGGATGCCAGGGCGGTGAAGGTACCTAATGTTGAGACACCCAGCACTCAGCCTTCAGATCCTGGGACAATTCTGGAGAGCTTGGGGGATGTGTCAGCTTTGCATGTGGCTTCTAGTGCTGTTGGGAATGGCACATTTCCCAGCCTAGAGCCTGTATCCCTCTTGGAAAGGCTCCTCTAATGCTTGAGAGTGGTTTGTCTGTACCACCCACATCTGGTAGTCCTCCTGTGTAGTTCTTCATCTGCAGAATTCACACCATTACCCACCACCCTAGGGTCAAAAGGAGGGTGCTTAGCTGAAAAGTCTAATAGCCCCCCACAATACTTTCAATTTTGTAACTGCTAAAATGCCTAGGATTTTTTTAAACTATTTCATTTATGCTTTAAATGGAGGAAAACTCTATTTCAGCTTTTGTTTAATGAAAATTACTTAACTTTGTCAAGAATTGTCCTCTGGATGTACAAAAGTTTTTGTTTCTGTCCACTTTATGGTGCATAGTTTGTAAGAAAATTCTGCAGTGGCAAAAAGCATGGTCTTGTCCAGAAGCTCAGCCCGTTAATAAAGCACAAAGATGCACTGTATTCTGCCAGGCAAAAACACCAGACAAGCTGGAAGCCAATATGGAAATATTCAATGAATTTTTCAGTAGAAGTGCCAGCTACTGTATTACATTAAATGGGAGGAGGAGTAAAACTAAATAACACATAGGTTTTGTAAGATGTGCGTGTCATAATTTACAATGAGAATAATGGGGGGTTGAGTCACTGTAGTCACTGAAACGAAGCTACTATTAAAAAAACAACGGACAGACTGTCACTTACAGTGGCTTGGAAAAACATTTTTTGAGAAACTCGATGTATCATTTTTCTTAAATTCATACACATGTGCTCTGATCATCTTATTTTATAATTTAGGTAAAAACTCATTTAAAAATACGGGGAACGTGGTATTATTACAGAGGAACGGATATATTTGTTCATTTTTCTCCTTCCTTGAATGGATTTTGGAAGATATGGTACCTTAGCTAGGAAGATCTACAGAGAGCTTTTCTAATCCTCGGCAGTAACAAGAGAGATGGAAATTGAGCCAATACTGTAACTGAGAGTTACAACAGTAATCTGAGTCAAGTTATAAACTGTACTGGGTTGCCTGCGTTGCCATCAAAGGGATACTGTTTAGAATAGCAGAGCTGAGAGATCTCTGGGAATTCCCTGTGTTGATCAGATCCCTGGGTCAGATCAGTCAGAAATGGTAAGAAAATACTACCAAACCAAAAGAGTCATGTTTCACATCTGCTTTCCACCACTGGAAGTGACCAGATGATGCAGTGCAATGGTTATCAGAGCTACAGTTCAGATAGGTCTGGCTTTTAGAGCATTTAGGATGCATCTTTAGAACGTTATCTCCAAATTCTACCTGCGCTTATGGATGTGCACCCACAAATACACCTTGAAAAGTGCTTGTGCAAATGGTCGTATAGCCCCATATGAAAGACTTCTTGATAATACATGGAATGATGCTGGCTGCATGAGCTGGCTTGAGTGATATTGCTGAGTAGTCTAACATTACACTAAAAATAATCCATATACCTTTCTTACTGAAGGCAAGTATCATGAAAATGGAGGATAATTTTCTTTTTATGGGTTCAGTGGTATCTTACCTGTTACAGTCCAAACTGAGTGAATTTTTTGGTTTTAACTTGTTCTTCACTTATGTCTCAGGTGAAATTCTGGGCTCAAAATATGAGTGTGATCCTCCTGAAGATGGTTGCAGCCCCTCTTCATTTCTCTCAGCAAGTTAATGATACCTTTTGCTCTTTGGGAAAAATCACTCCAGAAAACTCTCTGAAAGGTAAAAATTATTGTTCCAGGTTAACATGTGTCAAACTGATTTGTCTACAAAAATGAAATAGGCATGTGGAGTAAAGCAAGAGGATTTCCAGGCAACCAACTGTCATGATAACTCAGTGACTTATAGTGCTACGCAATCTTCGGGGCACTAATGCACTGCAAGATAAAATCCCACCCTTCACAAATCTCAGGAAATGCATATTTATGTGCTTCATGGTCTCTGTCTGATTTAGTGCTGATATTGTAAAGTGCTCTATAATCTACATCCAGGCTCCAACTGTGCTTTAGGAGTACCATCACGGAAATTAGCAATAATTAAATAGAGGAAAGATGAAAGACTCTAGGAAGCATTTAGGACCCAGTAATCCTGTTTCCTAGAGAGGGAGACTGAGTGTGGTCAAATAAAGCTGCTGAGTGATTAGGTCAGAGGTTCCTGCCTTGCAAACCGGGGCCAAATTCAGTGAAAAATGCTCAGCAGCCAGCACGGAGAGGGGAAGGCAGTTCCACACTGGTTATTTCCATCTGAACCTGTTCCCCCTTTCTCCCCTGCCTGTCCTTACCATAGCCACTGCCACAGGCTGTGAATCAGAGGCACCCTCTCCATCTCAGTTTGGTGTTCCTAGGAGAAATGCTGCAGTCCCGCTTAAGCTGTGGGGTGTCCAAAACCTGGAAAATAAACAGTAAAAAGGCTGAAGTAATTGTTCTTACTGGGGTTGTGTTCTGACGGTTGGAACTGCAGTACCTCCCTGTACTCAGGGATTGAGATGTCTCGTGTGCAGTAGGTACCTCGTGTTCAATGATAGTGACCTGAGCTAGAGGTTTCTCTTAACAAAGAGAAGCAAAAGGTAAGAGTTTGGTATTCAGGGCTGTGTCTTGCTGTTCCTTCCCAAAGTGTCCCACACCGTCTGTGAAGCTATTGCATTCCTGGCAAGGCCTGTCATCATTTGAGGAAGGCAGAGGTAAGGTTGTGCTGTAGAAACAAGGTGTGTCTTTGTTTCATATTTGCTGTTTTCCAGGGTTTACATCTGGAACAATGCAACTTGCTCCAGCTGCCTTCCCATGCATGACAGCACCATTAGAGTGTGAGACCCAAACCTATGGTGGAACCATTTCCACTTGTTGGTAAATGCAGAGTGAATGTAATATGTGCTTCTGCACTTCTGATTTGGAAGAAATTTATCTTCACCTTCTCTTGGTGGAAACAGCCACGTGAACTGTCTGTGAAAGTCCATACTGCAGACCTCAGGGTCAGATAGATCAAACTCAGTCTGTAATTGATTAGATAAAAATTCTCCTCTATTGCACAGGTTGGCTACTGAAAAGATTTGTTCATATTTTCTCAGTTATATACATTTATCAAATTGCCAGTGGGAAGACAATGTGCTCTGGAATTTGAAGTCCAATCTTTACTTCATCACTGAATCAGAATCTGATATCAGGTAAATCTCCTCCACCCAAATTTCTCCATTCATAACAAGGAAGTCACTGCAATGTCAGAAAGGTGTTATGAGGATAAATTAGTTGATAATTAATAATTAGTAGATAATTCCTTAATAATTAGATGATAAAAAATGTGCTTGGAATAAAAAAAAAAAAGTAAATTATTATCAGTGATTGCCTTTTCAGTAAGATTTGTATTTGCCTTCAATTTCTAACAGTTTATTTAACTAAATAATTTAAAATCTATATTTTAATAAAATTTTCATTCTTGTTTTTATGTTGCATTCAGACAAAATTAAAAGAGCCTTCTAGTGGATATAGTTTCATCTAACCACAAGAACGTGACAGACTTCAGAAATCAAAAATCCTGTTCCTATTACAATTTTAAGATCTGTCTCCTCCCACACTGCAGGTAAGTTCAATTAAAATGCTGAGGCTGAAGCCGGGTGCATATCAGGGGCAGTGGCTCTTGGGGCAGACTCAGTGGCATTCAGTGAATTTTAAGGGGTACTTCTACTATTTGTGAGGTTGCAGTTTAGATATGTAGGAATGGCTGTGGCATGGTGGCTGTGTGCATAGCAGTCCCAGCTCAGAGCCCTCCCCAAGTCAGTACTATTCAACTTCCATGGCTCTTTCTGGGTCTTCCCAACAGAAGAGCTGAAGGACAGACTGTTTCGTATTTTGATGTGTTATTGAGCATATCTTGTGCAACGCATTGATGTGCAAGGCTGCCTGTAATTTTACAAAGGCTTTCAGCCAGCAGAAATGGGAATCAGCTTTGCTGGAGAAAGCAATCTTGTAATGGCCTGAGCTGTTCGTGCCCTTGCTCAGATTACCCCCTTCTTGGGCAACACCAGGGTGAGCTGGAGAACCAATCTGGTTGAAAAACAATTACACTGGCATAGGAGAAGGGCCCCCTCGAGGGGTGAGGACATGAATCTGGGGGTGAGCAGAGGGGAGAATACAGCAGTGATGGCTTAAAACATCTGTTCAAGCAGAGCTAAAAAGATCTGGTTCAAATATGGGAAGTAGCTGAGCTGCAGTTAACACAGGGCTCTTTGAAAGCCAATTTATCCCGCTGAGAGACATCATTAGACAGCTTCAGGTACAAGACATGTTTTACTTGTTATCAGAACCACCTTCACTTAACTGGCAAGTACAGAATAAACACATCTGCTGCCAGAGATACAAAGTTTGTTTGGGGAGTTTTGCAAGTATCAGGTGTTCCTGAATCAGGAATTCTGATTTCAGGACATGCTGGGGGCTGACACTACTCAGTATTGGGCAATCCAAGGACTAAATAAATAGTATGTTACCGCTCTTTAAAGATCCTTGAAATACATATATACATATACATATGTACATGTGTACATATACGTGTCCATGCACGTGTAAAACAAAGCATATGTTAAAACACTTAAAAATTTCTGTACAGGTTCAAGATAAAGGAAAGAAGAAATCTATTGCAAGGAGAAGAAATGTCTCAATACGATCATGAAACTCATTTACAATAATTCCATAAATCTGTATTCCCACAAGGTAAAGAAGAGAGTGTAAGGAGGATTTGGACGATTTGCTTAGGTACTGCCAACCGAATGCAAGTCTTATGTAAGTATGGAAATCCTTGTGTTGGCTCCAGCCAGCCAGGTCCTGAGTGTTCAAGGGAGGAGTAGAGGACAGGAGACAAAACTCACTGCAACTGCTGCTGTTGCTGAAACTTGCTCTGATTCTGATCTATCAGAAGAACATAGCCATTGTTTCCCCATGAATTTTTTCATAATTCGTACAAAATATTCCTGAAATGTAGAGACTGTGATAATACACCACTTGTGCTCCCTATCAGATTGGTTTCAGGTATAGAGTTTATTGGAAAGTCATAGACCGTGCAGTAGTTTTCACATCTACTATTGACCTACTGCATTTTTTTCAAAACTGGTTAGCTCACCAATGTTTTATATAACATAAAACCACTACAAACACTTGTGTTTCTGGATTATACACAGTATTAAAAACATTAGCTTACCCCTCTGCCTATTTCTGTGCTAAGCCCAGTATATACTTCAGTCTGGATGCAATGAACTGGAAACTTAAATAATGTTTTGGTTTTTAATCCTTTTTTCACTCCATTATGCATTGCTCATTCAAATTTCCTCCCTATATTTTTAAGTACATGCAAAAAAATGTGGGATCTACACTTAAAATAACAAATTCCTTTCAGAAAACTAGATCCTGATTTTGTGACAGTTTCTCAACCCTTCATAGCCAGGCTGCTAGATTACACACACACACACATGCATACACACACACCCCATCACTTTCAACATCCTTATATACTGCTGGCAGGGGAGGAAAGTGAGAAAATTTTAGATGATGTTACAACTGAAATAGAGCTGCCAACATACCATTTCATTTCTAAGGCCTATGATATTCACTACTGTCACAGAAAAACTAGATCCTGTAATTCTGTTCTGCAAAAAGCATGAAAACGTGGTACTAATAAACATGTTATAAAGACCCCCTAAAGAAAAAAAAAAGGGGGGGAGGAAGGGGAAGGGGAGGACAAACAGAATGAGTACAGCATTTATTTACTTTATTTACTTTTTAATACTGTGATATCTAGGCTAACCTCAAGGCTTGACTCCTGTTTTGCAAAATGTTGGGACTGGCAAGGCTAAATGAAGAAACACAGTACTTAACTGATGTTTAAACAGCATTAAATCTCCATAGGAGCTATTGCTAATATACATATGTGTAAACGGACACCAGCATATTCATAAGAAAACCTGCACCGATCAATTTAATGTGCATATGGAGTGATTCTTACTTCTAAATATTATTTATTTGAGTAAAACTGCATGGAAACTGATTACATCAGAGATCTGCTGAGTTTCTTGGGACACAGAGGGTTTTTCAGGAGAATGAAACCCAATATCGTAGGCTGTTTTTAGAGCAGGATATGACACAGACTATTTAGAAGGTCACACAAAGTGTATCTTACATCAAGGAATAAAAACAGCATCAACATTTTTATTACTTAAAATCTTATGATTTGGGGGGAAACTATCTTATTAGTTTTGGATGCCTGAGTTTTGCAATTGCATGAAACCAACTGCATGGTAAAACAGCTCCTGATAAAATTTAAATTGGTATGATCTATCTACTGCTCTGACTGCTTTTACAGATCCCAAAGCAGCTTAGCTGAGGAGGGAACTGGAGGCTTTATAAATCCAGTTATTATTAAAAATAAATAAATAAACAAATCTAGTCAAACAAGCTGAATTCCTTAGAATTTATAGTATTGGCAAAAGATGATTCCTCTTATCCTGTTAATTGTTCCTATTTTTATCTTTTCAGGAAAAGAATGGATAGGAAACCCCTTCTTGACTGGAAAAAATCCAAATGAAAGAGTTAATAAAGCAAAACCATCAAAGGAGTCCCAACACAATCACCATTGAAAGGGAAGCATATATTTGACAAATTTGCATAGATGGAAATGATACCAGCAGCCCTATCTCTGTACAATTCTGTCCCATCCATCCATAAGCGAAGGACATGGTGCTTTTTATGTTACCTGTAGCTCACTGAGTACCAGACAAGCACATTTTCAGCCATGAGAAAGCCACGGGGCTACATGTTCGTTCTGCACAGAGGACTGCATTCCATGCATGCATTGAAATTACAGCAAAATGGAAACTGGAGTTCCTCAGGGCAAGAACCATAACTTCTAATTACCAAAGGTAAAAGATAAACTGGAAAAAAAAATATTCTTTCAGATATGGCTAAAATTATGATGTGAGTCTTAGAAATATTTATCTTTCCTTCCTTAAGTGAACATTCTTCTGGTGACTTAGAGTTTTTCTTGGACTGTTATTACTGTTTCACAATGATCTAAGGCTTTATTTGTAGTCTTAGTGGTGCTTATATAATTACATAAATCTAAAAAAATATAGTGTCTGATTATGCTAAATTCCAGTTAAAATGAGTCAATTGAAAAAGGAACTATACCTCAACGTTTCAGCTACACTTCAGAGGATCATGTATTCACGTGCTTAGAGGGGTGCAGAATGAATGATCTTGTCACAGGAGACTGTCAGGATTTCTGTGAAACCCCAAATATAATTAAAATGTCTAATGTGTATTAAAAAATACATTAAATACAGTGTTCAAAATCTCTGGTAGTCCTGCAAAAAAAAAAAAACTAGAGTTGGGCCAAGTGAGAAATGAGACCATTTATCTCCTCTGAGAGCTTGTCTTTGAGAAAGCACATGAGAAAGCCAAGGCTAATTAACTGAAAACACAGAATTAGAGTTGATGAAATAGCTATTCTCATGCCATGAATACAGAATCAGCTGAACTCTGCCAATGATGCTTTATCTCTGTGTGGCACCACCAGACATACCTCCGGGATTTTCTAGACGTACCACCCATCCACAGAGTAATTGTGCCCACTAACCAGCCCACACATTAAATCTGATCCTTCCTATATATGCCAAAGTGATTTCACACATCTGAGGTGACTACATAGTGCATGTGGAGCATATCCTATGCTTCCTGTAGCACCAGGCATCATATGAGTGAGGTATACATCCACACTGTGTGCCCACTCTCCAGTTGTCTAGAATATTTCTGTATGCAACAGGTCCAAAAATGCCAGCGCCCATGTCGGTAGACAGCACACGCAAAACAGCGCCTGACCTTTTACCAAGAACTAGTCTCTAAGAAGGCTGAAAATCCCTGACAAATATAGAAAGTGATCAGAATTTGCCCAGGCAAGATTTCCAGGCAAGAAAAGGGCACATGCTGGGAAACAGCAAGCAAGAAGCCAGAGGACGTGCCAGGAATGGCAGTTCTGCTGTATCATCCACAGCTGTTAACGTATGCTGTTGCTGTTGGAAAGTATGTCAATATAAATATTAAAACTTCTTCTGCAGAAGCATGTCTTCCTACCAGCTAGTTAAATCATGAAATCAAAAGTCTGTATTATATCATATATTAATGACTAGAGCTGGATCAAATACAATTCAGGTTCATTGCATAGTTTTCCATGATTCACCTTTTTCTCTTGCCTGGGCCAGAAAAATCTTACTAATGACATACAACAATCATTTCTCTCAGTATTACAGAAAACCTTAGGAGCAACAGGATCAGACATGCTGAGAAATTCTCTTAGTAATTGCTCAGAATGAAAACCAAACACCTTACAAGATACTTGATAAAAATATGAAACATTTAAGAAATGCACAGCATTTAAAAGGAAACATAATTTTTCAACAATTTTGACCAGCAGTGTAATGTGTTTCCAATAGAGTAATGTGTTTCTGGGTTTTGTAGTCAGGGATCTTTGCAGAGCACAGCAGATCTGATCCTAAGCTTTTCCAGCTCAAAAAGCTAGTGACGATAGCTCGTATATCATATAACGATTGCTCTTGCATATGCCCTCCACAGCGCCCCACAAACCTCTGTAGGTGAGAGGTGTCTAAGCTTTGGCTGGCTGCCAGTCCCAAGATGTTAACTTCCTCTTTCGGTGTAGGATAGAAGCAAAAATGGCACAAAACATAGGAAAACACTCATGATGGCTCCAGAAATCACTAAGTTTTCATCAATAGTATGTACCGTATGCTGCCATGGGGAGTTTGGCTACCATGCACTTCTTCTTAGTAGAAAACATTCTCCATCTAGTAAGAATTTGCTGAATGTGTAATGCCTCCCTATTAATTCTGAGCAAGCAATGTGCACCTGAGAATCCCGATACGCAGCTGGATCAACATTCCCGCGCGCTCATGCGGTGACTCATTGGGTCTGATCCAGTTCATCTCGCCAATTAATGAAAACAACAGCACCTTCAAAGTCCAGCCTTAAGCCTTTTATCTCGAACCACTTGACCATTGCTAAAAATAATGATTTGCTTCCTATGATATACATGGAGATCCAGGACGTTTTACAAAGGATACAATAAAAATACATTTGTCTTCACTGAGAAGTTGATTTTCATGTGAGTGCACTAGCTTTGTTATATTAAAGCAATGCTTTTAAATAAAAAGTACAGTATTTTCAACAGCGCGGATTCTTTCATTTTCTCTTTATCCATGAATTAATGAAATTATCCAAATACGAGTTAGAACAAAATCTAGATATACATGTATATGCTTTGGAAAAGAAAATAGGATATAAGTAATCACTGTCAGGCTAAGCTTTTGGTTTGCACCTCCTTCAAACTGGACTACCAGCAAACACAGGGCAGACATTAACACTACATTTTATAAATATCTAAGATCCTGTTTCACTGACATTTTAGCATTACAGCTCCCTTGATATCTGTGGACTTTTCTTCTGATCTGTGCTATTCGTAATGACAGCAGAATCAGCCCATTAAGAGATAGGCGTTTTATCAGAATTTGGCCTGGCAGTGTACCACCCTAATAGTAACAAATGGGACTTCTGGGTAGAGGCCGCAAGCATCAGGCTTTTAATTTGGAGAATGATAAAGTGGCAAATTATCTCAGCCCTTCCCTTCCATCAATTAGGCAATACAAAATGCAGTATTATTTGATTATGCTATTTTTGTTATGAGACCTACGTTATGGAAATGAATACTAATAGTCACTGTTCGGTTACTGGCGAAAAGCACATTAGCAAAAGACGCAGTTCCTGCTGGAGTCTCCTGTACCAGGAAACCATGAGAAATCATTTTTTCATTCTTGGAAACTTGCAAAAGCAAACACAGTGAAAACATAAGATATAGATGAACTGTAAGGAGCAACAAACAGCCCTGATAAGAGTTACACAATTGTTGTGCAACGGTAGAGACAGTTAAGAGAAGAGACATAAATCTGTGCAATTAGCCACAGATTTAACCCGGCCCCTACCTTCCCCTCGGGGTGCCCACAGGGAGCCTCACGGCTGCTGAGGACATTGGGCCTTCTCGCCACCCCCTCTATTCAGCACATCCCTGGTGGGGCTCTCCCAGTGGCCAGAAGGATGCTGGCACCTGAAGGTGGCCCTGTCCTTCTTGAAACCGCCCTCGGAATAGCAAGGAGCCTCCAGGGTCATCAGGCAGTGCCCCATTCCTTCCTCCCAGCTGTCCTTCCTTGCTGACCTGCCCCTAATGACAGGTAATGCTGTGGGAGGGAGAGATGGGAAGAGTCCTGGGGGTCATTCCTGACGGACGGTCAAACAGCACCAGGTGGATGCTACGGAAGGAGCTTAGAGGTGTGATGCAAAGAAGGCTGAGCTGTGGCTCCCATGGTTTGAACCTAGAGAGGGGTGACTGTCACGGTCAGACCACAATGTGGCTGTAGAACGAGCCTAATTAGGCCTGTCTGTGCCGATGGATCCAGAAATATTTCGGATCTCCTAGGTGAGGGCAGCCCAGCCACTTCCCAGCTTTGGACTGGGTGGAAAGTTGGACCCACGCTGCCTGCTCCCTGCCTGGGCTTCTGCAGGAGGCCACGGGGCAATCCAGTGGAGAGCTGCCCTGTGCTGAGGGAAAGGTCCTGGGGGGGCAGGAGGCGGCCAAGCTCCTCCTGGCATGCACACCTCTCCTCAGCCTCAGCAGGTAGCCAGAGCCTACCCACTGCACCAGGAAATCAGTCAGATCCTTGAAAAACAATAGGGCAAGGTTGGTTTGTAGCAGCCACCAGCCCACGGTGATCTAATTGTGCTGCAATTTCACGTACTCGCATTCCTTGATTCAAACCTACCGTGAGCTAATCGATGACCCATTTGTCTCCCATTGGACAGCAAATAATAGGGGTTTAGATGCCAAAGAGGAATGTGGCACAAGGGGGGAAGCTGAAAGCTCCTATTTATTTGGGACTTCCCCATACTGAGATCAGCAGTGATAGGAGGGCCAGCTGAGTAGGAAGGATATTATGGGCTATTGCCTGCTCTGTGCAATCAATTCCTTTCAAATCCACACAGGATATAGCCTTGTCATCCTGTTTGAAAACACTCTTTGCATGTCAGAGTTCTCAATGATAAGAGAAAAGGTGCCTAAAAAGGTTTCTTACAGCCACAGGGAACAAGAGCACATATATGCGTGAGGATGAGTGTCACCGAATAACTGTATATCATCCTGCTAGCTCACTGCACCTGTGCGGACATTGTGTTTTTTAGGAAGTGTTTCAGTTGACAATATCCTGTGCTGCTCAGCTGAAACCACAGCTATTTACAGAAATTGCCAATATTACTCCAAAAGGACAAATGCTGGAATGCGGAAGTTCCACGTTTCTTGATCCTGCGCTAGTCTCAGCTCCTGCATCCCCACCCCCGGAAACAATTATTTAGCCATGAGGTAATTCAGCTCAGATTGGTATTTATCTCTCAGGTCAATATTTGCCTTTCAGGTAATTCCTGCTGAGGGCAATAACATGGCTACTTTTTTTACCTGGTAGTAAGGAAATCCCCCAGACTGTAAGGCAAGCATAATAATGTCACTGTCACTAAGTTCTTGTAAGTCAGTTTGAAGTCCAGGCAGGATTATCTGTTAAGGGCACACTTTGCCAAATCTCAGTTCTTTGGGAATTAAAAATGTACCCTAAAGCCTACCTGTCCGTGTGCAGCAGTATTAGCATAGCCTGCTTTCGATGGCACTTTCCTCCCACATTTTTATTTGCATTTCACCTTGAGACTGCATATTTCAATATGAACTTTCTTGGGTGTTAATAACGTTAATTCCTCAGTATTGTTAATAAAATAAATATTTGCATTTATTCTAAATAGCAGTGTAATTTAAAATTAGATATAAATAATGTGCTAGTCAAAACTCCCAACTTGTAAATCTCATTAGGCCCTCTGCCAGGCAGTGTGGCCTGAGGCCCTACCAACTCCCCTTTGGCTCAGGTGGGCCACGAGATAACCTGTCCCAGGCCAAGCCGCTGGGGTGCTCCACAGACAGGGCTGCTGGCCATCGTGACTGGGTTTGCAGGCTAAACCTGTAATTTGGAAGCCTGTATTTTTAAAAATCCAACATTTTTTAAGATAACGTAGCATCTGTGTGTGTAAGCTCTTCAGTATCACTATCTTATTTCTTGCGGAGGCTGGTGTGCGTGGAGTGATGGGCTCTGTGGGGCCTGTCTGCCTGCCACCAAACGCTCTGCAAGCTTTTGTGGGGTCGGCCTGTACTCCAAACGGTCGTACATCGCAAAAGAGGTTTTCAACAGAATTAAGTTGGAATGATTTGTCAGCACTTGTGATGTTTCACAGCTCAGAAATGCAGTTTCAAACAGAGAGGGTATTATTAACCAGCATGCAATTTCTGCAGGATGTCATGAATCACAGGTTACTGGACTTCCTCCTGAAAGACTTCATAAATTCTGAGTCACTTTTTAAACAAACACTACACAATGGCAAGCAAGGCCAAACCGATGTAAATATGAAAACACTGACATGCAGAAATCAGATTCCTTCCGCTGTCTCCTCCCAGCTGATACCTTCCTCCCTTATGCAAACCACTGGACACTTTCCAAATGACGGAGTCCCTTCAGGAAGGGTGGCTTCTGCACCTCTCGCCGTGCATCCTACCTAACCAAAGCCTGAGAAAGTCTTTGTTCGTGATTTCAGGAATTGGTCAATTGTGAGCAAGCTCTGAGTAAGGTTCTTTCCCTTTTTTGACGGAATCCACTGGAGAATTTGATGTAATCTCTGGGTTATTTTTTTTGACAACGCATTTTTTAATTTGCTTTTGATAGCTGGACACATCATGAGAGAATGATCACGATATCATTCCACAGCAGCAAGAGTGTTTTGGTTTTTGTTATTGTTGTTTTTGTTTTTTCAAAAGATGCGCCTGTATTGTTTGAAATATGCACACCAATTAGGAGTCCAGTTAAAAATAGAATAAACTGAGTAGAAAAGTCATCTCTTCAAGTACAAAAAGGCAAACTAGCCCACAGGGCTGGGCATCTAAAGCTGAGCACTAATACTCTAGCTTTAAGCTGTTTTGGTTCCTATGGTGCCATTAGCTTCACAGTATTAAATTGATGAATTTACCTGAAATATTTGTAAAAGCAACTCAAAGGTTATGGAAGAAAGACAATCCTACTTCTTCCAGATTAGGTCAAAATGGAGGAAAAGTTCACATATATGAAAGCAAGTTCACATTTTTCTATTTCTTTCAGGTTTACTTTTAACATTCTTGAACAGACAACCAGAAGTCAAGTGCCAACCATATCTTGGGCTCCATCAAAAGGAGCGTGGCCAGCAGAGCGAGAGAGGTGATTCTCCCCCCTCTGCTCTGCTCTCCTGAGCACTCACCAGTGCTCACCTGGAGTGCTGCATCCAGCTCTGGGACACCCAGCACCTGAAGGACACAGCACTATTACAGCAAGTCCAGAGGAAGGCCACAAGGAGAATCAGAGGCCTGGAGCACCTCTTCTATGAGGACAGGCCGAGGGAGTTGGGGTTGTTCAGCCTGGAGAAGAGAAGGCTCCAGGGAGACCTTACAGTGGCCTTCCAGTGCCTAGAGGGGGCCTAGAGGAAAGATGGGGAGGGACTATGTCAGGGAGTGTAGTGACAGGACAAGGGCAGATAGCTTTAAACTAAATGAGGGTAGATTTAGATTGGATATGAGGAAGAAATGCTTTACTCTGAGGGTGGTGAGGCCCTGGCACAGGCTGCCCAGAGAAGCTGTGGATGCCCCATCCCTGGAGGTGTTCAAGGCCAGGCTTTGGGCAACCTGGGCTGGTGGGAGGTGTCTCTGCCCACGGCAGTGGGGTTGAACCAGGTGGGCTTTCAGGGCCATTCCAACCCAACCCATTCTCTGATTCTGGGATTCTAAACCAAATATGAAGTCACATGCAATGCATTTTCCAAGTATTCAGACAGGCTGAATAAGCAAATGACTGGAAAGTGTTGTATTTTTCTGTCCTTGTAAGGCAAGCTCATACCCAACAAGTTTTATTAGATTCCATATTATCTGCATTTACAGCAGGGCTTGGGACAAACGTTGTTGTTGTTGCTGTTTTTTCTTGGTTGGTTGGTTGGTTTTTGTTTTTAATTTCATCATCCAATGGTACTAACTCAAATGTATAACCTGGTTTGGGTTAACACATACTTCTGCATAGCAGCCTGAAAGCTTAAGCCAAAAAGAAGGAGCTGTTCTTGAAGGTTCCTGAGCACTGCCTACTGAAAGTAGTGGAAATCTTGTAACAAAAACACTTTGTGAGTTTCTAATAAACTGGCAGATGTTACTAACTGACTCTATTTGTTCCACTCCAGCAGCTTTTGCAGACATCAGCATTAGTGTAATACACCTACAGTAAGCTACACTAAAAAAAAAATAAAAAAACAGCCAACTTCAAACCTAACAGACTCAAAAAAATATATATTGTGGTTACTTAAGAAATACAGATTGTGTCATTTAGCTGAAAGGCTGATGACTGATGACAAAGGTTTAGTACACATCTTTCTTCTCTAAAATACATATTCCAGTCATACCAGTTTGCTTAAAGTTTACTCAAAAACATAATATAGCTAAAAGAGGGTGGGATTTAAAATAATAATTTAGTGTCAAAAACCACACAGATAGTGAGGACTTGATTCTGGACTAAGCTACTGCAGGAAAAAATCCTACAGACTTCAGTAGGAGTTTTCTTATTCTAGGATTTATTTACTTTAGTAGGGCTCTTCTTGCCTGTAATTAATTGTCCGTTCGTAGGCTGTTGCCACATTTAAAAAGATCAGTCCAGTGGTTTCCCTAATTATCTTCTAGGATGACAACATATTTATATATGTGTGGGAAGGTGAGGAGGGAAGGGGAGGCGTTAATGAGGCTGATATTTTTTCAGAAGAAAGTATTTTGGTCTGGGGAAAAAAAAACTATATATCACAAGCAAATGAATTTTTCCACCACTGTCAAATTACAATCCTATGCAATTTGATCAGTGCTTTAATCGCATACAGCATGTTGGTTGTTCAGCCAGATGTCAGGTCATCTAATTATGCCACAGGAGTACTGGTAAAAACATTCCCATAATTGATGCGAGTATTAGGAAAATTAAAACATATACATGTATAACAGTAATGTTTGTTATTAGGTTTTCAGACATTTTTCTGCAAATGCACTAGGTATCTTACAGAATGGAGGTATCTTTAAAAAAATTGTTTCACATCTTATCAGTCTAACCATTTTTAAGCTTTCCCTATATTTTGTTCCCACTAATACTTTCCAATCTAAAATAAATGGCTAAATCTTTTCCACGTGTAGCAAAAATAAATAAATAATAATAAAAAAAAGGTGTAAACTTGCATTCCCTGGATTATTTGTTTCAGTATTTCTCATGTTGCAGGCTCCTCAAAATTTTCCTGTGCAACTGAAAACCTCCTAACAAGAAGCATGCTTTTCTTACTTATCTTTCATAAGCCCCTTAAAAGTGGGCACTTGGGGTCCCACGGATCACAGGTTTGAAATCATGGCTAAAAAATAGGGTAGCAACTAGCTTCTCTTAACTGATCTGGGGAAAGTTTCCAACAAGAAAAAAAGAAACCTTTAAAGCTTTTTGGGGGTTGGTGGTTTCAGTCTTGGTTGGTGACGTGTAAGCTGTGAACTAGAGAATATTTGTGGGGTTGAGGCATAGGTAGTTTTATAAATTCTGCACTTTAAATGCAGCTTTTGTTGACATTGATGAAGAGGACATAGCTAATTTCATCTGTAAGAAGAGGCAACTCCAGCGTTTGGGGAATCTGTAGCAGAGGCAGACGTGGTCCTGATCTACACGGCACAGGATGGGAGCTGCACAGCTGTGGTAACATCAGGAGACACAGAAGAGCGCAAGGTAAATATGTCGTGAACATGCACCTCCATGAAGTGTCATCTTTAAGTGACACCTGATGGTGATTTCCCACCAGCATCATGCCGTTGATCTTCATAGCTATTCCTAACCTACAGAAAAACCAGCGGAGAATGGGTTCCGTAGTGTTTAAACAATGTGTGAAGGCCCACACAGAACGAGATGAATCAGTCCTTTGTTTCCAGGAGAGATAGGATCTCAAAAAGGTCTTCATGGCAAAGCAAGCAGGTAACTGTAGATTTTTAGGTCAGATCTAAGCATGTGCATGGCAGAGCTATTCTCAGGCATATCTATCCTGGTACTGTGCTCAGTTAGGTGGCAAACCGTGATGTCTGAGGTTATATTTACTGGTTTTGACTGCAGACTCAATTGCACCATTCTGTGGTGTGCTGTGGGAAGACTGGTCTGTCCTTTGTGGGTACCTGTACAGATGTGACTTTGTCCTATAAACATAGTAAACTGCTTTCAGTTGGCATGCTGAAGTTTTCTCTCTGCAACCTCTGTTCCATTCAGTGGTAAGGCAGGAGTCCAGCTTGGAGCACTGATCTGTTCCAGCTGTTGGCATTAACGCAACTTTCAGTTTGGAACCAGGAGGTAAATGCAAGACATGAGACATATTTGAAGGCGTTTTGTCAGTGACTTCTTGTTAGCCAGCAGCTTGCCAGACTAACAGCAACGTGCAGACGCAGTGGCAGCTGATAGAGATTTTTATAGCTGTGAAATCCCATCATGCTGATGAGTGATGCTGTGGTAAGGCTGCAAGCAGAGAGCAGTGAAGCAGCCCTGTCCTGCACACCAGAAGGGATGTCAGAAGGGCCAAAGAGGGAGGACTGTGAAGCTGTTGGAAGAGCTTGCCCCTTCACTTGTCCAGTAAAGATGAGCCCGTAAGGAATCTGTAAGGTGAAAAGATCTTCCAGTCCTCTAAGTACATCCCATTCAAGCCCCAAAATGAAGACAAACTGAAGCTACGTTACAGCTGGAATTGTCCTGTCCCCCAGGTAGGTCTGCAGGTACCTGCAATCTTTTGCTGCTGTAGCAACACCTGGGAAAGTGTGTGACGACCCAAAGGAGGCAGCTGGCCTGCCAAGCTCATTTCCTGGTGTGAGCCAGTGGGGTTTGTGTGATGGGGCCAGGGGCTCGTCCATAGGCAGTGCTGGGGAAGCACACACACAGGGCAACAGCTTCCTGGGAGAGATTCTGGCTGCCTCCCTCTGCAACCTCTTCCTTCCAGCACGAGAAGCCGGGAGATAGCTCTAATTCTCATCAGGATTAAAAATAAGACTGTGACCAAATTTGGCTTGCCCCGCTGGATTCGTAAAGTGTTTATGAAAGAGCTGCATGGAAATGAAACCTGGGGAGCAATTGTTTAGCTTAGTGGCAACGGTAACGAGGAATGTGAGATGCATACATGATATCTGGGCTCAGGAGCTGAAATCTGCATTGTTACCTTTTGTTTTATGCTCTGTGAACTCTCATTTTCAGTAAGTGAAGGTCATGTAAAATGGCTCTTTACCAGCCCACATCCACACCCAGCAGACCAGCATTTCCTAATTAGGTTATATTCAATCTTTATAATGTGCTTGTAATAGATGCGGCATAATCTCAACTGATATTATTCACTTCCCAGGAATGTACAGCTGAAGCTGCTCTGCAGGCTCTGACTGCAAACAATGGGTGTGCAGCTGACAAATAAAAGTAGCTATTTTACATGCCCTGGTCTATTTGGATTCCATTATTCAAGCGATGTCTGCTGAACAGGTATTCGCATTGAAAAACAAGCACAATTACAATTTTCTGATGTGGCAGCTATTTTTGAAACTCATTAAAGCTTGCTAGGGCTTTTCCCATGCAATGAAAAACTGGAATTGCCTGTTGTAATATTGGCTGGCAGATATGAATGGTTTCAGCTCACATTTTATAATGAAGAAATGAGCTCATGCTATATAATTGCGGGCTATCCCCAAGAATATTTTTATTCAGCCTTATTGTCAGACTAAATTAAAACCGCTGAAGAGCCTGGTTCCTCATGATGCCAGGTGCTCTCAGCTCCCACAGTAGTTAAGGGAAGGCAAGAGTACTCAGCAGTTTCAGAAGCAGTCCCTAAACGCTGATAGCAACGTGCTAATTTTTATATTAAGCAAGACAACATTTTGCAGAGTTGTCATTGTTCTTTTACTCTTTGTTTGTGAAGGGAGCAATTATTATTAAAATGAATATTTATTCTATACTTCATCCATTTATTACATTTACAATACAATGAACAATTTACAATGAACAATTACAACAACCTTTCAAGATTTTTTTTTTTTTTCCCTATTACTTTTCCTCACCTAAGCTTGAAACAGCCATTGACTTCCTTTTATTAAAAATTAACTAATTACCTATTTGAAGCTGCTGGTGATTATGGACAGTGGCATCCATCTGGCACTAGAGACTTGTTTGCATCCCCTCCCTCCAGCTACTGGGGGCTTGTGTCCTCCCTGGGGAGCTCCGTGGAGAAAAGTGGTCTGAACTCAGGGGACCCAGAGAGAGCAGAGGATGAAAGAAAGAAAAGCTGTTTGGGGCACTCGATGAACTACCACCTTCTTTTGCCAGCTGAATCGCTGCCTCACCCCATGCGCTGCCCCCAGGCAGAACTGGGCAGCCTGGGAACACGTGGGGGAAGGTTGGCGCCTGCACGCACACGTGCTTGCTCATGAGGTTTTGTAATGTAGGAGGAAAAGGCAGGCTAGGGAAGCCAAATTGTGTGCAGTGTTGGAATACCAAAAAAAGTTGCATGTCAGACATCCATCACTGATACGTAAAAGGTCACGTGAAGGCCTTGCTCGAACAGGGGGTCAATTAGCCCTTCTTTCTCCCCTGTGTCCAATGTGTTATCACCGCAGAGGATAATGAGTTAAAGCTAAGTAAGGACCTCGGGAGATCAGAGGTCACAGAACGAGAGGCTAAAAAATGGGATCCAAATATTATAAGTCTTTCAACACTGTTTTCTAGGTATTCTGTTAAATATCCCACCGGGAGGCTTCTTTTCGTCAAAGCTAACCACATTTCTTTGGACTTTCTTCTCTGAGTGATTTCAAATATATAAAGAATTTAGATGAAAAACAGATCTGTATTTTTTCATTGTTTAAAAAATGGTAGAAAATGCACATTTCTCAGAAGAGTGATAGTGATTGTATTTATAGAAATTCCCAAAGTGACAGTTACAGAAATAATCCATGGCAAACAAGTTGCAGAAGATTTTTCCCTCAGTCAGATCACATTATTTCTTTCCAACGCTGCATAATAATTTCCATGAAAAGAAGCTGCACTGTGTAGCTCTGATCATTGCTTTGACTTGGTAAGAGCAATCAGTGAGGAAAAACTATAAGGCTGGGGAACAGAGCAGCTTCCAAATAGGATTGTTATAAGGAAGATGGTTTCTGTGTTCTTTGGGCTCAGGGAGAGAAGAAAGTGGGTTACTTTGCAGCAAAGAGAGAAGTAAGTTGCTTATCTGCCAGGAAAACAGAAAAAATAATGGTACTGAAGGGATGAATCTGTGGAGCTACCGCAGGGGGCTGTGGGGTTTCCATCAGCAGATGAGTTTAGCAACAGAGGATAAATAGACATGTGAGAATAGCCTGGCCCCGTCTGTGGTTTCCCAACCCATCCACAGTGCCTTGGGGATCTGTGGGGCACAGCAAAAGGTGGCGAGGGAGGTGGGTTTGTGCCCATGATGCAGCAGCCTGTGTCAGGTAACTGTAAAGGGGCTGTGTTTCCCCTGGAAAAGAGAATGGAGAGGTCCAGAGGTTCCTGAAAGGTTTTAAAAGGAAAGCTTGCTTGATCCTGCATCAGGGCAGAACAAGGAGGGGATGACCCTGAAGTCCCTTCAGACCCTACAGTTCTATAACTCTATAAATCAGGTTATCAGAAATGATGTGTGTTTGGGTATGTCCTTTGGTTCTTCGTGATAAAATTGGCACTCCACACAGATTATTAAAAGAGACCAAAATTCAGACTATTCCTATATATGATTACTAAATACTATTTAGGAATGGCATTTCAGAATGCAACCTTAAGGAGCACTGGAAAATAGCATTAGACAGATTTTGAAAAAGGTTTTAGTAATATGTTGTTTGTCATCGTAAAATGAAGAGTGGTTATGTTAAATAGTTTAACTTCTTAGCTTCCAGAGTTTATGTTAACGGTGTGTGTTTTAAGGATCATAAAACCTTTCCCAAAGTACAGCTTTTGAGCAGTCGATTTCAAAGCATAAGACTCTGCTTAATGATCCTCACTAAATTCATAATCTAGCTGCAGCTGAAAGAAGTGCAAAAATGCCACGGACTTGAGTTGGACACACATAAATAAAACCAATACTATGACAAGTAGAAGTCATCCTGATTCAGGAAGGCACTTAAACAGATACTTTAATACTTACATTCTCTAGATATCATGGGGACTAAAGTATTCAAGTATTCAAGCATGCCTGTCATTTAGGAATCTTAAGACTGTGCTTTAAACTCCAGTTTTAGTTCCTAATGTCAGAGGTTTGAAACGACAGGAGAGACAGCCTTAATCTGTGGTGGAAAGGGACCAAGCAGTGGAAGATTCCATCATTCCTTGCAATCAGTTCAAAATCTGCATGTTATTAACAACGCTGAGGCTTTAACTGCTAAGAATTTGGAGGAATTCAGGATCTTGTAGGAACCATCATTCCCCCTCCGACAAATACAGTTCTGTCCTCCAGGGTTTCCTGTAGCACACAAAGCTGGGAAACGGATTGGCAATTTTTCTGCAGAGAAACTGAAACTTTTCTCTGAAATGTTAGCGCCTCAAAACAATAACTGCATTTACTTGTGTTAGAATGCTTTCCATTTAATGTATTCCTTTGGTTCTTCATGATCAAATGAAATTCAGAATGGATTTGAGGAGAAGGTTCTTCACCGAGAGGGTGGTCAGGCACTGGAACAGGCTCCCCAGGGTGTGATCACTGCACCAAGTGCGCTGGAGTCCAAGAAGCATTTGGACAACTCTCGCAGACACATGATCTGATTTTTGGGTGGTCCTGTGTGGAGCCAGGAGTTGGACTCCATGATCCTTGTGGGTCCCTTCCAGCTCAGGATATTCAATGGTTCTGTGGTTCTATGATCCTTGTGGGTCCCTTGCAGCTCAGGTTGTTCTGTGAAATGTGACCCATGGTGGTACACTTGGGTGCAGTGCAGGTTAAAGAAGACATTCCCTGTACTGGGGTGGCACAGCCTGCTTTCTGTAATCCTACAGTGCCTAACACAGGAAACAAAAAGGTAAGACCAGCGATACGAGTACAACTGAAGTGGTGTTGCTGCAGCTTCTGGCAGAACGGGCTTTTAGGACCAAAGAGAAGCTGCTTGTCTTCTCACCACAGCAACATGAAGCACAAGCATGAATCTCAGAATGGGAAAGACAACAGTAAAATGAAGGGGGAAAAGCTGGAACAGGTGCCGCAGGTCAGAGGCACAGGAGGTCGCTACATGAAAGAGCATGAGAGGGAAACGAGAGTTAAACCAACTGTGGCACGGTACAGTGACGTGCAGAGGTGTGGAACCCAGCTCTGAAAAAGAACCAAGAAAAAAGGATGGGGAAGAGGCAGGGATGTGCAACACGACTGGGACAAGCTTTTCAGCGTGCCGCTGTGCAGCACTGGCAGCCTGGCATTACAGCAGGTGAACCCGTGCGCCTGCCTCCTTCATCCTCAGACATAGCTCCGTGGATTTTCGTCAGCTTCAGCACAAGAAGCCACGCACATGCATGCCCACACACATTTCCTTTCTGCACTAAAAAGAAGCGTGAGCAATGTCATCCCTCAAGTGTCCCGTTTCAAACGTCCTAAACCACTTAAATTAGGCTCCGACATGAAAAAGCAGTCTCAAGAATAGCGTCGGTAGATTAAAGGTAGCGTGGAGTGCATTGGCGCAGAATAAATAATTGAATAATTGCTAACTTGGACATGTATCCAAAGAAGCCAGCATTTATTACAGAATTCTTTTCTTTGCTTTTGCTTACACAAACTTTACAATAGCTGTTTTCTCTGAGTGTCCTGCTGCAGAAAGCGGGAGCAGCCTCTGGGCCGCTCTCAAATTTACTTTGGCTTTTGCAGCAGTGACTGAGAGTTACTGGAAGCAGGAGCTCTCCGGCCAAGCCCTCGGCACCATCAGCTCCCGCTGCCTCCAGCCACCTGCTCGCTGGGTGCCCGACCCCAGATGGGTCCAGCATTGAGACCTCGCATGGACTGGGCCAGTGCCTCCCCTCAGACATCGAACCCGCCTGGGGAGGGCTGGGGCTGTTACAGAGTAAAAATTGTGTTACACGAGTCAGGTGGCTAAAAGCATTTTGGCAGAGTTGGAGATAGTGCCACAAGGAGGCATTTCGTGTTTAGGGGCAGTACTTTCTGCAGAGGGTGTATTCTGGGGATTGGGATTGGGGTGCCCAGAGCCACCCCCTGTGTGTGCCAGTCTGCAGGCACGTGGCCCACTGAGATGTCCACCATGTTCTGGCACGGCATTCGTGTCAGAGGGAACATGACTCTCTGGTGGCAAGGTGCTTTGGCATCAAAACGCTCCCACACCAAGAATGCAAGGAGAGTGAAGGGAAATATCCTCTCTCCCACACATATGTGTAAATGTGAATGTGTCCAGAGAAGGGCTACAAAGCTGGTGGAGGGCCTGGAGCACAAGTGCTGTGAGGAGCGGCTGAGGGAGCTGGGGGTGTTTGGTCTGGAGAAGAGGAGGCTCAGGGGAGACCTCATTGCTCTTTGGAGCTACCTGAAAGGAAGGTGTGGGGAGCTGGGGGTTGGCCACTTCTCGCAGATAACTGGTGATAGGACTAGAGGGAATGGCCTCAAGTCGCACCAGGGGAGGTTCAGGTTGGCAATGAGGAGCCATTTCTGCTCAGAAAGAGCAGCCAGGCACTGGGACGGGTTGCCCAGGGAGGTGGTGGCGTCCCCGTCCCTTGGGGCGTTCAAGGAGAGGTTGGACGTGGTGCTTGGGGACACGGTTCAGTGGGTGCCATTGGTGGTTGGACCAGATGATCCTGGAGCCCCTTAGGGCCCCCGTGACCCCGTTCTTCCACCCGTGCTTCTCAGCCACACGCCGGCTGCCCCACGCGTGCCTCCCTCCGCCGTGGCCCCTGAGCGCCGTGCCGGGGCCCGCCCCGCCTCGCTCCTTGCCGCTCCGCTCCGCTCCGCTCCCTTTCCCTTCCTGCGGGCGGCTCCGCGGCGCCGGGATTTCCCTGCAGCCCGCCGCCAGCGCCGCCTCCCCGCGGCCGCCGCTCGCCGCCCGCGGCCCCGCGCCGCGCCCCCGGCACTCGGCGCCCCGCCGCCGCCCCGCCCGGCCGCCGGCCGCTCGCTCGCAGGTGCCGCCGGGGGCGGAGGGGCGGCCGCAGGGACACGGACAGGAGAGGAGAGGAGAGGAGAGGAGAGCGAGGAGCCGGGCAGCGGCCGTGAGTCGGGGAGCGGGGCCGCGGGGGGCTGCCGGGGGGCGGAGGAGGAGGAGGGAGAGACTGGTGGAGGGCTTGCGGCGGCGGCTGCTGCGCTCCCAAAAGGGGCAGGGGGCTGGTTGGGAAGGGACGGGCTCCCCCCCCCCCCCCCATTATCCTTTGTTGTCCTCTGTGGAGCGCCTGGGGCGGGCAAGGAGCAGCTGTGTGTGTGTGTGTGTGTGTGTGTGTGTGTGCCCACCATTGTTGTCCGCTCACAAGCAGGGGCCCGCGGGCGGGATGCTCGCAGGGCTACCAAAAAAGGCAGCGGGATGCTGGGCACGGGTTTTTTTCCCTTTCCCCTACCGAAAAGGAAAGCGCAGGGGCAGATGTGGCATCATCCCACCGGGCAGCGCGCATCAGCAGGTGTTTGCTGTTCCGTGATGTATTGTTAAGAGGTTTGTGCCCAAAGGGTCCAGGCAGGGATAGCGGTAGCAGGAGGCTTTGCTCCAGCTCTGCGGCATGTTAAAAACAGTTTTTCATCAGGAGAGATCCGCAAAGTATCAGAAAATCCCCACGTCGGAGGCACTCCTCGCTCTGCACATTTGTTTCGTGTTACGGCGCGCGGAGGAGAGGAGCCGAGCAGGTTGCTCGGCCACTGGACTAGCACGGAGAGGGGGGATTTTTCCTGGCCTCGGCGTTTGCCGGCGATATCTGTAGAGGGAAGGAACAATGGGGCCTGTCTCCTGCCCACATTAACCATAATCACAATTACTGGTCACCCAGAGCACCTTGTTTCACGCACAGGAGCGAGGATCAGGCTGCAGAGGCTGCCTCCGTGCCTCTGCCTTCTTCAGCAGTCCTCAGAGCCGGCCAGGATCACCAGGAGGTGGCCTGGGTGCCTTGTGGGAGCCCAGGCGATGGCTCTTGCCCGCCAGGCAGCCCGCAGCCACGCGTCCGTCCCCTGGGGCGGCACGGCTCTGCACCTCGCTGTCGGGCTGCTGGGGCTAAATGTCAGGTCGACTTCAAAGAAATGGTTAAAACTACTCCAAACCACGGATATCGGCTATGCCGTAACCAAAGAAAGCCACGTTTCGTGGCTGAATGTGTTTTCTGCTCAGCTTTTCGTAATGACATACGCTGCTTTGGTTTATCATCTTCTAAGCTGGGTGACTCCTTACAGAAGAAATTCTGGTCCTCTGCCCAAGTCTTGAGAAATAGTTTTGGGGTAGGGGAGGGAACTGTGCTGGCATTTTAAAACAAATTTCCTTCTACCACGCATCCTTCTTGCCTTCAAGCTCTCCTTTGCTTTGTTGATGCTGTGTTCAAGAGGCTCACTGGTCCTCTCTGGCCAGGTCTTCCCGTTGCTCACCCTCGATGACAGAATTGCGGTAGATCTAAGTCACACAGTGTCCGTTTTTTGGCTTTCTGTAATCCTATAAAAACCCACAGGCTTTCACCTTACTGCATGCAAACATAGCTTGAGGGGGGATAAAAGAAAAAAGGAAAAAAACAAAGAAAAAGCATCACTTCTCTACTTCTCTCTTATCATGATCAAGGCAAAATAAATATGTTTCTTCAAGATTCAAACCATCTCAGCAGGAACTGGCTGGCTCTCCCTCCCCACTGGTACAGGCGGACTGACTGGGTGGTCTGTGCCTCAGGGGTGCTGCTGCATCCCCGTTGCTGCAGCTCTTGCAAGGGTAGCGCTTGGCTGAAGGTGTATCCTCTGCTGGCTTCCCTGGGAGGTGTGTGTGATGGAAAGGCGCCTTTCTCAGATAAACTCGGCTCTGAATTTCGATGCAGATGTGGGGAGAATCGTATGTGGGTGTTGGATGGGGGCTGTTTCGAAGTGATTTCTTCTCGCTGCAAAGCAGGCCAGTTACTGGCCAGCGAACACACCTGGCTGCTGCTGGTGGACGAGGCTGGGCAGAGCAGCAGGAGCGGATGCAAAGCACCACCTGCACAGGGGAGGCTTTCCTGTGAAACAGGAGGGCAGAACTGGGTGCAGCTACTGAGTACAAGTTAGGTGATGTTCATGCAGAAGAGATCTGATTCTAGTGCTGTGCTAAATAAGAGGTACTTCTGGATGATGCTCACGAGGGTAATCATTACTTACAGAGTATCTTACGGTATTCTGTGTTTTTTGAACAAAGATATTGATCCAGCATGGTGACTGCAGGGGAAAAGAATGTAATAGGAGTGGCTGGAACAAGATTCTCCATAGTTTAAGGGTTAAATCAAGACACAGAAAAGCTGCAGAAATCGCTCTGCCAAGATGAAGCGAGATGATTACAAGCAGACTGAGCTGGCCAGAGTGACAAGGTATATTTACACCCTCACTTGGGTTTCATTGACACTTATGGAATAGTCAGGTGTAGGAAGAAATGTTTGTCTTACGATTCAGCCACTAGTTAAGTCCACAGAAGCACAGTTAATTAATAATTTTTGTAAGCTAGTGTGAGATTTTTCTTCTGAGAGGGTAGTGAATTGTTGAGTGTGTTTTATTCTTTTTCTGTGTGTGTGTGTGTGGTTTAAAGTGGGGAGATAAGCCGTTTACAGGCTAAGCCTATGTTAGAGTAGCACATTTTAATACTTAAAGCTCTGAAAATGTGAAAATGATAGTTAAATACTCTAGACTAAATTATACTTTCAAAAAAAAATTGGCCTCACATTAAAAGCTACTCTGATCATGAAGATGTGTTTAGCAAAAGTAATTTGAAATATTGTTATACTTATCTTTTGAAATTATGCAAGTTGCACAATACTTTTAAAACACGATGACTAGTATCTGATAAATGCCAAGGAGCCACATGAAGGGTTTCAACTTCACCATGTGTGGTTCAGCAACATGTAGCTCAACTATGTAAATGCCATGGTAATGTTGTGTACTTGCACTGAATAGTAGAAGAAAGTTTGATACACTGCTTTGATTTCTATCATAAACACGGAACAAGTCAGATAAGAAATTAAATGGGATGATGTAGCGAGGTGTTGTGCTGGGGCTCATTCTGAATGATCCAAGTGAACTTTTCTGTGGTTATGTGCAAACAGCAGCTGACCTTCTGTAGAGATAGATGCAAGTGCTGCTGACAGGCTGTGGGCAGTGAAACTAGGGATGGCTTGCTTAGTCAGGGCTCTGCAAAGCTGTCTAGATGTATTTACATGGCAATTTTTATTTATTTATTTTTAAGCAATGCGTAGGGAACTTCCTAAAAATAAATACTTCTTTATATCTTTACCAGGAAGGTCTAAAATTTAGGGCTTGATGTATTTTGATTACTATTTATTCTGTCCCTTTGAAATACCAGATGTGTTGAGTCTGTTTCTCGCTGTTCTGTTGTAGATGTCTTTGTGTATCTGGATATTTGTGTTGTGCCTTAAACAAAGGAAACAGGTTTAAAGTCTTTATTCTAAATGTTTTCTTTCTTGCCTAAAATATTGGATAAAAATAGTAAATAAAAGCAAATGGTTAGTCCGATTTATTTTTTTTCAGTTAACTTTTAAAAAAGTCTTTATGTTATAACAGTGAAGTCAAGCAAACCCAAAAACCTATGTGAAAAGTTAATGATGGTAAAAGCAAGTATCCAGAAGTTGGAAAATGCTTGTGGAAAGTGGCGATAATGTATATAAGGGCATTATACTGATGTGTTACTACTTGTAGCCCTCTTGCCTCAGACAATATGTGAAACAAATGGGGTGAGAAGTGACAAAAGAAAGGATCTGCCTGACATGCTGGGCTGAGGCTGAAGGTCCTGCTCTGGCATAGCGCTTATGGGTTGTGCTGGGCAATGTTTTAATGCAGATGGTGAAGGAACCAAATAATGGTTGCACAATAACATAATCTTGGGATTTCCTAACTTTGCATTCTTTGACTTTGCAAGCTGAGTGTCCCACATAGGATATTTCTAATTACGGGGTTCAGAATTCTCAGTGATACTCTGCAAGGAAGATCAAAGGTGCTTTGTGCCACCACTGTCAGCATCTGTGAAGTATTCCTCCAAAGAAGTTGTGAAACTCGCTTCCTAGCCAGCAGAGATCTCTGTCATGAACCTGAGGAGAACAAACTCTGACACCTGTGAGGATATGAGTAATCTTGCTGCAGATCTTCAGGAGGAAGCAGAGCTGGGGGAAAGGAAAGGCAGGAAGGAGATGGCAGACAAAACTGGAGGCTTAAGCTTTTTAGTCAAACAGTGGCTGATGAATCTTGTTGCTTGACAAACACTTGATCCAGTTCTAGTAGAGCATCTCAGAGTTTTAAGAGCATGGTTTTCTCAAGTAGAATGGTTGTGTTGACTCCTATGTAGTAGACGTTTTCTTTTTCTTTTTTTTCTTTTGATTTTGTTTTTTTTTTTTTTTCATCCTTGAGTGGTGCTCTAATACCAAGTGATGTACAAGAACGTAATGCCAGCGTTGCTGTTTTTGACACACACATCTTTCCATTCTTGCCCTCTTGTTCATCTTTTTTCCCTTTTCATTTATTTTCATGAAGCACATGACAGCACTAATTGATGCTTCTCATTAGGAAAGCTTTTAAATTTTACAAAAATCAATTTGTAAAGTAATTTAGGACCTTAAAAAAATCCTTGTGAAACTAGAACATTTTTTTAAATGTTCCTCTTAATGCTTACTAATCTAACCTTTTAAATTGTATTCACGAGTTTATTGTGATCAGGAAATGCTTCCATTCTTTCTTCCTTGTATGCATATCTGTAGCTCTAGTTATGTAAAGCCTAAATTGCATGTGTATAGATGCATCTACATCTTTTAGAAAATACTTAAGATCTTCATGAAAAAAAAATCAAACTTTACCTTTTTGTCTCATTTAATATGATTTGTTGTATGCTTTGATTTAGTTTAACTTTACTTCTATTTATTCACGAGATCAGATAATTAAGCTCTGAAACTCAGGCCAGGATTAAACCAAGATGCAGTGAGGCTTGAGGTGAATGTCCTGTTTTGCTTTTTCTTCCCTTTCCTGTGCTTGAGATGTACACTGTAAATACCCTGTCTTCAATGTGGCAGGCCACCACTAAGGAAGCACCTTGTTCAGACATTCTTGCCACTGTTTTTCATGATGAATTCTGTTCCAGAACAGCCATATGTATCACTTTTTGGTCTTTATTTTTTGATTATTTGATTAAATTGCCTTTTGGGAACTAAAATATAGATTCAGTTTGTTTAAAAGGTGCCCCCAGACAATGGTTAGGTCAGTCTCAAAGTTTAAGTTTCAAATTACAGCTTAATCGATTTTTTGATTTTACAAGCTCCGTGACATTTAAAGCTTTGATAGGACTCATTGGTTATTTGCGAGTACCTGTTTTTGCAATCATAACCAATAAAACCACAAGCTTCCCTGACACCAAAGCAGAATGCATCACAGAGTGAAGGAAAAAGAAAATGCAGGTTCTGTTTTGTACTTTGGTGCGACAGCCAGCCAGACCATTTCTCCCCAGTGCTGCGGTCCTTGCAAAGAGACGTCCGTTCAGGGTTTGCATGACTTGTCTGTATTCATTTGGAGGATGGTATGGGGCTGTGTAGATTTTGTTGTCTCCCTTGTTTTGAGGATGTGTGGTTCCTAAGAAGAACATTAGGGGTTGGCTCAATGCAGGGAGACATAAACAGTAGGAGAGTGAAATGGGGAAAGGAAGAATAGTGCTATTGATTGTCCCGCATGTCAGATGCAGCTCACATGTTCCTGCCTCAGATGCAAGGGATTATTGCTCTTCATCAAGTGGAAGCTGGTCTTTTGCCTGCTCATTTCTCTGTAGTATAATGACCTTGGAAGAATAACCACAGTTCATAAGAGGGTAAGAGGCAGTGTGTCTGGGGGTGGTGTGTGCATATTCTGTGGGCAACATTTTTCTGCTTGGATATTTAGAAACCAGATGGGAATGTGGAGGTAAAGAATGGTGCGGTGTGTCCACACAGGCTGTGTGGACGTATGGAATTGTATTTTACTTCAGTGCAAACGCTTGGAGTAGAAAGATGGAAAGGGGAGGGGAAGGTGATGCTCACAAGTTTGAAGCTAACAGTGTTCCCTGCCCCAAAAGAGGCCACAACTGAAGAACTGTTTTTTGCGAGATGCTGATGTTGTTGGTTTACATCTGCATGGTTCTTAATATACTAGATATTAGTTCTTAATGTAGTAGATACCTGGCTTGTAATTAGGGCTCCTGATGCTACAATAATACAGATTAGTCATCTTGCGTAGAAGTAAAATGTTGAAAGAAAGAGGGTTCAGATGTCTAGTCAGTTTGAAAAAAAAAACCTTAATTGAACAAGTTGGATTGTTAATGTTACCAGATCTGCTCTTCCTTGTTTCTTCTTAATGATATGCAGAGTAATTAGTGGTACAGATGATATATTGTTAGGAACAAGATAGCTGACAAAGCAGACCAGCAATTTGTGTGGCAGTTACTCTCTTTCCGTATGTCCCTTCTCACTTGCACAATATGACTTGAGCTGGGGAGGGAGGCTGCGTTTCCTTTTGTTTTTCTCTGCAGCTGGTTTTGTCTACATGTCCCCTCAGGCATGATGAATACCCATCTCAGTCTCCAGAATCTGTTAGATAAGATCCAGTAAGGTCAATAGCAAAGACAACAAAGGCATCTGTTTTATAGCAGAGGGCTCTGCAGTTCTCTTCAAAATAGAAAATTCTGGTCCCAAAGAAGAAATGTTACAATAGCAAGAACCCAAGTAGGTTAGGAATCTGTAGGAGTTCCTATAGTTGAGAAGGACCAAAAGAAACCATGGCTCCCCAAATGAAAGTGATAATCAAGTAGCTTATAGTGCAGACAGCTTCCATCGTTTGGCTGAGAATTAACTTCAGTTTTAGTTTAAGTGGTTATTTTACCTTCGCACTACAAACGTGCCTATTTTGGCAGAAGAATGTGCATCATGTCTAAGTTTTTGTGTTACAGTATAGCAGCTGGATTGTTGGGATGTGCTATGATGACCTTATAGAGGGAAGAAACAGGAGTGGCATCTAATGAAGCAACAGCAGAGGATTTGGGAGTTTTTTGGCACTGCTGTTGGGAAGAAGTATATCCACTGAAATGTAAATCTTTAATTGTATTCAAGTAGTCTCTGTCAATGAGAAGACATAGTCTGCATAAAACTGAAGAGTTGTAACGTAAGAAACATGTTTCAATGCCCAAATGAGCAATCTAAACACGGAAATAGTTCCTATTGCTAAGTACTAGCTGATTCTCCTGTATCAAGCCTGCCTGCAGGTCTTTCTCCATTGTATCTGTGCATAAGGGTTGATCCCTTCCCCACTTTGACCATCCTCTGTCTCTTGGTTCCACCTCCTTAGTTCTTCGGCACAGGTTCAGTCCTTCCTGGGTCTGGGCTGATGGCTCTTCCTTTGAGTTGTTTGTGGGGATGCAAGGTGAAGTGTAGGGTGGTATTTTTCGTAGAGAGGTAATCTCAGAACCCTATAGCTGGCAAACACCAGGCTACTGAATCTTGCAGAAATTATGATTTTTAACCACTTTAAAATTGACCGTCCTGAAAATTCACAGACAGGAAAAGACACAATTTTGAATGTCAAGACTAGCTTTAAAAGACGTGCCAGAACTTTTTAGCAAGGCTGTGGATTGTGATGGGAGGTGTATGGATGAGAACAAGGGGCATTAGGTTGCAGCAGGGGAGGGGAAATACCTCATTTTGGTTTTGTCTCATTAGAGAAGCAGATTACCAACTTATGTTAAAATTCTCCTACCTCTTTTAATCCTCCCAATAAATAAACATATACAGATTACTGCAGACAGAAGAGAGAAAACATTGCCTTGAATGGCAAAGTCTGATATTTATCAGCAACTCAGAAATGAGCCTTAAGATGGAAGTTCCTAAGACATCTGAAGGCAGACAAGTTAAAAAGTAGTTATCTGAGAAATGGGGTGCGTGTTCTGGGTAATGAACCTGTTACCTGCTGAAGCAAGGACAGCTTGTGCAGGGAGGGTATACAACAAGGATTCTGGGCTGAAGTGGCACCAGGTGATTTTTGTGGTCCTTCAGTTCAGTGTGATCTTTCAGTCCGTCTGATGAGGGAGTCGTCAGAAGTTACTGGGCTGTCAGAGTTGCCAAGTTTGTAGTTCTTGGGTTAATATCCTTAAATGATAAATGTACTCCTGAAGTCAAATTTTACAGCAGTGACTATATATAGGGGATGTGGCATGAAAATAAATGGTATTTCTGGTGTGTTGTCAAAATTCAAGTCACAGCTCATTTTTCATTGTTATTTTCTCCAGAACTGAGTATCTAAAATTGGATGCTGAATTCTGTTTGGTCACGGATTTGAGAGATCTCTTTTTTGGAAGTTGTACTTCAAGATGTTTCATTTCCCTTATTCACTTTGAATGGGCTAAGCTGTTGTGAAACGTGTGCCCTTCTGCTTGAACGGCATCGGAGGAGAACCAGCTTTTAAAGCCTGCAGATCTCAAACTGTTCATGACAATTTGACAGCAAAGAATTTATTTAATTTTCTGTGCAGGATTTGAAGTAGTGTCAAATGTAGATAGCTATTTTTCTTTTCTGCTTTGTGCTGAAAGACTAGAACTTTCCAAGCACAACAGTTTGAATGAGAACTCTGTTTTGATAACTTTCAGGAAATTCACCCTTTCAGTCTTCGTAATTATCTTTATGGCCAAGAAAACATAATTTGTGGACAAAAGGGCTCTAAAAATTTAGTGTGGCTTTCCTTAGATGAAAATTCTTTCCAAAATATTTAATTCTGAAGAGAAAGTTAATGTGTTCAGTCAAGGGAAAATACTGTTCATACCCTAAATGATAAAAGCCAGACCAATCAGGAGCCTGTCTATCACAGGTTTTAGGCCTTTCTTGAATTGCTACCCAGTTCTGGCTCAGTATGGTTCCTGGATCTGCCTGAATTGTTTGAATTAGACCGTGGACAGTTTTTTTGGGGGGAAAAAAATGTTTAAAAAAGGCCAAATTAACAGAGAATCCACCACAAGCCTTTGATTGCCCTTACTGTTCAGAGAAGATATATTTTCCTTCTTCCCTTGCTTTCTCTAGCTTTATGCTAGCAACTATAAGCAATAGCATGGAAAAATAAAATCATGATTCAGTGGCTGGGAGCAGGATGCCCTCTATGATTATATTTGTTTTCCATATGCAATGTTACAGCCCATGACCAACTCATTGCTTCGTTCTCTAAGTAGCTGAAGAGATTCAATTCTCCATGTGTCTGTTTCTCTAAATTACCTAGTCCATTAATCAGTCTCATGGCCCTTCTGAAACCCCTCCTTTGTTTAGTGACATCCTCCTGGATTTGTGGCTACCGGAGCAGGTCGGATGATGGCCAAATGGGGGAACTTTCCTGTCCCTCGTCAGTGCTCTTATGCAGCAGGGCATTGCACTAGCCCCTTTTGACCTCAGCACAAGAAGATCTGCTTGAGCTGCTTATCTGTTTTGGCCTGCAGAACTCTTATTACTGTTTTTGAGCACATTCTTCTATCCTGAAAGTGTGGCCTGTGTGATTTGGTCTTAAATTTTAGTCTTGAATTTGTGACTTTGGCTACTGTTAAAATTCGAGCATCCTGCTGATGTTCATGTATCAGAGAATCAAGATCCCTCTTCCTCTCACTCTTACTATCTCCCAGTTGATTTTTCTCACCTTTCCCTGCTCTCCCATCCCCCAGTACAGGTCATTTTCATGTGAAATGGATAATTTAAAGGGAAAAGAGTTAAAGAGCAGCCACTGGGAAGGCAGCTTGGAAGTCCTCCCGCTGAGCAGAATGCCCACGCAAGTCAAGACATCCATAGTGCCCTGGGAAATGGAAATGCCCTGGCTCCTATTTGTAACATCTTTAGTCTGACTGCCAGCGACATTACTCTTTACTGTAATGGGCAGAAATTCCTATGAGATCCGACATATAAAGCTGGTATGTAAGAAGTCGTAATTGGTCTGCTCTGAGATACCATGACAGGGGGAGTAAAATATTTTGTACTTTGAGTAGGTGCGCTGGACAGAAGAGCAGCCTTGTTATGTTGGCTGTTACACAGACCTATCCTTTTCCCATTGCAGTTGTATTGGTTTTGTTATCTTGTCATCTATTTAGTGAAACAAAAAGCCCAATTCTGATGTGATTTACTGTGGTTATAGCCTCCAACGATTGCACGCATTTAATTACTGCTAACAGAGAGAGAAGATGTGGACTAAGAGGCTCAAAAAGTCAATCTGGTTGTCTTTCAAGCTATCTGAAAAGTGTCACCAGTAGCTGCCATCTGGTACAGTGTTTCAAAATGCTAATTTGGTTTCCTTGTTGCTTCTTGCATTTGCAAAAAGAACAGAAATAGGAGCTCGTTGTCATTCCTGGGGTGGGGAGCTGTTGCTTTCCAAATGCAGCATGTGAACTAAGATGTTTCTCGTGTTGGTAAGCTCTTCCCCGCGCTCTGCTGAGGATATGAACGCTAGGTCTGAACAAGGAGCATGTGGCTGTTCCCAAATGACCATAAATGTCAGCCTTTTGATGGAAAGTCCAAGAAGAGTATGTTGGTGTCTGGAAAAACACACAGGAAAACTTGCTGTATCTTCTCTGACACGAGAAAGTTAAATAGCAAGAGGTGTAAAGGGAGTTGCATGATTCATTTGGCTTAGTCAAGTTCTAAAACAGCACTTTAGCTCATATTGTTGCATAATTAGTCACTAGAGCACAACAGACAAAATTCAGGTAGATTAAAAGTCTGTCTAGATACAGGTATCCACAGTATTCTTGCTGTTAGAATTGAGATTTAGTTTTAACAAGTAATGCTCTTCCAACCTGTGTTGGCGTGCTGGGCGATATTGCCTGCCCTGGGCATGCAGTTTGAAACACCCAGGGAATCTGTGGCAGGATTTCCCTTTCAAGAAATAGCTATGCTTAATTTGAGTTACTACAGGACAACCTGTATTTAGGGTGTTTTGTGTTCCGAGAGAATTTAAAAACCAAAAGAAAATCCCATTTTCCTGTGTGGAGTAGAAAATATGCTGATGGTAAAGGAGGCATTGGGAAAAAGACATACAGAACATCAATAGCAAAGAGATCTTGGTGATCTGCTGTCTTTCTCTTTTGGATTCAGAACATCCCTTACATTACATTTAATGTTGGAGGATGAGCAGACAGGTATGCATGTTTTCTTTCTTACTTTAGGGCAATATGCTATTCATTAGCCCAATAAAGCAGTAATGGTTATGGATGTAGTTTAATTTAAGAAGCGTAGGAATATAGCAGTAGGGATGTTGATGAACATCCCTAACATCTAACATGGGTCTTGGTAGCTGCTGGCAAACAATTTAATGATTTCCTCCAGTATAAATCAGAGCCTGGTAAATCCAGGTAGTACCCATGTGCAGCCGAAAAGAAGGAATGGCAGCTTTGTTATAACAACTTTCTTGCTGAAGTTACTGTACTTGTCTTTTACTGGCAATGTGTTTCACAGAATTTTGGTTATGGTGTTTCTGTTCCTTCCCACGTGAGCTATATCCAATGGCTCTGTGGACCTGTCTCTACATTATCCGTGGATTTCTTCCTGTCCGGTACTGAAGCAGCAACACTGAGATGTTGATGCTGTCCTCAGAGGGAAGTTTTCTCTTGAATTTCTTCAGTATTCTGTCTCTGTTGGCTGTGTGCTCTTTTGTAATTCAGGGAGCTGAAGTGTGTCAGTTCCCTGTGCTTCTGCAGAGGCTCTATCTGTTAAAAGAAGCAGTATGGACTTTCGCAAGAGAAGAGAGGCACGCTGTGCCTTCAATTAAGGCAATCCTGTTGCATTATTGCAGTATTCAATGAAGGATATCTTGCCTGGATATGGTTTCTGCTTGCTCTCAGGTCAAAGAAATTAACCTCAATTTCTGCTCTGCTTGCATACACTAAAGGAGATCAGGAATACCTGAGCATTTCCTTCTGTGGCTTGGATTGTCACCACCTTTACATTGCTTTTATTTGCTGAGGTTTGTTGTTTTTTTTTTTTCCTCCAGTGTTTGAGCAGCGGTTTTTGTCTGGGTGTCTGTCCTAGGCTCTACAGCGTGTCACGTTTTCTTCAGATGAATGGTAAACCATGCAACTAAGCAACCTATCAGTCCTCCCCCCACGACTTGACTTCTGACTCCCTGGAGCTTGCAAGAGCCATTAGAAATTTCTTTTAAATAGCTGTCAGTAAAAGCAGAAGTTCACCTTACCTACTTATTAAAGGATTAAGCAAATAAAAGTGCCCTTTACATGGTAAAGCAGGTCTCGGAATAATATTCTTTTATTTGTCTGTCTACACCCCGCTGCCTTCCATGCCAGGCGTGTGAATTGGTACATGGACTGCTTGCAGCGTGTGGCAATATCTCAGGCTTGGTTGAAGAGAGAGGTGCATCCATGCCCACGGGGATCGCTGCTCCTCTCCTCACTTGGGTGCTGTTACAGCTGTCTAAACGAGACGCCTGATGACCAAGCAGAGTTATAACAGTCTCCCAGCAAGTGTCGCAACGCCGTGTGAGGCCTTGGTGTATGTGTGCTCTGCTTCAGAACGAGCTCCTCTCAACTCTGAACTAATTAGCGCAACCTAGATAAAGCATAGGTTAGTATATATAGCTGGTGTTTGCTTCGCCAGACCTAAATGTAACTTCTGCCTTGTGCAACTGACCGATTTTCTGCGACCTGTCAGCACAGAGCTCTGCATCCTGCCAGGAGCAAGCTGATGGGTACTTGCGAGAGGCAAGCCGAGGCATTAAGAAAAGCAGGGCACTGTTTAATTCAGGTGGAATTTGGCTGTCAGAAACCTGGTACAAGCCTTTTCGACATGCTGGAAGCTGGGGTGCCCCTGCTGCTCAGGCTTGATTCTACAGACAGTGGTTTTGGCAGTGGATGGTACAATTAATGGTCAGCTTCAGACTCTGTCCCCTTCGATATCCTTTGCTTGAAGCTGCGTAAGGAACATGGGGGCTGGCGCTTAGGAGAATATTTAGCAGAGTTGGCATTTAGAGTTGGCATTTGTAAAGGGGAGCGATTTACCTGCAAATGCTGGGCTCTGCCTCTGAGGTGGGAGGGAGGGAGAGAGAAGAGGGAACTCGGCCCCGCTTGGCCTAGGAGGACTGCTGGGTGGTGTCATTGGTGCTACCTGAAGTCTAGCCTCGTTTCTATGGAAACAGATGATTAATTTGGGGTTTTTCATTAATGTGGGTTTTGAACAAATTAAATGTGACCAAGGTCCCAACGAGGATCTGAAATTTGTTTTCAACTGAAGGGCTCTTTATATAAACGAAGCCCAATTTACATAATTAAGGGCACGCTTCATTCATGCTGCTCAACAGGACTGGGCCTTGAGACAGGGATCGCTTCTTGCAGGGCCTCTCTTAAAAGGTGAGAGCTGCTCGTGCCCAGCTCGTGCTTTGGCTTCATATGTGTGTGTGTTCGTGCACAGCCTTTCTGGGGAGGTGGTAGCTGTTTTATAGCAGTCTTGAGTTTGTTGTGATCCTCATCAAAAGGGCTGCGCATCGTGTATTTCCTTGCAGGCTAGCAAACAACTGGGTGTTCCCCTCCCTCTCCCTGTGCACCCAAAGGATTTGCAGTCTTTTAAGGTGTGTGAGAAGCTTGGTATAGATAAAGCTCATCATAAAAAGTTGTAACTTGTTTCTCGCAACAAAGGCAAGTTGTTGTTTTGGTTGAGCACGGAGTTACGCCACTGCATTTGTCAGTGTCAATTTACGCCAGGCTTTAAATAGGATCCTCTGCAACGAGTTTGTTTGCTGGTAGTCTGTAATCCTTTCAGGCTAGCTAACATTAACGAGAGGCTGCATTGCTGTGGCTGGCTTTCTTTTGATCATGCACAACCCTAGTCAGGAAATGGGTGAGGAGCATGAGTCATGATTACATTACCCTAATGCGACTGCCTACTAGAAGTTTGCTTTTTGCCGCCAATACTCCTTCCCTTGACGTTACTTCTAAAAACAACATGTGCATTTTGGAGCACTTTGAAATACTGACCTTTAAACACGGAGATTTATGTTCTCGTACAGTCTCAAGGCAGAACTCTGAGCAGGAGCCCCTGCAGAGTGCAGAGAGAACAGGAACGTGTTCAAAATGCTTTTCCAGAAAGCTGCAGAGGACAGGACTTGACTTGCAGTACATTAGGTCTGCTCGGGTTCAGTGGATACGGCATCTTTCCCTGACCCGTTTAATTATTCCGTCACGCTGCCTGCACGCGCAAGCTTGAGGTCCAGGCTTCTCTCTGTACAGATGCTGTCATCCCATACACCATTTGGCTTAAGCTGTGCCATACATCTGTGCTTATCTCTTGAAATACGGCTGCAGTAATGGGAAGATAGGTGCTGAGTAGTGGCTGAGGTAAAACCCTGAGTGTCGAGAAGGCATTTTGACTGGGACCTGAGACTGCAGTATTTTAGCGTAATTAAATGCCTGGGGGTTAGTGATTGAAAGAAATATCAGCTGTTAATCAGTAAACTAGTTTCAGTACTGAACTGCCACTGTGCCACTCTGAATATTGTCAGTATACCTCTGCAGTGCTTCCAAACGTGAAAAAAGCAAGTGCTGAGTATATTTGTTCCTCTCAAATCTGTTTGAGACTGTTCAGCCCTGCCAGGTTTGAAGAGCAGTATGTGAAGCACAGCTGTTGGCACAGAGAGCGAACGCACTCCAATAGTATTCGATATATTCCAGTGGGGGGAAAAAAAAAAAGCCTGATCAATGCATTATAAGCAACCCAAGCTGACAGAACTGAGCGCCTGTCAAAAAGAGATGGCAGGAGGAAGTGGGGAGCACCGAACTGCCCCACGGTGTGATGCAGCCCTGTCAGCTGGGGCAAGCCGCAGGTGTCACTGACAAGCTGCAGAGCTGGAATATGACACGTCTTTTGGCTGTAACTTACTCTGCCAGACCCCTACCTCTGCTGAAATGCTGCCTCCAAGTAGAGGAGCTGTATTGTTAGGAGCATAGCTTAAACTCATAGTGAAGATGTCATTTTCACGTTTTCCTTCTGTTTCGTATAAGAATGGTAAAACAAAAGCACTCACTTCAGTTGTGTTAACAATCTCCTTCAAACCGCATATGGATAATCAATTTTTAAAAGTCCTATTTACTCCATGATTTCTCCCCCATCCGTTAAAGAGGGCATGAGGTGGACCAAAAAAAAGGAAATTCAATGAAGACTTTTGTAATTAATTCACTGACAAATTTCCTTCCTTCCATCTACTCCAGCCCCAAGCTCTTTCATAGAATCATAGAATCATAGAATATCCTGAGTTGGAAGGGACCCTTAAGGATCATCAAGTCCAACTCTCGACACCGCACAGGTCTACCCAAAAGTTCAGACCATGTGCCTAAGTTCACAGTCCAATCTCTTCTTAAATTCAGACAGGCTCGGTGCAGTGACCACTTCCCTGGGGAGCCTGTTCCAGTGTGCAACCACCCTCTCTGTGAAGAACCCCCTCCTGACGTCCAGCCTAAATTTCCCCTGCCTCAGCTTAACCCCGTTCCCGCGGGTCCTGTCACTAGTGTTAATGGAGAAAAGGTCTCCTGCCTCTTGACAACCCCTTACGAGGAAGTTGTAGACTGCGATGAGGTCTCCCCTCAGCCTCCTCTTCTCCAGGCTGAACAGGCCCAGTGACCTCAGCCGTTCCTCGTACGTCTTCCCCTCAAGGCCTTTCACCATCTTCGTAGCCCTCCTCTGGACACTTTCCAACAGTTTCATGTCCTTTTTATACTGTGGTGCCCAGAACTGCACACAGTACTCGAGGTGAGGCCGCACCAGCGCAGAGTAGAGCGGGACAATCACCTCCCTTGACCTACTAGCGATGCCATGCTTGATGCACCCCAGGATACGATTGGCCCTCCTGGCTGCCAGGGCACACTGCTGGCTCATATTCAACTTGCTATTCAACAACTTTGATCTCATCTTGATGACCATGCAGCTCTCTGGAGGAGGCCTAAGAAGTGCAGCAGAGCAGAGGATTCATCCTTCTCTAGGCGATAAAACAAACAAGGCCTGTGAAGTTGATATTCTTCTGTAGCTCTGTGCCTCTACCTCATCATTAGCCTTTGCATATAGAGGGTTCTCTGGCCTTCAAGTTCAGCTGAAACTAGTTTATCAGCCATTTCAAGATGGTAAATACTTATTTCACGTGAAACACTTTGAGAATTGAATAACAGCAGAACCGGTGATTATAATATGCCTACGTCACTCATGTGTTTCAAGGAGATGATAAAGAGTATTTGACTTGGAGAAGAAGGGTATTTGAGAATTGGAGGAGGAGTGGGTTAAGGGTTGGAGTTTGAGTGGGATCTTGCAAGATGCTTTTATTTTAGGTTGTCTTTTGTCAGGAGCTGCTAGTTAAGGAAATAGTAAAATAGGGACTTTTTTTTTTAAAAAAAAAGAGTGACAATGAACTCTTGATTATCTATGGAAAAAAACTCATTTTGAGATGATACCAACCATGGGAACTTTAAGCCAGGAGCTAGTGAAGCTAGCAAGCCATTTTTGCATCAGAAGTGAATGAAATCTGTATGCAATTCCACAGAAACTTTGTCTTGCAGAAGAGTTAAGAATTGCCCGTCCCTTCTGCCAGAACTCTGCGCTCTGAGCTGCTCAGATGATTTGCTGCAGCTGAAAGTAGCAGTCCCACTCCTAGCCGTGTGACCTTGAACCCTTTTCCTAGTTAGTTTTCACCCAGTTCGGTGTGCTGAACTGGCTTAGGAGGGGGTCAAGTGAGTGCGCACAGAAGGGGGGCAGGGGAGAATGCCTTTCTGACAGCAATAGTTATATTGGGCTTGAACTCTCTCTGGAAGTGTTACCAGCGGTCACGCTGCAGCTGTTTGTAAGCCCTTGCTGTAAACTGAGTCAGCGGGGAGAGCTGCAGCCATGACCAGCTCGCAGTGTGGCTTGCAGGTCTGCCTGCTGCGGAGAGTACGAGGAACCGCAGCGCAGAACTGGGAACAGCAGCGAGGAGTGGGGAATCGAGGGGGGGGGAACTTATAAAACCAGCTCCGAGAGCACAGCTTGGCTGGGGAACTACACCCTGTGTGTTAAAAGAGAAAGCTCTCCGTGTAACCTGCTTAAAATTAGAAAGGGTGTGGATTCATAAGCCTTAAACTGATACCGACGCTGGCTGACATCAGAAGGGGCAGTTCTGCCGGCCTCAGTCCACCTGCCCTAATAATTCTCCTGCGTGGCAATGCCAGCACTTACCTGAGCATGTCTCAGGCTGCATCAGGGAGCTGATCTGGCTCAAGACTAATCCTTCCTTCTCCGTTTGCAGGTGAGGTTTTAGCTAGAGCAGTAACCCCATCTTTATAAGCAGCATCTCGACTTGGGTTGTAGGGGTGGGTTGCTTTTTTTGCTTTTTTATCTGTGTTTTTTGTTTGTTTTTTATCCCATTTCACCATGGGGTTTTGTAGTTCTCGGTGAACTGACGGACAAGTTTTTAAGCTGCTTCATCTTGTGGTGTATGAGTTGGTCATTCCCAGCTGTTTGCTCATCAAGTGTGCTGGCTTTGTAGGATGAAATGTGCTTCAGTGCGCAATCTGGCTGATTTAGCACAACCTCACCTTCACAGGCTGTGCGAGTTAAGGTGCTAGGCTTTGTACTGATGCATACCTGTGTCTAGATCTGCGTGGTCTTGCACATGCCCGGTTTTTGAAATCTAATGATGAAATCAAACTGTATGGTATTAAATCCGTGTATATGATTGTACCAGCCAGCAAAGCTAAGGAGACAATAAAGAGAGACCTGCTTCAGTCCGTGGAGCTGAACAACAGAATACAGTGAGCTCATTAAACACCTGTCTCTGGTGAAGAAAACACAAAAGGCTTTTATTGTTCTCAAAAAGATGCAAATGTCTCCAAGTTAAAAGAAGGCTGTGGCTAAAGCTTGTTGGAAGGTAAAAAACAATTGCTTAGCAAAAAAGAATTGGTATTATTTAAAACATTCAAATGAGTGGTCAAAAGCACAACTGCAAAAACAGACTGTATAAGGTATTCGATTTCATGTTGCCTCAGCCAAATTTTTAGAACATTACTCCTCTGTAGTGTCAACAAAACACACATTAAACACGTTGAGAATCTCAGAGTAAATGTCAGAAGGACATTGGCATCAAAGAGGAATATATTTCTATTGAAATTATGCAAAGATCTTTTTATACAGCACTGGGCTTTATAGTGTTTCCATGAGCAGCCTGCAAATAAGCATAAAATTGGTGTGGTACAAATTTGCAGGTGATGGAGGGGGAGGAAGTATAGTGATGAGCAAGATGCTTGAGCACGCTCAAATAAAATGTTTTCTCTTTCTGAACCATGGCCTTGCATTTTATCCTAAAGCACATAAATCCAGCTTATTTGCTGGAGAACAATAGCTCGGAAAGTCATAGGGTTTTTTTCTAAAGCGTAGAGCCATACTGGACAAATCATGTAATATGAGCATTGCCATCGGCTGTGCTGTAGAATTTGTTGATTAGATGAGTATATGCATAACAAATTTCTAGTTCTGCTAATACAGATTATTCTGCTTGGAGAACTGGTTTTTGTTATACTAGCATGAGCTCTTAAAGGGTTGGTGATAAAACGCTACATCAAACAGCCTGTAAATACAGAAAAAACTATTCTAAAGATGGTGAGGATAAAAGCAGAAATACGATCTTGTTTATAAACAAGGAGCAATGATGGGAAGGAAGAAGTGATTTTTATCTTAGTGTATGCTGTTAGGGAGAACGATATCAGAATGTTGTCACTAATTCTGATCTGATCTGAAAAGGATGTTGGAAGATTGGAGAGGGTTCAAAGGAGAGTAAGTGCAATACTTCAAGGCTTAAAATTACTCCCCCACCATCACCACATGAGGAATTCCCCCTGCTCACTTCGATCAAAAAAACCTACTGAGAAATGACTTGGTTAATATTCAAGTACCTTAACAGGGATGAAGGTTTCTGGTTGATAAAGGGCCTTTGTGATCTCAGACTGATACATAACAAAATAGTAACTGGGGCCAGTTGCTTAAATTAGAGAACAGCCCCAAACTAGGTGACTTCAGCAGCCCCTTCTAGCTGTGCTGGTACAGCTGTTTGTTTTCACACTTCATTGTACCCTTCAGTTATTTCAAGGCAGGTTGGCTTTGTTTATTTCTTTTTCTTACAAGATGAAATAAAAACTCTTAAACATGAAATACCTCACCCATTTTGATATTATGGTTTAAAGTTGAAGGTGCCTCCTGCTTAATATGATTTACTCTGGCTTGATCCATTTGAAAGGATATTATGCGGGGAATAGTTGCAAGATTTGAGGCAGTCAACAACTGAAAATATTGAGTTCTTTTCATTCATAAAGATGGGCAGTGGGGGGGCGACACTGGAGAAAAGGAAGATACCTGGAGGAAAAGACATAGTATTCAGCCTGCACCATCGGTGTTTACATTACATGACAATCCCTACCTCTTCAGGTGGGCTGCTCATTGTGAGTGTGTTATTTATTCTTACATGGGGAGAAGTGTTTATAGAAAGGGAGATGAAAATGTGTACTCCTGTGAGTTTCTTCCCTTTGAAAGGGGAAGTGAGAGGGAACCTATGGCTGATAATAAATTCCTCTGCTTTTTTAATATTTATTTTTATAGCTGAAGTTTTCCAAGCCTTCCTTGTCATTCATTAGTAGATGTGTATAATGGAACATACTCCTATTTCCTCACCCACCCCGCCCTCTTCACTTACCCCTGAGGAGACATTTGTTTCAAAAATTCAAACTACTTCAAGTAGTAGTAATTTGGATTATTGAACCACTACTAACCTGCCAAGATGTACCAGGTGGAACTCTAGGACTATCTTTGACTATCTTCCATCTCTGTTGCAACACTGTGTTTTCATGAATGATTTGAATATATGCTTATTATATCTGTAGGTGATGCTAAACCCACATGCTGAAGAGGCCAAGATTAAAATTCAAAATGATCCTGATGGTTTAAAGTGTTTGCAATTAATAAAATGCAGCGCAGTGAGTGTGAAGGCTGTGCTGCAGTGGCAGTAGTCATGAACGAGATGTAGAATAACTGGCTAGGCAACAGCTCTTCACTAAAGGAGCTAGGTCTTTAGTGGACCACAAACTAAACATAAGCCAACAGCGTTGTGATGCTGAAAGAAAAACGCAGCCACTCTGTTAAGAGAGAACTTGAAATTGCAGCTTGAATATTGCGTCTACTTTTGGGCACGTTGAAAGTGCTGCCCTTCCAAGGAAAGAAGAGCATTAAAAGGAGGTTGAGGGAAAGCTATCCTAGCTGCAGAAAACATGACCTGTGTTGGAAGACTGAAATATTTGTGGTGTTTAGCCTGTAGAAAACAAGGCTGAAGGAGTTGCAGGACATAAAAGAATGAACTGTATTTAGGGCACAAATTAGAGCAGGGAAGACTGGAGGTGCATTTTCCCCTGAGGACTTGCCTGTGTAGAGTAAATTAATGTGGGCAGTCTGCACTTGTAGGGATTTTTAAGGGATGGTGGACAAACATCTTCCGGGAGTAGCAGAAGGGCATCTTGGCCTTTGCAGGAGGATGGAGAAATGAAGGAACTGCACAGGGGGGTCCCCTCTTGACCCGTGTGTCTGCAGGTCTGGGCAGAACTGCTGTTGTCCTTTTCCCTTCAGTTTCTAAAAAGTGGATGTGCAGATGAGATAAAATAGGTTAGATTTGATCTGGGAAACTAGGGTGAGTACAGTTTGAGAAGATTAGTTGTACTGAAGGGCGATTAGCCTCATTGTTTTTATAGAGTAATTAAATCTGTAGCTTTAATCAGAAAGGCGCAAATTCTTTGAAGGAGGGAGAAACAAAGGGGTGATGACTTTTAATCCAATCAGGGAGGATGGCTATAATACAGATGAATTCAAAGGCTGGGCCTCTAATAAACAAGGTAGACTTGGATGAACAATCTGTAGGGGAAGTGTTACCACCACCTGATTTGGTTAAAGCCACTCAGAAAGTGGTGGCTGTAGAAGCAGACGGACTCGTGGCCTCACCTGGAGAGGCTGCCAGTTGGCACAGGCGCCCGAGTCTGTAGGAACGTGAGAGGTAAGGTTCTCCTGCGCACCATCTGTTGCTTTTCTTGTATCTGAAGCCTTAGTTATACTGGGAGTTGGTTTCACTCACATTCGGGAATTGCGACTGCATGAATTCAAGCCTCTGTTTAAAAAAAAAAAAAATGTGGTTTGCACTGATGTCATTTCAGGAGTATTGGAAGTATCAGCATTGCCAGGAGGTTCTCAACAGTTTGTGCTGGTGATGGCTACTGATAGCTAAAATCCAAAATGAACCCCTAAAGCCTGATTGGCTTATGCTTGCAGATACTGTGTTGGGTAGAAAAGTTTCACCAGTTTATTGCATAGTGTCTCTCTCTTTTGCTGTGTTACCGTCTTCTTATTTGGATATGTAAATAATAAACAGATCGCCTTTTCTCATGGTGACTTGCTCTGCGAGATAATTTGCTGCTTTTGTATGATATGCTGGAGATGGGTTCCTGTAAAGTTTAAATGTTTTTAACCAGTGATGCATAAGGCAGAATACTTGCAAGGGATTGTCCTGTAGAAAGCCTGTAGTCTTCCAAGAGCACACGCTTGCTTCTTGTCCTGCTCTGTGGAAACAGGATTTTTTTTTTATCATTTCTTTGCCTGGGACACTGCTTGAGGATCTTGGGATTTGTGCACAAAGAAAATTTTGTACCTCGACCTTTATTTATCTCTGGCTTTGTAAGCTTAGCTGTTGATATACTTGCAGATAGTCTGTGGAATAAACTGAGGCATCCATTGAAAACTTCGAGCTGTGTGGAAGGTGATGATTGCAGAGTGGACATGTTCATGAGGCAGACTGAGAAGTGCCCCTGAAAACATCAGCCTTTGTTACCAAGCAAAACACTTACATGAGAGTGTGAAGTGACAGGAATGAAGAAGAGCGTGAGCTGCAGCCAGACTAAAACTAATTTTCACTGGGCTGGAGTTGCTGTCTTAGCTCATCTCAGATCTTGTTTTCTTCCCTAAACTGGAAGAAAAATCCTCTCACATTATTCTCGTAAGTGAAGGTCTTCCACTGCAGGCTGTCAGTCAGGGACTGTAGCTTTTTGGTTATTCATCTGTTTTTCTGGTAACTTCTTATTCAGCTTTTAAGTTTGGCTAAGCAGTCACTTAGTTTCTGAAATTAATTTAGTCAAAAACAGGCTCTTCTAAAACAGCTAGATCAGAAGAAGGTGCAACTTTACCGTGTAGCCTGGTATCAGGATTGGAGCATGTTCTGTCCCTTCTCCAAACCGGCGTGTACAGGTGATTTCATTAACCCTTGTTGAATGCAGGGAGTGTGTGAGGTTCTTGTGAAAATTTGTGGACTGATTTTCTTTTTTTAATTTTTCAGGAGTTGGGTTGGAAGCTTGGTCTCTTTAAGCCTTTCTTCGTTTGCTAAAGTCTAATTTTAAACTTCTTTTTTTAACCAAAGACGACTTTTTTTTTTTTTTTTAAACACATGTTAAATACTGATATAGGTTCTTCCTTATTTAACTATAAAGGAGATATGAGTGACAGCAGTATTTTAAGATGAATGTTTCCAGATTGATGATGTATTTCAGCTGTTCAGAGGCTTAAAATCTGTACTGCTTTGGGCAGTAGCTGACTAAGAGGATAGGTATGCAGAAAGGAAGTGCAGTTGCTCTGAAGCCTACGTTATGCTGTATGGTGAAGGACCCTCTGTTGGGAAGGGAGCCCTAACCTTGTATTTACCAATTGTAATCTTGGGTTTTTCAGTAGGGTGGCTAGTGAAATTTGCAGCAAGGGTAGCCTTTGCTTTTAGCAGACCAAATGATGCTTGCAGTAAGCACAAAATTTTGAATGTTCTCCTCTTCATATGCAAAACCTTTTTGGCACTGTCCAAATGGATGGCAAGGCCTTCACAAGTGCAGGGGCTGCAGTACTGGAGGGGGGATTATAATTCCTGGCACAGGAGTCTCTTGCAGCATCCTCTGAAGCAGTGTGGTTTTACACTGCCCCTTACTGGGACTCTCTCATAGTGCAAGAACTAAAAGCTACTGGATGCCCAAGAGTTTGCTCTATTTCAGGGGTTTGGGTTGTGTTTTTTTTGTTGTTGTTTTGGGGTTCTGTTGCATTTTTTCCCCAAGGTATGAGTTAAATAACATGTAGTACTCTCCTGTGTATCAAGATGCATTATTTATAATAGTTGTTTTACAGTTCATTTTAATTTTTCTTGATGTTTCATTGTGTTCTTAGGGTTTGTTTGAAAACTTGCGGAGTTTGGTGATAATGGCCTTTGATACAGATCCAAACTGGTGGAAGCTTTGAATGGCCTAGGAATTGGTCTTTGATTTTTGAACTAGGGACCATTAGGCTTGATTTTCAACCACAGGAGCACTGGATTCCATGTATTAAAACTACGTTCCACGGATTAAAAAAAAAATAATCTGAAAGAATGGGTGATTAGGACTAGAGGCAATTCTCTGTTATTCCTGGAGAGTGAGAGAGAGCTGAGTTCTCTGGCTAAGCATAAAGCAACCTCACCATTCAGCTTTGTTTGCCAAGAATAAAACTGTTGAGTTGAGGATGTGTGCCACAAGCAGAGATCTTCATTTTGGTATTGTAAGATACAAAAGGGAGTTAAGTCAATGAACTTTTGATACGTAATGGGAATCTCCTAGCATTCTGTAGATCCTGATGAGTTACCAGTTTGCTGTGTAGAAATGCAAGCAACTGTAGTTTCAAAATTGAGCTTAAAAGTATGGACTGTCTTCTTAATTTATAGAACATTGAGCTTATTTTGTGTGACAGCTATAGCTGTTGTACTTTTGTGGGGAGTGATTTTGAGTAATATCTGAAGTACAGTGGGTATCTTGTGGGAATCAAAAACCAAAATGCTAACCTGGCTAGATTCCCAGCGCCCCTTGTGACACACAGTTAAGCACCCCACTGAAGAAACTAATTATTCAGGTTAAAGGATTTGTGAAAATGCTTAAATACTTCTTGGCAATCTGGCTGTATAGCCAGTACAAAGCTTTAAAACTGATGGTTCTTGCTGAGCTTAATTTGATCAAGGAATATCTCTACAGGGGCATGCATAAAAGGAAGCCAAAGTACAGACAGCTTTCCTTGGTGTATTGCACACAGCATTTTTCTGTGCAAAAACTGCCAGCTGAGTTACAGAAGGAGCATGGAAGAGGACAGTGTGAGGCATTTGGGACTGAATATTCTGGTGTGAATAATTCAGGAATGACCTGTGATGCTCTGCTCCATGGATTGAGTAGGGGAAGTTACAAAGTTGGCCAGGATAAAAATGCTTTTATTCTGAGATTGCTCAGGAAACAGGAACTGGTACATTAAGAATGAAACACATCAGTAAGGCATTAATAGGGAGTATTTTTCCATAACTTGTTGACTCACTAGCCTGTTAGCCTTCGTGGGCTGGTTATCTAAATTTTCAGAGACCACATTCAACAAGGAAGCCTTAGTTTTAAAATGTTTCATTTGGGTGCACAGAGCAGCTCCAAGTCACCACAGCCTCACGGCTAACACAGTTCATGAGCTCCTAATTGCTATGAAGAATCCCTGTAGTTCAAACACTGTAGTCACAAGAACTAGTCTCTTCTAAAACACCTACATTTGGATATTTCTAAGTAGAGACCTGGCCCGATACTTTCTTCAGATGCCTAAAATTGTCCTTTTTAGTGGGCACATTGATCAGAAAAGTTATTTTTGACAGCGTGTTCCAGCACTAAATGAGGATACATGAAGTTCTCAAATCCAAGGTGGTCTCCTTCATTTCAAAAAAGGTTGCCTGAATGATTTAGTCTTCCTGGGTCTACCAAAATCTTAATGTTGTTGAACGGTATAGTTTTATTTCTGCATATGCTCTTGAAGAAAAACATTCAGATTGCCAGAATAAGGAGAAAGATTCAGATCGTGATGTTTATCACATGAACTGTGCTCAGCAACCATGTCTAAGAAACTCTGACTTCAAAACAAGCTATGAAGTCAGAGAAAGGTTAGCTAGCCTTTGTTAATCTAAGCCCTTTCATCCTGCTTAATGAAGGGAAGCAACATCATAAAGCTAATCTGCAGGCTGGAACTGTCAGTACCATTACTAATTTTATTATTTTTTTGTAAAAAACAGGGCTGAATGAACCATAAAAAAATAATAACCTGATTTTGTATCCCATGCAGGTTTTCTGAAGTTCTGGAAGTAGCAGGACGTTTGGTTGCTAGCTGACCTGGAATTTTTGCTCCACCTTGGAAAGATCTGCAGTGGGAGCCGTTCACCTTCACAGACCCTGTAGTTTTCTGCCTCAGAAGAAAAGGAGTTGACGTGCAAGAGTGGTACAAGGTGACAATGTAACATAGGTGACGCTGAAGGTCTCCTGAGAAGAACTGACCTTGTAAGAGGCTTCTCCTTCATCTTCCTCTGCCTCTTTTTTTTTTCTTTTTTTGATAACTCCCCCTTTAGTATCTACAAGCAAGATGCCAGCCAAGACACCCATCTACTTGAAAGCCGCTAACAACAAGAAAGGGAAGAAATTCAAACTAAGGGATATCTTGTCTCCAGATATGATCAGCCCGCCACTTGGAGATTTTCGACACACCATACACATTGGAAAAGAGGGACAACATGATGTTTTTGGAGACATCTCCTTTTTGCAGGGCAACTATGAGCTATTGCCTGGAAATGAAGGAGAAACCAGAGTTAGCCAATCTGATGGCCACAGTGAATTCTTAAGGGCAAACAGCACTTCTGAATCCATGTTTACAGAAACTCCATCACCAGTGCTCAAAAATGCTATTTCCCTGCCTGCCATCGGGGGTTCTCAAGCTCTGACGTTGCCCTTACTGTCCCCAGTGACATTTAATTCAAAACAAGAATCCATCAAGTCATCAAGAAATCCTAGGCTTAGCTGTGAGCCAGTAATTGAAGAAAAGTTGCAGGAGAAAAGTAAACAGATGGAGGATGGAGAATCGTACAAAGATGACTTATGGGAGCAAAATGGTTCTTCATCACATTTTTCTAATGGTAGAGACAGTCACTCATCCAGCTTTTCTGAACGATGCACTGATTGGCAAACAGTTGATTTATTTGATGACAGTCAACTTTCGTGTGAACTAACCAAGACAAAGTCAGAAGAATCCCTTTCAGATCTTGCAGGCTCTCTTCTCTCCTTACAACTTGACTTGGGACCTTCACTTTTGGATGAGGTCCTCAATGTAATGGACAAGAATAAATCTTAGAGCTGGTACTCCTTGCTTTCTTGTAAGTGATTCAGTTAAACAAAACCACCACCAACAAAAAAACACCATTCAAGAGTAGAGACACTTAAAAATCAGCTGTATTTGCAGTTGTTTGACGGGTTTTCTAAAAATATTCATAAAGTACTATTTTTTTACCTATTGTTTTTCATGATTTTTATTACACTAAATTCTCCTATCAGGAAGGTAAATTTTAATAACAATTTTCAGCAAACATAAAATGTTTTTAAGTACCAGTATAATGATCAGAAACTTCAGAAACAGAGTTTGAGGATGATACTGATTGTGACATTTGGTTAGTTCACTTCTACAGGCTTCTGGATACATGAGACTCTAAGTGTCAGAGAGGAGATGGGTATTATTCACTCTTACAAACTATTACAACAGCACGTTACATGTAGGCCTCTTTCTAGAACCTTGTGTGGGGTCTTGATTGTTGTTATTTTTTTTCTCCCTAGTTCCATTTCTGTTACACCTTCACAGTAACTATTTCTGCAGCCTTATACTACCGCTCTATATTCAGATGTGAACAATTTGAAGGCTTTTTTTCAGCTTGAACACCTGGTCCAGAGTCATGGCTGTTTTAAATGAGTATGCACAAATTTACACAAGTTGAGGCTTTGGGCCTGATATTGTATATGAAATGATATGTTGTAAACAGGTGACACATGCAAGATATTATGGTTAAATTATTTTAAAAGTTAAAATATATTTTTTGCGTGTATCTTGGCTTTTTACTGCAGAGCCTACACATACAGTATCTCATCAAAATAGTTGCTTGACATTATTGGTGCTCTTCTGAAAATTGTATATTTGTGTGTTTGAAAAGAAATATGTATTGATATTCCTTGCTTTTTTTCTTCATTTATTGCCACACATGCTTAAACTTGCAACCGATTATTTTAACTCTTCAAGAAGGCACTGGTTATTCACAACGCTTGTGATGTGTGCTGCAACAGCCGCTGTTTTGGGAA